>NC_041011.1:10775857-11480246 GCF_004193775.1 Glycine soja
AAAGGTCTGTCCTAGGCTGAAATATCAATTTGATGCAACTGCTGCTTCAAAAGATAAGTCTTTAATCATCCCCCAAGGGTCTGTCCTGCGCATTAAATAAAGATAAGTCTTTAATCCCTAGACCCCCTTTGTTCTTAGGAAGACAAACTTTGTCCCACTTCACCCAAGGAATCTTGCTGGCCTCTTGGTGACTTCGCCACAGAAAATTTCTCTGGATGGAGACAATTTTTTGCACCACTTTTTTGGGGATCCTAAAGAAGGATAGAAGGTAGATATGTAAGGCTGAGAGGACAAAATTAATAAGAGTGATTCTGCCCCCCATTGATAGAGTTCTTTGCTTCCATTTTGCAAGTTTGACTTCAAACTTCCTTACAATAGGCTGCCACGATCCAGCTCTTAGAGGACACCCCAACTGGAATTCCAAGATAAGTAAAAGGAAATTCCAAAGTACTGCAATTAAGGAATTGGGCAGCTTCCCTACACCAACTTGCTGATTTACCTAAACAACCAAAGTGGCTTTTAGAGTAATTTATCTTGAGACCAGATGCTTCCTCAAAGCACCTCAGAACACATTTTAAGGTTCTCACATTTTGCTTAGTAGCATCTCCAAAAAACAAAGTATCATCAACATATTGGAGGATGTTCACCTCTTCTTTTAAAGATCCCACTAGGTAGCTTCTGAATAGGTTCTTGGACACAACTGACCTCATGAAGCCTGTGAGACCTTCCGCTACAATGCTGAAGAGAAAAGGTGCAAGGGATCACCTTGCCTTAGACCTCTCTTAGGAGTAAACTCCTTAGATGGACTCCATTAATAAAATGGATATAGTTGCAGTATTTAGACAACCATTTATCCATTTGCTCCAGCTTTCACAAAATCCCATCATTTTAAGCATGTAGTCAAGAAAACCCCAAGAAACCGAGTCATATGCGTTTTCAAAGTCAGCTTTGAAGGACCATGCAAGGTTTACTTCTAGATTTGGCCTCAGCTATAGTCTCATTGGCAATTAAAACACCATGAAGAATGTGTCTCCCCTTCATAAAAGCCGTTTGCCTTTCATCTATAAGGTGAGGTAATACAGCAGCCAGCCTCTTGGCCAAAACTCTTGCCACAATTTTATAGACACACCCTATAAGGGAGATGGGTCTATAATCATTGAAAGATTGAGGGTCATTAATCTTTGGAATGAGGGCTATAAAGGAAGCATTAGAAATAGAATTCATCCATGAATCTCATGATGTCTGGTTTCAAAATCTCCCAAAAGTGTTTAATAAAATTAAAATTGAAGCCATCCGGGCCAGGGCTTTTGTCCCCCCCACAATCCCAAACTGCAGATTTGATCTCCAATTCATTAAATCTGGACACAAGGCTTTCTTTGTCTCTTAGATCCAGAGAGGAGAAGTAAACACCATCCAGTGTGGCCTGTTAGAACAATCCTCCAAAAAATCTGTCTTTGAAATAAAGGACAGCTGCATTTTTAACCCTGCAAGGTTCATGAATCCACACACCATTCATGAAAATACCTGGAATAGCATTTTTTTCTTCTTCTATGATTGATCAATCTGTGAAAATAAGTAGAGTTGTTGTCCCTTTCTTTTAGCCACTTAATTCTAGCCTTTTGTCTCAACATAGATTCATATGCATAAGCTGCCTCCCACAATTGAACTTGAAGAGATTTCTTAAGAGTGACTTCCACTTGGGATAGAGGTCTGTCATTTAGATTCATATGATATGTATTCTTAAAAAATTGTCAATGATTTGTTTGATAGAATGACTGAAAAAGGTTTTAAATACACTCTCAGTATAATGTCTTTGAGAGTCAATTTATCACCATGAAGTGAGAGTCATATTGTTAATAAAAGGCTTTAAAAACACTATGGCTAATTTCTGTATGGTTTTTTTTAGGGCTATCATTTACTACTGCTAATTGGCGTTGCTGCGGAAGCGCTTTGATTATATCTTTGAAGCCTCAAAGTCAGGTATTTATATCTTTGATTCAAAAACTAATTTGAAATTGTTGTTGTATGCATTACTGGTATATTTGTAACTTATGCTATGCCTATCTACATGACCTTGTTTCATTGGACTGATATCTTTGAAGTATTTACTGTGATTTAAACTCTCATAACTTGTTCATTGTTAGTGTTGAATGTTTTTGTAATTTTATCTGCTGCCCTTCTCTATATATATGTTGTGACTGCCACTGCCCTTCTCTCTCTCTTGTATTATCTTTTTTTTTATCAGCAAAATTATAATTTGTATTAATAACTGAGTACCAGAGGTACTAAATTTACAAGGTAGAAACCAGCAGACTAGCAGAAGCATAGGTCCTACGAATCAGGTGCCAATCTAAATAGAATACAATAACCCTACACTGCTACCCTAATCAAAAAATGTTGTTGATAAATTACTAGACCAATAGTTGTAGGGCTGGGCAAAGCCTTTCTCCAGCTGTCTTGTGCGCAAATTCCCTTTTTTTTTTGCTCAGCAAAATTAGATATTATATATATTGAAAACTACAAGTGGTACTAAGATTACATTGGTAGATATAAATGTGCATTTGGTTGCTGTTTTATAACAGAACCACTTACAACAAGCTAATTGATACATAGATTGTGAATCCTCTACAGCCTATTTACTAAACACTTCCTTTAGGTTGGAGGACCACTGATTAAAATGTGTTCCAAAGTCTGTCTCCATATTTGTAAATGGGTAGGCTCCTCCTCTACATCTCCACAAAATGGGCACTGTACCTCATTTAATTATCACAACCTGCCGCCTTCTAAGATTCATCCTAGTTGGAAGTCTGTCCCTAATTAGCCTCCAAGCAAAAACCAGTGATTTACTTGGTATTTTGAGCTTTCAAATGTCCACAAAGTCCAAATTCTGATTAGCTCCCATCTGTGCTTCCTATATCAAGTCATATCCGCTTTTTGTTGAGTAGTATCCAGTTTGATCATGCTTCCAGCTGCACCTATCCTCCCTATTTGGCTGAATCTGCTGCTGTGATAGTTCTCCAAGGAAATTATCTGCCATTTGAATTTCACTATCAAAAAGAGTTGTCCTCCAAGATAGCTTCCACTCCCATCCGCCGTTGGTGTTATTCCCAATATTCATAATGATTTGTTTCTGTTGATCAGAAATTCGGTACAGCCTTGGTTATTTGTCCATTAATGGTATAGCATTTTGTGTCCAAGGGTCCTCCCAAAATCTTAACTTCTCCCCACCTCCCACCTTCCAATTTCTTTCCGTTTTGACTACCTGGTTCTGCTGTTGCTGCTGACTTGATAGCAGGTCCCTCCACCAAATAGAGTCTTGGCTTCCTCTAATGCCTTCCTCCAATGCCCTCCAGCCTCTATACTTTGAGACTATGAACTCTGCAGATTATCAACCCCTTCCATTCGCTGCAAGAGTTCCAATATGCTTCCAGCTTTTATCTTAGCTCTATCAGTTCCATTTTCTGACAACTCCTGCAGTGCTGCTTCTGCACCATGTTCTTTTGCTAGTTTTAATTGCAGTGGATCTCCGGTGCATAGTGACCACAAGACAGCAGCAACATTCTCTCGATTGCGTGGAGAGCCGGTTCGTATAACCTCAACAACAATATGAATTGGCTTGGTTCTTCAACACAAGTGTCTGCTGTCCTGTATGCAAAGGACAGCAGCAACAGCATCCTGTATGCAGCAGCAGCATCCTGTATGCACAAGTGTCTGCTGTGTCCTGGGGCAGGTTCTTCAACACACACACACACACACAGAAACACACCCACACACAGAAACACATACACACAGAAACACATACACACAGAAACACACACACACAGAAACAAACACACACAGCCACACACACACAGAAACACACACACACACACAGAAACACACGCACACAGACAGAAACACACACACACACACACACACACACACACAGCCACAGCCACACACACACAGAGAAACACACACACACACACACACACACACAGAAACACACACACACACACACACACACAGCCACACACCACACACACACACAACCATAGACACACACACACACAGAAACACACACACACACACACACACAACCATACACACACAGAAACCCACACACACACACACACAGCCAGAAACCCACACACACACACAACCATACACACACACACAGACATAGAAACACACACACACACACACTCACACACACACACACACAGAGAAACACACAGACACACACAGCCAGAAACCCACACACACACAGAAACACACACACAGACCCTCATTAGCCCTGTCAGTCCTTCACCCACTAAGTGAAAGAGTAATGGAGCCAAAGGGTCTCCTTGTCTCAACCCTCATGATACACACAGATCCTCATGATACGCACACACACACATATACCCAACTACAATATTAAACCATAAGCACCCTTCAAACCCAGCATTTGAAATTAGTTACATAAACAACTGCTGATGTCTATATTTGTCTATAATTGAATTTGACCTTCTGTATGTTCTTGTATGTGATCAGTGTAATTTGCTATATAAACAATTGTTGTTCATGGTGAGTGAACCTTAGATTCCCGTTTGAGACTGAATGCAATGACTCTTGTGGACAGTTTGCATTAGCCATTGTATTTAGTCTTGAATTGTCCGTTTGGACAGTTTGGGGAGACTGGTATTTTTATGTTACATTCATTCGTGAAGGTTATTATTATTTTCATTAATTTGATTAAATTTCGGTTCACTGCATTTCAAGTTGTTCTCCGAGTGCATACTTGATTATCGGGAAATTCAATTGACCGATGTCATGTCGTGTACTTGGAGACCAATGCGAAATGCTGCCGAAATTTAGTCAAATTTTTGTAAATAATGGTAACCTTGACGATTGAAGCTAACATAAAAGACAGTTTTCCTAAATGGGATAGGCCCACACCTATAAATAAAAAAGTAAGATTTTCATGCATGGAATTGCGTAGATGGATCGAAGTTGAATGAATGAAAGTCGCATGATCCCAGAATATGAGGATGGCGTCGAACAGTTCTTGCAATTTGCTTCAGAAAGAGGTCGACCGAATGAAGAAGGAAAATATTATTGTCCTTGCATCAACTATTTGAATGGAAGACGACAATTACTCGATGACATACGGGACCATCTATTGTGTGATGGGATTATGAAGAATTACACAACATGGATATGGCATGGTGAAGTGACAGACATGCAGAGTGGTTCCCAATCTGAACTGTTTGATGTAGAAATGAGAGATCGGTTAGAGGGCATGATTCGTGACCTTGGACAGGAGTCTTTCCAGCAAGCACACGCCCCTGTGTATGAAGGATTGCAGAGTGATTCTAAGAAGCCTTTGTATGCAGGGTGCAAGAATTCCTTAACCTTGTTGTCTGTTGTGTTAAGTCTGGTTAATGTGAAGGCCAGGTATGGGTGGAGTGACAAAAGTTTCACCTCACTGCTTGAGGTAGTGCACAATCTGCTTCCAGAGGACAACACATTGCATAAAAGTTACTATAAGGCGAAAAAGATATTGTGTCTGATGGGTATGGAGTATCAGAAGATTCATGCTTGCCCCCAATGATTGCATACTCTACAGGCATGAATTCCAAGAAATGGCCAAATGCCCTGTTTGTGGGACTTCATGGTACAAAGTGAAGGATGAAGAGGAAAGCAATTCTGATGAAAACTCCAACAAGGGCCCCCCCAGCGAAGGTTTTGTGGTATCTTCCAATCATTCCAAGGTTTAAGCGTTTATTTGCTAACGAGGACGACGCAAAAGACCTTACATGGCATGCAAATGGAAGGATTTCTGATGGAATGGTCCGCCATCCGACTGATTGCTCCCAGTGGAAGAAGATTGATGGTTTGTATTCGGATTTCGGGAATGAGCCAAGAAATCTTAGACTTGGACTAGCCAATGATGGAATGAATCCATATGGCACCTTAAGCACTCAACACAGTTCATGGCCAGTTCTGCTAGTAATTTACAATTTGCCTCCTTGGTTGTGCATGAAGCGAAAATACATGATGTTGTCTATGATGATATCGGGCCCAAGACAGCTAGGAAATGACATTGATATTTATCTAAGTCCGTTGGTTGAAGATCTGAGAAAGTTGTGGGACGAGGGGGTTGTAGTGTTTGATGCGTTTCGCAAGGAGACGTTTGAAATGCGTGCAATGCTTTTTTGTACCATTAATGACTTCCCAGCATATGGGAATCTCAATGGTTACAGTGTTAAGGGTCATCATGCATGCCCCATCTGTGAAGAAAATACAAGTTACATACAACTGAAACATGGGAGAAAAACAGTCTACAGTAGGCATCGCCACTTTCTAACACCCAATCATCCTTACAGACGACTGAGAAAAGCTTTTAATGGAAGTCAAGAGCATGATATTGCGCCGATACCGTTCACTGGTGAACAGGTATATCAGCGGGTTCAACTCCTGAACACTGTATTTGGGAAGACCCAAAAGAAGGATAAAAGTCAGAGTTGCATATGGAAGAAGAGGTCCATTTTCTTTGATCTTTCGTACTGGTGTGATCTTGACGTTAGACATTGTATTGATGTTATGCATGTGGAGAAAAATGTTTGTGACAGTGTGTTTGGGACGCTCCTTAACATTCAAGGCAAGACGAATGATGGCTTGAATACCCGTCAAGATCTAGCTGATATGGGTATAAGATCACAGTTGCATCCAAGGTCTGATGGGAAGAAAATTTACTTGCCCCCAGCCTGCCATACTTTGTCCAAGAAGGAGAAGATAATTTTTTGTCAGTGTCTTCGTCGGGTGAAGGTTCCACAAGGATACTCTTCAAATATTAAGAGCCTTGTGCAGTTGAAGGAGCTTAAGCTTGTAGGGTTAAAGTCTCACGATTGTCACGTGCTCATGCAACAATTGTTAGCCGTGGCTATACGAGACATCTTGCCAAACAAAGTCAGGTTCACGATAACTCGCCTGTGCTTTTTCTTCCATGCTATATGTAGCAAAGTGATTGATCCAGTAATGTTTGATGAGTTGGAAAATGAGGCCACAATTATACTGTGCCAGTTGGAGATGTATTTTCCCCCTGCTTTCTTTGACATCATGATTCATTTGATTGTGCATCTGGTCAGAGAAATCAAATGTTGTGGTCCTGTTTATCTACGGTGGATGTACCCGGTTGAGCGATACATGAAGATCTTAAAAGGGTATACAAAGAATCTATATCGTCCGGAAGCATCTATTGTTGAGAGGTACATTGCAGAAGAAGCCATTGAATTTTGTTCAGAATACTTAGAGAAGGCTAAAGCTGTTGGGCTTCCTGAGTGTCGGCATGATGACAGAGTGGGTGGTAAGGGTTCAAGAGGACTGCAGGTGATCACTCCAAGTGTAGAAGATTTGTTACAAGCTCACTTGTATGTCTTGAACAACAGTAATGAAGTTTTGCCATACATAGTTAAGCATGAAGCTTTAGTCAAATAGAATAATCCGAAAATGTCAAAGAATTGGGCATTGAAAAAGCATAACAAAACTTTCTATGATAATGCTTCAGAAACATTAAGAAAACTAGCAGATGGGCCTAAAAGAAATGTTATAACCTGGCAAGGATACGACATAAACAGGTATTCATTTTACACAAAAGCACAAGATGACAAAAGTACAATGCAGAACAACGGGGTCACCCTAAGGGCTGAATCTCAACACTTTGCAAGTGTCAATGACGCCAATCCTTGTGTAGCTTCCATTCCTTACTTTGGGTTCATTGATGAAATTTGGGAGCTTAATTATGTGAAATTTACAGTATGTGTTTTCAAATGTAAATGGGTTGACAGGAACACCGGTGTGCGCACCGATGATATAGGATTTACCCTGGTAGATCTAAAGAAACTAGGTTACCACAATGACCCTTTCATCATGGCAGAACAAGCTAGACAAGTATTTTACGTGCAAGACCCTTGTGATGAAAGGTGGTGCGTGGTTCTGCAGGGCAAAACAGTTGGTGTTAATGTAGAAGATGATGATTCATACATGGACACCGATGTTAGTCCTTTGACCGCTCAAATCACTGGTAACGTTGTCGGAGAAGAAGAAGCTGACGACATTCATGCAAATCGAAATGATCATGATGAAGGAGAATTGATTAACATCGGCTAATGTAATTTTCTACAGAGACAGAGGTCACCAAACCTAGTAAGTGACAACTACATTTTTCTCTGATTGAGGCATCGGTTTTTTGTTTCAATTTGCCTCCTTAGGACTTCATCCAGCTGATGTTTGTCGCCAGTTTCATCATCCACCACCCTTTTCTTCTCTGGTTTCTCACGTTCATTGTTGTTAAACCCATATTTATGCTCTCTTCCCTTCATGTCTTGTTTTATCACAACTTTAGTTGAATCTCCCATCTTCAGCATAGTTGAAACTCCTGTCTCATTGTCCAATGCCACACTTTGATGACCTGTATCTCTTTTCTTCGTATGTTCTAGTGCTTCTTCAGCTTCAGAATGCATAAAGCAATCAGAATTTTTGAGTGATCACCAAAGGCTTCTGCATCAGCATTGACACTCTCCACCCTCTTTGGTTTATGCTTCTGTGTTTTCTTTCGTGCCTCCCTGTTATAAATCTCAGCTTTATTCGAGGTTGCACTAGAACGATCACCACCAATCTGTGCTTCTTCCTTGTCTATCAGGTCAATATCTTTCCTTTCAACTTTTGTTTTGTAAATTACAGTGTAGTTTTCAAAAGCAAAGGAGAAACGAAAGATATTGAGCTGGTAGAGGAGGAACAGGCATGGATTGGTGCTGATCCTTCTAGTGGGACCTCCAATAAATATGAGAATTGTAAGGAGGAAGCATGGAAGAAAACACAGAAGCATAAAACAAAGAGGGTGGAGAGTGTCAACGCTGATGCAGAAGCCTTTGGTGATGACTGGAAAATTCTGATTGCTCTATGCATTGTGAAGCTGAAGCAGTAGAACATACGAACAAAAGAGATACAGGCCATCAAAATGTGGCATTGGACAATAAGACAGGAGATTCAACTATGCTGAAGATGGGAGATTCAACTAAAGTTGTGATCAAACATGACATGAAGGGAAGAAGGCATAAATATGGGTTTAACAACAATGAACGTGAGAAGGCACAGAAGAAAAGGGTGGTGGATGATGAAACTGCCGACAAACATCAGCTGGATGAAGTCCTATGAAGATCCTCCTCATTCTCAAAGAGGGGAACGAGCAACAATTTGAAGGTTGTATATTCAGGAACTAAAGAATTCAAAATAGCTAGTAATAAGAGGGATTTGTTTTTGGGATTTTCTGAGCACCAAGAGCGGCTACGCAAGAAGTTTGCACTTGAGGAGGGAAGGATATTTGCAGCTAATGAAAAAGTTTCTTAACTATTTGTCCTTAAGATTTTACTGTTTGTTTTTGCTAATATGTAAATATAAATGGTATAAGGGTATTCCGTAAAAACATGGTCTATATTTACTTCTAAGATTGTTAGGGGTAAAAATGACCATGTCCCTATGGCATAGCCTTATATTATTTATATTTACATATAAGAAAAAAAAACAGTAAAATCTGAAGGACAAATAGTTAAGAAACTTGTTCATTAGCTGCAAATATCCTTGCCTCCTCAAGTGCAAGCTTCTTGCGTAGCCGCTCTTGGTGCTCAGAAAATCCCAAAAACAAATCCCTCTTATTACTAGCTATTTTGAATTCTTTAGTTCCTGAATGTACAACCTTCAAATTGTTGCTCGTTCCCCTCTTTCTTTTCTGCAAAAAAGAAAATCAAATGCTATGAAAACATGGATGAAGTCCTAAGAAAATCAATATCAGAGAAAACATGGATGAAATCACAATTAAAAAGCACAACTACCTATCTTTCAGAGTCCTTTGGTTAATTTGTCTTGTCTCCTTATGTGGTGGGGTTTTGTTTAATAATGTTATACTTTTGCCTTCCAAAAAAACTTATCACTAATCCTCTTTTCATTAATCCAATTTTGTATAAAAGATCATGGGTTCTCCACCTGCCTCCACTACTCCTCCTCCTCCTTCTCCTCCTTCTCCTCCTCGTCCTCCTCCTACTTCGGACGCATCGGCTTCGACATCTACCGTGAAGTGGACACGCAAAGCCTCACGCCTACGATCGTTGTCCACTAGACCACCTGGTGTTGAGAGACCAGTGGTGCATGTTGATCCTGCTACAGGGAAGGCCGACGGTCCCCACAAGAAGAAATTAAGAACATATTTGGGGATTGTGGCACGTGATAAGGTGGACATCACCTACGAGAACTGAGTGGTGCATGTTGATCCTGCTACAGGGAAGGCCGACGGTCCCCACAAGAAGAAATTAAGAACATATTTGGGGATTGTGGCACGTGATAAGGTGGACATCACCTACGAGAACTGGAAGGAGGTCCCTACTGCTCAGAAGGACCTGATTTGGGAGGATATTCAGGTATTTCTCTTTTCTTATTTGATTGTGTGTAATTAATAGCCAAAAAATTTCATTATTGTAACAAATAAACTTTGTTTCATGTTGTCAGGCGGAATTTGATATCCTAGAGGCTTCTGACAGTAGGACGAAAAGGAAGTTACTACAGACCGTGGGGGAGAGATGGAGGCAGTTTAAATCAGACCTCACGAGGAAATGGGCCCTTGCAGCCGATCAGGACGGTGTCGAGGACACTGTTTGTGACAAATACAGCATCAGCAAGGAAAAGTGGGCCCAGTTTTGCCAGACTCGCAGAGACCCTTCTTGGGAGGTATGTTCCTTTGTCATTTAAGTTGTTTTTCATATTAAACATGATGTTGTTATACTTCATTCTACCCATTTCAAACATTATTGTTTAATTTTTTCAGGATGTGCGCATGAAGGCCCAGGCCATCCAGAAGCAGAATACTGCCCCCCATGTTTTGTCTCGTGGGGGTTATGATTATTTGGAGCAGAAGCTCCTGGCTGAGAAGACCAAGAAGAAGCTGTAGGAAGCTGCACAGTCAGGAAGCGTTGATGGCGTCATCGACCCTCCATCCCCGGTCAGACGCCACGTGAAGTGGAAGATGGCCCGCACGAAGAAGACAGGGGAGATGACGACTGAGGCCGCAAAGGAAATCACTGAGAAGATTGTAAGTCATTTTCAACTAACCATTACAATTATGTTTGAATATTTTGAGAATTCCATGTACCACTGTGTGTTTTCTGTGCATGATTCGTTTGAGGAGCAGGCCACACAGGGATCGTTCGTCCCCCATAGACGTCAGGATGTTCTGGCCGTTGCTATTGGACATCCAGAGCACCCTAGACGTGTCCGTGCTGCTGGAGCTGGTGTCACCATCAAGCAATACTTTGGATCGGCTCCATGGACGTCCCGCAGCGTTTCCTCCCTGCCTCCTAACAAATTACAGCAGCTGACCCAGCAGATCAGGGACCAGCTAGAAGAGTCCATCATAGAGAAAGTGACGAGGCAGGTCATGGCATCCTTCAGCCAGCTTCAGTCACAGATGCAATCTCAGGCACCTCCTGAGCCTCTGGTTGGTCCTGGTCCCTCCGGTCCTCGGGTGAGCACAAAGGGGAGTTGTGTTGATCCCTCAGGAAACGATCCTGAGACGGGTGACTCTGACAGGTGCGGCTTGTACATAGAAGCAGATCCTGCCCGCCTGGTTGCCATGGGGAGAGTTTATGAGGGATCGACTCTTGTTCATAACACTCCTTTGTTGCCTGGCCAAGTAAAGGTGAGTGTGGACGAGGTTAAAGATGCAGATGCTCCAGTTCCTGTACCCACTGCTGAGGTTTCCTTAGTGGGGCAGGCACTTCACACCTTCCTTGCTTGGCCGACACATCTGATCAAGTCTTTATCACACCAGGTACTTATTGTCCTTACTATATGTTTCTTCTTTTTAAATTAATTCATTAAGCGTGCCTTAAATTTGGCTATTTAACTTTGTTTCATGAACAGGTAGTTGTGTCTCCGCCAAAACCACCTCCGAAGCCCGATCCGGAGGTCGATGATCCGCTTTATCTGATGACATTGACCATCCCAGAGCTTTTCTTGAGGCCTTATCAGGTTAGATGGGATGCCACCGTGTTCGAGGTCGTTAATCCAAATTTCCACCTGTACATAAAGCACGAAGACCTCTCCGAAATCGCACACGGTGGTCAATGTCTCAGCATATCAGTGTTACAGTTATGGATTCTGTAAGTCTTTATATAAAAGGCTTTTATTTACCTAAGTTATGGCTTTCAATTCATAAATATTTAACTTTAACTTAACATAAACAGGCATCTCACTGAAACATGTCTGCGAGCGGGGAATTCTGATATCTATGGATTCCTCGAGCCTCAGTCCATTCAGAGGTCAAGGCAATCGCAGTTTGAATCTGAAAGTTACATAAAGAGTTGGATGCAGAGTTCACAACGCGATGTGTATCTTGGAGCCTACCTAAATGGGTAAGTCACAAAATAACAAAATTTAATTAATTTTTACTAATGTACTAACCCATTTTAGGTTCCACTGCAGCGGGCATTGGCAGATGGTGGTCATCCTGCCCAAGGAACACTAAGTTGTCTGGTTTTGTTCATTGCATAACAGGCCAGACAACTACCTTAAGGGGATTATTAATAGGTTAGTGTTCTTTTCAATACATTTGCATTGTAATACCTCAACGTACAACACCAGCTTTTAATTGTTACTCATATGGAACAGTGCTATCAAGGGTCTTGATGATGCTCCACAGCCTAAATCAAAGGCTCCTGCTAGGTGGATTGTTGTCAAGGTACGTCATTTACATAAAACTTCCACTTATATATATTTCTTTATGTGTCTGTACACTAGTTGTTTAATTAATATCCAAATTTCATTATGTATTTAGTGTAATAGACAAAAAGGAACTACTGAGTGCGGCTACTATGTCATGCACTGGATGTCCACCATCATTTTAGGAAGTTTTAGAAATAATTGGGAAGCGGTAAGTTTATTTCAAAGAAAATCTATTTATTTATAATTTGTATTACATTATTAACTTAATATGATTTATTTAATCATGTAGTATTTTAACGACCCTAGACCATTGGAGTCCGAGAGATTAAAAGCATTGCGGATTCAGTGGGCACAGTTTTATCTCCAAGTTAGAGATCAGGCCTAGGATTTAGGGACATTTTTAACATTTTTTACATTTTCTATGTAACACGAACATTGAATTCATTTGTTGATTGTTCTTTATAATATATAAATCAATTATTTGATGTTTATTATCATTAAAACTGCTTGAAAGCAGAATAAAATGTTTATTTCCTGTGAATTGGGCCTCCTGAAATTGCATTTGACAGGTACAATTTTGGGTTTACTGTAAAAACAGAAAGTATATATAAAAAAAATTGAAAACAACATCGGTTATTAACAAAAACCGATGTTAATATCATAACCAACATCGGTTATAATAGAAAATCGATGTTAACGTTTGTATATTAACATCGATTTTTTGTGTATAGCCGATGTCAGCGTTTGTATTTTAACATCGGTTATCTGTGGATAACCGATGTCAACTATTGTACATTAACATCGATTAATTATAAATAACCAATGTGAATATTTGAATAGTAACATCGGGTATTTATAATTAACCGATGTTATACACAAAGAATTACACCAAATAAGTGTAAGCATCATCAACATTGACATCGGTTTTCTAGAAAAACGGATGTTAAGGGCATACATTAACATCGGTTATTCTAAAAAACCGATGTTAAACTAACATATTAACATCGGTTTTACTGGAAAACCGATGTCAACATTCATCATGCGTACACTTTTTTGTTGTTGTTCATTGTTTTTAACATCGGTTATTTAGAGAACCGATGTTGTCATATGTATGTTAACATCGGTTCTCCAAAACCGATGTTAACATTCATACATTCAACATCGTCACTTTCAACATCGGTTTTAGAACCGATGTAGAATGTTCTAAATAACTGATGTTGAAAGTGTATTTTCTAATAGTGACGTATATAAATTTATACGAAATATTATTAATATATATATTATAAAACATTAATTACAATAACAATATATATAAAATATATCTTTTTGAATTTTTCATACCATAAAAAATAGATTTAAATATATTTTTCGTCCTTACAATTTAGTATTTTTTTCATTTTTGTTCTTGTGACTTTTTTAATCATTGTAAAATGTGTTTGTTTTATTCTTAAAAAGCATTGAATAGTAAAAAAAAATGCTTCGAATACCAAAACAAATGTTATGTAAAATGCTTTAAGAACGAAAATGAAAAAAAATACTAAATTGCAAAGATAAAAAGATATTCAAGCCTACACTTATTTATAATTAAATTTACACTAGAATTTTCAAATCAAGTTTATAATAAGTTTTCTTTGTTGACGAAAGTTAATAAATAAATTTTAATTTTCAAGTTAATTAAATCTAAATCAGTATAAATGAAAGACTAATAAAGTCATTTGATTTCTAAAAAATAAAGTTATTTTATTGCAAATGAAACTATTTTTAACTTGTAAAATAACAATAACTAATTATAAAAATAAAATATTACTTGAACAATTACACTTGAAATTTTTATCTTATATAAGTTAAAAAGAATGCAATTATCTCTACTTTAAAGTCTATAAAGAAAAAAAAATTTATTTAAAATAAGAAAAATGTCATTATGTTAAACACTGTTATCTACAAAATTAAATCTTATTAAATAAAAAATAATATTAAAAATATAATCTATACATATACCAAAATCATATTGCAAAAAATTAGGGGAAGTATCTTTTTTCTGGGAACATCATCAACAAAAAATTATTATGTTCACTATTTTTCATCCACTGATGCAGAAAATTATCCAGTTTTTCGTTCTCGTATGAGGCCAGAAATTATTGGCAATAGGTCGGCATAAGAATTTTGGAGGGTTATTTCATTTATTTTTTTAGTTTTATTCATAAATTAATATTAATTTATTTTCAAATAAATTTGTTTATTTTCTTAGTTTCTATCCAATATTTTTTTTAATAGAAACTAAGAAAAAAAGAAAATAAATTATTATTTGAATATTCTTGAACCCAACTAGAAAACGGATTCAATACTTCAAAAAAGAATTAGGCTTAGAGTCATATGAATGAAAATCTCATGCAAGCACAAACATCCATCCGTCACACACAGGACTTTAGAGGGGAGAAGGCACTGGTACTAATCCCCTTTTCTTAAAATTTCTCATGTACATTATTAAGTAAAATCAAGTAAAATTAAGTAAAGTTATTTCTCACGGATTTCTGGATCTATCCGTCCAAGAGCATGATAGAAAGTTATTATTACATAGACTATATTGATTTAAGAAAAAGAAAAAAGTTATTGCATAGAGGTGTTTTAACCTAGTTTGATGACATCAACATCAAATCAATAACATATGATTCTAAGAAATAACTCGAACTGGTTAGTACACCAAAAATAAAAAACTGGAACTGGTTATAAGTTTTGTTCCTAATCCATCCGACCAATTAGTTTAATAACACTAGTTAGAACTTAAAACATTCGAAACACACACTTGAATCTTGAATGGACTAATCATACACAGTCTTTAGGCTGGTATCTGAGGCTTAATTAATAATAATAATAATAATAATAATAATAATAATAATAATAATAAAAGACTACTCTCAAACTATATGGATTAAAAAAGTAAGAATCATGAAACTATAGGTATCAAATGAGTAATTTAACCTTATTATTATTATCATTTAAGGAAATGCAGTTTGTATAAAATGTTAAGAATTTAAATTTAAGCAATTTAACTTTTTTTACAAAACTATTATTTTTGTTTTGTAGATCATTTTTATGTTTTTTTTTTTGTGATATTAAGTAAATATTTAAAATATTAAAAGAAACAAAAATGATCAATTTTTATCTTAGCAAATTTCTATAATAAAATTAATGTTAAGTAAATATTTTAAAAATGAATACGTAGATAATTTTTTTTTTAAAATTATGTTTTTAAAATTTATAAAAAGAAAATAATTAATATTAATATTTTTAAAATAACAACAAAGACCTGTGCAATCCACGGTTCTAAATCTAACCCGATTGGATGTGGATCAGTCGTTACTCGTTAACGTATGCCTTCAATAAATAGGAAACTATAAAATAAATTTGATCAAATCAATGGAATGCTAAAAGATTTTCAACTTGTGTGTTTTTTATTTAATATATATTTATGAATGTATAAGTAGTTTCATAATCAGTAGAGATATTATTATTCATCAAATGTCCACATCATGTCACATAAAATATTCCGTGGATGGAAAACGGGAAAAGTGTTGAAATTCAAATTCTATTCGAATTCAACTTTTCATAAACTATAGAATTTATAATATGTAAAGTAAAAACGAGAGTATTTATTTGACATTAATTTGAAATAAATTAAATTTATAAGATATTTTTATTAAGTAAAAGGTGAATAAAGCTTTTGCAATAAAAAAAAGTAGAATAAAGCTTTACTTTCTAATTATTTTATACAAAAAATATATGGATGATAATTAATGTATAAATCAATGATAATAAATATTTCTAATTAGTTTATTTTTTTTTACTGAATCTAATTAGTGTACCTAAAAGTAACAATATTGAATGAAAATGTATAGTTAAACATTTTCAAATATTAATAAGTAGTGGTTTTTTTTTTGTGTGAATATATTAGTAAGTAGTGGTGAGCATTACCCAATCTGGTCCATTAACTTTTTTTACATGAAATTGAGAGATGTGCTAAGACCGATTGAAGGGAGCAATCCTAATTATAGATTAACACTACAACCTTTAATAGCCAAAATAACACATTCCAATATGAAGTCCCTTTGCACAACATGTGCAATATAGTCTCCAAGTGTCCTTCTAGGATGTTCTTCTTCCGCCATTTCAGGCTCCTCAAAGATAGGAAGAGGTAAGAGTAATGGAAAGTGTGGTGGAGGGGTAGGTCGTGGTTGTGGTTGTGTGGTGAAGAAGATGAAGCTTGTCGAGTTGTTTTCTTAGCCCTATTCTCTTTTTGCTTTTGCTTCTTCCTTAAGGCATTGTTTCTTCTACAAGTTCTTCGAATCTCTTGATCCAAAGGGACTAGATCTTCTTAAGAAACTCTACCTCACATACATGGAACAAAGCAACTAAAGAACATGTTAGCAAAGTACTCAAGAGAAATACAAAAACAGAATTTAAAAGCAAAGAATTGAAGAATAGTGAATCATTGCATAGAATATGAAATTAGCATAAGTTGCCTAATACGAGAAATAAGTCCCCGACAACGATGCCAGAAAACTTATTACATCATTGACAAACGTACCAATTAGTGTAGTATTTTCAATAGTAAGTAGAAAGACTGTCTCCTAAAGGACTTGTTTGTACTAAGCTTTTTTGTGTAAACTCAACAACTAAGCAATGGTAATTTCTTCTTTTGAGATAAGGTTGCAATAAATTGAAGTTCAACTCTAAAATTAAACTACTAAAAATAAGGTACATTCCACAAAGACAATATATCATACAGTTGATGTGCAGTAATTGGAAACAACAATTAAACAAACTAGTTAGGGTTTATAGTGGTACTTGGCAAACATCTTGATAAAAAATTATTTTTATCTATTTAATGAGAACCATAACAATATCTAAATCCACTCAAGTCTTCTAACCTTGATTTCTTAAGTAAAAGAGGCTAAATCACTTAACTCTACTCCTAACTGGTAAGCAAGTTAAGTTAAATGATTTATTTAAGAGAAAGGATTGCCAAGAGAATAATAAACATTACTTTATCCCCAAATGAGACATTCATTATATAGTATTCTCAAATCTCAGTTTTAAAGCATTTTCTAATGACAATGAAACATACAAATAAGTGTTTGGGTGATCAAGCCAAGAACAAACATTAAAAGCAGAGAAATAACATTATTATTGAATAATCATTAAATAGATAGTAGACATAGTTACATGAGATTTGCTAGTAAACAAAATCCTCAACTTCAAAGAGATTAACTCGTCATTGTCATGAGAAGCTACCAAAACATACAAGTGAAAGTTAAAAAAAATGGAAGATTGGTGAAGGAAGTAAAAGAGAGTAAGTTCTTGAGTCTCTAACCTCTACACACGCAACCCTAGATTGATATTGAATGTCTCCAATGATGAGTGGATCCAAATTCCATGCAATATCTTTGTTTTGTTGTTTCCTCATTAAAGCACACTAAGTGAATTTTTCATGGGATCACTTTTTTTCTTCTTCCAAAGAGGTTGCCTCACTCAACAAGCCTTGATGTTGTTGACATGGCCTCTTCAAGAGAAATCTACTAAGAGAGATAGACTTCTCGCATAGCCACCAGCTACCACGTGTCTTCTTCTAATATGGCTTCCTAGTTAAGCTACTTGGCAACTCATTGAGTGATCAATTTTCACTTCCAAACCCTTAATTTCTTTCCAGGTGCACTAAAATGACTAAATCACTGTAAAAACATGTAAAAGCTAATAAATTTCCTAAATTTTAACTATATGAAAATATCTAACTAATTATATATATTCCCTAACTTAAACAAGGGCAAACTTAGCTACGATTCAAGGAAAAGTGAGATAATTGTTGTGAAATAGATTGCAAATATAGGAATGCACAACCATTATCAAACTCCCTGAAACTTAAAGCTTTGCTTGTCCTCAAGAAAAACTAAAATAAGTTAGATTAACGACAAGACTAAGGACTAGGATCAATTACAATTCCCAAAACATAAGCATGTTCACCAAAACAAAACAAGTTCACACGATCTCAAAATCACACTTGTTATGGTGATTTTGATATATAGAATCATAAAAGAAATGAACTCAAGAGTTCAAGGGATCAACAAGAATGGCAATTGGCAATGAAAAGATAAAAAATACAATTCATTTCTCACAAGGCTAGTATTTTACTTAAGTACACAAGTGTTTCAGCTGCACATGATATTCAATCAATCCCAATTGGAATTACACAATCCCAACTTTGCATACCATCTCATTCAATGCAATTGCACACACACAACATGGATCACTAAGGACTTTATTAAAGTTGTAATTTGGCTAGGCTACAAAGGAAAATTGTTTTTTTATATCCTAGAAATCAAAGCACCTAAGGGTCTAGGAGAACACTAACTAATTTCCTTTTCAATTCATGAGACAAACAATTCCAAACACTGTTTCCCAACATTTTATTCACAAATTTAAAATAGCAACAACAACTTGAAATTGTTTTTGAACTTGATTGATTTTCTATTTTTTTTAAACATTGTAGCTTTCCCAGATGTGTTTGCTTTTGTTTTACAACAATCCCTTGAGCATTACAAAACTCATTTATTGTTTTTGGGTCAAATTTGCCTTAAACAATATGATATGCTTTTCTATTCCCTAAAGTAAGGTAATGATTTTTTTCCTTTTTAGGCTCAAGGATTCAAGTACAAACTCATTTATTGTTTTTGGGTCAAAGGTTAATGCAAGGGAATTCATAATTAAAAAGGTTTTTTTTTTTTTTTTTTTGCTTTAAGTGGCTGAACATTTAAATTAAAAACACAGAATGCCTTAATCATTTCCACATAATGGATGCACTTAAACAATCTTCAAAGAATCATGCAAAATCGAGTGTGCAAAACCAATGGAAAAATAAAATATAAATATATTTTTCTTACAATTAATTTAAGTAGTTATGAAGGTACATCTCATTTTGGAGTTTATGTAGAATAACAAAAAAGAGTGATGGAAAGAAAAAAAAAGTAAGAGAAAAGAGAGAAAATGACATATGATGAGTGATATATAATTGGAAATATAAAGAGAAATAAGAAGAAAATTCAATGAAAGAAAATAGATAAAAATATGAGCATAATTATTATATTAATATTCTATATTGTAACTCTACTTATAATCAACATAAAATTATTATAAAATTGAATTTATTTTTTTGGATTTATTTTGTTAGAAACATAATTTTATCTCAAAACAAATGGGCTAAAGAAAATAAGGTGACCTTAAATATCAAACTATTATGTAATACATAATTGCATGATAATGATTAATTATAACCTTGTAAAATTAATTTAACTTTTTAAAAAGGTTTAAGTCTCTAATTGTGATATGAATTCTCATGGCACAAGGGCTGCCTTAGGATCGTCTAGGATTAAACCTTGATGGAAAATGCGGAAATTGATTAAGGAAAGGATGAAAAATAAGGTGGTTAATTTCATGGGTCTTAATAAGGTGGTTCTTGGCATAAAATGGATGAATGGGATGGTAAAACGTAGGTTAAGTGGTGGGTAAAATGGGAACCAAATGAGGTGATTCCAAAATGAGGTGAAAGGTCTCGTTTTGAAATTTAATTTAGGCTCAAGAATCACTTAATTTGAGTGGGTAAAATGGGAGTTATGGCCACGAGATAATTCTGGGTAGAAGTGGATTTTCTGAAATTGTGATTTGAAAGAACAAGGTTGAAGATGAAAGAAAGGAAAGAATCACTCTTTCTGGGCGAGGGCAACACACAAAGGTTGTGAAAGTCCTTTGATATAGCCAGGGTGTTCTTGAATCACTCAAGAACTTAGGAGAATCACTCTCACTAAGATAAAAGAGATAAACTCTAATTTTCTGAATAAAACTCAACTTGTGTTTATCGATAAAATGATTCAGCTTATATAGAAGCTTTACAGCAGATTTTAGTAATGACCCACAAACCTAGAATTAAAATAACTTAATGCCATTAACCTAGGGAATTAAAAGAACTTAATGGCTGAGTGTAACTCAAATTGTGGCAACCAAAAGTCACCCCCAACTGTTTAGCACGAAACAACCTCTTGACCTCACTTTTTGTGGCTAAATAGCTCTCCCTCACTTCAAGTGTTTCACTCTTCTTTTGTTCACTCTTTTTCCTCTCAAGTGTTTCCCTCTTTTTCTCACTCTCAAGTGTTTTGTTCACTTTTTCTTTTTCTCGTTCTCTTGAAGAAGTTTTTCTCTCATTTTCTTTTGATCCTCACACACTTCTTGTGGACTCAATGATTTGAGCACAATCTTTTTGTCTTGGTGCATGAAAGAGATCTTGTTGGTGTAACCGTCATGATTGGCTCTTTTATCAAATTGCCATGGTCTCCCCAAAAGTAAGTGACTGGCCTCCATAGGAACAACATCACAAAGTACCTTATCATTGTATTTCCCAATGGAAACATCCACTTCAACTTGCTGCCTCACTTGCACCTCTCCATCCTTACTAAGCCATTGAAGTTTGTATGGCCTAGGATGTGGTTTAGTAGCTAAATGTAGCTTTGACACTAATCTAGCACTAGCCACATTGGTGCAACTACCTCCATCAATGATCACCATGCACACCTTGCCATTGATTAAACATCTAGTGTGAAAGATGTTTTCTCTTTGGCTCTCCTCCTCATGCTTCAATTGACCACCAAGTAACCGCCTAATCATCAACAAATCTCCCTCCGGAGTCTCCTCTTCCTCTACGTACTCACTCTCCTCTTCCTCTTCAACATCAGATTCACTTATATATTCTCCATCTCTAAGAACCATGGACCTTTTGTTAGGGCACTCATAAGCATAGTGTCCTAGGCCTTGGCACTTGAAACACTTCACATCTCTACTCTTTTTAGAGGGTTCCTCTTGGGACTTTGAGCGAGTTTTTGATGGGGTAGGTGTGGAACTACTAGAAGTACCAGCCCCATCTTTCTTACCTTTGTCTTTCCAACTAGAAGAACCAAAGTTGGTAAAACTCCTTTTAGCCACTCCTTTCCTTTTTAATTGTTGCTCTACTTGGATTGCTTTGTGAAGCAAATCATCCATTTCAACAAACTCCTGCAGCTCAACAATATCACGAATATCATTAGTCAAAACATTAAGAAATTGAGCCATAGTTACCTCCTCATCTTTTTCAATCTTTGCTTGAATCATGAGCACATCCATTTCCTTGAAATACTCCTCAACCCCCTTGTTGCCTTGGGTTAGTTTTTGGAGCTTGAATTTCAAATCCCTTGAGTAACTAGCCGGCACATACCGCTTCCTCATGATCCTTTTCATCTCCGCCCATGTATCAACAATTGGCTCTTCATTTCTTGCTCTCTCTTTTTGTAGCTTGTTCCACCACACAAGAGCATAGTCGGAAAACTTCGTGGTGGCAAGCTTCACCTTTTGGTCCTCCTCATAGTTGTTGCATGAGAAAACATGCTCTATTTTCATCTCCCACTCCAAGTAGGCCTCCAGATCATTATTTCCTTTAAAGGGAGGAATGTTGAGTTTAATACCATCAATTCGGTTTTGTCTAGGAACACCATCATTCCCTCTTCTCATCCTTTCTTCTTCATTATGATCTTTATTCTCCATTTGATCCAACCTCTCATGGAGCGCATCATCTTGTTGTTTCATTAACCACTCCAAATGTTGCATCAAAGCTTGCATTTGTAATTGCGAAAGCCCCACTCCATCATTAGGATTAGTACCTGACATCTCAAACAAACAAATCAAATGTAACAAGACAATTATAGTTGTTGTTTGAATACCTCACCCACTCAAGTGTATCACACAATTATGGCTTTTCTCTAATGAAAACACTCTTGCCTTTTACCACTCTAATTCCCCTTGAGTTCTTAGGCAATTCAAGAGATTATGGCCACAGCAAAGAACAATTCACCAATATGTGTAAGGTAAGGCTAGAGAGACAAGGAAAAGGTTAACCAAGAAAAAGGCTAACAATGTTTTTAGGCACAATTGAAGGAAATAAAATTCAGAATTTAGGAATTCAAGTAACAATCCTTCATACAACCAATATATTACCTTAAAAATATTTTTTTTAAAGTTCTTCAAGCATGAACCATTCAGCCCAATTTTTTATTTTTTTTGCTTATCCAAATTTCTGTTTTTTTTATATATAACAAAGAGATCAAAAGGCTTAACTTTTGCAATGGTTCAGCCTAAAAGAAAAAAAAGAACATGAACAAGAAGGTAATATAAATGGCAAAAAAAAAAAAATAAAGAAGGATGTTACCCAATATTTCCAGCAAAGGAAGTGTTGATCCTAGAACTGGAGCTCTGATACCAAATGATATGAACCCTTATCGCACAAAGGCTGACTTAGGATCATCTAGGATTAAACCTTGATGGAAAATGCGGAAATTGATTAAGGAAAGGATGGAAAATAAGGTGGTTAATTTCGTGGGTCTTAATAAGGTGGTTCTTGGCATAAAATGGATGAATGGGATGGTAAAACATAAGTTAAGTGGTGGCTGGACAAAAATATAGAAATGACAATAACTCAAGCTACAAGGCTTCGAATGAGGTGATTCCAAAATGAGGTGAAAGGTATTGTTTTGAAATTCAATTTAGGCTCAAGAATCACTTAATTTGAGTGGGTAAAATGGGAGTTATGGCCATGAGATAATTCTGGGTAGAAGTGGATTTTCTGGAATTGTGGTTTGAAAGAACAAGGTTGAAGATGAAAGGAAGGAAAGAATCACTCTTTCTGGGCGAGGGCAACACACAAAGGTTGTGAAAGTCCTTTGCTACAGCCAGGGTGTTCTTGAATCACTCAAGAACTTAGGAGAATCACTCTCACTAAGATAAAAGAGATAAACTCTAATTTTCTAAATAAAACTCAACTTGTGTTTATTGATAAAATGGTTCAGCTTATATAGAAGCTTTACAACAGATTTTAGTAATGACCCACTAACCTATAAAATAACTTAATGCCATTAACCTAGGAAATTAAAAGAACTTAATGGCTGAGTGTAACTGAAATTGTGGCAACCAAAAGTCACCCCCAACAACCATCAAGTCAGCCACCATTTGGTCTCCCAAAAGGCTGATGCCTAGGTTGCCAATTGGGCCCTTATTACAACTTGAACTAAACCTAACTAAAGCCCTTTTAGTTGGTTAACCCAAAACATATTTTTGGTCAGCCAAATTTACAAGGATTGGGCCATTATTTAGACAAACTAAACACTCTAAAATTGAGACAAAGTGGTGCCATTTAAATGCAACCACACCATGGACCAGTTGTTTTAAAACTTTAGATGTCATTTAAATAAATCAATAGCTAGGATATAAACCACTAATTATTATTAATTTAAAATTTGTAAATGATCAAGAAAATTGATTCCTGCTAACCCTAAACCTAAAGGCTTCTCCTTCCTTTTGAATCGTGACTGTTTACAAACCTATCCTCGATGCTGATTTCAAACAGCACCCAAAAGCACCCTTTGAAACCTTCGTTGCAGGCTCGACACCCCCCTTAGAAACTCGACTCCAAATATGTTTGGTCTTTTGTTCTCAGTACATGTTTTTGGATTTCTTGAGACCCCTAACTCATATCACCAACTTCAAGTTCACTTCTCAACCAATCACATTTCCCACTCGGATGAGGTTGACACATCACCTGACTCACCTTCAAGTTGGCTCATGATCTAGGAAAGTGTACCTAATCTAGTAGTAAAGAAACAATAAGTATTATGTATTGTATTCACAAAGACTTGGTGTAATATTTAGGAATTGAGCAAAAAATGTAATCCAAAACATTCACTGCAGTGTGTTGTCAATTTGTTTTAGTGAGTGAGACAATGTTTTCCAGTTTTAAAAGAGAATTTTGTTGTAGCAAGACCCGAGTTTGCTATAGCGAGAAACGAACAATTGGTGGATTTTGAAAAAAAATTGGAGCAAAAATGGAAATCAAAGAAAAAAAGGCATTGCTGACTTGAATTCCATAGCATTCAACATATGGAAGTCAATTTCTAATCATTTTCCTTGTTCAATACAACCAAGATTCAGCTCAATTGATTAATCCTAATTCCTTAGGTGATTAATCTTTTATTCCTAAGCTAAATTCCTAATTCATTAGGTAACTTAACCAAGAACTCAGAACATGAACAATGAATCTCTTCAATGCAAAATTTGATTTCATTCCTAAAATTAAGCTCTCACACAATTCCAATTCAAATCTAGAATCAATTTTTTTCAACACAATTCAATTCCTAAAAGCTAGTTTGATCAAGCCTAAGCATGCATTTAAGCAAATATTTGGAATGTGATCACATGTATAACAAAGAAAATAAATCAGAAAATGAAGAATCACATACTTGGTTACTACTTCATTCAATTAACAACTTCAATGTTTAGCTCCAATGGATCTTGATTTGGTCTAAAATAACATTTAAATCAAAAGTTACAATAGAGAGAGAGAGAGAGAGGAAAAAATGCAAATCTATAAGTCTGAATCGAAAAAATGACAAAAGGTGCCAATTATGATGTTACAAGTTATTTTAGTTAGATCCAAATCTATATATTTTTTCTGTCACATTAGACTTTCATTGTAGCGAGGACACTTCTTGCTACAACGAGGCTTCATCTTTTGCAAATGATACTTCCAACGAATGAGTCATATCAATAAAAGAAAATGTATTGAAAATAATTTGTTCCTAACTTTTATCTTTTTTACTATATGTCAATTATATTTTGGTACAATTGACTTTATACTCCCATTGCAGTTTGCACCACTGAGAAATGAGTCATATCATGTTGAACTTGTTTATCTCAATTTGACTGGATAAGAATCAGTTATGTTTGAAGCTCAATTTGAATTTTTTTTTCAAGCTCATGAACCAATTTGGTTTAGAGGTGAAAGTCAATTCAATTCAAGCTCATGAACCAATTTCAAGCTGAAAGTCAATTCAGTTATGTTTGAAGCTCAATTTGAATTTTTTTTGAAGCTCAATTTGAATTTATTTTAGAACTAAACGTTGGTTAAGTTGTTTTGATCTTTTTCCGCAAGATTGATTTTAACCGCACAAAAAATCGTTTAAGGTATTGGACCACTAAACGATCTTTTGATTATTTTGAAAGGATAGAAACGTTAAGGTGTTGGACCATTAACGATCTCTTATTTTAGAAACGTTAAGACGTTGGACCATTAACGATCTCTTGGGGTGGTCGACAAAAGCGGGGCTTTTGCTCCTACGCATCCTCAATTGCAATGAGGAAATAAGATCTACGTAGTTCTTGCAAAAGCGATAAAGTTATGGGTTGATTTTATGCTTTTGAACGATCCATGTTAATCGATAAAAGCAAAGAGGACCGTTTAAGTCGTTGGACCTTAAAACGATTTTAAGTGACTTTTACGGACAAAGCTTGATGTGTGAGTAGATTTTAACCTTAGTTTCACTTTGGTTATTAGTCAATTCATTCAAGGAAACTTCCAAAGAAAAACATTCGATTGATTTTTTTGATTATTTTATTCAAAGATATTTTGATTATTTTATTATTATTTTTTCAAGATATTTTGATTATTTTATTATTATTTTGCTTTTTTTTTTTTGTTTAACCGAGGTTACAGCGTGAACGATCGGTTAGATTTTGCTTTAACAGTGATTTAACAACATTACAACACAAATGATCGGTTGAAATTCATTTTTCATTTATTAGGCGAGATAAAGGCTTAAGTAAACGGTTAAAGCACGTTAAAAACGGAAGAAAATAAAATCGAAAGTGAACGAGATGAAGATGAAAGCAAACAAAACAAGAAATGAATTGAAAGTCTCGGATTCAAACACTTACCGGTTGAAGAACCAAGAACGGACGAAGAACGATGAAGAACGCAGGAAAATCTTTATAGATTTACTCACGGAAACGTCTCAGAAGCGTTACAGAAGCACTTCGACTTGATTCTTCTTCACGTAAACGTGCTTTTTTACCCAAAATAGCTGAAATGCATAACCTATGGGTCATGAATATTTTTGAAACAGCCCCCTTCCCCTATTTACAGGGAAATAGGGAGGTGCTTGCCGCCCAGAGGCTTCTTGAGGAAAATTTCTAAGCGCACCCCAATTACTAAGTTCACCCCCTTTTCGTACATTACGAAAATGTTACAGAAGCCTTACGGAAGTTTTTTGGATTTGATTTTCATCTTTTTTTCTCTTCCTTTTCACCAATATTAAGTGAAATATGCTTACCCAAGATTTTCGGAAATTTTACGGAAGCCACGGAAGCCACGGAAGCCCTAGAAACCATTTTTCAACAAAACGTGGAGGAGCTTGCCGCCCAGTTGCTTCCTCCTTAAGCAACCCAACTTCCAAAATATTCCGGAAGGGCCTAGATTCGAATTTCTATTTACACCCTATCTTGATAAGTTCACCCCTTGTTTTTATGTTTTTGGCTGTTTTCTTTCTAAAATCTTACGAAACTATACAGATTCCACCTTGATGAGTGCTAAGCCTTCCGAAGCAATCAACAATGGTCCTCGGATGAAATTATAGTGTAACAGTTTATTTACACACACTCCACTTTGCTAAATACACTCCTATTTTCGTGTTTTTGACTGGTTTCTTCCCGAAACATCTTAGAACTTTACGGATTCTACAATGATGGGTGTTAAACATTTTGAGGTGGTCAAATGAAGGTCGCATGCCGACAAACAATGATTCCCGAATGAAATTAGGGTATGATAGTTGCCCCTCTTTACTTATCTTTTATCGGAGATAAAAGGGAAGTAAAGATAAGACACTAATTTCGTTCGAGCGGATCCTTACTCAAGCAATCAATAGCCCAACCAGCAAAACGCGTTGTTGAACTTGGACGTCTCTGGATGGCAAAGGAAAAAATTTGGGAAAACTTGCAAAAATCTTCAAAATGATTAGAAATGGCCGACCATCATCATTCTGATGTCATCGGACTTGTTTGTCTCTAGATGATAAAGGTACGGATAACCATGGGGTATATCCACGTGCTACCGAACCCTTGAGTCTGACGGATAGCAAAATGAGACTTTTTCGCAGTCTCGACCGGAAGACACTGACATCTCCGAAAAAGGTGCAGATGACGACGTTAGTCACAAAATGCTATCAGGCTTTGAGTCTTAAGAATAACAAATGAGACTTTTTCGCAGTCTCGGCCGGAAGACGCTGACATCTCCGGGAAGGTGCAGATGACGACGTTAGTCACTGCATGCTATCGGGCTTTGAGTCTTACGAATAGCAAATGAGACTTTTTCGTAGTCTCGGCCGGAAGATGCTGACATCTTCGGGAAAGGTGCAGATGATGATGTTAGTCACTGCATTCTATCGAGCTTTGAGTCTTACGGATAGCAAATGAGACTTTTTCTCAGTCTCGGCCGGAAGTCGCTGACATCTATGGGGAAGGTGCAGATGACGACGTTAGTCACTGCATGCTATCGGACTTTGAGTCTTACGGATAGCAAATGAGACTTTTTCGCAGTCTCGGCCGGAAGACGTTGACATCTCTGGGGAAGGTGCAGATGACGACGTTAGTCACTGCATGCTATCGGGATTTCAGTCTTATGGATAGCAAATGAGAGTTTTCCGCAGTCTCGGCCGGAAGACACTGACATCTTCGAGGAAGGTGCAGATGACGACGTTAGTCACTGCATTCTATCGGGCTTTGAGTCTTACGTATAGCAAAATGATACTTTTTCGCAGTCTCGGTCGGAAGACGCTGACATCTCCACGGAAGGTGCAGATGACGACGTTAGTCACTGCATGCTATCGGGCTTTGAGTTTTACGGATAGCAAATGAGTGTGTGCGGGTTACCGTATAGGGCGTCTCCGCGTGCCAACGGACTCACAGGTCACGATAGCAAAAAGTGGGGTGGTTGACAAAAGCGAGGCTTTTGCTCCTACATATCCTCAATTTATGATGAGGAACTCAGACCAACGTAGTTCTTGACTTTGTGTGAGACTAAAATAGTCTCGGAGTTCTTTCGCTAAAATGTGAACATGCTATAGCAAAGAAACAGAACCTCCAATTGATCAGAGCAACATATAGTTTTTGGAGAAAAACAAACATGTCTACCGGGGGGAAGGAGGGTATGCTGATAAAATTTTCTTCTAAGCGACCATTTAGAGGAAACACTGGGTCCAACAAAAAAGAAGAAAAATCACTCAAAGTGTATAAGTCTCACACAGGTAAGTGTTTTATCCTAATTCCGAACCATAGATATGTCATGACTTGATTTTGCAAATCATTTCCAATCAAATTAAATATTACATGCGTGATCATGGATCAATAGGACATTTTCGGGAATGTTGTTTTGGTGGGAAATTCGGCTCTGAGTTGTTTGGGCCTTTTCCTTTTCTGTTTTTGTTTAGTGCGGGGTGAGAAAGTCGTCAGTGCACAGGATTTTGGTTGGCGATCAAAGGGAGAGGACCACTTCAAGCCGTGGTTTCCTTTCTTTTCTTGTTTGCTTGTGACAATTTTGTATTGTTCAGATATTGTCTAGTCCAAAGACTTTTCTGTATATTTCTTTTGTTTTCTTCCGATCTTTGATCGAGAATTTTTCTTTCTTCTTTTATTTGCTTTCTTTTAATCTTTGATTGAGAATTTTCTTCTTTTCCTCTTCTTTCGATCTTTGATCAGGAACTTCTTTTTTTTTCTTTTCTTTTTCTTTTCTTCCGAGGGCAAAGATGGACATTCTCACCCTGGGTCAATGTTTATGGTGAGTTGGTATTTTTGGCTCAGAGCTTGTAGAACGACTGGACATGATATTTGTCAGGGTGTTGGTTTGGTCAGCAGTCCAGGGGTAAAGAGATGTCCCACATTATTTCCATGACACGCACACAACGATGATGATTCAGAAATTTTATGCAAAACTGGTCACGCATGCACCTATGTGGACACTCAGGCATCAAGTTTTTGTGGTCACGCGACACTAGGGCTCAGGAACCATCATTTTTCCTATTTAAGTCAACCCAGTGTTTCCAAAATATGCTCCTTTATCAATTCATACATTTGTCCGAGTCTATCTTGGGCGTTCGGGAAAATTTTCACAGCATTCACCCTTTAGGTGCGTACACACATTTTTTTAACAAAGCCTTTATGTCACGATCAGTAAATCTTTCCTTTCAAAGAAAAGCCAGAAGTTATTTCTTTTCCAAAGCATGTTTGGCTTTTTAGGTAACTAAATTATTTTTATTTTGTTTTTCTTTTTGACAATGTTGATATCTATGATCACATATGTTTCTTTCTTTTCTGAAAAGTCGTGCGAACGAGGGTACGCAAGGCCCACCTACGTCAAAATAAACGAAGAAAATGCAATGATAAGTCGCAATAAAAAAAACAATGACAAAACAAATTGAGAGACGTAATGCCGGACCACGGTGGGAGCAAACACAATAACTGAAAGCAGCAGTGTTAGATCACAATGGAAACAAAAATAATAACTGAAAGCAGTAATGGAAACAAAAACAATAACTGAAAGCAGTAATGGAAACAAAAATAATAATTGAAAGCAGTGATGTTAGACGACATGGAATCACAAGTGCGGCGACCTTGGTCGTGTAGCTCCGCCCTCTCCCAGGTGACCGAGCAGGTCGGTCATATCCTCATTCATGTGGGCTTCCTTCGCTTCGCCTGGGGATCTTGCGGGTCCGGTTCCCTCCTCAGTGGGCCAATCTCCAGGCCACACGACCTCAGCCCTGAACTGCTCTGGGGAAGGGCATACAAAAGGAGGGGAGCCCTGCCCCTACTGGCTGAGGCTGGAACGGTAGAAGCACTCATGCAATTGCACCTGCCCGCGGTGGTTGGCCGTCTGCTGGCGAACCATATGCCGTAGATACTACTCCACACTCAGTGGTATAACCGGATCGGGCTGCTGAGGTGGTGGTGCATTCGCAGCCTATTGTGTGTCACCCTTCGCTTGCCTAGCTGGTGCTCATAATCCACACCCGCCTCCCCGCAGCGGTCCGGGCAAAGTCTTGCCCCGGTATGCATAACAGTTGGGCGATGGCCTCCTCGTCAAAGCCGGAGGCCTAGTCCCTCCTCTGGCTGAATTCGCACCGATGGTCCTCCTCCAAGATCAGTGGGTGGCCCAGGAACTGGCTGAGGGCATCTATGCCAAAGGGAATCCACTGACCCCTTACTCACGAGCGCATATCTCGAACTCCCTCCTCCGTGGGCTAGGCATTAGCGTAGAACTCTAGGACTATCTCAGGGTCGAACTTGGCCATGGGAGTCACTAGAGGTGTCCAATGCCTGTGTGCTATCTCCTCCTGGATGTGTGAGTACTCATCCTCCATGAGCTGGACGCGCCTCTCCCTATGGAACGACTATCCCTTGATGGCCTCAAAATGCTGCTGGTGTTCGACACTCCAGAACCAGTGACTGTCGAACTCCACGGAGACGCTGGAGCTTTCCCCCTGGGCATCCCTCCTGGACCTCTTTGTGGAATGCTTCTTCGGAGCCATCTCTTGTTGGGGATGAATAACAGCGCAAAATGGAATCAAAAAACGTTGAGAAATGGTGACCTAAGGCTGGAAATCCAAGGGATCCAGGGAGCATACATTTTTTGGATGAGAGGAAGAAGTTTTGGGTGAAAAACTCACCCCTTCCCTCTCCTTTTAACCTTTCTCGTGCAGGGGGTGCTCACCCAGGCGAGCTAACCTCGCCCAGGCAAGCTAACCTTGTGCATCCTTTTTTTTTCAAACAAGAAAATCACGCGTTCACCTATGGGTCCATGCTCGTTAGCTCGGAGTCCATAGGATAAGTTAGGCATATAAAAAGACAGAAGCTTTAAGGGATACTAGGTTGTCTCTTAGCAGGGCCTCCTCAACATGCGAAGCCAGTCGCGAGATGATGATCTGCTGACCACCAGCCTAGTGCCTGTTCGTACCCATCCCCGAGCATCTGAAAGCAGGAAATGACATTTATGCAGTGAAAATATGGCCACGCTACCACTTACCTTGGTTCATCAGTGTCCAGGATTTGACGCTGTATTGACCACCTCTCGAAATGATCATGTCCCTGTCTGTCGATTCATAAGGTACAAAATGCATGTGCATGCGTATGCATGGGCAGTTTCAAACGCAATAATTCTTTAGCAAAAACCCATTGGGTTCAGTTTTAAATAAGCACTTAGAGCATCCCTATAGGTCGAGCAAAAAGGCTCAGATCATTTAAAAAGAATATGCATCCTTAAAGGCACAAAACCAGGGTTGAAAGAACAAATCATCAATCTCGCGCTCTTTAAATGATCGTGACGACAATTTATAGAGGACAGGAATCCCTGGCGGAAACCAACAGAAAATTAAACATGCAACGACTCTGCTAATTGCCCCAAGTCTCAAGCGTAGTATCGCTTAATGTCATTGGCATTTACGGGTGAAGGTAGTTCCTCGTCATCCATGTTAGTGAGCACAAGGGCCCCTTTGGAGAAAGCCTTTTTTACCACGAAGGGCCCTTCGTCGTTCGGTAACCATGTAGCGCGAAATGGAGCATCTTGTGCCAGTCCTTGCATGACACGGTCATCTTCTGAATAATCTTCTTGATATTCTTGTTGGCTGCCTCCACTGCTCCGTTCATCTTGGGCCTGTAGGGTGTGGAATTGTGGTGTTGGATCTTAAATTCCTCGCACATTTCTCCCATCATTTTATTATTCAAATTGGTGTCGTTGTCTGTGATAATCTTCCTTGGCAAACCATACCGGCAGATTATCTCCCTCTTGATGAACCAAACCACCACACTCCTTGTGACACTAGCGTATGAGGTAGCTTCGACCCACTTGGTGAAGTAATCGATTGCCACCAAGATGAAACGATGTTTGTTCGCAGCCTTGGGCTCTATGGCTCAGATCACATATATTCCCCACATGAAAAAGGGCCACGGTGAGGCCAATATATTCAATGGCAAGGGCGGAGCGTTGACATTGTTTGCAAACGTTTGGCATTTGTGACACTTCCTTACATGGAGGCAACAGTCGCTTTCCATGGTGAGACAATAATAGCCCGCCCTCAGGATCCTCCTAGCCATGGCGTGCCCATTAGTGTGCGTACCGAAAGAGCCCTCATGGACCTCCTCCAGCATGCATCCAGCCTCCTTAGTGTTCACGCATCGGAGCAACACCATGTCATGGTTTCTCTTGTATAGTATGCCCCCGCTTTAAAAGAAACCGACCGCCAACCTCCTTAACGTCCTCTTGTCATTGTCGGAAGCTTCCAGTGGGTACTCTTTGCTTTCAACGTATCGTTTGATGTCAAAATACCAAGGTTTACCGTCCCGCTCCTCCTCTACCAAACAACAATATGCGGGCCTGCCACGACACCTAAACTCAATGTATGGTAGGTCTCCGTGCGGTGTCAGCTGGAACATGGACGCTAAAGTGGCGAGCGCATCGACCATTTGGTTTTCGTCTCGGGGAACTCGGGATGCATGGGATGCATTTGGTTTTCCTCTCGGGGAACATGATGGAAAGAGATCTCATTAAAAAACTCAGCCAGCTCCTTGATGTAGGTTTGGTAGGGTATTAGCTTGTGATCCCTAGTTTCCTACTCTCCTCTTAGCTTGTGAATCACCAGTGCCGAGTCTCCATACACCTTGAGCAGTTTGATGTTGAAGTCAATTGCTGCCCAACACCATGGCCCAGAACGTTAGATTTCTCCATCGAACCACATGATCCACTTATCCATATCCTTTTCTAGCTTCTCTTCAAATAAGGTCATGATGTCCTCATCTGGGAACTCAAGATGCATGGGTTGATAATCATTGAGAGGCTGCTGAGCCAAATAGTCCGCCAAGGCGCTTCCCTTTATCGCTTTTTGGGTTACATAAACTATGTCAAACTCGGATAGCAAAACCTGCCACCGAGCGATCCGCCCTGTGAGAGCGGGCTTCTCAAAGATGTACTTGACCGGGTCCATCTTGGATACCAGCCAGGTGGTATGGCTCAGCATGTACTGTCTTAGTCAGTGGGACACCCATACCAAAGCGTAACATGTCCTTTCCATCATGGAGAAGTTCATCTCACAGGCCGTGAACTTCTTACTTAAGTAGTAGATGACTCGCTCTCTTTTTATCGACTCATCATGCTGCCCCAACATACACCCCATCGACTCGTCCAAAACTGTCATGTACAGGATGAGAGGTCTCCCGGGCACCGGCGGCATAAGTACGAGAGGCTTCATGAGGTGCCATTTGATCTTTTCAAACGCCTCTTGACAGTCCTTGTCCCAGTGGACGGACTAGTTCTTGCTTAAAAGTGGCTCATAGATAGCTGTGAGCTGTGATATGAATCTGGCAATGTATTTTAAACGCCCCAGGAAACCTCAAACTTGCTTCTCGGTACGGGGTTCCGGCATCTCAAGGATGGATTTTACTTTTTCGGGGTCCACCTCAATTCCCTTCTGACTTATGATGAAACCCAACAGCTTTCCCGACTTGACCTCGAAGGTGCACTTAGTGGGGTTTAACCTCAATTGATACCTCCTAAGCCTCTCGAACAACCTTCGCAAGTTGACGAGGTGTTCTTCCTCAGTTTTGGACTTGGCAATGATGTCGTCTATGTAGACTTCGATTTCTCGGTGCATCATGTTGTGGAACAAAGCCACCATAGCCCGTTGATAGGCTGCCCCGGCGTTCTTGAGCCCAAAGGACATCACCTTATAGCAGAACGTTCCCCACAAGGTAACAAACGTGGTCTTTTCCATATCTTCTGGCGCCATCTTTATCTGATTGTAGCCTGAGAAACCCTCCATGAAGGAAAACAAAGTGAAATTGGTTGTGTTGTCTACGAGGACATCGATGTGTGGCAGAGGAAAATTATCTTTGGGACTGGCTCGATTCAGGTCCCGATAGTCCACACATATTCATACCTTCCCATCTTTCTAAGGGATCGACACAATGTTGGCCACTCACTCGGGGTATCGAACCACCACCAAGAAATCGATGTCAAACTGCTTTTTCACCTCCTCCTTGATCTTCAGCGACGTCTCGGGTTTCATTCTCCTTAGCTTTTGCTTCACCTCCTCCTTGTTGTTCTGCCTCTATTAGAAACAATCAATAGATGTATATACAAGGTCATCCAACCACCTAACTAAGATTTCTCTTATAGCTTTTCCTGACATATCTGATACAACTATCTATCCTAAAAATAAGTGATCCCAATAATCAAGAGATCAAGATACAAAATAAAATTAAAATACAATAAGAATTAATACATACAATCAAAATTAATACAAATAGAATCAATTAAGATCAGCACAATCATGTAGCAATATTCTCAATACAATTAGGATTAGCACAATCATACAACAATATTCTCAATATTGTGCATTATATAATCATCCTTTTTCAGCCCCCTGGACTCTTTACAACTGCTAGGTGAATTGTATAGATCCAACTAAAAAGTTTAGTTTTAGAATTTTACATATCTACCGCGAAGGCAATGCTTATGCTGACAAGCTTGCTTCTTTTGGTGCATAGAATGCGTGAAAAAAAAATAGTAAGTGTCATGAATCTGTGACAAAAGCTTCAACCAATTAACATTGTTTGAATGACAACTGTTGTAGTTGGACAGCAATCACATAGTTTATCCACCATGGTATGCTTTATGTTCCACCATTGCTCCCTGTGGCCTTTTATCAAATTTTCAGTATATTCAACTTCCTTCTTCAGGAGTGGAACTCTGATGTCATGATAGCTAGGAATGGGCAAATGTGGCTCATATTGACCAAATGGTTGCAACCATATTCTCAAAGCTTTTCAATTTAATGAGGTTGAATGACAAATGGCTTGGTACCAAAAGCGAGAAATATGTTGATGCACCTTCAATACTTAATTCTTATCCATTGACTCTCTTATGTTCATTTGCCTCAACATCTCCATTTTTCTCCGATTGATTGTATTTTCTGGATTCTTACAAAATTTTTCCATTGGTCATTTTTTAGTCCCTCACTTTGTCTTTGCACTTGCAGTAGCATTACAAGAGTCCGCAAGCTCATCATCTTCACTTCCATCACATCCAATTGGTTCACCAAATTCAAAATCTCTTATATTTTCCATATTATCACTGCCAGAAGTACTGTAACACTACTAAAAAAAGGCTTTCTACATCGCCCTATTAACATCGGTTATTGCTAAAACCGATGTTAACGAAAGCGTGGTGGCATTTTCATAATTAAATGGAGTTACTTAACATTGGTTTTAGCAAAACCGATGTTAACTACTTGATGTTAACATCGGTTATTTAAAAAACTGATGTTAACATGATGTTAAGATGAATATGGTAACATCGGTTTCGGCAAAACCGATGTTAACTTCATAGAGTTAACATCAGTTTTGAGAAAGCCGATGTTAAGGAGTTGATTTTAACATCGATTTGTTAAAAAACCGATGTAATGTATTTGATGGTTATCCATAAAAAACCGATGTTGTTATGTTTATAAGTTAAAAATTGAGATTTCACAAGCCGCGCGCGCTCGAAAACCTTGCCCTCCCTCTTCTCTTTGTCATCCTCCTGCCTGAAATCGCTCTTCTCTTTCTCCTACCCACATTGTCCTCGCTCAAACCCACAGAACCCCCTACACTGTTCTTGGAAGTCTGGCTCGAAGAAAACCCAACATACACTGTTGCTACTAGGGTGCTGAAACAGTCGTGGGTGCTCAAAGCTCAAAGCTTTCTCCGCGAGGTACATAGGTCAACTTCGTGTATGCTAAGTTTCCATGGGTGTTCATGTTTTATTGATGATAATAATAATAATAATACGTCTTCTGTTGCAGTATTGCCGATTGAGGTACGAGGAAAGCTTAAAGTTTCGTGCCATTTTGTTAGATCTCACTACCATTGTCACTGTTTGGGTTCGAGGTAAGCTTGGTCTCTTTTTTATTTGTAGTTTACTTAGGAAACATGTTGAAGTTTGTCTCTGTTAAATCTATAGATTGCTTGGAGCACCAGTAGAGATTACTAGTGATAAGGATCCTATTATTGTGAGTAATTTAGCTCATTATCTCATTATTTTGCATTAAACAGGTTCATAACAAGTTACTGACACTTCTTGCAATTATTTTGGAGTTTGAGGCACTTGTTTTGTATGTCACAAATATTCCAAATGCCTTCGATATAAATTTGTTTGATATATAACTTATATTGTGGTGTCTGCACGCATTAAGTTACCATAGCATAAAAATGATGTGGCATAAGCAGGAGTAAGCTTATTTTAGGGAAATTTGTAACATAGATTCAATTATATGTAGGACTAGGGTCAGATATAGTCAAACAAATTGTCTTTTGGTTCTTTGGTAGTAGATCACTGCTTTTGGAATGTGATTGGTTTCTTTGCTTGTGCAAGCATTTCAACCACTTCCCTCATGGTTGGTCTCTCCACACTTTGTTCCTGAACACATAGCATGGCCACAAAGTATACCTACTTTGCTTCATCTAAGGGAATGTGACATAGTCTCTCATCAAGAATCTTCACCACCTTGTCATTGCTCCAATTTGTTTGCAACTTGGTCCATTGAACAATGTCTAGACCTTCTTCCCCAAAATTCCCCACTGGCCTTCTCCCTGTTAGTAGTTCTAGCAGCACCACTCCAAAGCTATAGACATGACTTCTCCTTGTAAGCTGATAAAACAATAACATAATTCAAATTAAAAACTTAATCCATAATCTGATCAAAAATTTTAAAGTTACAAAATGATGCTACTTAGTTGTATTCAGAACCCAAATAATATGTTATTAGCTTCTCATTCTCCCTTATAGAACATAACATAGAAAGAGAAGTTTCTTGCCGTGAAAATGATGGATCAGCTAGGATCTCTGCAGCAACTTCTATTAGAATCTCCTCCCCTCCAACCGGAATTGGTTGTTCTTCTGAAAAAGGATAGCTACCCATCATAGTGCCCCATTTAGTCTCTATAGAGAATTTTCTAGAAATGTTAAAATAAATATGTTGTCAGTCAGAAGTTTACTTGTGTGCATTGCATGCTTCAATAGTCTGCAAAATCCTCCTCTGAGGAACAGGTCTATTGAAAGTCATCAATATCCTATATGCCGACTTAGTGGAATAAAAACCACTAGGATCAGCTTTCCAAACCATGGTGTCCTGCATCTGGTGCTGAATAGTAATAGCAGTAATGTCATCCATGAAAGCTACTGCTAGATCATCCATGAAAGCTACTGTCTTTGGCGTGTGTGGGGTGTGAGTGTATCATATGTCGCTTCAAATTGATCATTATTAGTTTGTGTAAGCGGTAGTGAAAGGACTTCACCTTTTTCTGGGGTTCGTGTAATTGTAAACTAAAAACTGGATGGTGCCACCTAAGTGTAAAATATGCATATGAATTGTGAAGCTCCTCACTACTAACTCTTCTTGAAAGCATCTTCTCTTTGGTGTAAACCTCCAGCTCTTGCTCCAATTTTGATTCTTTGAGTTGTCTTTGAGCTATTTTTGTTTCCATCAGTATTTCCTTCTTGCTGGCCTTGAGAGCTTCAATCCATGCCTCAGCTGCTGCTACTTTTTTATCAGCAATTTCTTTTTTTTTATCAGCAAAGATAATATATTATATATTGAAAGAAGTACTACAGGTACTTAAAATACAAAAGAAGTCCATATATATGGTTCCACAATCAGACATTGATATTCTGAGGGGGAACCAAGCTATGGATACATAATGCATATGAATTTACAAGTATAGAGCTCATAACTATGCAATCCCTTGCTGATACATAAAACTTTGTGGTAAATTACTTGACCAGTGATTAAAATGCACTGTAAAATCCTTCTCAATACTCCTAAGCCAAGACCATAGGAGGAATATTGATTCTTCAAACAGTTTATTAGCATCGAAATTTGCATTAGAGAAGACTATACTGTTTCTAAGTTTCCAAATGGACCAAGTTAAAGCTAGCCACCAGCATTGCCATCTATTATTTCTTACACCAGCAGCTTGAACACCCAAATATTGAAGGAAGTGCTGCTTTGGCCTTAATGGAAAAGCACCCTTAATTTGCAGCCATGACATGGTTTCCCACCATATGGGTTGTACTTTGCTGCAGTGAAAGAAAAGATGGGATGCATCATCTTGTTGGGTTCTGCAGAGAGGACATAGTGTATCTGTCTTCTCTAATGTCAATTGTCCTCTTGCGCCAATACCCGGAGCAAAAGTAGCCACTAGATGTGTTTATAAAGAAATGAAGCTAACAAGAGATTTAAAAAAAAAGAAGGAAAAACACATCCAAATCCTCCAATCCAAAAGAAAGAACCTTTCACTACAAGGGATTCATGTTTGATTTTATTGGTGTAACCAATGGTATCCTCCTCGAAGCACGAGGAGGCAATCCTATTTGAGCCAAACAGTATAGGACTACTATGAACAGTAAAACTCTCCTTGAGGTGTATCTAGAACTCAAATGTGAGACCACTTTTTGAATAAACCCAAGATACCCCTACCCGAAATTCAAAGACTACGAATTCAAGATCACTGGTTAATATAAAAGAGCTTTATTTTTATGTATTAATAAATGAGACTGTATCACAGGATCATAATAAATTTGCAAGTGTACATAAACCTCAGCTGTTGAGAACAAACAGATCAATGAGAAATTAAAAATAATAGGAATCCAAATCAAATCTGAGGTTTCAGAAAACAGGAACACACGTTTTTAGCATTGTCCTTTGGTTCTGAAGAGAGGCCAAACAATTTTAAGACAACCAATTAAATTGAGAAGGAGTGCATATAGTACAGGAAAACAAGAATCCTATGTGTAGCTATATAAACCATGAGACAAATAATAAGAATGTGTAAACAAATCGGATTCAAAATACCAATTGGTAGATCTGTAGCAAGTAAAAAAACAAGAATTGGAGTAATAAGAGAACTAAACTTGGATTATGAATTATGAAAAGAAAGAGGAACTTACAAGAATAATAATGAGATTGAAAGGAAAAAACAAATAAGAGAAGGGTAGTTTGTGTAGGCATTATAGAGGTCCTGGGAAGAAGAAGAAGAAGAAAAAGATAGGAGTTGTTGATGGCGTTGTAAGAAGTAAAGTGTTATTTATAGGATTTATAAGGTACTAAAATGGTCGGAGACAAGATATTAGGATAACACTGACACAATCTCACCACGTCAGGACTTGTTTTGTTTACAAAGTAAACAACAGAGTTTGCAATTGGACTTTCTTAACATAATGACAGTATTACACCTCTGCTAAGATAAATTTTCTTATTATAGGTTATGAATCATGATTTGTTTGAATTAGTCTATTAGTCTATTTAAAGATTGAAAAAAAATGATCTCATCAACTCAGTTTAACCTGTTAAATATGAATTGTAAGTATATCATATATTATATTAGCAAATAATTTGATCTGGTCACCGCTTCCCTTTTGAACAAGCATGGCCTTCAACACAATTACATTATCCAATGAGACTTCACCCACAAACACTGTATCATCTGCATATTGCATAATGTTTACAGGCTCTTTCTGCTTCCTAACTAAGTAGCTTCTGTATAGATCTTTGGTTGTTGCTACCCTCATCATACCAGTCAAACCTTCTGCCACAATATTAAAAGGCAGAGGGGCTAAAGGGTCCCCTTGTCTCAATCCTCTAGTGGGGGCAAATTCCTTTGTAGGGCTACCATTTATTAAGATTGATACAGTGGCTGATTGAAGACAGGCATTGATCCATTTTCTCCATTTAAGGCAGAAATCCATCCTATCCAGCATATACTCCAGAAATGACCATGAAACAGAATCATAAGCCTTTTCAAAGTCCACCTTGAACACCAGTGCTGGCTTCTTACACCTTTTAGCTTCCTCTACTACCTCATTGAGAATCATAGTTCCATGAAGAATGTGTCTATCCTTTATGAAAGCTGATTGTCTTTCATCAATGAGGCCAGGCATCACTTTCCTTAGTCTGTTTCCCAATAATTTGGCTATTATTTTATACATACAGCCAATGAGGGAGATGGGTCTATAGTCATTAAATGACTGGGGATGGTTTGTTTTAGGAATTAGGGCCAAAACGGATGCATTGTTGCCCTTAGGAAAGCTTCCATTAACATGAAATTCATCCACAAATCTCCTGAATTCTGGTTTTAGGACCCCCCCCCCCCAATACTCCTTTATAAAATTAAAATTGAATCAATCCGGCCCAGGACATTTATCCCCTCCACAACTCCACACAGCTTCCTTAAGTTCATGATCTGTAAAAGGGGCAATCATCTCCTCGCTTTGAGTGTGAGTGATCATTTTGAATTGAACCCCATCCAAGGTAGGTCTGGTTAGCTTTTCCTCAGTGAATCTACTAGCAAAAAATTTAACAGCTTCATCCTTAATCAATTTAGGTTGCTGAACCCATACATCATCAATGAAGATGCCTTGAATTGTATTATAGTGTCTTCTGAAATTTATAGTTTTGTGGAAGAAGGCTGTATTACTGTCACCTTCCTTGAGCCATTTAATCCTTGATTTCTGCCTCAAGAGTGATTCATATGCAAATGAGACCTGCCACAGTTCCTGCTGAATGGACTTCATAGACTTAACTTCATCCTCCGACAGAGTTCTATCCTGGGCAATTAATTCAATTTCATGCAGCTTCTACTTTAGTCGCTGAATTTTGTTGTTATTAACATCCCCATTCTATATACTCCACTGTTTTAAGCTGGATTTTAGGTTCCTCAATTTGTTTTTAAGCACAATACTCCCCCATCCAAGTTGCTGGTCACCACACCACACTTCTTTAACCAGTCTTTGATACTCTTTATTTTTAAGCCAACAGTCCATCACCCTAAATGGCTTAGGGCCCCAATCCACTAGATCTGTTTTCAAAATAATTGGACAGTGATCAGAATAATCCCTGTGGAGTACTTGTTGTGAAGAATCAGGCCATTTAAGTAGCCACTTTTCTGAAACCAAGCATCTATCGAGCCTACTCCTCACAGATCCATTTGGCCTACACCAAGTAAATATGCTACCAAAGCTTTTAATTTCCTGAATTTCCATGTCTAATATCCAATCATTGAAACCAGAACTATCATATGTGCCCACACTCCTTTGAGATGAGCCTGTTCTTTCATCCTGGCTTCTAATGCTATTGAAATCCACAAGGAAGCACCATAAACCCTCAGGATTAGAAGCTTTTAACTGCCTCAGTTCTTCCCACAAATCTCTCTTCCCAACAAGATCACATGGAGCATATACATTGACAATGAACAGCTTCAAATTGTCCTTAATCCATGTCCCTACAAGCATTAAAAAATTTCTGCCTTTCACCCTCCTGTCCACCTCGAAATCTGAATTGTTCCACATGCAAAGTAAGCCTCCAACTGTGTGTACTGATGGAACACTGTCCCAAGAGACATTAGAATCTCCCCATATGTTTTGGCAAATGAGCTTGGTGAAATTCTCCTTCTTTGTTTCCTGTAGGCATACAAGATCCACTTTATACTTTAAATTAAGCTTTCTAATAGCAGCCCACTTAATCCACTTCATCTTATAACAATTAAAGGGTCTGACAGTTTGCTAATACAACAAATTCAACAACCCATGTAATTTCCTTAAACACAAAATAACTAAAAGAAGAAAAAAAGTTAAGCATGCATAATCCAGCAGTGCAACAAAGTTTTGAAAAAGAACTAGAAAAATTAGGTAATTAGATTTTTTTTGCAACACCTCATAGATAATTAGATACTATGATTTAGTATAGTGATTAGATAAACTTAATATATATATATATATATATATATATATATATATATATAAATTTATTAGACTTGAATAAGAAATACTAGTCTTTAAAAAATCAGAAGTCCCAATTTAAGTAACTAGGTTTATAGAATGTTTAGTAGCCACATTACTGAATTGTAATTTTTTTTATAAAAAAAGTAGTGTGCAGTTTATTTATTTTTTAAGTAATAGAAGTAGTATTATGACAAATTTTGAGTGCTAAAAGGCCATAATAATAAGCAAAAGTAGCAGCTACCAAGGTTGAAAGCAAAACTTACCTATGTGAAGAGAACGCTAAAACTAGATAGAGGGAAGGAAATGGATGCAGGACAGAATCAAATATATTATTTATAATGTCATTTAGCCTTTTTTTTATTTAATTTGCCAAACACTAAATTATGCTGCCATACTATTTTCAGATTCCATTAGGAGCGATTTTAGCCATTGTTGATCCTGTGCTCATTGCTGTTTCGAAATTCAAAGTGGTCCTGCGGTCATTGCTAGAAAGTCAATTGTGCTGAAGCCTCGAACTCAGGTATTTATATCTTTGATTAGAAAACTAATTTGAAATTGTTGTTGTATGCATTACTAGTATATTTGTAACTTATGCTATGCCTCTCTACATGACCTTTCTTTCATTGGACTGATATCTTTGAGGTATTTACTGTGATTTTAACTCTCAGAAGTTGTTAATTGTTAGTGTTGAATGTTTTTGTATTTTTATCTACTGCCCTTCTCTATATATATGTTGTGAATGCCACTGCCCTTCTCTCTCTCTTGTATTCTCTCTATATATGTTTTTTTATTGAACTGCAAAATTAATATATATATTAAGCAATAAATAGTACCAGAGGTACTACAAGATAGCACAGGAGAGAAGATCTCCTAAAACATAGAACAAAAAACAGAAATACATTTGCCCTACAACAAACCACCAGAAGCCTGACCCTACAAAGCACACTCTAATTAAAAGCCATAGACATAGCTGAGGACCATTGATGGAAAGGAACATTAAAGTCCTTTTCCCGCCCCCTCAGCCAGGACCAAGTGAGAAAATTTTTGTAATCCACCAACTTAGAGATGTGAAAAGGCTGATTATGAAAGATGATATCATTGCGGAGCTTCCATATTGACCTTGCAGCTATTGTCCACCATATTTTCCTTCTTTTATTGGAAACCTTCGAGGCTACTATGGAGGAGTGCTGGAGGAAATTATCCATGGGCCTACAATGAAGAACTCTGTCCTCCCTAACCCAGGGGTTGAATTCCCACCACAGAGGCATAACTTTTGGTAGAGAAGATCCCATTACATGCAGCTCCCCACACCCAAGTATCCTTAAACCTATCGTTTAGGCTGATAGAAGCAGTCTAATCAATAAAAGCAGAAGTTATCCCCATCTCATTATCAAACAAATTTCGCCTCCAAGAGAACTTCCATTCCCACCCAGATTCACAGAAAGAACCTGAATCTGCTACTGTCTGAAGTCTTTGTAAGGAAATTCGATATAATTGCAGATATTTTTCTTTAAGAGTTATCCCACCATCAACCCAAGAGTCCTCCCACAACAAAATTTGATCTCCTCTTCCCAACTTCCAAATAAACTGCTTAGAAACCTCAGCCATACTCCGATGTTGATTAATGGATCTCAAGTCATACCACCAGTGACAGAAATGTGGCTTTGGTTGCCCCTCTTCCAAGCCTCTCCAATCTCTGTACTTCGAAATCAGAATTCGGCTCCAAAGTTGATCAGTTTGCTGAAACATGAACCATTTCCATTTAATTAGAAGAGCATTGTTGAGGGCCTTGATGTCTTTAATTCCCAATCCTCCCCTTTCTCTAGATGCACACAGTTGACTCCAAGCTACCCAAGCGATCTTCTTCCCTTCTAAGTTGCCACCCCAAAAAAAGTTTCTTTGAATGGCAGTTAGTCTATTAATCACTGCTGAGGGGGCCCTGAAAAAAGACAGATAGAACAAGGGCAATGCTGTGAAGACAACATTAATTAGGGTGATTCTGCCAACCATAGAGATGCTTCTGTGGTTCGATTTGTTCAACCTAGGCTCCAATTTCGTAATAATAGGCTCCCACACCACCTTCCTTCTCGGATTGATACCTATTGCCAACCCTAGGTAATTATAGGCTCCCACACCACCACCTTCCCCTTGTCTCAAACCTATTTGAGGCTTAAATTCAGAGGTTCGACTTCCATTCACTAGAATAGATATAGAGGCTGATGTGAGGCACCCCTTATTCCATCCAATCCATCTATCATGGAACCCCATTTTTCTCATCATATAAAAAAGGAATTGCCAAGACACTGAATCATAGGCTTTTTCGAAATCCACTTTAAAAAGACACACCCACACACACACACACACACATTCCTCCTCAGCTACCTCATTAGCAACCAGAACACCATGGAGCAACTGTCTACCCTTCACAAAGACACACCCACACACACACACACACACATACACACATTACACAGACACACACCCACACCCACACCCACACACACACACACACACACCCGTGCACACACACACACACACACACACCCACACACACACCCTCCATAAATAAAGAAATAAGGATGTTACAGTAAAGTCACAAAGACACAGACATACCCTGATGATTGGTTTACACGCACCCCCCTCATACACACACCCTCATCACACACAAAGACACAAACACACAGACACACCCTCATCACACACAAAGACACAAACACACAGACATACCTTCATCACACACAAAGACACACACACACACACACACACACACTCATGATAGACACACACACACATACCCAACTACAATAATAAAGCATAAGCAACCTCCAAACCCATAATTTGAAATTTACCTTTTGTATGTTCTTTTATGTCATGAATGTAATTTGCTATATACACAATTGTTGTTCATGCTGAGTGAACCTTAGATTCCCGTTTGAGACTGAATGCAATGATTCTTGTGGATAGTTTGCATTAGTCATTGTATTTAGTCTTGAATTATCCATTTGGACAGTTTGGGGAGACTGGTATTTTTATGTTAGATTCATTCGTCAAGGTTATTATTATTTTCTTTAATTTGATTAAATTTCAGTTCAATGCATTTCAAGTTGTTCTCGGAGTGCATACTTGATTATCGGGAAATTCATTTCACTGATGTCATGTCGTGTACTTGGAGACCAATGCGAAATGCTGCCGAAATTTAGTCAAATTTTTGTAAATAATGGTAACCCTGACGTTTGAAGCTAACATAAAAGACAGTTTTCCTGAATGGGATAGGGCCACACCTATAAATAAAAAAGTGAGATTTTCATGCATGGAATTGCTTAGATGGATCGAAGTTGGATGAATGAAAGTCGCATGAGCCCAGAATATGAGGATGACGTCGAACAGTTCTTGCAATTTGCTTCTGAAAGAGGTCGACCGAATGAAGAAGGAAAATATTATTGTCCTTGCATCAACTGTTTGAATGGAAGATGACAACTACTCGATGACATACGGGACCATCTATTGTGTGATGGGATTAAGAAGAATTACACGATGTGGATATGGCATGGTGAAGTCACAGACATGCAGAGTGGGTCCCAATCTGAACTGTTTGATGTAGAAATAGGAGATCGGTTGGAGGACATGATTCGTGACCTTGGACAAGAGTCTTTCTAGCAAGCACACACCCCTGTGTGTGAAGGATTGCAAAGTGATTCAAAGAAGCCTATGTATGCAGGGTGCAAGAATTCCTTAACCATGTTGTCTACTGTGTTAAGTCTGGTTAATGTGAAGGCCAGGTATGGGTGGAGTGACAAAAGTTTCACCTCACTGCTTGAGGTAGTGCATAATCTGCTTCCAAAGGACAACACGTTGCCTAAAAGTTACTATAAGGCGAAAAAGATATTGTGCCCGATGGGTATGGAGTATTAAAAGATTCATGCTTGCCCCAATGATTGCATACTGTACAGGCATGAATTTCAAGAAATGTCGAAATGCCCTATCTGTGGGACTTCACGGTACAAAGTGAAGGATGAAATGGAAAGTAGTTCTGATGAAAACTCCAACAAGGGCCCCCTAGCGAAGGTTTTGTGGTATCTTCCAATCATTCCAAGGTTTAAGCGTCTTTTTTCTAATGAGGACGACGCAAAAGACCTTACATGGCATGCAAATGGAAGGATTTCTGATGGAATGGTCCGTCATCCGGCTGATTGCTCGCAGTGGAAGAAGATTGATGGTTTGTATCCGGATTTTGGGAAAGAGCCAAGAAATCTTAGACTTGGACTAGCCAGTGATGGAATGAATCCATATGGCACCTTAAGCACTCAACACAGTTTCATGGCCAGTTCTGCTAGTAATTTACAATTTGCCTCCTTGGTTGTGCATGAAGCGAAAATACATGATGTTGTCTATGATGATATCAGGCCCAAGCCAGCCAGGAAATGACATTGATGTTTATCTAAGTCCGTTGGTTGAAGATCTGAGAAAGTTGTGGGACGAGGGGTTGTAGTGTTTGATGCGTTTCGTAAGGAGACGTTCGAAATGTGCGCAATGCTTTTTTGTACCATTAATGACTTTCCTGCATATGGGAATCTCAACGGTTACGGTGTTAAGGGTCATCATGCATGCCCCATCTGTGAAGAAAACACAAGCTACATTCAACTTAAACATGGGAGAAAAACAGTCTATAGTAGGCATCACCGCTTTCTAACACCCAATCATCCTTACAGACGACTGAAAAAAGCTTTTAATGGAAGTCAAGAGCATGATATTGCGCCGATACCGTTGGCTGGTGAGCAGGTATATGAGCGGGTTCAACACCTGAATACTGTATTTGGGATGACCCAAAGGAAGGATAAAAGTAAGAGTTGCATATAGAAGAAGAGGTCCATTTTCTTTGATCTTCCGTACTGGTCTCATCTTGACGTTACACATTGTATTGATGTTATGCATCTGGAGAAAAATGTTTGTGACAGTGTAATTGGGACGCTCCTTAACATTCAAGGCAAGACGAAGGATGGCTTGAATACCCGTCAAGATCTAGCTGATATGGGCATACGATCACAGTTGCATCCAAGCTCTGATGGGAAGAAAATTTACTTGCCCCTAGCCTACCATACTTTGTCCAAAAAGGAGAAGATAAGTTTTTGTCAGTGTCTTCATCGGGTGATGGTTCCACAAGGATACTCTTCAAATATTAAGAGCCTTGTGCAGTTGAAGGAGCTTAAGCTTGTAGGGTTAAAGTCTCACGATTGTCATGTGCTCATGCAACAATTGTTAGTCGTGGCTATACGAGACATCTTGCCAAACAAAGTAAGGTTAGCGATAACTCGCCTGTGCTTTTTTTTTCCATGCTATATGTAGCAAAGTCATTGATCCTGTCAAGTTTGATGAGTTGGAAAATGAGGCCGCAATTATACTGTGCCAGTTGGAGATGTATTTTCCCCCTGCTTTCTTTGACATCATGACTCACTTGATTGTGCATCGGGTCAGAGAAATCAAATGTTGTGGTCCTGTTTATCTACAGTGGATGTACCCGATTGAGTGATACATGAAGATCTTAAAAGGGTATACAAAGAATCTATATCGTCCAGAAGCATCTATTGTTGAGAGGTACATTGCAGAAGAAGCCATTGAATTTTGTTTAGAATACTTAGAGAAGGCTAAACCTGTTGGCCTTCCTGAGTCTCGGCATGATGACAGAGTGGGTGGTAAGGGTTCAAGAGGACTGCATGTGATCACTCCAAGTGTAGAACATTTGTTACAAGCTCACTTGTATGTCTTGAACAACAGTAATGAAGTTTTGCCATACATACTTAAGCATGAAGCTTTAGTTGAACAGAATAATCCAAAAATGTCAAAGAATTGGGTGTTGAAAAAGCATAACAAGACTTTCTGTGATTGGTTTAAAGATACAATCTTTGCAGATGATAATGCTTCAGAAACATTAAGAAAGCTAGCAGATGGGCCTAAAAGAAATGTTATAACTTGGCAAGGATACGATGACAAAAGTACAATGCAGAACATCAGGGTCACCCTAAGGGCTGAATCTCAACACTTTGCAAGTGTCAATGACGCCAATCCTTGTGTAGCTTCCATCCCTTACTTCGGGTTCATTGATGAAATTTGGGAGCTTAACTATGTGAAATTTACGGTATGTGTCTTCAAATGTAAATGGGTTGACAGCAACATTGGTGTGCGCACCGATAATATAGGATTTACGCTGGTAGACCTAAAGAAACTTGGTTACCACAATGACCCTTTCATCATGGCAGAACAAGCTAGACAAGTATTTTACGTGCAAGACCCTTGTGATGAAAGGTGGTGCGTGGTTCTGCAGGGCAAAACAATTGGTGTTAATGTAGAAGATGATGATTCATACATGGACACCTATGTTAGTCCTTTGACCGCACAAATCACTCCTAACGTTGTTGGAGAAGAAGAAGCTGACGACGTTCATGCTAATCGTAATGATCATGATGAAGGAGAATTGATTAACATCGTCTAACGTAATTTTCTGCAGAGACAGAGGTCACCAAAGCAAGTAAGTGACAGCTACATTTTTTTCTGATTGAGGCATCAGTATTTTGTTTTAGATGGCATCCTTAGGACTTCATCCAGCTGATGTTTGTCGCCAGTTTCATCATCCACCACCCTTACCTTCTCTGGCTTCTCACATTTATTGTTGTTAAACCCATATTTATGCTTTCTTCCCTTCAAGTCTTGTTTTATCACAACTTTAGCCGAATCTCCTATTTTAAAATTTTCTAAAACCATTTAAATGCAACCACACCATGGACCAGTTGTTTTAAAACTTTAGATGTCATTTAAATAAATCAATAGCTAGGATATAAACCACTAATTATTATTAATTTAAAATTTGTAAATAATCAAGAAAATTGATTCTTGTTAACCCTAAACCTAAAGGCTTCTCCTTCCTTTTGAATCGTGACTGTTTACAAACCTTTCCTTGATGTTGATTCCAAACAGCACCCAAAAGCACCCTTTGAAGCCTTCGTTGCAGGCTCGACACCCCCCTTAGAAACTCGACTCCAAATATGTGTGGTCTTTTGTTCTCAGTACATTTTTTGGGTTTCTTGAGACCCCTAACTCATATCACCAACTTCAAGTTCACTTCTCAACCAATCACATTTCCCACTCGGATGAGGTTCACACATCACCTGACTCACCTTCATGTTGGCTCATGATCTAGGAAAGTGTACCTAATCTAGTAGTAAAGAAACAATAAGTATTATGTATTGTATTCACAAAGACTTGGTGTAATATTTATGAATTGAGCAAAAAATGTAATCTAAAACATTCACTGCATTGTGTTGTCAATTTGTTTTAGTGAGTGAGACAATGTTTTTCAGTTTTCAAAAGAGAATTTTGTTGTAGCAAGACCCGAGTTTGCTATAGCGAGAAAAGAACAATTGGTGGATTTTGAAAAAAAAATTGGAGCAAAAATGGAAATCAAAGAAAAAAGGCATTGCTAACTTGAATTCCATCGCATTCAACATATGGAAGCCAATTTCTAATCATTTTACTAGTTCAATGCAACCAAGATTCAGCTCAATTGAATAATCCTAATTCCTTAGGTGATTAATCTTTTATTCCTTAGCTAAATTCCAAATTCCTTAGGTAACTTAACCAAGAACTTAGAACATGAACAATGAATCTCTTCAATGCAAAAATTGATTTCATTCCTAAAATTAAGCTCTCACACAATTCCAATTCAAATCTAGAATCAATTTTTTTCAACACAATTCAATTCCTAAAAGTTAGTTTGATCAAGCCTAAGCATGCATTTAAGCAAATATTTGGAATATGATCACATGTATAACAAAGAAAATAAATCAGAAAATGAAGAATCACATACTTGGTTACTACTTCATTCAATTAACAACTTCAATGTTTAGCTCCAATGGATCTTGATTTGGTCTAAAATAACATTTAAATCAAAAGTTACAATAGAGAGAGAGAGAGAGAGAGGAAAAAATGCAAATCTATAAGTCTGAATCGAAAAAATGACAAAAGGTGCCAATTATGATGTTACAAGTTATTTTATTTAGAGCCAAATCTATATATTTTTTCTGTCACATTAGACTTTCATTGTAGCGAGGACACTTCTTACTACAACGAGGCTTCATCTTTTGCAAATGACACTTCACTTTAATCTTCTTGCTCTATGACCAACTTACGCTATGGTGAGAGTTGTACTCATTGTGGCGAGTGCTTGCTCAATATCTTAGTCTTCAACATTCATATTCGTTGTAGCAAGTCTTCACATTCATTCACTTGATAACTGGTCCTCTTTTGCTGTGGTGAAGGGTCATCTAGCTATGGTCAGCTTAAGTCTGCAACTTATCAATCCTTTAAACTAAAAAATATCTTTGTAACATCAAAATTTAAAACAAAACAATAAAAACTCTCTTTTTATTTTCTGAAATGATTTTTTATAATAGTTTATTCACAATAGCAACAATATATTAACAAAAATCCTAAAAAAGTTAGGCTAATTGCTCACAAAAACAAAGTGTGAGAAACAATTATCACCTCACCCGCACACAACATTGTGGAAGGATAATAAAAGGGTCATCTTCAATTACCTTTGTGTTTTGGGTAGCATTGGGGTAGTTATGAAAAAATGGTCAAGGTTGTGACATCTTTAATTCAAGTGTTTGGACTTTTTTTTTTTTTTGCTTTAATTGATGAGGTGCTTGTCATTGAAGGGAAAGTTAAAGTTGTGGCCTTAATGAATCATCCTTGTGTTCCAATGATGTTTTTGTTTTTATTTTGGATTGTGAAGAGTTGCATAAGAGTTGGGGATTTATGTACTAGATCTATTTTCTTGGAAAATGCATATGTATTATGGAGAAGAGTTGCATGAGATTTTGGATTGTAAATTGTCTTTTCTTCCAAAAAAAAATTTCAAGGTAAGTGCATATGTATTATTGTCAAGAGTTGGCATGAGGTTGTGGATTGTGAATTGTCTTTATGTTCCAAATATGTTTTCTTTCTTTCTTTTTTTCTTTAATTGATTTGACGGTTTTTAAGCTGCTAGAAATTTTAATTTGAAATTATAAATGAATATTGATGATTTTAAAACCCACCACAAATTGTTGTTTAAAAAATTTAATGGACATATGAACACTTAACAGAGCCAACCAAATGGTCGGGACTAAACACAAAATATAAAAAATTTTAAAATATTGATTGCATGCATTTTATGAATTCCATTATGGCTTAATAATACTTTTGGTCCTTAAGGTATCACAATTGAGAATTGAAATACCTAAAGTTTCAATTGAGCTAGTTGGATCCCTCAGCTATCACAAATGTGTGACTTTAGTCCCCTATATATCAATTGCGTCAATTGGGTCCTCATGTACACAATTGTATAAATTTCATTTAAGTATTGTAATTGTGGGATTTTAGTCCCCAAGGTATCACAATAATGTGATTTTTTCCCTGAAAAATGATAGTTCTAATAGTGCAATTATAAATTTTAAGGTACTAAAATCGCACAATAGAGACACCTAAGGCACTCAATTGTCACAATTGAAATCTAAGGGACTAAAATCACACATTTGTGATACGTAGGGGATCCAATTGGCATAATTGAAATTTAGGAGACTAAAAGTATAATTAAAAATATATTTTAATTACTTAAAATACAATAAATATTTTACTTATCTGTTTAAAATACATTAAATTATTCTTTGACCCCCTACGAAATTGAATGGAGATTTAATTATTTGTGCTGTTCTATTTTAAGCTTACCTCCAAACTCGACCTACCTTAGTTGAAGATGAGAAAATGAAAATCCTCAACCAAAGTTCAAAAGGTTGGAATTTCTAATAGAATTGGATTTTTATGTATTTAAGATGCCTTTTCATTCAAACACTAAATCATGTAGAAACTACATCACAATTACAAACTCCACTAACAAAGCAAAGAAACAACATAAAGGAAACATAGTTTACCAACACATGATGAAGACTATTTAACATCACGAAAACATAAGTCCTAGATAATCAATCCTAACCACACCCCAAACATTAATTTGATTAAGCTAGTGCTCATTCTAAAACATATTAAATTAAAAAACATTGACTAAAACTTTAAATAGGGCATCATCAGTTGAGGTTCCCACGTTTTTCTTTGAGTTGTCTCTTAAACTCCTCTAACATCTTCTTATACTTGTCAAGTTGGGAATCGGTCATGCTTTCAATAGGCCTAGCCCACCAGAACTGATCCTCTGCAGCCTTCGCTAAATGATTTAAATCCTTTGTGCGCTTCTTCTCAATAGCAATTTGGTTGGACAAGCAGTGGAGGTGTGTGTGGAGCTCAACTTCGTCCACAGTGGAGTGAACCTTGTTGAGGTCCAAGGTAAGGAGGGGAGGTGGGCCCTGTGTCTTATAGCGTTGGACAACAGAATCAACACTGGGACTGCCAAACGAAAATACTCGATTACCGGGTGAGAACATAATCACAGCGACATCCACGCCACAAAGGGTTGCAAGCTCACTGGCTGTCTTGAAAACCCCAGTGCGACGCTTCGAGAATGTCACCCGAAGGTTACTCTCGTTTCTCATCTTCTTCATTTCGATCTTTTGTCGACCTTTAGTCTTCTTAGCGACACCGTTCAAGTCTGGCATGTTGTTTGACTCCATGGGTTATAGGCTTTGCTATCTTATATGATATGAAATATGAATATTGATGTGCAACATAGAGGAGATGTTAGGCTCAATTTATAGGAAAAGGTTTCGTTTGGCAAACTAGAGTCTGATATGGTGAGCCAAGCGCGCCTCTGTGGACTTTCTGACCTGTATTTTGACCGCATTAAAATGGTTTCAAGATTAAGTGAATCTCAATTGAATGCCTTATATGGTATGTGCAAATGATTTTCTATATATACCATTCTGGGTATAGAAATGTATATCTGTACTGAGTTTTTTTCCAGGTAGTTTTCTTTTACAGTGTCAGTCTTATCTGTTATTTGAAGAATAATTTGGTTCAATAATTAATTAAGGAAAATGATAGTTAATTTATTACCAAAGGAGGGCTATGAAATAGTTTTTAGCATACTCCTTGTAACACACCATCTGTAATTAGTTGGAATTTATTGAAAACTACAAATTCAAGAGAGAGAAAATCATTACATATGATGTGGGACCCAATAAATTTTGTCATTTCCAATGAATGTCAACCAATAAAAGAAAATGTATTGAAAATAATTTGTTCCTAACTTTTATCATTTTTACTATATGTCAATTATATTTTGGTACAATTGACTTTATACTCCCGTTGCAGTTTGCACCACTGAGAAATGAGTCATATCATGTTGAACTTGTTTATCTCAATTTGACTGGATAAGAATCAGTTATGTTTGAAGCTCAATTTGAATTTATTTTTTTTCAAGCTGAAACTCAATTCAATTCAAGCTCATGAACCAATTTGGTTTAGAGCTGAAAGTCAATTCAATTCAAGCTCATGAACCAATTTCAAGCTGAAAGTCAATTCAGTTATGTTTGAAGCTCAATTTGAATTTTTTTTTCAAGCTCAATTTGAATTTATTTTAGAACTAAACATTGGTTAAGTTGTTTAGATCTTTTTTCGCAAGATCGATTTTAACCGCACAAAAAATCGTTTAAGGCATTTGACCATTAAACGATCTTTTGATTCTTTTGAAAGGACAGAAACGTTAAGGTGTTGGACCATTAACGATCTCTTATTTTAGAAACGTTAAGACGTTGGACCATTAACGATCTCTTGTTTTTGAAAGGAGAGAAACGTTAAGGTGTTGGATCATTAACGATCTCCTGGGGTGGTCGACAAAAGCGGGGCTTTTGCTCCTAGGCATCCTCAATTGCGATGAGGAAATCAGATCTATGTAGTTCTTGCAAAAGCGGTATAGTTATGGGTTGATTTTATGCTTTTGAACAGTCCATGTTAACCGATAAAAGCAAAGAGGTCCGTTTAATGCGTTGGACCTTAAAACGGTTTTAAGTGACTTTTACGGACAAAGCTTGATGTGTGAGTTGATTTTAAATTTAGTTTCACTTTGGTTATTAGTCAATTCATTCAAGGAAACTTCCAAAGAAAAATATCCGATTGATTTTTTTGATTATTTTATTCAAATATATTTTGATTATTTTATTATTATTTTTTCAAGATATTTTGATTATTTTATTATTATTTTGCTTTTTTTTTGTTTAACCGAGGTTACAGCGTGAACGATCGGTTAGATTTTGCTTTAACAGTGATTAAACGACATTACAACACAAATGATCGGTTGAAATTCATTTTATCATTTATTAAGCGAGATAACGGCTTAACTAAACGGTTAAAGCACGTTAAAAACGGAAGAAAAGAAAATTGAAAGTGAACGAGATGAAGATGAAAGCAAACAAAACAAGAAAGGAATTGAAAGTCTCGGATTCGAACACTTACCGGTTGAAGAACGAAGAAGGGACGAAGAACGATGAAGAACACAGGAAAAGCTTCACAGATTTACTCATGGAAACGTCTCGGAAGCGTTACGAAAGCACTTCGACTCGATTCTTCTTCACGAAAACGTGTTTTTTTACCCAAAATAGCTGAAATGCATAGCCTAGGGGTCATGAATATTTTTGAAACAGCCCCCCTCCCCTATTTATAGGGAAAAAGGGAGGTTTTTTGGATTACTAAGTTCTTGAGGAAAATATCTAAGCGCACCCCAATTACTAAGTTCACCCCCTTTTCGTACTCTACGGAAAAGTTACGGAAGTTTTTCGGATTTGATTTTCATCTTTTTTTCTCTTCCCTTTCACCAATATTAAGTGAAATATGCTTACCCAAGATTTTCAGAAATTTTACGGAAGCCATGAAAGCCCCAAAAACCATTTTTCAACAAAACGTGGAGGAGCTTGCCGCCCAGTTGCTTCCTCCTTAAGCAACCCAACTTCCAAAATATTCCGGAAGGGCCTAGATTCAAATTTCTATTTACACCCTATCTTGATAAGTTCACCCCCTATTTTTATGTTTTTGGCTGTTTTCTTTCCAAAATCTCACGAAACTTTACGGATTCCACCGTGATGAGTGTTAAGCCTTTCGAAGCAATCAACAATGGTCCTCGGATGAAATTATAGTGTAACAGTTTATTTACACACACTCCACTTTGCTAAATACACTCCCATTTTCATGTTTTTGACTGGTTTCTTCCCGAAACATCTCAGAACTTTACGGATTCAACAACGATGGGTGGTAAAAATTTTGAGGTGGTTAAACGAAGGTCGCATGTCGACAAACAATGGTTCCTGAACGAAATTAGGGTATGACAGTTGCCCCTCTTTACTTATCTTTTATCGGAGATAAAAGGGAAGTAAAGATAAGCCACTAATTTCGTTCGAGCGGATCCTCACGCGTCGTCGGACTTGGACGTCCTTGGATGGCAAAGGAAAAAATTTGGGAAAACCTGCAAAAATATTCAAAATGATTAGAAATGGCTGACCATCATCATTCTGATGTCATCATCCACGTGCTACCGGACCCTTGAGTCTGACGGATAGCAAAATGAGACTTTTTCGCAATCTTGACCGGAAGACGCTGACATCTCCGGAAAAGGTGCAGATGACGACGTTAGTCACAAAATGCTATCAGGATTTGAGTCTTACGAATAACAAATGAGACTTTTTCGCAGTCTCGATCGGAAGACGTTGACATCTCCGGGAAGGTGCAGATGACGACGTTAGTCACTGCATGCTACCGGGCTTTGAGTCTTACGGATAGCAAATGAGACTATTTCACAGTTTCGGTCGGAAGACACTGAAATCTCCGGGGAAGGTGCATATGACGACGTTAGTCACTGCATGCTATCGGGCTTTAAGTCTTACGAATAACAAATGAGACTTTTTCGCAGTCTCGGCCGGAAGATGCTGACATCTTCGGGAAAGGTGCAGATAATGATGTTAGTCACTGCATTCTATCGAGCTTTGAGTCTTACGGATAGCAAATGAGACTTTTTTGCAATCTCGGCCGGAAGTCGCTGACATCTTCGGGGAAGGTGCAAATGACAACGTTAGTCACTGCATGCTATCGGGCTTTGAGTCTTATGAATAGCAAATGAGACTTTTTCGCAGTCTCGGCCGGAAGACGCTGACATCTCCAAGGAAGGTGCAGATGACAACGTTAGTCACTGCGTGCTATCGGACTTTGAGTCTTACGGATAGAAAATGAGACTATTTCGCAGTCTCGGCCGGAAGATGCTGACATCTCTTGGGAAGGTGCAGGTGACGACGTTAGTCACTGCATGCTATCAAGCTTTCAGTCTTACGGATAGCAAATGAGACTTTTCTGCAGTCTCGGCTGGAAGACGCTGACTTCTTTGAGGAAGGTGCAGATGACGACGTTAGTCACTGCATGCTATTGGGATTTGAGTCTTACATATAGCAAAATGGTACTTTTTCACAGTCTCAGCCAGAAGACGCTGACGTCTCCAGGGAAGGTGCAGATGACGATGTTAGTCACTGCATGCTATCAGGCTTTGAGTCTTACGGATAGCAAATGAGTGTGTGCGGGTTACCGTATAGGGCGTCTCCGTGTGCCAATGGACTCACAGGTCACGATAGCAAAAAGTGGGGTGGTCGACAAAAGCGAGGCTTTTGCTTCTACATATCCTCAATTTATAATGAGGAACTCAGACCAACATAGTTCTTGACTTTGTGTGTGACTAAAATAGTCTCGGAGTTCTTTCGCTAAAATGCGAACATGCTTTAGCAAAGAAATAGAACCTCCAATTGATCAGAGCAACATATAGTTTTTGGAGAAAAACAAACGTGTCTACTGGGGGGAAGGAGGATATGCTGATAAAATTTTCTTCTAAACGACCATTTAAAGGAAACACTGGGTCCAACAAAAAAGAAGAAAAATCACTCAAAGTGTATAAATCTCACACAGGTAAGTGTTTTATCCTAATTCCGAACCATAGATATGTCATGACTTAATTTTGCAAATCATTTCCTATCAAATAAAATATTACACGCGTGATCATGGATCAATAGGACTTTTTTGGGAATGTTGTTTTGGTGGGAAATTCGGCTCTGAGTTGTTTGGGCCTTTTCCTTTTTTGTTTTTGTTTAGTGCGGGGCGAGAAAGTCGTCAGTGCACATGATTTTGGTTGGTGATCAAAGGGAGAGGACCACTTCAAGCCAGGGTTTCCTTTCTTTTTTTGTTTGCTTGTGACAATTCTGTATTGTTCAGATGTTGTCTAGTCCAAAGACTTTTCTGTATATTTCTTTTGTTTTCTTCCGATCTTTGGTCGAGAATTTTTCTTTCTTCTTTTTTTTGCTTTCTTCCAATCTTTGATTGGGAATTTTCTTCTTTTCCTCTTCTTCCGACCTTTGATCAGGAACTTCTTTTTTTTCTCTTTTTTTTCTTTTCTTTTTCTTTTCTTTCGAGGGCAAAGATGGGCATTCTCACCTCGGGTCAATGTTTATGGTGAGTTGGTAATTTTGGCTCAGAGCTTGTAGAACGACTGGACATGATATATGTCAGGGTGTTGGTTTGGTCAGCAGTCCAGGGGTAAAGGGGTGCCCCACATTATCTCCATGACACGCGCGCAACGATGATGATTCAGAAATTCTATGCAAAATTGGTCACGCATGCACCTATGTGAACACTCAAGCATCAAGTTTTTGTGGTCACGCGACACTAGGGCTCAGGATTCATCATTTTTCCTATTTAAGTCAACCCAGTGTTTCCAAAATATGCTCCTTTATCAATTCATACATTTGTCCGAGTCTATTTTGGGCGTTCGGGAAAATTTTCACAGCATTCACACTTTAGGTGCGTACACACATTTTTTTTAACAAAGCCTATGAGTCACGATCAGTAAATCTTTTCTTTCAAAGAAAAGCCAGAATTATTTCTTTTCCAAAGCATGTTGGCTTTTTACTTAACCAATTTAGTTTTATTTTGTTTTTCTTTTTGACAAAGTTGATATCTACGATCACATATGTTTTTTTCTTTTCTGAAAAGTCGTGCCAACGAGGGTACGCAAGGCCTACCTACGTCAAAATAAACGAAGAAAATGCAATGATAAGTCGCAATAAAAAAAATGACAAAACAAATTGAGAGACGTAATGCCGGACCACGGTGGGAGCAAACACAATAACTGAAAGCAGCAATGTTAGATCACAATGGAAACAAAAACAATAATTGAAAGCAGTAATGGAAACAAAAACAATAACTGAAAGTAGTATGTTAGACGACATGGAATCACAAGTGCGGCGACCTTGGTCGTGTAGCTCCGCCCCCTCCCAGGTAACCGAGCAGGTCGGTCATATCCTCATCCATGTGGGCTTCCTCCGCTTCGCCCGGGGATGCTGCGGGTCCGGTTCCCTCCTCAGTTGGCCAATCTCCAGGCCATGTGACCTCAGCCCTGAACTGCTCTGGGGTAGGGCATACAAAAGGAGGGGAGCCCTGCCCCTACTGGCTGAGGCTGAAACGGTAGAAGTACTCATGCAATTGCACCTGCCCGTGGTGGTTGGCCGTTTGCTGGCGAACCAAATGCCATAGATACCGCTCCACACTTAGTGGTATAACCGGATCGGGCTGCTGAGGTGGTGGTGCATCCGCAGCCTGTTGTGCGTCACCCTTCACTTGCCTAGGGGTGCAATATTTCTCGATGAAAGCTTGAGTGATCGACGTCCGGATTACCTTGCTGGGGATGACAAGTACACCGTAGAACTGGCAGAGGCCCGTGATCAAGGCCGAAAATCCCAAGGCCCTGTTGGACCTCTCCGGGTCCAAAGGGTGCCTAGTGGGCACCGTCCCTGCAAACAAATAAATGGCGTCAGCAATTATCTGGGCCACGTGAACAGTCATCCGTGTCAAGATGGTGTACACCATCTGGCACTTAGGCACAGGGAGGTCAAAATTATGGTCGTTGGGCAGGATGTTGCTGAGTAGCAGCGTCATCCATATCTGAGTCAGAGTAGTCATGCTGGTGCGCATAATCCACACCCGCCTCCCCGCAACGGTCCGGGCAATGTCTTGCCCGGGTATGCACAACAGCTGGGCGATGGCCTCTTCGTCAAAGCCAGAGGCCTAGTCCCTCCTCTGGCTGAATTCGCATTGATGGTTGTCATACCCTAATTTCGTCCGGGGACCTTTGCTTGATGACATGCGACCTTTCTTTGGTCCTTGTGAGGTGCTTGGCATCCATCATTAGGCAATTTGTGAAATTCCAGGACATGCCGAATAACCAAAAAAAATATTGATGCACAATCCGTAAGTTTCCGTGACACACCGGAAATCAAATGGAAGCATCGTTGCATAATTAAGTGAGGTTCCGTAACATTCCGTAAGTCAAAAAGGGGATGATTATGTAATCCGCAAGGTTCCGTAACATTACGGAAAGAAAACAAGTATCGTTACGAAATTCGTAAGTTTCCGTAACTTTACGAAAAAAGAATCACCAAAAAAAAGCCAAAGGGGGGTGTATTTAGTAAAATGGGGGGTGCAAACAGTAATTTTCGAATCTGGGCCCTTCTAGAGGTTTCTGGGCAATTTCTTGCTTAAGATTGAAGTAACCTAGCTCGCCTGGGCGAGCTAGATGGCCACCACACACCCCGTTTTGTTGAAAAATGGGATTCCGGGGCTTCCGGGACACCCGTAATGCTTCCGTAAAATTCCCATAACTCTAAATAAGCATAATTAACTTAATACGGGTGAGACGGAAGAGAAAAAAAGAGGAAAATCAAGTCCTATATGCTTCTGTAAGGCTCCCGTAACTTTTCCGTAAATTACGAAAGAGGGGGGTGAACTTATCAAAATTGGGGGGGTGCAAATAGCAATTTCGAAATTTTGAATTGGGCCTTCCAGAACGTTTTTTGGAGCTGGGTTGCTTCTGGACCTGGGCGAGCTAAGGTCGCCTGGGCGAGCTGGGCGGCAACCTCCTCCCCCTTTTTCCTATAAAAAGGCTGAAGGGGGCTGTTCTAAGGATCCCTCAGCCCCCTGGCTATGTATTTCAGCTGTTTTGGGTGAAAAAAATTGTTTCCGTGAAGAAAATCCTAGCCGAGGTGCTTCCGTAACGCTTCCGAGATGTTTCCGTAAGCAAATCCGTGAAGGTTTTCGTCCGTTCTTCATCGTTCTTCATCCGTTCTTCGTTCTTCAACGGGTAAGTTTTCGAATCCGAGACTTTCAATTCATTTCTTGTTTTTTTAAGCTTTCATCTTTATTTTCGATTTCTTTTCTTCCATCTTTAACGCACTTTTACCGTTTATTTAAGCCGTTTTCTCACCTAATAAATGATAAAATGAATTTCAACCGATCATTTGTGTTGTAATCTCATTTAATCACTTTTAAAATGAAATCTAACCGATCGTTCACGCTATAACCTCGGTTAAACCAAAAAAAGTAAAATAATAATAAAATAATCAAAATATCTTGAAAAATAATAATAAAATAAACAAAATATCTTTGAATAAAATAAAACAAAAAAGTCAATCGGACGTTTTTCTTTGGAAGTTTCCTTGAATGAATTGATTAATAACCAAAGTGAAACTAAGACTAAAATAGACTCACAAATCAAGTTTTGTCCGAAAATCACTAAAAACCGTTTTAAGGTCCAACGCCTTAAACGGTCCTCTTTGCTTTTATCGGTTAACATGGACCGTTCAAAAGCATAAAATCAACATGTAACTTTACCGCTTTTGCAAGAACTACGTAGGTCTGATTTCCTCATCGCAATTGAGGATACGTAGGAGCAAAAGCCCCGCTTTTGTCGACCACCCCAAGAGATCGTTAATGGTCCAAATGCCTTAACGTTTCTCTCCTTTCAAAAACAAGAGATCGTTAATGGTCCAACGCCTTAACGTTTCTCCCCTTTCAAAATCAAAAGACCGTTTAATGGTTCAACACCTTAAATGACCTTTTGTTCAATAAAAACATATTTTGCAAAAAAGACAAAAACAACTTAACCAAACACTTTGTTCCGAAAGAACTACGTAGGTCTGATTTTCTCATCTCAAATTGAGGAATACGTAGGAGCAAAGGGAAACACCCTTGTCGACCGCAAAAAAGGAAAAATATATAAAGGATATAGAGACATAAAAAGGGAACATAAAAAATCAAAGTCATGTTTGCACATTCGATTAAAGGCTGCCGTCCCTTGGGGCGGACGTGTGGGGTGCTAATACCTTCCCCGTGCGTAAATACAACTCCCGAACCTTTCACTTAAAAGTTCGTAGATCGCGTCTTTTCCGGTTTTTCCGACGTTTTCCTCAAATAAACGTTGGTGGCGACTCCGCGCGTATTCCTTTCGTGGAACACGCATCCCGCGAGTCACGCGTCGCCCTCCCGCCGAAGGGTAGGTTGCGACAGTTGGCGACTCCACTGGGGACTGTTTTTAGAGAGTTAGGCCATTTAATTTTGTGCAATATTTTACCGTGACTTACCCCTTTGTTGGTTTCCTTTCATTATGTTCTTGTGTATATAAACTCTTTGTTGCTTTTAGTGCGTTTTAAATGTATGCATAAAGTAAATATTTATTCATTTGATGCACACAAACACCAACACTATTTGCACACACTGTGAGTGAAAAAGGGCCCTATACCCGGGTTCATGGGAGCATAAGGAGTGGAGGTGAATCTGTGATCATGCTAGGTCTCCGACTTGCTTGATTACAGTGAACCCTCATCTAGAGCTTTTCTCTTTGAAAACATATTGTTGCTAGTAGTCCCTACTGCTGCAGTATGTTCTTCGAAGGGGATGATACCTCTAGAAACCATCAAGAGAGATATGACTACCTTGGGGGTTATCACTAAAAGCCTAGTTAGCTCTCTCCCTTATAGGTCCCTTAAATAGGGGCACGGAGCAAACACGCTGCGTGCCATTTTTCACACTGCCATGAATAAGTATCATATACCCTTTTGCTTATATTTGTTTGTGAATATTGTCGTACTATGTACATCCCCGTATTGTGCATTTCGCATATGCATCATGCGTGGGTTTCGTCTTTGATCCCCTCACTTTAGCAAACTGACGGAGGGTCCGTGTCGCCTTCTTAAAAAACATACGTTGGGTGCCATGCTGCCCAAACGTTGTATCCAAGAAGGAAACAATTTCTCGGGCTCCCGTATTCGTAAATTGCATCTGTGTCATATGCATTTCTTCATGCATTCATCCATTCCACCCATGATAGATGTAGGAGTTTTGTTTCGCACTAGATTTTATTTCACTTTAGTAAAACATGGGATCAAGTCAAAAGCCTTCGCTTAAAAAGAGGTTCTATCAAGTCAAAATCAAGAGCTTAGAGGTCACCAGTTTACGAAAGTTGGGGCAATTAATGGGTCAACTTCAACGGCAAGCCTTCCGCAAAGCCTATGGTAAGATTTGGGACCTAGCTAGGGTAGAAGTCTCCATGGAACCGATTGCATCCCTTTCCTAGTATTATGACCAGCCCCTAAGGTGCTTCACATTCGAGGACTTCCAGCTAGTGCCGACTGTGAAAGAGTTTGAAGAAATCCTGGGATGCCTACTGGGAGGAAGGAAGCCATATCTTTTCTCTGGGTTCTATCCCTCCTCGACAAGAGTTGCCAAGGTAGTGAAAATCTCAGCACAAGAGTTGGACCGGGTAAAGCAAAACAGGAATGGGGTAGTCGGAGTACCACGGAAGTGTTTGGAGGAAAGGGCAAAGGCCTTGGAAAATCAAGGCGAATGGGCTTTCTTTTATTGACATCTTGGCGCTTTTGATCTTTGGAGTTGTCCTCTTTCCGAATATGGAAGGGTTAGTGGACCTAGTAGTGATTGACGCTTTCCTCGCCTTTCAGCATGGCAAGGAAAGCCCGGTCGTCGCCATTTTGGCCATGTATGACACGTTCGACCGAGGATGTGAAAAGAGCGGCACAAGAATTGTTTGTTGTGCACTGGCTCTCTATGTGTGGCTGGTTTCACACCCTTTTCTCCAAGAAGGTAGGCCCGTCTATCCGCTACAAGGTCACCGCTCGTGCGTCGAAAAAGGAAAGGCGAATTGGGACCAACTCTTGGCTAACATGGAGGGGCGTCTGTTAATTGGTTCCCTCGCTAGAAGGAAGGAAGAATCAGGATTCTATCTTCATGCGAAGGATGTCCAAATGTTCCCTTGATGGGAACAAGGGGTTGTATTAATTATAATCCCGTTCTCGCCATAAGACAGCTTGGCTGTCCCATGAGAGGAGTACCATCAGACGAAAGCATCACGCCTTTCATCGCACGAGGTTTCAGTGACCACAACGCGAGGGTACTCCAAGGAGTTAGCAAGGCATGGGATGCGGCGTGAAGAAAGGACAGAGAGCTTAGGGGAAGCAGTAATGGGATCATCGGCGGCTATCATAAGTGGCTGAGAGTCCGAACACAAGGATTGGATTGGCTCCCAAATCTAAAGACTGTGAGAGACGATGAGGTTAAAGCTTCGGAAGAAAGTGATGAGGTACAAGCCCTAAAGGCAGAGCTTGAAAGAGCCTGGGTAGTCGAAGAGAAGTTCAAGTCCATAGCCATCAAAGTCTGAAAAGAGTATGATGAACTAAGGGATGTCAATATGGCCACCGATGAAGCCTTGGAATGAGAAACCAAGAAGGCCCGAAAGGAAGAACACGACCAAAGCAAAGTTTTGAGGGGCTTTATAGGGCAGCAATAGTGAGCTCAAGCTCCGAAGAGGTGAAAGGAATCATCACGGGTCAAAGGCATGATCTTGAAGGACGAGCTAAAGGTCTGCCTTAGGTCGAAAAGAAATTTGTCCCAACAGTTAAGCGAGACTGAAGGGAATATGTGGGCCATCATCGATAAGTGCAAAGAGAAGCTAAATCTAGCGGCGACTCACGAGCAAAGGCTAGAGGATGAGTACGCCAAGATATCAGCAGAAAGGGAAGCAAGGGAAAGGGTAATTGATTCATTGCACCAAGAGGCAACAATGTGGACGGACCGATTTGCTCTTACTTTGAACAGGAGTCAAGAACTTCCCCCATTGCTAGCCAAGGCCAAAGCAGTGGCGGACACCTACTCCGCCCCCGAGGAGATCCACGGACTTCTCAGCTATTGTCAGCATATGATAGACTTAATGGACCATATGATTAGAAACCGCTAGGAAGTTTGTATTGTCGCTCAGATCTTGACTAGTTATAACTTTTTGAAAAAAATGAGTTTATCCCACGTTTTTACTCCAAAAATCAGTGCGAATCAAGTCACTCCCACATTTTATCTCTAGCATGCATTGTATGTTGGTCTCGTCCTTTGTCACGGGAAGCCGGAAGGTCCATATCACCTTCTTAATTGTACACATGGGGCACTGCGCCCCCAAATGCGCAAGTAAGAAGAGATAATTTTCCGGGCTCTCGTGTCCGTAAAATGCATTCATATCATGCATCGCATAAGCATCTCTTCATAATATCATAATGAACATATCGTTCCTGCATTTGTCCGTTATCATATTCCAGCCTCACATTTTGCATGAGTCATTGCATCATCATATGCGTTCAACATACTTTTTGTTTGCTCATACATGATCCTTGTATTTTCCTCTACAAAACAAAAACAAAAAAAAAAGGGAAGTACGAAAATTCATGCTGCATTCTTAGTTGCATATATTCGGTACCATGAGCCAACCATGTTGGGATCATAAACCCATTTCACTTAAAAACAAAATGATTGAACATGGTACCTAATGCATGTTTAACTAAGAAAGGATGTTTCTTCGGGCATCTCAATTTCATAATTACATTTTCCATGCATAGCTTAAAGTATGCCAGAGTCATTCATCCCTATGAGATGTTGTTGAAGTATTGGCGATCAGAATTGCCATTCCTTGGATTACGGGGTTGAACCAAGCTCATGCTTTTACAAAAAGGTTCATCAAGTCAAAATATGGAAGTAACCGTCTTGCAAAATTGGGGCAAAAGATGAATCGAGTCACATCACTGCTTCGTCTACTGCCAAACATATTTAGGATTGTTTATGTCCTTGTTACTTCCAGTTTCACCTTGACAAAGATGTCATGGACCATGTTGAAAATCTAAATTGATTCAACCCCATATCCTGCGTAAAAATTCGCAATACTTCAACTGTACATCATTCGCATACATCCATGCTTTTCATTGGTTGCATTGCTCATTGCATTCTTTCGTTGAAAAATAAAATAAAATAAAATAAAATGAACTTAATCATTGTTATCAAAAAGAAAAGGACACGCTTTACGGCACCCTTACCGAACTCGTGCTAGAGCTAGAGTAATGGGTGAAGCAGAGGAGGTGCAAGAGAAGATGAAGGCCGACATGGAGGCCATGAAAGAGCAAATGGCCACAATGATGGAGGCCATGATGAGCATGAAGAAGATAATGGAAGCCAATGCGGTTATAGTTGCCGCTACTAGCGTTGTCGCTAAGGTGAACCCGATGCTCCCATCTGGCCTCAAGCAAATGAATCATCCAACCTCAAATATGGTAGGCAAAGATTTGGGAAGTACGGATGACCCCATGATGTGCAAATTCAAAACAAGCACGCCTTCCCGCCATATGGTTTGCCTCCCAAACTATACACCACCCAATGTGGTGTACATTCCCAATGAGGATGTCAATAACTCCACTCCCATACTCATTAAGAGCCAACAACCTCAATCTGATCATGCACATGTCTCTCGACCCATGGAGGAGACACATGAAATTCCCCACCACGATCTAGCCAACTTCGAGCCTTGCCTCGGATATGCTGCTGAAGGGCAAGCAGTTGGTGGTATACCCCTGCAAAACACTTTGGAGGGCCCTCAATATCATCCACAACCACAACCCTCACGTTCCACAGCGGTTAAAAACCCTCATGACTATGGCAGGAATGGGAAAGTTGGATCATCTAGAGGAAAGGCTCAGGGCCATTGAAGGAGGTGAAGATTATGCCTTTGCTAACCTAAAAGAGTTGTTCCTAGTACCCAATATCATCACCCCTCCCAAGTTCAAGGTGCTGGACTTTGACAAGTACAAGGGGACTACTTGTCCCAAGAACCATCTAAAGATGTATTGTCAGAAGATGGGGGAATACGCAAAAGATGAGGAATTGTTGATACATTCCTTCCATGAAAGTCTTACTGGGGTAGCTGTTACCTGGTACACTAACTTGGAACCTTCCCGAGTCCATTCTTGGAAGGACCTAATGGTTGCCTTTGTTAGGCAGTATTAGTACAATTTTGATATGGTTCTGGATAGGATGCAACTACATAACATTTGCAAAAAGGGGGACGGATCTTTCAAAGAACACGCCCAAAAGGTGGAGGGATCTGGCGGCCCAAGTGGTACCCCCAATGATGGAAAGGGAGACGATAATCGTGATGGTAGACACATTATCGATACTTTACTATGAAAAGATGGTGGGCTACGCACCCTCAAAGCTTTGCGGATTTGGTCTTCGCCAGTGAAAGGATCGAAGTGGATCTGAAAAGAGGCAAATTTGATCATCCTACTAGGATGACTGAGAAAACTGGGGCAAATGAAGAGGGTGAGAAAGAGGGAGAAACCCATGCTGTGACTGCCATTCCTATACGGCCAAGTTTCCCACCAAACCCAACAATGTCATTACTCAGTCAATAACAAACCTCCTCCTTACCCACCACCCAGTTATCCACAAAGGCCATCCCTAAATCAACCACAAAGCCTGTCTACCGCACTTCCAATGACGAAGACCACCTTTAGCACAAACCAAAAAAACACCAACAAAAAGGAATTTTGCAGCAAAAAGCCTGTAGGGTTCACCCCAAATTCCGTTGTCATATGCTAAACTTGATCCCATATCCACTCAATAATTCAATGGTAGCCATAACCCCAACCAAGGTTCCTCAACCTCCATTTTTCTGAGGATACGACTCGAACGCAACGTGTGCTTATCGTGGAGGAGCCCTGGGGCATTCCATTGAGCATTGTATGACCCCAAAGCATAAAGTGTGAAGTCTAATTGATACGGGCTGGCTGAAATTTGAGGAGAATCGCTTGTTGAATCATAACATTGACAAGCAACACCATACATGGGGCAATTCTAGAAGCTGTTGTTATGACTCATCACGATTTCCAAGTTTATGCCATTATTATAAACCACAGTTACAATGCTAAATGATATGGATAAAATGGACATCCTTGTCCCTCATCCTCTCACAAACGCATGTTTGCTTATTCAACTTTCACCGGAATGTGGGTGCAAGCCATTGGTCTATTTGCTCAAGCGACCTGCGCTCCTGAGTGTTGACTTCCAAGACTGTTCAATCAGAGATTACTCGTCTTGCACGTTGGTGGGGGTGCCGTAAAACAACGAGTAAAGTTCAAAACAAATAAGTTTCAAAATAAAAAAAATAAGTTTCAAAATAAAAAAAAAATAAAAAGGCATTTGATTGACTGTGTTTTCAAGTAAAAATATAGACGTTCATGTGACTTCATTTTATCATTCCAGAAAGTTTGTCTTCTTAGAGAAGCGAGTTGTCAAGAATAGGATGTTGGACAAATGGCCTCAGTTACCTTAAGAAAAAGGGGGTTTGAATTAAGATGCAAAGACTATTCCCCAATTGAACTATCACTCTTTCTTTTTGGATTAACAATGCACCCTTAACATGAATTACTCAAAAGACATTTCAAAATAAACTTCTTTAAAGCAAAAGATAAATAGCAATAAATAAAAGAAGTTTAAAGGAAGAGAGGAATGCAAACTTGATTTATACTGGTTCGGCCACTTCCCGCGCCTACATCCAGTCCTCAAGAAACCCACTTGAGATTTTCCATTCTCTTTGTAAAACTCCTTTTACAAAGTCTGAACCACACAGGGACAACCCTTCCCTTGTGTTCAAGAATCCTCTACAATAAGAGACTCTCAGTCTCTTAATCCCTTTTCAGAAGTAAGAAGAAGAGAAGAAGAAATCTCTCTTAAAAGGGATAGATTGTACAATGAAGACCAATCAAAATTCCTTATTGAATATGCAAGTGGTTGACCAAGGAATCTTTTTGAGAGGATAAAACATTTCAGTTCAGGTGAAGAATCCGTAGGGGAAACCAACAAAAAATTAAACATGCAACGACTCTCCTAATTGCCCCATGTCTCAAGCGTAGTATCGCTTGACGACATTGGCATTTACGGGTGAAGGTAGTTCCTCGTCATCCATGTTAGTGAGCACAAGGGCCTCTCCGGAGAAAGCCTTTTTTACCACGAAGGGCCCTACGTAGTTCGGTAACCATGGAGCGCGAAAGGGAGCATCTTGTGCCCGTCCTTGTATGACACTATCATCTTCTGAATAATCTTCTTGATATTCTTGTTGGCTGCCTCCACTGCTCCGTTCATCTTGGGCCTATAGGGTGTGGAATTGTGGTGTTGGATCTTAAATTCCTCGCACATTTCCCCCATCATTTTATTATTCAAATTGGTGTCGTTGTTTGTGATAATCTTCCTTGGTAAACCATACCTACAAATTATCTCCCTCTTGATGAACCTAACCACCACACTCCTTGTGACACTAGTGTATGAGGCAGCTTCGACCCACTTGGTGAAGTAATCGATTGCCACCAAGATGAAACGATGTCTGTTCGCAGCCTTGGGCTCTATGGCTCAGATCACATCTATCCACCACATGGAAAAGGGCCACAGTGCAGCCAAAATATGTGGGCTTGATGTCAAAATATCAAGGTTTACCATTTTGCTCCTCCTTTACCAAACAACAATATGTGGGCCTGCCGTGACACCTGAACTCAATGTATGGTAGGTCTCCGTGCGGTGTCAGCTGGAACATGGACGCTAAAGTGGCGAGCGTATCGACCATTTTGTTTTCCTCTCGGGGAACGTGATGGAAAGAGATCTCATCAAAGAACTCAGCCAACTTCTTGATGTAGGTCTGGTAGGGTATTAGCTTGTGATCCCTAGTTTCCCACTTTCCTCTTAGCTGGTGAATCACCAGTGCCGAGTCTCCGTACACCTTGAGCAGTTTGACGTTGAAGTCAATTGCTGCCTGGACACCCAGGGCACATGCTTCGTATTCAGCCATGTTATTGGTGCAGTTGAAACCTGGTCTGGCCGTGAAAGGTATGCATTGATTGTCTGGAGAGACCAATTCCGCCCCAATGCCATGGCCCAAAATGTTAGATGCTCCATTGAACCACACGATCCACTTGTCCCTGTCCTTTTCTAGCTTCTCTTCAAATAAGGCCATGATGTCCTCATTTGGGAACTCGGGATGCATGGGTTGATAATCATTGAGAGGCTGCTGAGCCAAATAGTCCTCCAAGGCGCTTCCCTTTATCGCTTTTTGGGTTACGTAGACTATGTCAAACTCGGATAGCAAAACCTGCCACCGAGCGATCCGCCCCGTGAGAGCGGGCTTCTCAAAGATGTACTTGACCGGGTCCATCTTGGATACCAGCCAGGTGGTATGGCTAAGCATGTACTGTCTTAGTCGGTGGGACGCCCATACCAAAGCGCAACATGTCCTTTCCAGCAGGGAGTAGTTCATCTCACAGGCCATAAACTTCTTACTTAAGTAGTAGATGACTCACTCTCTTTTTCCCGACTCATCATGCTGCCCCAGCATGCACCCCTTCTGACTTACGATGAAACCCAACAGCTTTCCCGACTTGACCCCGAAGGTGCACTTAGCGGGGTTTAACCTCAATTGATACCTCCTAAGCCTCTCGAACAACCTCCGCAAGTTGACGAGGTGCCCCGGCGTTGTTGAGCCTAAAGGACATCACCTTATAGCAGAACGTTCCCCATAGGGTAACAAACGTGGTTTTTTCCATATCTTCTGGCGCCATCTTTATTTGATTGTAGCCTGAAAAACCCCTCCATGAAGGAAAACAAAGTGAAATTGGTTGTGTTGTCTATGAGGACATCAATGTGTGGCAGAGGAAAATTATCTTTGGGACTGGCTTGATTCAGGTCCCGATAGTCCACACACATTCGTACCTTCCCATCTTTCTCAGGGATCGACACAATGTTGGCCACTCACTCGGGGTATCGAGCTACCGCCAAGAAATTGACATCGAATTGCTTTTTCAACTCCTCCTTGATCTTCAACGACGTCTCGGGTTTCATTCTCCTTAGCTTTTGCTTCACCTCCTCCTTGTTGTTCTGCCTCTATTAGAAACAATCGATAAATATATATACAAGGTCATCCAACCACCTAATTAAGATTTCTCTTATAGCTTTTCCTGACATATCTGATACAGCTATCTATCCTAAAAATAACTGATCCCAATAATCAAGAGATCAAGATACAAAATAAAATTAAAATACAATAAGAATTAATAGCATTAGGGTAGTTATGAAAAAATGGTCAAGGTTGTGACATCTTTAATTCAAGTGTTTGGATTTTTTTTTTTGCTTTAATTGATGAGATGCTTGTCATTGAAGGGAAAGTTAAAGTTGTGGCCTTAATGAATCATCCTTGTGTTCCAATGATGTTTTTGTTTTTATTTTGGATTGTGAAGAGTTGCATGAGAGTTGGGGATTTATGTACTAGATCTATTTTCTTGGAAAATGCATATGTATTATTGAGAAGAGTTGCATGAGATTTTGGATTGTAAATTGTCTTTTCTTCCAAAAAAAATTTCAAGGTTAGTGCATATGTATTATTGTCAAGAGTTGGCATGAGGTTGTGGATTGTGAATTGTCTTTATGTTCCAAATATGTTTTCTTTCTTTCTTTTTTTCTTTAATTGATTTGACTTTTTTTAAGCTGCTAGAAATTTTAATTTGAAATTCTAAATGAATATTGATGATTTTAAAACCCACCACAAATTGTTGTTTGAAAATTTAATGGACATATGAACACTTAACAGAGCCAACCAAATGGTCGGGACTAAACACAAAATATAAAAAATTTTAAAATATTGATTGCATGCATTTTATGAATTCCATTTTGGCTTAATGATACTTTTGGTCCTTGAGGTATCACAATTGAGAATTGAAATACCTAAAGTTTCAATTGAGCTAGTTGGATCCCTCAGCTATCACAAATCTGTGACTTTAGTCCCCTATATATCAATTGCGTCAATTGGGTCCTCATGTACACAATTGTATACATTTCATTTAAGTATTGTAATTGTGGGATTTTAGTCCCCAAGGTATCCCAATAATGTGATTTTTTCCCTGAAAAATGATAGTTCTAATAGTGCAATTATAAATTTTCAGGTACTAAAATCGCACAATAGAGACACCTAACGCTGTGCATCCTTTTTTTTTCAAACAAGAAAATCACGCGTTCACCTATGGGTCCGTGCTCGTTTGCTCGGAGTCCATAGGATAAGTTAGGCATATAAAAAGACAGAAGCTTTAAATGATACTAGGTTGTCTCTTAACAGGGCTTCCTCAACAAGCGGAGTCAGTCGCGGGATGATGATCTGCTGACCACCAACCTAGTGCCTGCTCGTACCCGTCCCTGAACATCTGAAAGCAGGAAATGGCATTTATGCAGTGAAAATATGGCCACGCTACCACTTACCTTTGTTCATCCCTATCTAGGATTTGACGTTGTATTGACCACCTCTCGAAATGATCATGTCCTTGTCTGTCGATTCATAAGGTACAAAATGCATGTGCATGCGTATGCATGGGTAGTTTCAAACGCAATAATTCTTTAGCAAAAACCCATTCGGTTCAGTTTTAAATAAGCACTTAGAGCATCCCTATAGGTCGAGCGAAAAGGCTCGGATCATTTAAAAAGAATATGCATCCTTAAAGGCACAAAACCAGGAATCCCTGGGGGAAACCAACAAAAAATTAAACGTGCAACGAATCTCCTAATTGCCCCAAGTCTCAAGTGTAGTATCGCTTGACGACATTGGCATTTACGGGTGAAGGTAGTTCCTCGTCATCCATGTTAGTGAGCACAAGGGCCCCTCTGGAGAAAGCCTTTTTTACCACGAAGGGCCCTACGTAGTTCGGTAACCATGTAGCATGAAAGGGAGCATCTTATGCCAGTCCTTGTATGACACGGTCATCTTCTGAATAATCTTATTGATATTCTTGTTGGCTGCCTCCATTGCTCCGTTCATCTTGGGTCTGTAGGGTGTGGAATTGTGGTGTTGGATCTTAAATTCCTCGCACATTTCCCCCATCATTTTATTATTCAAATTGGTCTCGTTGTCTGTGATAATCTTCCTTGGCAAACCATACCTGCAGATTATCTCCCTCTTGATGAACCTAACCACCACACTCCTTGTGACATTAGCGTATGAGGCAGCTTCGACCCACTTGGTGAAGTAATCGATTTCCACCAAGATGAAACGATGTCCGTTCGCAGCCTTGGGCTCTATGGCTCAGATCACATCTATCCCCCACATGGAAAAGGGCCACGGTGCGGCCAATACATTCAATGGCAAGGGTGGAGCGTTGAGATTGTTTGCAAACGTCTGGCATTTGTGACACTTCCTTACATGGAGGCAACGGTCGCTTTCCATGGTGAGCCAATAATAGCCCGCCCTTAGGATCTTCCCAGCCATGGCGTGCCCGTTAGCGTGCATACCGAAAGAGCCCTCATGGACCTCCTCCAGCATGCGTCTAGCTTCCTTAGTGTTCACGCATCGGAGCAACACCATGTCATGGTTTCTCTTGTATAGTATGCCCCCGCTTTAAAAGAAACCGGCCGCCAACCTCCTTAACGTCCTCTTGTCTTTGTCGGAAGCTTCCGGTGGGTACTCTTTGCTTTCAACGTATCGCTTGATGTCAAAATACTAAGGTTTACCATCCCGCTCCTCCTCTACCAAACAACAATATGCGGGCTTGCCGCGACACCTGAACTCAATGTATGGTAGGTCTCCGTGCGGTGTCAGCTGGAACATGGACGCTAAAGTGGCGAGCGCATCGACCATTTGGTTTTCGTCTCGGGGAACTCGGGATGCATGGGTTGACAGTCCTTGTCCCAGTGGACGGACTGGTTCTTGCGTAAGAGTTTGAAAAGTGGCTCACAGGTAGCTGTGAGCTGTGATATGAATCTGGCAATGTATTTTAAATGCCCCAGGAAACCTCAGACCTGCTTCTCGGTTCGGGGTTCTGGCATCTCAAGGATGGATTTTACTTTATTGGGGTCCACCTCTATTCCCTTCTGACTTACCATGAAACCCAACAACTTTCCCGACTTGACCCCGAAGGTGCACTTAGCGGGGTTTAACCACAATTGATACCTCCTAAGCCTCTTGAACAACCTTCGCAAGTTGACGAGGAGTTCTTCCTCAGTTTTGGACTTGGCAATCATGTCGTCTACGTAGACTTCGATTTCTCGGTGCATCATGTTGTGGAACAAAGCAACCATAGCCCGTTGATAGGCTGCCCCGGCGTTGTTGAGCCCAAAAGACATCACCTTATAGCAGAATGTTCCCCACAGGGTAACAAACGTGGTCTTTTCCATATCTTCTGGCGCCATCTTTATTTGATTGTACCCTGAGAAACCCTCCATGAAGGAAAACAAAGCAAAATTGGTTGTGTTGTCTACAAGGACATCGATGTGTGGCAGAGGAAATTATCTTTGGGACTGGATCGATTCAGGTCCCGATAGTCTACACACATTCGTACCTTCCCATCTTTCTAAGGGATCGACACAATGTTGGCCACTCACTCGGGGTATCGAGCCACCGCCAAGAAATCGACGTCAAACTGCTTTTTCACATCCTCTTTGATCTTCAGCGATGTCTCGGGTTTCATTCTCCTTAGCTTTTGCTTCACCTCCTCCTTGTTGTTCTGCCTCTATTAGAAAAAATCGATAGATATATATATAAGGTCATCCAACCACCTAACTAAGATTTCTCTTATAGCTTTTCCTGACATATATGATACAACTATCTATCCTAAAAATAAGTGATCCCAATAATCAAGAGATCAAGATACAAAATAAAATTAAAATACAATAAGAATTAATACATACAATCAGAATTAATACAAATAGAATCAATTAAGATCAGCACAATGATGTAGCAATATTCTCAATACAATTAGGATTAGCACAATCATACAACAATATTCTCAATATTGTGCATTATATAATCATCCTTTTTCAGCACCCTGGAGTCTTTACAACCGCTAGGTGAATTGTATAGATCCAACTAAAAAGTTTAGTTTTAGAATTTTACGTATCCACCGCGAAGGCAATGCTTATGCTAACAAGCTTGCTTCTTTTGGTGCATAGAATGCGGGAAAAAAATAGTAAGTGTCATGAATCTCTGACATAAGCTTCAACCAATTAACATTGTTTGAATGACAACTGTTGTTGTTGGACAACAATCACATAGTTTGTCCACCATGGTATGCTTTATGTTCCTATTGGTTATAGTTTTAGTATGCTTTATGTTCCTATTGGTTATAGCTTTGGTGCTAGAATGTTCAATTTGGTGTCCACAAGAGGAGGATCTCCATATGGTGCTGGAGTTTTTGCTGGAGATGGTACAAGACAAGCAAGTGAAATGGAGCTGGAGCTTCCAGAGTATCATGGCAAGTATAAATGAAATTAGCCCATAAAAGATAGATTGGATTCTGTGATTAAAATTCCATTAATCCCTCCTAGCTAGGTCAACATTCTAGTCTGTCCCAAGTTGGTGACCTCTAAATCAAACTTCTTAATGCACTCAAACAAACCATTGGTGACCTCAAAATCAAACTCCAAGTCAGTGTTGTCATAAAAGAACTCTAGATTTAAGAAGTGGGCAGCTGCATGCAATGGTCTATGAAGCTGACAATTCCATCTTTTATCAATGATTGCAAACACATCTTTGTACTTGCTTTCATTGTTGTTGAAAGACTTGATAATTGTTTCTTTTGCCTTGTCCATTGCTTCATAAATATAACCCATGGCTAGTTACCTTTCACCATCCACAAGATGAAGCACTTTCACAAGTGGAGCCATGACTTTAAGAGTGTAAACCAAACTATTCCAAAAAAAAAGGCATGAGCACTACCTTTGTAGCTTCTTTTCCCTTAAGCTCCTTAGATAGCTTGTTCAAGGTCCATTCATCAGAAGTAAACATATTTCTAATATTGGCTTTCTCTTTGTGGAGCCTTTCTAAGGTTAGATAAGAAGTGGCAAATCTAGTAATAGCATGTCTCACCAATTTCCTCTTGTTTGTAAAATTTCTCAACAAACTTAAGGTACTAGAATAGGCATAGATAAACCCAACTAGATTAATTGCCCTTCTAATTGTCATCCTTATCAAGGGAAGCTTCCCAATATCTTCCAGCATCAAATCAATACAATGAGCTGCACAAGGAGTCCAATAAATATGTTTCCTTTTCTCCTCCAACAACTTACCCGCTAAAACATAGTTGCTCCCATTATCGGTTACAACTTGAACAACATTCTCTTCTCCAACTTCCTCCACAGTGGCATCAAACAACTCAAAAATCTTTTCACCCATCTTTAAAAAATCAAAGCCATCAACAGACTTCAAAAACATGGTACCAACTTGAGAGTTAATCAAAAAATTAATGATGCATCTTTGTTTCGGATCAGTCCATGCATCAGACATAATAGTACAACCATGCTTGACCCGTTGCTCCCTGTGGCCTTTTATCAAATTTTCAGTATATTCAACTTCCTTCTTCAGGAGTGGAACTCTGATGTCATGATAGCTAGGAATGGGCAAATGTGGCTCATATTGACCAATGGCTGCAACCATATTCTCAAAGCTTTTCAATTTAATGAGGTTGAATGACAAACCGCTTGGTACCAAAAGCGAGAAATATGTTGATGCACCTTCAATACTTCATTCTTATCCATTGACTCTCTTATGTTCATTTGCCTCAACATCTCCATTTTTCTCCGATTGATTGTATTTTCTGGATTCTTACAAAATTTGTCCATTGGTCCTTTTTTAGTCCCACAATTTGTCTTTGCACTTGCAGTAGCATTACAAGAGTCCGCAAACTCATCATCTTCACTTCCATCACATCCAATTGGTTCACCAAATTCAAAATCTCTTATATTTTCCATATTATCACTGCCAGAAGTACTATAACACTACTAAAAAAAAGGTTTTCTACAATGCCTTATTAACATTGGTTATTGCTAAAACCGATGTTAACAAAAGTACGGTGGCATTTTCGTAATTAAATGGAGTTACTTAACATTGGTTTTAGCAAAACCGATGTTAACTACTTGATGTTAACATCGGTTATTTAAAAAACCGATGTTAACATGATGTTAAGATGAATATGGTAACATCGGTTTCGGCAAAACCGATGTTAACTTCATAGAGTTAACATCGGTATTGAGAAAGCCGATGTTAAGGAGTTGATTTTAATATCAGTTTGTTAAAAAACCGATGTAATGTATTTGATGTTAACATTGGTTTTTACAAAACCGATGTTAACTATATTCAGTTAACATCGGTTATCCATAAAAAAACCGATGTTGTTATGTTTATAGGTTAAAAATTGAGATTTCACAAGCCGCGTGCGCTCGAAAACCTTGCCCTCCCTCTTCTCTTTGTCATCCTCCTGCCTGAAATCGCTCTTCTCTTTCTCCTCCCACCTGAAAACTGCCGGAAACCGCTCCCTCGACACCCACATTGTCCTCGCTCGAACCCACACAACCCCCTACACTGTCGAAAAACCCACATTGTCCTCGCTCGAACCCACAGAACCCCCTACACTACCGGAAAACCCACATTGTCCTCGCTCGAACCCACAAAACCCTCTACACTGTTCTTGGAAGTCTGGCTCGAAGAAAACCCAACATACACTGTTGCTACTAGGGTGCTGAAACAGTCGTAGGTGCTCAAAGCTCAAAGCTTTCTCCGCGAGGTACGTAGGTCAACTTCGTGTATGCTAAGTATCCGTGGGTGCTCATGTTTTATTGATGATGATGATAATAATAATAATAATAATAATAATAATAATAATAATAATAATAATAATAATACGTATTCAGTTGCAGTATTGTTGATTGAGGTACGAGGAAAGCTTAAAGTTTCGTGCCATTTTGTTAGATCTCACTGCCATTGTCACTGTTTGGGTTCGAGGTAAGCTTGGTCTCTTTTTCATTTGTAGTTTACTTAGGAAACATGTTGAAGTTTGTCTCTGTTAAATCTATAGATTGCTTGGAGCACCAGTAGAGATGACTAGTGATAAGGATCCTGTTATTGTGAGTAATTTAGCTCACTATCTCATTATTTTGCATTAAACAGGTTCATAACAAGTTACTGACACTTCTTGCAATTATTTTGGAGTTTGGGGCACTTGTTTGGTATGTCACAAATATTCCAAATGCCTTCCATATAAATTTGTTTGATATATAACTTATACTGTGGTGTCTGCATGCATTAAGTTACCATAGCATAAAAATGATGTGGCATAAGCAGGAGTAAGCTTATTTTAGGGAAATTTGTAACATAGATTCAATTATATGTAGGACTAGGGTCAGATATAGTCAAACAAATTGTCTTTTGGTTCTTTGGTAGTAGATCACTGCTTTTGGAATGTGTTTGGTTTCTTTGCTTGTGCAAGCATTTCAACCACTTCCCTCATGGTTGGTCTCTCCATACTTTGTTCCTGAACACATAGCATGGCCACAAAGTATACCTGCTTTGCTTCATCTAAGGGAATGTGACATAGCCTCTCATCAAGAATCTTCACCACCTTGTCATTGCTCCAATTTGTTTGCAACTTGGTCCATTGAACAATGTCAAGACCTTCTTCCCCAAAAATTCCCCACTGGCCTTCTCCCTGTTAGTAGTTCTTGCAGCACCGCTCCAAAGCTATAGACAAGACTTCTCCATGTAACCTGATAAAACAATAACATAATTCAAATTTAAAACTTAATCCATAATCTGATCGACAATTTTAAAGTTACAAAATGATGCTACTTATATTGTTTCTACCTTCAAATAAGTCAGTCTTATAAAGAATAGAAGTAAAGCAGCTTAGTTGTATTCAGAACCCAAATAATAAGATGTTATTAGCTTCTCATTCTCCCTTATAGAACATAACATAGAAAGAGAAGTTTCTTGCCGTGAAAATGATGGATCAGCTAGGATCTCTGCAGCAACTTCTATTAGAATCTCTTCCCATCCAACCGGAATTGGTTGTTCTTCTGAAAAAGGATAGCTGCCCATCATAGTGCCCCATTTAGTCTCTATAGAGAATTTTCTAGAAATGTTAAAATAAATATGTTGTCAGTCAGAAGTTTACTTGTGTGCATTGCATGCTTCAATAGTCTGCAAAATCCTCCTCGGAACAGGTCTGTAGAAAGTCATCAATAGCCTATATGCTGACTTAGTGGAATAAAAACCACTAGGATCAGCTTTCCAAACCATGGTGTCCAGCATCTGGTGCTGAATAGTAATAGCAGTAATGTCATCCATGAAAGCTACTACTAGATCATCCATGAAAGCTACTATCTTTGGCGTGTGTGGGGTGTGAGTGTATCATATGTCGCTTCAAATTGATCATTATTAGTTTGTGTAAGTGGTAGTGAAGGGACTTCACCTTTTTCTGGGGTTCGTGTAATTGTAAACTAAAAACTGGATTGTGCCACCTAAGTGTAAAATATGCATATGAATTGTGAAGCTCCTCACTACTACTAACTCTTCTTGAAAGCATATTCTCTTTGGTGTAAACCTCCAGCTCTTGCTCCAATTTTGATTCTTTGAGTTGTCTTTGAGCTATTTTTGTTTCCATCAGTATTTCCTTCTCGCTGGCCTTGAGAGCTTCAATCCATGCCTCAGCTGCTGCTACTTTTTTATCAGCAATTTCTTTTTTTTTATCAGCAAAGATAATATATTATATATTGAAAGAAGTACCAGAGGTACTTAAAATACAAAAGAAGTCCATATAGATGGTTCCACAATCAGACATTGATATTCTGAGGGGGAACCAAGCTATGGATACATAATGCATATGAATTTACAAGTATAGAGCTCATAACTATGCAATCCCTTGCTGATACATAAAACTTTGTGGTAAATTACTTGACCAGTGATTAAAATGCACTGTAAAATCCTTCTCAATACTCCTAAGCCAAGACCATAGGAGGAATATTGCTTCTTCAAACAGTTTATTAGCATCGAAATTTGCATTAGAGAAGACTATATTGTTTCTAAGTTTCCAAATGGACCAAGTTAAAGCAAGCCACCAGCATTGCCATCTATTATTTCTTACACCAGCAGCTTGAACACCCAAATATTGAAGGAAGTGTTGCTTTGGGCTTAATGGAAAAGCACCCTTACTTTGCAGCCATGACATGGTTTCCCACCATATGGGTTGTACTTTGCTACAGTGAAAGAAAAGATGGGATGCATCCTCTTGTTGGGTCCTGTAGAGAGGACATAGTGTATCTGTGAGTTGTATCTGTCTTCTCTAATGCCAATTGTCCTCTTGCACCAATACCCGGAGCAAAAGTAGCCACTAGATGCGTTTATAAAGAAATGAAGCTAACAAGAGATTTAAAAAAAAAGGAAAAACACATCCAAATCCACCAATCCAAAAGAAAAAACCTTTCACTACAAGGGATTCATGTTTGATTTTATTGGTGTAACCAACGGTATCCTCCTCGAAGCACGAGGAGGCAATCCTATTTGAGCCAAATAGTATAGGACTACTATGAACAGTAAAACTCTCCTTGAGGTGTATCTTGAACTCAAATGTGAGACCACTTTTTGAATAAACCCAGGATACCCCTACCCGAAATTCAAAGACTACGAATTCAAGATCACTGGTTAATATAAAAGAGCTTTATTTTTATGTATTAATAAATGAGACTGTATCACAGGATCATAATAAATTTGCAAGTGTACATAAACCTCAGCTGTTGAGAACAAACAGATCAATGAGAAATTAAAAACAAAAGGAATCCAAATCGAATATGAGGTTTCAAAAAACAGGAACACACATTTTTAGCATTGTCTTTTGGTTTTGAAGAGAGGCCAAACAATTTTAAGACAACCAATTAACTTGACAAGGAGTGCATACAGTACAGGAAAACAAGAATCCTATGTGTGGCTATATAAACCATGAGACAAATAATAAGAGTGTGTAAACAAATCGGATTCAAAATACCAATTGGTAGATCTGTAGCAAGTAAAAAACAAGAATTGGAATAATAAGAGAACTAAACTTGGATTATGAATTATGAAAAGAAAGAGGAACTTACAAGAATAATAATGAGATTGAAAGGAAAAAAGAAATAAGAGATGGGTAGTTTGTGTAGGCAATATAGAGTTCCTGGGAAGAAGAAGAAGAAGATAGGAGTTGTTGATGGCATTGTAAGAAGTAAAGTGTTATTTATAGGATTTATAAGGTACTAAAACGGTCGGAGACAAGATATTAGGATAACACTGACACAATTTCACCACGTAAGGACTTGTTTTGTTGAGAAAGTAAACAGCAGAGTTTGCAATTAGACTTTCTTAACATAATGACAGTATTACACCTCTGCTAAGATAAATTTTCTTATTATAGGTTATGAATCGTGATTTTTTTGAATTAGTCTATTAGTCTATTTAAAGATTGAAAAAAAATGATCTCATCAACTCAGTTTAACCTGTTAAATATGAATTGTAAGTATATCATATATTATATTAGCAAATAATTTGATCTGGTCACCGCTTCCCTTTTGAACAAGCATGGCCTTCAACACAATTACATTATCCCATGAGACTTCACCCACAAACACTGTATCATCTGCATATTGCAGAATGTTTACAGGCTCTTTCTACTTCCCAACTAAGTAGCTTCTGTACAAATCTTTGGTTGTTGCTACCCTCATCATACCAGTCAAACCTTGTGCCACAATATTAAAAAGCATAGGGGCTAAAGGGTCCCCTTGTCTCAATCCTCTAGTGGGGGCAAATTCCTTTGTAGGGCTGCCATTTATTAAGATTGATACAATGGCTGATTGCAGACAAGCATTGATCCATTTTCTCCATTTAAGGCAGAAACCCATCCTATCCAGCATATACTCCAGAAATGACCATGAAACAGAATCATAAGCCTTTTCAAAGTCCACCTTGAACACCAGTGCTGGCTTCTTGCACCTTTTAGCTTCCTCTACTACCTCATTGAGAATCATAGTTCCGTGAAGGATGTGTCTATCCTTTATGAAAGCTGATTGTCTTTCATCAATGAGGCCAGGCATCACTTTCCTTAGTCTATTTCCCAATAATTTGGCTATTATTTTATACATACAGCAAATGAGGGAGATGGGTCTATAGTCATTAAATGACTGGGGATGGTTTGTTTTAGGAATTAGGGCCAAAAAGGATGCATTGCTGCCCTTAGGAAAGCTTCCATTAACATGAAATTCATCCACAAATCTCCTGAATTCTGGTTTTAGGACCCCCCAAAAATCCTTTATAAAATTAAAATTGAATCCATCTGGCCCAGTACATTTATCCCCTCCACAACTCCACACAACTTCCTTAAGTTCATGATCTGTAAAAGGGGCAATCATCTCCTCCCTTTGAGTGTGAGTGATCACTTTGAATTGAACCCCATCCAAGGTAGGTCTGGTTAGCTTTTCCTCAGTGAATCTACTAGCAAAAAATTTAATAGCTTCATCCTTAATCAATTTAGATTGCTGAACCCATACATCATCAATGAAGATGCCTTGAATTGCATTATAGTGTCTTCTGAAATTTATAGTTTTGTGGAAGAAGGCTGTATTACTGTCACCTTCCTTGAGCCATTTAATCCTTGATTTCTTCCTCAAGAGTGATTCATATGCAAATGAGACCTCCTACAGTTCCTGCTGAATGGACTTCATAGACTTAACTTCATCCTCCGACAGAGTTCTATCCTGGGCAATTAATTCAATTTCATGCAGCTTCTTCAGTAGCTGAATTTTGTTGTTATTGACATCCCCATTCTCTATACTCCACTGATGTGAGGCACCCCTTATTCCATCCAATCCATCTATCATGGAACCCCATTCTTCTCATCATATAAAAAAGGAATTGCCAAGACACAGAATCATAGGCTTTTTCGAAATCCACTTTAAAAAGACACACCCACACACACACACACATACAAACATACACACATACACATTCCTCCTCAACTACCTCATTAGCAACCAGAACACCATGGAGCAACTGTCTACCCTTCACAAAGACACACCCACACACACACACACATACACACATACACAGACACACACCCACACCCGCACACACACACACACACCCACACACACACACACACCCTCCATAAATAAAGAAATAAGGTTGTTACAGTAAAGTCACAAAGACACAAACACACAAACACACCCTGATGATTGGTTTACACACACCCTCATCACACACAAAGACACAAACACACAGACACACCCTCATCACACCCAAAGACACAAACACACAGACACACCCTCATCACACTCAAACACACAAACACGTCCTCATCACACACAAAGACACAAACACACAGACACACCCTCATCACACACAAAGACACACACACACCCTCATGATAGACACACACACACATACCCAACTACAATAATAAAGCATAAGCAACCTCCAAACCCATAATTTGAAATTTACCTTTTGTATGTTCTTTTATGTCATGAATGTAATTTACTATATACACAATTGTTGTTTATGCTGAGTGAACCTTAGATTCCCGTTTGAGACTGAATGCAATGATTCTTGCGGATAGTTTGCATTAGTCATTGTATTTAGTCTTGAATTTTCTGTTTGGACAGTTTGGGGAGACTGGTATTTTTATGTTAGATTCATTCGTCAAGGTTATTATTATTTTCATTAAATTGATTAAATTTCGGTTCAATGCATTTCAAGTTGTTCTCTGAGTGCATACTTGATTATTAGGAAATTCATTTCACCGATGTCATGTCGTGTACTTGGAGACCAATGCGAAATACTATCGAAATTTAGTCAAATTTTTGTAAATAATGGTAACCCTTACGTTTGAAGCTAACATAAAAGACAGTTTTCCTAAATGGGATAGGGCCACACCTATAAATAAAAAAGTGAGATTTTCATGCATGGAATTTCTTAGATGGATCGAAGTTGGATGAATGAAAGTCGCATGAGCCCAGAATATGAGGATGGCGTCGAACAGTTCTTGCAATTTGCTTCAGAAAGAGGTCGACCGAATGAAGAAGGAAAATATTATTGTCCTTGCATCAACTTTTTGAATGGAAGACGACAACTACTCGATGACATACGGGACCATCTATTGTGTGATGGGATTAAGAAGAATTACACGACGTGGATATGGCATGGTGAAGTCACAGACATGCAGAGTGGGTCCCAATCTGAACCGTTTGATGTAGAAATGGGAGATCGGTTGGAGGACATGATTCATGACCTTGGACAAGAGTCTTTCCAGCAAGCACACGCCCCTGTGTATGAAGGACTGTAGAGTGATTCAAAGAAGCCTTTGTATGCAAGGTGCAAGAATTCCTTAACCCTGTTGTCTGCTGTGTTAAGTCTAGTTAATGTGAAGGCCAGGTATGGGTGAAGTGACAAAAGTTTCACCTCACTGCTTGAGGTAGTGCACAATCTGCTTCCAGAGGACAACACGTTGCCTAAAAGTTACTATAAGGAGAAAAATATATTGTGTCTGATGGGTATGGAATATTAGAAGATTCATGCTTGCCCCAATGATTGCATATTGTACAGGCATGAATTTCAAGAAATGTCGAAATGCCCTATCTGTGGGACTTCACGGTACAAAGTGAAGGATGAAGAGGAAAGCAGTTCTGATGAAAACTCCAACAAGGGCCCCCCAGCGAAGGTTTTATGGTATCTTCCAATCATTCCAAGGTTTAAGCGTTTTTTTTCTAATGAGGACGACACAAAAGACCTTACATGGCATGCAAATGGAAGGATATCTGATGGAATGGTCCGTCATCCGGCTGATTGCTCGCAGTGGAAGAAGATTGATGTTTTGTATCCGGATTTTGGGAAAGAGCCAAGAAATCTTAGACTTGGACTAGCCAATGATGGAATGAATCCATATGGCACCTTAAGCACTCAACACAGTTCATGGCCAGTTCTGCTAGTAATTTATAATTTGCCTCCTTGGTTGTGCATGAAGCGAAAATACATGATGTTGTCTATGATGATATCGGGCCCAAGACAGCCAGGAAATGAAATTGATGCTTATCTAAGTCTGTTGGTTGAAGATCTGAGAAAGTTGTGGGACGAGGGGGTTGTAGTGTTTGATGCGTTTCGCAAGGAGACGTTCGAAATGCGTGCAATGCTTTTTTGTACCATTAATGACTTTCCAGCATATGGGAATCTCAGCAGTTACAGTGTTAAGGGTCATCATGCATGCCCCATCTGTGAAGAAAACACAAGCTACATACAACTTAAACATGGGAGAAAAACAGTCTACAGTAGGCATCGCCACTTTCTAACACCCAATCATCCTTACAGACGACTGAAAAAAGCTTTTAATGGAAGTCAAGAGCATGATATTGCGCCGATACCGTTGACTGGTGAGCAGGTATATGAGCGGGTTCAACACCTGAATACTGTATTTGGGAAGACCCAAAAGAAGGATAAAAGTAAGAGTTGCATATGGAAGAAAAGGTCCATTTTCTTTGATCTTCCGTACTGGTCTGATCTTGACATTAGACATTGTATTGATGTTATGCATGTGGAGAAAAATGTTTGTGACAGTGTGATTGGGACGCTCCTTAACATTCAAGGCAAGACGAAGGATGGCTTGAATACCCGTCAAGATCTAGCTGATATAGGCATACGATCAGAGTTGCATCCAAGGTCTGATGGGAAGAAAATTTACTTGCCCCCAGCCTGCCATACTTTGTCCAAAAAGGAGAAGATAAGTTTTTGTTAGTGTATTCGTCGGGTGAAGGTTCCACAAGGATACTCTTCAAATATTAAGAGCCTTGTGCAGTTGAAGGAGCTTAAGCTTGTAGGGTTAAAGTCTCACGATTGTCACGTGCTCATGCAACAATTGTTAGCCGTGGCTATACGAGACATCTTGCCAAACAAAGTAAGGTTAGCGATAACTCGCCTGTGCTTTTTCTTCCATGCTATATGTAGCAAAGTCATTGATCCTATCAAGTTTGATGAGTTGGAAAATGAGGCCGCAATTATACTGTGCCAGTTGGAGATGTATTTTCCCCCTACTTTCTTTGACATCATGATTCACTTGATTGTGCATCTGGTAAAAGAAATCAAATGTTGTGGTCCTGTTTATCTACAGTGGATGTACCCGGTTGAGCGATACATGAAGATCTTAAAAGGGTATACAAAGAATCTATATCGTCCAGAAGCATCTATTGTTGAGAGGTACATTGTAGAAGAAGCCATTGAATTTTGTTCAGAATACTTAGAGAAGGCTAAACCTGTTGGCCTTCCTGAGTCTCGGCATGATGACAGAGTGGGTGGTAAGGGTTCAAGAGGACTGCATGTGATCACTCCAAGTGTAGAACATTTGTTACAAGCTCACTTGTATGTCTTGAACAACAGTAATGAAGTTTTGCCATACATACTTAAGCATGAAGCTTTGGTTGAACAGAATAATCGAAAAATGTCAAAGAATTGGGTGTTGAAAATGCTTAACAAGACTTTTCGTGATTCGTTTAAAGATACAATCTTTGCAGATGAGAATGTTTCATAAACATTAAGAAAGCTAGCAGATGGGCCTAAAAGAAATGTTATAACTTGGCAAGGATACAACATAAACAAGTATTCATTTTACACAAAAGCACAAGATCACAAAAGTACAATGCAGAACATCGGGGTCACCCTAAGGGCTGATTCTTAACACTTTGCAAGTGTCAATGACGCCAATCCCTGTGTAGCTTCCATCCCTTACTTTGGGTTCATTGATGAAATTTGGGAGCTTAACTATGTGAAATTTATGGTATGTGTTTTCAAATGTAAATGGGTTGACAGCAACACCAGTGTGCGCACCGATGATATAGGATTTACGCTGGTAGACCTAAAGAAACTTGGTTACCATAATGACCCTTTCATCATGGCAGAACAAGCTAGACAAGTATTTTACGTGCAAGACCCTTGTGATGAAAGGTGGTGCGTGGTTCTGCAGGGCAAAACAATTGGTGTTAATGTAGAAGATGATGATTCATACATGGACACCTATGTTAGTCCTTTGACCGCACAAATCACTCCTAAGATTGTCGGAGAAGAAGAAGTTGACGACATTCATGCTAATAGTAATGATCATGATGAAGGAGAATTGATTAACATCGTCTAATGTAATTTTCTGCAGAGACAGAGGTCCCCAAAGCAAGTAAGTGACAACTACATTTTTTTTCTGATTGAGGCATCGGTATTTTGTTTTAGATGGCATCCTTAGGACTTCATCCAGCTGATGTTTGTCGCCAGTTTCATCATCCACCACCCTTACCTTCTCTGGCTTCTCACGTTTATTGTTGTTAAACCCATATTTATGCTTTCTTCCCTTCATGTCTTGTTTTATCACAACTTTAGCCGAATCTCCTATCTTCAGCACAGTTGAATCTCCTGTCTTATTCTCCAATGACACACTTTGATGGCATGTATCTCTTTTCTTCATATGTTCTAGTGCTTCAGCTTTAGAATGCATAAAGTAATCTGAATTTTCCAGTGATCACTAAAGGCTTCTGCATCAACATTGACACTCTCCACCCTCTTTGCTTTATGCTTCTGTGCTGCATTCCGTGCTTCCTCATTATAATTCTCAGATTTATTGGAGGTTGCACTAGAAGAATCAGCACCAATTCGTGCCTCTTCCTCCTCTACCAGCTCAATATCTTTCCTTTCAACTTTTGTTTTGTAAATTACAGTGTAGCTTACAAAAGCAAAAGTGAAACGTCAAGATGTTCTCGCCGCTGCTATTGGACGTCCAGAGCACCCTGGACGTGTCCGTGCTATTGGAGCCGGTGTCACCATCAAGCAATACTTTGGATCGGCTCCACGGAGATCCCATAGCTCTTCTTCCCTGCCTCCTGAAGAATTGCAGCAGCTGACCCAACAAATCAAGGACTAGCTAGAGGAGTCCATCACAGAGAGAGTGACGCGGTAGGTCATGGCATCCTTTAGCCAGATGCAATCCCAGATTCAGTCGCAGATGCAATCTCAGGGACTTGCACTGCCTCCTAACCCTCTGGTTGGTCCCTTCGGTCCTTGGGTGAGCACAAAGGGGAGTTGTGTTGATCCCTTAGGAAATGATCCTGAGACGAGTGACTCTGATAGGTGTGGCTTGTACATAGAAGCAGATCCTGCCCGCCTGGTTGCCATGGGGAGAGTTTATGAGGGATCCATTGTAGTTCATAACACTCCTTTGTTGCCTGGCCAAGTAAAGGTGAGTGTGGAGGAGGTTACAGATGCAGATGCTCCAGTTCCTGTACCCACTGATGAGGTTTCCTTAGTGGGCCAGGCACTTCACACCTTCCTTGCTTGGCCGACACATCTGGTCAAGTCTTTATCACAGCAGGTACTTATTTCCCTTACTATATGTTTCTTCTTTTTAAATTAATTCATTAAGCGTGCCTCAAATTAGGCTATTTAACTTTGTTTCATGAACAGGTAGCCGTGTCTCCGGCAAAACCACCTCCAAAGCCCGATCCGGAGGTCGATGATCCGCTTTATTTGATGACATTGACCATCCCAGAGCTTTTCTTGAGGCCTTATCAGGTTAGATGGGATGCCACCGTGTTCGGGGTCTTTAATCCAAATTTCCCCCTCTACATAAAGCATGAAGACCTCTCCAAAATCGCACACGGTGGTCAATGTCTCAGCATATCAGTGTTACAGTTGTGGATTCTGTAAGTCATTTTATATTACTTTTAATTACCTAAGTTATTGCTTTCAATTCATAAATATTTAACTTTGACATAACATAAACAGCCATCTCACTGAAACATGTATGTGAGCGGGGAATTATGATATCTATGGATTCCTCTAGCCACAGTCCATTCAAAGGTCTGGGCAATCGCAGTTTGAGTCTGAAAGTTACATAAAGACTTGGATGCAGAGTTCAAAATGCGATGTCTATCTTGGAGCCTACCTAAATGGGTAAGTCACAAAATAACTGAATTTAATTAATGTTTCCTAATGTACTAATCCATATTAATCTCCACTACAGCGGACACTGGCAGATGGTGGTCATCCTGCCCAAGGAACACCTAGTTGCCTAGTTTTGTTCATTGCATAACAGGCCAGACAACTACCTTAAGGGGATTATTAATAGGTTAGTGTTCTTTTCAACACATTTGCATTGAAATACCTCAACGTACAACACCATTTTTTAATTGTTACTCATCTGGAACAATGCTTTAAAAGGTCTTAATTATGAGGTATGTCATTTACATAAAACTTCCACTTATATATATTTCTTTGTGTGTCTGTACACTAGTTGTTTAATTGATATCCAAATTTCATTATGTATTTAGTGTAATAGAAAAAAAGGAAGTACTGAGTGCGGCTACTATGTGATGCACTGGATGTCCACCATCAATTTAGGAACTTTTAGGAATAATTGGGAAGCGGTAAGTTTATTTCAAACAAAATCGATTTATTTATAATTTGTATTACATTATTAACTTATTATGATTTATTTCATCATGTAGTATTTTAACGATCCTAGACCATTGGAGCCAGAGAGATTAAAGGCATTGCGGATCCAGTGAGCACAATTTTATCTCCGAGTTAGAGATTAGACCTAGGATTTAGGGACATTATCTTTAGCTTAGTTTACTTTGGTTTAACATTTTTGACATTTTCTATGTAATATGAACATTGAATTCATTTGATGATTGTTCTTTATGATAAATCAATTATTTGATGTTTATTATCATTAAAACTGCTTGAAAGCAGAATAAAATGTTTATTTGCTGTGAATTGGGCTTGAAATTGCATTTTACCGGTACAATTTTGGGTTTACTGTAAAAACAGAAAGTATATATAAAAAAAATACTTGAAAACAACATCAGTTATTAACATAAACCGATGTTGATATGGTAAATAACATCGGTTATTTACAAAAACCGATGTCGACATGAACCTTAACATCGGTCATACAGAAAATCGATGTTAACTTATGTATATTAACATCGGTTATTCATACATAACCGATGTTACCTTTTCTATATTAACATCGGTTATTTATACATAACCGATGTTAATGTACATAAGTTAACATCAGTTATCTATACATAACCGATGTTAATGTACAAAAGTTAACATCGGTTATCTGTAAATAATCGATGTTAAAGTTGTACATTAACATCGGTTTTCTATGAATAGCCGAAGTTATATACAAAGACGTACAACAAATAAGTATATGCATCATCAACGTTGACATCGGTTTTCTACTGAAACCGATGCTAATGTAATATATTAACATCGGTTTTCATAGAAAACCAATGTTAATATATTACATTAACATCAGTTCTTCTAGAGAACCGATGTCAATATATAACATTAACATCGGTTTTACTACAAAACCGATGTCAACTTTCGTCATGCATACACTTTTTTTGTTGTAGTTCTTTGTGTTTAACATCAGTTATTTAGAAAACCGATGTTATTATATTTATGTTAACATCGGTTTTTGAAAATCGATGTTAACGATGATACATTCAACATCGTCACTTTCAACATCGGTTTTAGAGCCAATGTAGAATGCCCTAAATAACCGATGCTGAAAGTATAATTTCTAATAGTGTTAGTGGTCCCACTTTTTTTGATAGTCATATATTCCTTCAACTCTTCGACTACATTTGGTGGAGTTTTCTTGCAAGCTGCAATGTTACCCGACTTCCCAATCAAGTGTTGTTTGGCTCTGGTTATTCCTCCATTTGTGATTTTTCCACAGAAATTACAAACAATTATGTTTGTTTCTCCTTCCACCAGTGGATGACAATATTTCCAGCCTGGGTCTGTCTTATTTTTCCTCGTTGCACTTGCAGTAGCAGCATCAGATGATGGTTCAGCCAATTGAAAGAGGACTAAACAGAAAAAAAATTATGGTGTCAAATAGAAAAAAAAATAAAAATGGAACTATCAAAAGTAAAAAGAGAGTGTCAAATAACAAAAGGAAAAAGACGGTGCTCGTCACCGCCGTGGGGTCGTTGCTGCTGGCTGCATTCTGCGTGCGGGGGGTCGCGGCTGGGTGCAGGGGTTGCGCTTTTAGTTGGAGGAGGGTTGCGTTCTGAATTCTGATTCAACCTGCGTGGGAGGGGACGACTACGCTTTTGATTAACTTATCGGGTAGGGTTGGGTCGGGTCAGCCCAACACCTACCGTGGAAAAAAAACAAAAAAAATGCTATTTGTGCCATGCTGCCATAACCGCCATGGCGCCGTCATTAGCAACCCGTCACGCCACCGCTATTCGGTGGCGCTTTTTCAAAAAACCGCCACGCCTTTCCGCTATGGCACCGCCATAACCGCCATTTGACAACACTGGTCCCAACAGATCAAATAAAATTTTCATCAATATAATGATTGATTTAAATAAATAAAAAATCGATGTAATATACTTCATTATAATTTAAAATATGTCACCACACCGTCTTTTTTTATTGATATTGTTATACAACCAATATAGATTTTCAACGTGAAATATCGTCTTTGTAGTATTGTTAGCCTTAACTCAATCATACTAAGGTACCTTCCCCTATCCCTAGGAGACAAATTAATTACTTATCTATTAAGGAATAAACAACTTAAATGATTAACAGAGTGTTAGAAACAATGTTATAAAACTCAGAACAATGATTGACTTTATAGAATACTATGTCAATGGGTTACAACCTGAATTAGTGAGTTATGAATTGAATTTTATGATCTAGACTTGTACACTTTTTTCCCCCCCAAATATATATCAACAAATCCATACAGTGTAGTGGTCTAAATTTTGTACGCTATTAGGTGCTATGTTAATTTGATCCTTGCCTACTTTAATACCACTTGCTTTGTACACAAGAGAGTAAAACAGGAAAAAGCTAGCAACCAGGGACTGAGCCAACCCCCCTCCCGGGGGAATGTATACGTATATAAATTCATACGAAATATTATTAATCTATATATTATAAAACATTAATTACAATAACAATATATATATAATATATCTTTTTGAATTTTTCATACTATAAAAAATATATTTAAATATATTTTTTGTCCTTACAATTTAGTATTTTTTTCATTTTTGTTCTTGTGATTTTTTTAACCATTGTAAAATGTATTTGTTTTATTCTTAAAAAGCTTTGAATAGTAAAAAAAATGCTTCGAATAGCAAAAAAAATGTTATGTAAAATGCTTTAAGAACGAAAATGAAAAAAAAAATACTAAATTGCAAAGATAAAAAAGATATTCAAGCCTACACTTATTTATAATTAAATTTACACTAGAATTTTCAAATCAAGTTTATAATAAGTTTTCTTTGTTGACAAAAGTTAATAAATAAATTTTAATTTTCAAATCAATTAAATCTAAATCAGTATAAATGAAAGACTAATAAAGTTATTTGATTTCTAAAAAATAAAGTTATTTTGTTGCAAATGAAACTATTTTTAACTTTTAAAATAACAATAACTAATTATAAAAATAAAATATTACTTGAACAATTACACTTGAAATTTTTATCTTATATAAGTTAAAAAGAATGTAATTATCTCTACTTTAAAGTCTATAAAGAAAAAAAATAAAAAATTTATTTAAAATAAGAAAAATGTCATTATGTTAAATACTGTTATCTACAAAATTAAATCTTATTAAATAAAAAATAATATTAAAAATATAATCTATATATATACCAAAAAAATATTGCAAAAAATTAGGGGAAGTATCTTTTTTCTGGGAACATCATCAACAAAAAATTATTATGTTCACTATTTTTCATCCACCGATGCAGAAAATTATCCAATTTTCCGTTCTCGTATGAGGCTGGAAAGTTTATTCGCAATAGGTCGGCATAAGAATTTTGGAGGGTTATTTGATTCATTTTTTTTTTTATTCATAAATTAATATTAATTTATTTTCAAATAAATTTGTTTATTTTCTTAGTTTCTATCCAATATTTTTATTAATAGAAACTAAGAAAAAAAGAAAATAAATTATTATTTGAATATTCTTGAACCCAACTAGAAAACAGATCCAATACTTCAAAAAAGAATTAAGCTTAGAGTCATATGAATGAAAATCTCATGCAAGCACAAATATCCATCTGTCACACACAAGACTTTAGAAGGGAGAAGGCATGGGTACTAATCGCCTTTTCTTAAAATTTCTTATGTACATTATTAAGTAAAATCAAGTAAAATTATGTAAAGTTATTTCTCACGGATTTCTGGATCTATCCGTCCAAGAGCAGGATAGAAATTTATTATTACATAGACTATATTGATTTAAGAAAAAGAAAAAAGTTATTACATAGAGGTGTTTTAACCTAGTTTGATGACATCAACATCAAATCAATAACATATGATTCTAAGAATTAACTCGAACTAGTTAGTACACCAAAAATAAAAAACTGGAACTGGTTATAAGTTTTGTTCATAATCCATCTGACCAATTAGTTTAATAACTCTAGTTAGAACTTAAAACATTCGAAACACACATTTAAATCTTGAATGGACTAATCATACACAGACTTTAGGCTGGTATCTGAGGCTTAATAATAATGATAATAATAATGATAATAATAATAATAATAATAATAATAATAATAATAATAATAAAAGACTACTCTCAAACTATATGGATTAAAAAAGTAAGAATCATGAAACTATAGGGATCAAATGAGTAATTTAACCTTATTATTATTATCATTTAAGAAAATGCAGTTTGTATAAAATGTTAAGAATTTAAATTTAAGCAATTTAACTTTTTTTTACAAAACTACTATTTTTTGTTTTGTAGATATGTAGTTCACATCAATCAATTTGATTTTTATGTTTTTTTTTTGTGATATTAAGTAAATATTTAAAATATTAAAAGAAGCAAAATTGATCAATTTTTATCTTAGCAAATTTCTATAATAAAATTAATGTTAAGTAAATATTTTAAAAATGAATAAGTAGATAATTTTTTTAATAAAAATTATGTTTTTAAAATTTATAAAATGAAAATAATTAATATTAATATTGTTAAAATAACAACAGAGACCCGTGCAATCCACGGTTCTAAATCTAACCCGATTGGATGTGGATCAGTCGTTACTCGTTAACGTATGCCTTCAATAAATAGGAAACTATAAAATAAATTTGATCAAATCAATGGAATGCTAAAAAATTTTCAACTCGTGTGTTTTTTATTTAATATATATTTATGAATGTATAAGTAGTTTCATAATGAGTAGAGATATTATTATTCATCAAATGTCCATATCATGTCATATAAAATATTCCATGGATGGAAAACGGGAAAAGTGACCAAATTCAAATTCCATTCGAATTCAACTTTTCATAAACTATAGGATTTATAATACGTAAAGTAAAAATGAGAGTATTTATTTGACATTAATTTGAAATAAATTAAATTTATAAGATATTTTTATTAAGTTAAAGGTGAATAAAGCTTTTGCATAAAAAAAGTTGAATAAAGCTTTACTTTCTAATTATTTTATACAAAAAATATATGGATGATAATTAATGTATAAATCAATGATAATAAATATTTCTAATTAGTGTATTTTTTTTTACTGAATCTAATTACCTAAAAGTAACAATATTGAATGAAAATGTATAGTTAAACATTTTCAAATATTAATAAGTAGTGGTTTTTTTGTGTGAATATATTAGTAAGTAGTGGTGAGCATTACCAAATCCGGTCCATTAAGTTTTTTTACATGAAATTGAGAGATGTGCTAAGACCAATTGAAGGGAGCAATCCTAATTATAGATTGACACTACAACCTTTAATAGCCAAAATAACACATTCCAATATGAAGTGCCTTTGCACAACATGTGCAATATAGTATCCAAGTGTCCTTCTAGGATGTTCTTCTTCCGCCATTTCAGGCTCCTCAAAGATAGGAAGAGGTAAGAGTAATGGAAAGTGTGGTGGAGGTGTAGGTCGTGGTTGTGGTTGTGTGGTGAAGAAGATGAAGCTTGTCGAGTTCTTTTCTTAGCCCTATTCTCTTTTTGCTTTTGCTTCTTCCTTAAGGCATTGTTTCTTCTACAAGTTCTTCGAATCTCTTGATCCAAAGGGACTAGGTCTTCTTAAGAAACTCTACCTCACATACATGGAATAAAGCAACTAAAGAACATGTTAGCAAAGTACTCAAGAGTAATACAAAAACAGAATTTAAAAGCAAATAATTGAAGAATAATGAATCATTGCATAGAATATGAAATTAGAATAAGTTGCCTAATACGAGAAACAAGTCCCCGACAACGAAGCCAGAAAACTTATTACATCATTGAGAAATGTACCAATTAGTGTAGTATTTTCAATAGTAAGTAGAAAGACGGTCTCCTCAAGGACTTGTTTGTACTAAGCTTTTTTGTGTAAACTCAACAACTAAGCAATGGTAATTTCTTGTTTTGAGATAAGGTTGCAATAAATTGAAGTTCAGCTCTAAAATTAAACTACTAAAAATAAGGTACATTTCACAAAGACAATATATCAAACAGTTGATGTGCAATAATTGGAAACAACAATTAAACAAACTAGTTAGGGTTTTTAGTGGTACTTGGCAAACATCTCGATAAAAAATGATTTTTATTTATTTAATGAGAACCATAACAATATCTCAATCCACTCAAGTCTTCTAACCTTGATTTCTCAAGTAAAAGAGGCTAAGTCACTTAACTCTACTCCTAACTCCTAAGCAAGTTAAGTTAAATGAATTATTTAAGAGAAAGGATTGCCAAGAGAATAATAAACATTACTTTATCCCCAAATGAGACATTCATTATATAGTATTCTCAAATCTCAGTTTTAAAGCATTTTCTAATGACAATGAAACATACAAATAAGTGTTTGGGTGATCAAGCCAAGAACAAACATTAAAAGCAGAGAAATAACATTATTAATGAATAATCATTAAATAGATATAGTAGACATAGTTACATGAGATTTGCTAGTACACAAAATCCTCAACTTCAAAGAGATTAACTCCTCATTGTCATGAGAAGCTACCAAAACATACAAGGGAAAGTTAAAAAAAAATGGAAGATTGGTGAAGGAAGTAAAAGAGAGTAAGTTCTTGAGTCTCTAACCGCTACACACGCAACCCTAGATTGATATTGAATGTCTCCAATGATGAGTGGATCCAAATTCCATGCAGTATCTTTGTTTTGTTGTTTCCTCATTAAAGCACACTAAGTGAATTTTTCATGGGATCACTTTTTTTCTTCTTCCAAAGAGGCTGCGTCACTCAACGAGCCTTGATGTTGTTGAGATGGCTTCTTCAAGAGAAATCTGGTAAGAGAGATAGACTTCTCGCTTAGCCACCAGCTACCACGTGTCTTCTTCTAATATGGCTTCCTAGTTAAGCTACTTGGCAAACTCATTGAGTGATCAATTTTCACTTCCAAACCCTCAATTTCCTTCCAGGTGCACTAAAATGACTAAATTACTGTAAAAACATGTAAAAGCTAATAAATTTTCTAAATTTTAACTGTATCAAAATATCTAACTAATTATATATATTCCCTAACTTAAACAAGGGATCAACAAGAATGGCAATTGGCAATGAAAAGATAAAAAATACAATTCATTTCTCACAAGGCTAGTATTTTACTTAAGTACACAAGTGTTTCAGCTGCACATGATATTCAATCAATCCCAATTGGAATTACACAATCCCAACTTTGCATACAATCTTATTCAATGCAATTGCACACACACAACATGGATCACTAAGGATTTTATTAAAGTTGTAATTTGGCTAGGATACAAAGGAAAATTGTTTTTTTATATCCTAGAAATCAAAGCACCGAAGGGTCTAGGAGAACACTAACTAATTTCCTTTTCAATTCATGAGACAAACAATTCCAAACACTGTTTCCCAATATTTTATTCACAAATTTAAAATAGCAACAACAACTTGAAATTGTTTTTGAATTTGATTGGTTTTCTACTTTTTTTAAAACATTGTAGCTTTCCCAAATGTGTATGCTTTTGTTTTACAACAATCCCTTGAGCATTACAAAGCAAACTCCCCTAAATTTGGAACAAATTTGCCTCAAACCATATGACATGATTTTCTATTCCCTAAAGTAAGGTAGACATTTTTTTTTCCTTTTTCGGCTCAAGGATTCAAGTACAAACTCATTATTGTTTTTGGGTCAAAGGTTAATGCAAGGGAATTCATAATTAAAAAGTTTTTTTTTTTTTTTTTGCTATAAGTGGCTGAACATTTAAATTAAAAACACACAATGCCTTAATCATATCCACATAATGGATGCACTTAAACAATCTTCAAAGAATCATGCAAAATCGAGTGAGCAAAACCAATGGAAAAATAAAATACAATTATATTTTACTTACAATTAATTTAAGTAGTTATGATGGTACATCTCATTTTGGAGTTTATGTAGAATGACAAAAAAGAGTGATGGAAAGAAAAAAAAAGTAAAAGAAAAGAGACAAAATGACATATGATGAGTGATATATAATTGGAAATATAAAGAGAAATAAGAAGAAAATTCAATGAAAGAAAATAGATAAAAATATGAGCATAATTATTATATTAATATTCTACATTGTAACTCTACTTATAATCAACTTAAAATTATTATAAAATTGAATTTATTTTTTTGGATTTATTTTGTTAGAAACATAATTTTATCTCAAAACAAATGGGCTAAAGAAAATAAGGTGACCTTAAATATCAAACTATTATGTAATACATAATTGCATGATAATGATTAATTATAACCTTGTAAAATTAATTTAACTTTTTAAAAAGGTTTAAGTCTCTAATTGGTTCTTGAAATATACTCAAATTTTTTTGGGGTCCCTAGTAAGATTTTTCTTGTCTTTTCGTCCTTGGATTTTTTTATTTTATATTTGGTCCTTGCCATTAGGTTGGCTCTATTAAGTGTTGACGCATATGTGAAAATTTTTAAATTTTTTTGGTGGTTTTTAAAATTGGTTGTATTTATTTAAATAATTAAATTACAATTTTTGGTAATTTAAAATTTTCTAAAACCATTTAAATGCAACCACACCATGGACCAGTTTTTTTAAAACTTTAGATGTCATTTAAATAAATCAATAGCTAGGATATAAAGCACTAATTATTATTAATTTAAAATTTGTAAATAATCAAGAAAATTGATTCTTGTTAACCCTAAACCTAAAGGCTTCTCCTTCCTTTTGAATCGTGACTATTTACAAACCTTTCCTTGATGCTGATTCCAAACAGCACCCAAAAGCACCCTTTGAAGCCTTCGTTGCAGGCTCGACACCCCCCTTAGAAACTCAACTCCAAATATGTGTGGTCTTTTGTTCTTAGTACATTTTTTGGGTTTCTTGAGACCCCTAACTCATATCACCAACTTCAAGTTCACTTCTCAACCAATCACATTTCCCACTCGGATGAGGTTGACACATCACCTGACTCACCTTCATGTTGGCTCATGATCTAGGAAAGTGTACCTAATCTAGTATTAAAGAAACAATAAGTATTATGTATTGTATTCACAAAGACTTGGTGTAATATTTAGGAATTGAGCAAAAAATGTAATCTAAAACATTCACTGCAGTGTGTTGTCAATTTGTTTTAGTGAGTGAGACAATGTTTTCCAGTTTTCAAAAGAGAATTTTGTTGTAGCAAGACCCGAGTTTGCTATAGCGAGAAAAAAATAATTGGTGGATTTTGAAAAAAATTTGGAGAAAAAATGGAAATCAAAGAAAAAAGGCATTGCTGACTTGAATTCCATAGCATTCAACATATGGAAGTCAATTTCTAATCATTTTCCTAGTTCAATACAACCAAGATTCAGCTCAATTGATTAATCCTAATTCCTTAGGTGATTAATCTTTTATTCCTAAGCTAAATTCCTAATTCCTTAGGTAACTTAACCAAGAACTCAGAACATGAACAATGAATCTCTTCAATGCAAAAATTGATTTCATTCCTAAAATTAAGCTCTCACACAATTCCAATTCAAATCTAGAATCAATTATTTTCAACACAATTCAATTCCTAAAAGCTAGTTTGATCAAGCCTAATCATGCATTTAAGAAAATATTTGGAATATGATCACATGTATAACAAAGAAAATAAATCAGAAAATGAAGAATCACATACTTGGTTACTACTTCATTCAATTAACAACTTCAATGTTTAGCTCCAATGGATCTTGATTTGGTCTAAAATAACATTAAAATCAAAAGTTACAATGGAGAGAGAGAGAGAGAGAGAGGAAAAAATGCAAATCTATAAGTCTGAATCGAAAAAATGACAAAAGGTGCCAATTATGATGTTACAAGTTATTTTAGTTAGATCCAAATCTATATATTTTTTCTGTCACATTAGACTTTCATTGTAGCGAGGACACTTCTTGCTACAACGAGGCTTCATCTTTAGCAAATGATACTTCACTTGAATCTTCTTGCTCTCTGACCAACTTTCGCTATGGTGAGAGTTGTACTCGTTGTGGCGAGTGGTTGCTCAATATCTTAGTCTTTAACATTCATATTCATTGTGGCAAGTCTTCACATTCATTCACTTGATAACTGGTCCTCTTTTGCTGTGGTGAAGGGTCATCTAGCTATGGTCAGCTTAAGTCTGCAACTTATCAATCCTTTAAACTAAAAAAATATCTTTGTAACATCAAAATTTAAAACAAAACAATAAAAACTGTCTTTTTATTTTCTGAAATGATTTTTTATAATAGTTTATTCACAATAGCAACAATATATTAACAAAAATCCTAAAAAAGTTAGGCTAATTGCTCACAAAAACAAAGTGTGAGAAACAATTATCACCTCACCCGCACACAACATTGTGGAAGGATAATAAAAGGGTCATCTTCAATTACCTCACCCGCACACATTTGTGATACGTAGGGGATCCAATTGGCATAATTGAAATTTAGGAGACTAAAAGTATAATTAAAAATATATTTTAATTACTTAAAATAAATTAAATATTTTACTTATCTTTTTAAAATACATTAAATTATTCTTTGACCCCCTACGAAATGGAATGGAGATTTAATTATTTGTGTTGTTCTATTTTAAGCTTACCTCCAAACTTGACCTACCTTAGTTGAAGATGAGAAAATGAAAATCCCCAACCAAAGTTCAAAAGGTTGGAATTTCTAATAGAATTGGATTTTTATGTATTTAAGATGCCCTTTCATTCAAACACTACATCATGTAGAAACTACATCACAATTACAAACTCCACTAACAAAGTAAAGAAACAACATAAAGGAAACATAGTTTTTAGCATACTCCTTCTAACACACCATCTGTAATTAGTTGGAATTTATTGAAAACTACAAATTCAAGAGAGAGAAAATCATTACATATGATGTGGGACCCAACAAATTTTGTCATTTCCAATGAATGTCAACCAATAAAAGAAAATGTATTGAAAATAATTTGTTCCTAACTTTTATCTTTTTTACTATATGTCAATTATATTTTGGTACAATTGACTTTATACTCCCGTTGCAATTTGCACCACTGAGAAATGAGTCATATCATGTTGAACTTGTTTATCTCAATTTGACTGGGTAAGAATCAGTTATGTTTGAAGCTCAATTTGAATTTATTTTTTTTCAAGCTGAAAGTCAATTCAATTCAAGCTCATGAACCAATTTGGTTTAGAGCTGAAAGTCAATTCAATTCAAGCTCATGAACCAATTTCAAGCTGAAAGTCAATTCAGTTATGTTTGAAGCTCAATTTGAATTTATTTTAGAACTAAATGTTGGTTAAGTTGTTTTGATCTTTTTCCGTAAGATTTATTTTAACCGAACAAAAAAATGTTTAAGGCATTGGACCATTAAACGATCTTTTTGATTCTTTTGAAATGAAAGAAACGTTAAGGTGTTGGACCATTACCAATCTCTTATTTTAGAAACGTTAAGACGTTGGACCATTAACGATCTCTTGTTTTTGAAAGGAGAGAAACGTTAAGGTGTTGGATCATTAAGGATCTCTTGGGGTGGTCGACAAAAGCGGGGCTTTTGCTCCTACGCATCCTCAATTGCGATGAGGAAATCAGATCTACGTAGTTCTTGCAAAAGCGGTAAAGTTATGGGTTGATTTTATGCTTTTGAACGGTCCATGTTAACCGATAAAAGCAAAGAGGACCGTTTAAGGCGTTGGACCTTAAAACGGTTTTAAGTGACTTTTACGGACAAAGCTTGATGTGTGAGTTGATTTTAACCTTAGTTTCACTTTGGTTATTAGTCAATTCATTCAAGGAAACTTCCAAAGAAAAACATCCGACTGATTTTTTTGATTATTTTATTCAAAGATATTTTTATTATTTTATTATTTTTTTTTCAAGATATTTTTATTATTTTATTATTATTTTGCTTTTTTTTTTGTTTAACCGAGGTTACAGCGTGAAAGATCGGTTAGATTTTACTTTAACAGTGATTAAATGACATTACAACACAAATGATCGGTTGAAATTCATTTTATCATTTATTAGGCTACATAACGGCTTAAATAAACGGTTAAAGCACGTTAAAAATGGAAGAAAAGAAAATCGAAAGTGAACGAGATGAAGATGAAAGCAAACAAAACAAGAAATGAATTGAAAGTCTCGGATTCGAACACTTACCGGTTGAAGAACAAAGAACGGACGAAGAACGATGAAGAACGCAGGAAAATCTTCATAGATTTACTCATGAAAACGTCTCGGAAGGGTTACGGAACAACTTCGACTCGATTCTTCTTCACGAAAATGTGTTTTTTACCCAAAATAGCTGAAATGCATAGCCTAGGGGTCATGAATATTTTTGAAACAGCTCCCTCCCTTATTTATAGGGAAAAAGGGAGGTGCTTGCCGCCCAGAGGCTTCTTGAGGAAAATTTCTAAGCGCACCCCAATTACTAAGTTCACCCGCTTTTCGTACTTTACAGAAAAGTTACGGAAGCCTTACGGAAGTTTTTCGGATTTGATTTTCATCTTTTTTTCTCTTCCCTTTCACCAATATTAAGTGAAATATGCTTACCCAAGATTTTCGGAAATTTTACGGAAGCCATGGAAGCCCCAGAAACCATTTTTCAACAAAATGTGGAGGAGCTTGCCGCCTAGTTGCTTCCTCCTTAAGCAACCCAACTTCCAAAATATTCCGGAAGGGCCTAGATTTGAATTTCTATTTACACCCTATCTTGATAAGTTCACCCCCTATTTTTATGTTTTTGGCTGTTTTCTTTCCAAAATCTCACGAAACTTTACGGATTCCACCGTGATGAGTGTTAAGTCTTCCAAAGCAATCAACAATGGTCCTTGGATGAAATTATAATGTAGCAGTTTATTTACACACACTCCACTTTGCTAAATACACTCCCATTTTTGTGTTTTTGACTAGTTTCTTCCCGAAACATCTCAGAACTTTACGGATTCTACAACGAAGGGTGTTAAACATTTTGAGGTGGTCAAATGAAGGTTGCATGCCGACAAACAATGGTTCTCGGACGAAATTAGGGTATGACAGTTGCCCCTCTTTACTTATCTTTTATCGGAGATAAAAGTGAAGTAAAGATAAGACACTAATTTCGTTCGAGCGGATCCTTACTCGAGCAATCAATAGCCCAACCAGCGAAACGCTTCGTCGGACTTGGACGTCTTTGGATGGCAAAGGAAAAAATTTGGAAAAACCTGCAAAAATCTTCAAAATGATTAGAAATGGCCGACCATCATCATTCTGATGTCATCGGACTTGTTTGTCTCTGGATGATAAAGGTGCGGATAACCATGAGGTATATCCACGTGTTACCGGACCCTTGAGTGTGACGGATAGAAAAATGAGATTTTTTCACAGTCTCGACCGGAAGACGCTAACATCTCCGGAAAAGGTGCAGATGATGACGTTAGTGACAAAATGCTATCAGGCTGTGAGTCTTACGAATAACAAATGAGACTTTTTCGCAGTCTTGGCCGGAAGACGCTGACATCTCCGGGAAGGTGCAGATGACGACTTTAGTCACTGCATGCTACCAGGCTTTGAGTCTTACAGATAGCAAATGAGACTATTTCACAGTCTCGGCCGGAAGATGATGACATCTTCGAGAAAGGTGCAGATGATGATGTTAGTTACTGCATTCTATCAAGCTTTGAGTCTTACGGATAGAAAATGAGACTTTTTCGCAGTCTCGGCCGGAAGTCGCTGACATCTTCGGGGAAGGTGCAGATGACGACGTTAGTCACTGCATGCTATCGAGCTTTGAGTCTTATGGATAGCAAATGAGACTTTTTCACAGTCTCGGCCGGAAGATGCTGACATCTCCGAGGAAGGTGCAGATGACGACGTTAGTCACTGCATGCTATCGGACTTTGAGTGTTATGGATAGCAAATGATACTTTTTCGCAGTCTCGGCCGAAAGACGCTGACATCTCTAGGGAAAGTGCAGATGACGACGTTAGTCACTGCATGCTATCGGGCTTTCAGTCTTACGGATAGCAAATGAGACTTTTCCGCAGTCTCGGTCGGAAGACGCTGACATCTTCGAGGAAGGTGCAGATGATGACGTTAGTCACTGCATGCTATCGGGCTTTGAGTCTTATTTATAGAAAAATGATACTTTTTCGCAGTCTCGGTCGGAAGACGCTGACATCTCAAGGGAAGGTGCAGATGGTGACGTTAGTCACTACATGCTATCGGGCTTTGAGTCTTATGGATAGCAAATGAGTGTGTGCGGGTTACCGTATAGGGCGTCTCCGCGTGCCAATGGACTCACAGGTCACGATAGCAAAAAGTGGGGTGGTCGACAAAAGCGAGGCTTTTGCTCCTACATATCCTCAATTTATGATGAGGAACTCAAACCAACGTAGCTCTTCACTTTGTGTGAGACTAAAATAGTCTCAGAGTGCTTTCGCTAAAATGCGAACATGCTTTAGCAAAGAAACAGAACCTCCAATTGATCAGAGCAACATATAGTTTTTGGAGAAAAACAAACGTGTCTACCGGGGGGAAGGAGGGTATGCTGATAAAGTTTTCTTCAAAGCGACCATTTAGATGAAACACTGGGTCCAACAAAAAAGAAGAAAATCACTCAAAGTGTATAAATCTCACACAGGTAAGTGTTTTATCCTAATTCCGAACCATAGATATGTCATGACTTGATTTTGCAAATCATTTCCTATCAAATTTAATATTACACGCGTGATCATGGATCAATAGGACTTTTTCGGGAATGTTGTTTTGGTGGGAAATTCGGCTCTGAGTGTTTGGGCCTTTTCCTTTTCTGTTTTTGTTTAGTGCGGGGCGAGAAAGTTGTCAGTGCACAGGATTTTGGTTGGCGATCAAAGGGAGAGGACCACTTCAAGCCATGGTTTCCTTTCTTTTCTTGTTTACTTGTGACAATTCTGTATTGTTCAGATATTGTCTAGTCCAAAAACTTTTCTGTATATTTCTTTTGTTTTCTTCCGATCTTTGATCGGGAATTTTTCTTTCTTCTTTTTTTTTTTTGCTTTCTTCCAATCTTTGATTGGGAATTTTCTTCTTTTCCTCTTCTTCCGATCTTTGATCAGGAACTTCTTTTTTTCTCTTTTTTTTCTTTTCTTTTTCTTTTCTTCCGAGGGCAAAGATGGACATTCTCACCCTGGGTTATGGTGAGTTGGTATTTTTGGCTCAGAGCTTGTAGAACAACTGGACATGATATATGTCAGGGTGTTGGTTTGGTCACCAGTCCAGGGGTAAAGGGATGTCCCATATTATTTCCATGACACGCGCCCAACGATGATGATTCAGAAATTTAATGCAAAACTGGTCATGCATGCACCTATGTGGACACTCAAGCATCAAGTTTTTATGGTCACGCGACACTAGGGCTCAGGATTCATCATTTTTCCTATTTAAGTCAACCCAGTGTTTCCAAAATATGCTCCTTTATCAATTCATACATTTGTCCGAGTCTATCTTGAGCATTCGGGAAAATTTTCACAGCATTCACCCTTTAGGTGCGTACACACATTTTTTTTAACAAAGCCTTTGTGTCACGATCAGTAAATCTTTTCTTCCAAAGAAAAGCCAGAAGTTATTTCTTTTCCAAAGCATGTTGGCCTTTTAGTTAACCAATTTATTTTTATTTTGTTTTTCTTTTCGACAAAGTTGATATCTACGATCACATATGTTTTTTTTTCTTTTCTAAAAAGTCATGCAAACGAGGGTACGCAAGGCCCACCTACGTCAAAATAAACGAAGAAAATGCAATGATAAGTCGCAATAAAAAAACAATGACAAAACAAATTGAGAGACGTAATGCCGGACCACGGTGGGAGCAAACACAATAACTGAAAGCAGCAGTGTTAAATCACAATGGAAACATTAACAATAATTGAAAACAGTGATTTTGGACGACATGGAATCACAAGTGCAACGACCTTGGTCGTGTAGCTCCGCCCTGTCCCAGGTAACCGAGCAGGTCGGTCATATCCTCATCCATGTGGGCTCCCTCCGCTTCGCCCGGGGATCTTGCAGGTCCAGTTCCCTCCTCAGTGGGCCAATCTCCAGGCCACGCGACCTCAACCCTGAATTGCTCTCGGGTAGGGCATACAAAAGGTGGGGAGCCCTGCCCCTACTGGCTGAGGCTGAAATGGTAGAAGCACTCATGCAATTGCACCTGCCCACGATGGTTGGCCGTCTGCTGGCGAACCATATGCCGTAGATACTACTCCACACTCAATGGTATAACCGGATCGGGCTACTGAGGTGGTGGTGCATGCACAGCCTGTTGTGCGTCACCCTTCGCTTGCCTAGGGGTGCAATATTTCTCGATGAAAGCTCGAGTGATCGGCAGCCGGATTACCTTGCTTGGGATGACAAGTACACCGTAGAACTGGCAGAGGCCCGTGATCAAGGCCGAAAATCCCAAGGCCCTGTTGGACCTCTCCGGGTCCAAGGGGTGCCTAGTGGGCACCGTCCCTGCAAACAAATAAATGGCGTCAGCAATTATCTGCGCCACGTGAACAGCCATTCGTGTCAGGATGGTGTACACCATCAAGCACTTAGGCAGAGGGAGGTCAAAATTATGGTCGCTGGGCAGGATGTTGTTGAGTAGCAGCGTCATCCATATCTGAGTCAGAGTAGTCATGCTGGTGTGCATAATCCACACCCGCCTCCCCGCAGCGGTCCGGGCAAAGTCTTTCCCCGGTATGCACAACAGCTGGGCGATGGCCTCCTCGTCAAAGCCGGAGGCCTAGTCCCTCCTTTGGCTGAATTTGCACCGATGGTCCTCCTCCAAGATCAGTGGGTGGCCCAAGAATTGGCTGAGGGCATCTGTGCCAAAGGGAATCCACTGACCCCTTACCCACGAGCGCATATCTCAAACTCCCTCCTCCGTGGGCCAGGCATTAGTGTAGAACTCTAGGACTATCTCAGGGTCGAACTTGGCCATGGGAGTCACTAGAGGTGTCCAATGCCTGCGTGCTATCTCCTCCTGGAAGTCTGAGTACTCATCCTTTAAGAGTTGGACGCACCTCTCCCTATGGAATGACTATCCCTTGATGGCCTCAAAACGCTGTTGGTGCTCGGCACTCCGGAACCGGTGACTGTCGAACTCCACAGAGGCGCTGGAGCTTTCCCCATGGGCGTCTCTCATAGACCTCTTTGTGGAGAGCTTCTTCAGAGCCATCTCTTGTTGGGGATGAATAACAACGCAAAATGGAATAAAAAAACATTGAGAAATGGTGACCTAAGGCTGGAAATCCAAGGGATCCAGTGAGCTTACGTTTTTTGGATGAGAGGAAGAAGTTTTGGGTGAAAAACTCACCCCTTCCCTCTCCTTTTAACCTTTCTTGTGCAGGGGGTGCTCGCCCAGGCAAGCTAACCCTGTGCGTCCTTTTTTTTTCAAACAAGAAAATCATGCGTTCACCTATGGGTCCGTGCTCATTTGCTCGGAGTCCATAGGATAAGTTTGGCATATAAAAAGACAGAAGCTTTAAAGGATACTAGGTTGTCTCTTAACAGGGCTATCATGTCGTCTACGTAGACTTCGATTTCTCGGTGCATCATGTTGTCGAACAAAGCCACCATAGCCCGTTGGTAGGCTGCCCCGACGTTCTTGAGCCCAAAGGACATCACTTTATAGCAGAACGTTCCCCACAGGGTAACAAACGTGGTTTTTTCCATATCTTTTGGTGCCATCTTTATTTGATTGTAGCCTGAGAAACCCTCCATGAAGGAAAACAAAGCGAAATTTGTTGTGTTGTCTACGAGGACATCGATGTGTGGCAGAGGAAAATTATCTTTGGGACTAGCTCGATTCAGGTCCCAATAGTCCACACACATTCGTACCTTCCCATCATTCTAAGGGATCGACACAATGTTGTCCACTCACTCGGGGTATCGAGCCACCGCCAAGAAATCGATGTCGAACTGCTTTTTCACCTCCTCCTTGATCTTCAGCGACGTCTCGGGTTTCATTCTCCTTAGCTTTTGCTTCACCTCCTTCTTGTTGTTCTGCCTCTATTAGAAACAATCAATTGATATATATACAAGGTCATCCAACCACCTAACTAAGATTTCTCTTATAGCTTTTCTTGACATATCTGATACAGCTATCTATCCTAAAAATAAGTGATCCCAATAATCAAGAGATCAAGATACAAAATAAAATTAAAATACAATAAGAATTAATACACACAATCAGAATTAATACAAATAGAATCAATTAAGATCAGCACAATCATGTAGCAATATTCTCAATACAATTAGGATTTGCACAATCATACAACAATATTCTCAATATTGTGCATTATATAATAATCCTTTTTCAGCCCCCTGGACTATTTACAACCGCTAGGTGAATTGTATAGATCCAAATAAAAAGTTTAGTTTTAGAATTTTACATATCTACCGCGAAGGCAATGCTTATGCTGACAAGCTTGCTTCTTTTGGTGCATAGAATGCGAGAAAAAAAATAGTAAGTGTCACGAATCTCTGACATAAGCTTCAACCAATTAACATTGTTTGAATGACAACTGTTGTAGTTGGACAACAATCACATAGTTTGTCCACCATGGTATGCTTTATGTTCCTATTGGTTATAGTTTTGGTATGCTTTATGTTCCTATTGGTTATAGCTTTGGTGCTAGAATGTTCAATTTGGAGTCCACAAGAGGAGGATCTCCATATGGTGCTGGAGTTTTTGCTGGTGATGGTACAAGACAAGCAAGTGAAATGGAACTGGAGCTTGCAGAGTAGCATGGCAAGTATATATGAAATTAGCCCATAAAAGCTAGATTGGATTTTGTGATTAAAATTCCATTAAGCCCTCCTAGCTAGGTCAACATTCTATTTTGTCCCAAGTTGGTGACCTCTAAATCAAACTTCTTAATGCACTCAAACAAACCATTGGTGACCTCAAAATCAAACTCCAAGTCAGTGTTGTCATAAAAGCACTCTAGATTTAAGAAGTGGGCAGCTGCATGCAATGGTCTATGAAGCTGACAATTCCATCTTTTATCAATGATTGCAAACACATCTTTGTACTTGCTTTCATTGTTGTTGAAAGACTTGATAATTGTTTCTTTTGCCTTGTCCATTGCTTCATAAATATAGCCCATGGCTAGTTTCCTTTCACCATCCACAAGATGAAGCACTTCCACAAGTGGAGCCATGACTTTAAGAGTGTAAATCACATTATTCCAAAAAAAAGGCATGAGCACTACCTTTGTGTAGAAGCAAAGCTTCATGGTGAATCAAAGATGATTCAAAGGTGTTTTGATGATAACAATGATGATAACAAAAGATGATGAAAAAGGTGATGACAAAAAGCTCAAAGATCAATCAAAGAACAACTCAAGTGAATCAAAGATCAATCAAGAACAATTCAAGAGTTCAAGATAAGAATCAAGAAGAATTCAAGACTCAAGAAGAAAGTCTAGAGACAAGAATCAAGATTCAAGGTTCAAAGATCTCAAGAATCAAGATCAAGATTCAAGACTCAAGATTCAAGAATAAAGAGAAGACTCAATCAAGACAAGTATTAAAAAGTTTTTCAAAACTTTGAATAGCACATGAGTTTTTGACAAAACCTTTTACCAAAGAGTTTTTACTCTCTGGTAATCGATTACCAGATTGTTGTAATCGATTACCAGTAGAAAAAATTGTTTTGAAAAAGTTTTCAAATTGAATTTACAACGTTCCAATTATTTTCAAAAAGTTGTAATCGATTACAATGTTTTGGTAATCGATTACCAGTGCCTTTGAACGTTGAAATTCAAATTCAAATGTGAAGAGTCACATCCTTTCACACAAAAGCTTTGTGTAATCGGTTACACTAATTTGGTAATCGATTACCAGTGTTTGTTTCTGAATAAATCAAAAGATGTAACTCTTCAAAAGGTTTTTGACTTTTTCAAATTGGTTTTAAGTTTTTCTAAAAGTTATAACTCTTCTAAATGGTCCTCTTGGCCAGACATGAAGAGTCTATAAAAGCAAGGCTTTGATTTGCTTTTCAAAATAACTTTTACATTCATTTGATCAATCCTTTACAAGCCTTGAATCTCTTTGGACTTCTTCTTCTTCTTTGTACCAAAAGCTTTCCAAAGTTTTCTGGTTTTCTAAACCTTGAAAACTTGTGCTATTCATCTTTTCATTCTCTTCTCCCTTTGCCAAAAAGAATTCGCCAAGGTCTAACCGCCTGAATTCTTTTTGGGTCTCTCTTCTCCCATTTCCAAAAGAACAAAGGACTAACCGCCTGAATTCTTTTGTGTCTCCCTTCTCCCTTGTCAAAGAATTCAAAACGACACAGTCTGAGAATTCTTTTGATTCTTCCCATTCCCTTATACAAAAGTGTTCAAAGGACTAACCGCCTGAGAATTATTTTGTATCCCCATTCACAAAGTATCAAAGGTTTAACCGCCTGAGATCTTTGTCTTAACACATTGGAGGGTACATCCTTTGTGGTACAAGTAGAGGGTACATCTACTTGGGTTTGACTGAGAACAAGAGAGGGTACATCTCTTGTGCATCAGTTCTAGTGGAGGGTACATCCACTAGGGTTTCAAAGAGAACAAGGGAGGGTACATCCCTTGTGGATCTTTGCTTGTAAAAGGATTTTTACAAGGTTGAAAGAAATATCAAGGACCGCAGGTCGCTTGGGGACTGGATGTAGGCACGGGTAGTTGCCGAACCAACATAAAAACTCTTGTGTGTTTGTCTCCTTCTTCCCTACTCTTTTACTTTCCGCTGTGCATTTAATTTCCGCTTTTACGTTCTGTTAAGTTTCTCTTCTACTCCTTATTCTCTTAACAACATAAGTAAAAGCCTTAGAAGAGTAAATTTTTAATTAGTAAAGGTCTAGGAATAATTAATTCAACCCCCCCTCCTTCTTAATTATTCTGAGGCCACTCGATCCAACAAGTGGTGTCAGAGCAGGTTTCTTGTAGAAAGTCTAACCACTTCAAGATTCATGGCCTCTTTAGATTCTGTGTCTTTCAAAAATATTTTCAGGAACAGGTTATTCCAAGATCATGATGAAGACCAAATCAACTTGTGTCTTATGACAAAATCTGATGAGAATAACAACGAAGATTCTGTAAGGAAGAAATGGTACATAGATAGTGGATGTTCCTAGCACATGACGGGTGATGTATCCAAATTCACAACTATTTCTCCCAAGAAAAGTGGACATGTTACATACGGAGACAACAACAAGGGTAAAATTATTGGAGTCGGTAAAATACGTACGAGTTCTTCTAATCCTATTGAAAATGTGTTGCTTGTAGAAGGTTTGAAGCATAGTTTATTAAGTGTTAGTCAATTATGTGATAAAGGATATAAAGTATCTTTTGATTCTGAAAAATGCGTTATTAAGCATGAGCATGACAAAGATATTGAACATATAGGTTTTAGAGAAAATAATGTTTATATGATTGATCTAAAACAAAAATTTGTAAATGATAGATGCTTTTTAAGTAAAGATTGTGATCCATGGTTATGGCATAAGAGAATTGCTGATATTAACATGGATGATCTAAATGGATTAATTTCAAAAGATCTAGTTATTGGATTGCCTAGATTAAAATTTGAAAAAGATAAGTTATGTGATGCATGCCAAAAAGATAAACAAACAAAAGTATCCTTTAAATCTAAAAATATTGTTTCTACCACTCAACCATTGTAATTATTACACATGGATTTGTTTGGACCATCTAGGGTCATGAGTTTTGGTGGAAGTTACTATGCATTAGTAATTGTTGATGATTATTCTAGATATACTTGGACTTTATTTCTTACTCATAAGAATGATGCATTTCATGCATTTAGAAGACTTGCCAAAGTCATTCAAAACAAAAAGAATCTCAAAATTATCTCCATCAGAAGTGATCATGGAGGTGTGGATTTGAAAACAATGATTTTGAAATGTTTTGTGATGAGTATGGCATAGAACACAACTTTTCAGCACCAAGGACACCCCAACAAAATGGAGTAGTAGAAAGAAAAAATAGAGCCCAAGAAGAAATTGCTAGAACTCTTTTAAATGACACACCTCTTCCAAAATACTTTTGGGTAGAAGCAGTTAACACTGCATGTTATATTATGAACAGAGCCTTAATTAGACCTATTCTTAAGAAAACCCCATATGAACTTTTCAACAATAGAAAACCAAACATTTCACATTTACATGTTTTTGGATGTATATGTTTTGTTCTAAACAATGGTAAAGAAAGTCTAGGAAAGTTTGATGCCAAGGCAGATGAGGGTATCTTCCTTGGGTATTCCTTACATAGTAAAGCATTTAGAATATACAACAAAAGAACCATGACAATTGAGGAATCTATACATGTTACTTTTGATGAAACTAATATTTCCTCCCTAAGAAAGGAGTTTGTTGATGATATTGCAGATACTTTGGAAGATACTCAAAATGAAGAAAGAAATCTGAAAAGAAAGAGAGATGATGAAGACAAGGATGATCAAGATGATACAGCACAAGAAAATGATAATCTTCCTAAAGAATGGAAAACTTCAAGAAATCATCCTCTTGACAACATCATCGGTGATATCTCAAAAGGGGTAACAACTAGACACTCTCTTAAAGATTTATGCAATAATATGACATTTGTTTCATTAATAGAACCTAAAAACTTTAAAGAAGCTATTATAGATGACCATTGGATAGTAGCTATGCAAGAAGAATTAAATCAATTTGAAAGAAATGATGTATGGGAATTAGTAGAAAAACCTTCAGATTATCCAATCATAGGAACTAAATGGGTATTTAGAAATAAATTGGATGAAAATGGTATAGTAATCAGGAATAAAGCTAGACTTGTAGCAAAAGGATATAACCAAGAAGAAGGTATAGACTATGAAGAAACTTTTGCACCTGTAGCTAGATTAGAAGCCATTAGGATGTTATTAGCATATGCATCTATTATGAATTTTAAACTATATCAAATGGATGTCAAAAGTGCTTTCTTAAATGGTCTAATTCAGGAGGAGGTATATGTGGAACAACCTCCTGGGTTTGAAGATTCACAAAAACTAGACCATGTCTATAGATTAAAGAAGGCACTTTATGGCCTAAAACAAACACCTAGGGCTTGGTATGAAAGATTAAGTAAATTCCTATTAGAAAAGAATTTTACTAGAGGGAAAGTAGATACTACCTTATTCATAAAAAAGAAGGATAATGATATCTTGTTAGTACAAATTTATGTTGATGATATAATTTTTGGATCTACTAATGAATCTTTGTGCAAGGAGTTTTCTATTGATATGCAAAGTGAGTTTGAGATGTCCATGATGGGTGAGTTAAATTACTTTCTTGGACTACAAATCAAACAAACAAATGATGGGATCTTCGTCAATCAAGCAAAATATTGCAAAGAACTCATTAAGAGATTTGGAATGGAAAACTCAAAACACTTGGCTACCCCTATGAATACAAATTGTTATCTTGACAAAGATGAAACCGGTCAACCTGTTGATCCAAAGCAATACAGAGGTATGATTGGATCTCTACTTTACTTATCTGCAAGTAGGCCAAACATTATGTTTAGTGTATGCATGTGTGCAAGATTTCAATCAGATCCAAAGTTTTCACATTTAATGGCAGTAAAAAGAATTATAAGATAAATTAGGAACAGTTAGTTTAGGATTATGGTATCCTAAGAATTCTTTATGCAACCTAGTAGGATACTCAGATTCAGATTTTGCTGGATCAAAAACAGATAGGAAGAGTACTAGTGGTACATGTCAATTCATAGGGTCTGCACTTGTTTCTTGGAATAGCAAGAAACAAAATAGTGTAGCATTATCCACAGCAGAAGCATAATACATTTCTGCTGGTAGTTGTTGTGCACAGATTTTGTGGATGAAACAACAACTATCTGATTATGGAATAGTATTAGATCACATTCCCATAAAATGTGACAACACAAGTGCCATAAACATATCTAAAAATCCAGTTCTTCACTCTAGAACCAAGCATATAGAAATTAGACATCATTTTATTAGAGATCATGTTCTAAAAGGTGATGTTGTTTTAGAGTTTGTAGATACTAAAAATCAACCTGCAGACATCTTTACAAAACCACTAAGTAAAGATACCTTCTATAACATTAGAAGAAAATTAGGACTAATAGATGTCAGTGATTTATCAAAATAAATCTCTATATTACTATGGTTTTTGAACAATTTACTATTTCCCTATTTGCATGGTATGTTTGAACAAGTATGTTATTTGACTATGTGGATTTCATAGTTAATCTATTCATGGTTGTTTGCTTCATGGTTTTTATGGTTCTTGCTTCTTGCTTCATGATTTGGTTGTTAGTTTCTCAATGAATGTTGTATGGATGTTTAGTTATTTCAAATTTGTTACGCACTTTGGCTTTTTGTTGATGCCAAAGGGGGAGAGAAATGGGATTAAATCAAGAACTCACATGAGTAATCAATTTAATTTTAAGATAAGCATAAATTCAAAAACAAAGGGGGAGAATTTATGAGAGTAATCGACTAGGAAAAAGTGTGTGTGTGTCTCTTGATTTCAGAAGTTGTCATCATCAAAAAGGGGGAGATTGTAGAAGCAAAGCTTCATGGTGAATCAAAGATGATTCAAAGGTGTTTTGATGATAACAATGATGATAACAAAAGATGATGACAAAGGTGATGACAAAAAGCTCAAAGATCAATCAAAGAACAACTCAAGTGAATCAAAGATCAATCAAGAACAATTCAAGAGTTCAAGATAAGAATCAAGAAGAATTCAAGACTCAAGAAGAAAGTCTAGAGACAAGAATCAAGATTCAAGGTTCAAAGATCTCAAGAATCAAGATCAAGATTCAAGACTCAAGATTCAAGAATAAAGAGAAGATTCAATCAAGACAAGTATTAAAAAGTTTTTCAAAACTTTGAATAGCACATGAGTTTTTGACAAAACCTTTTACCAAAGAGTTTTTACTCTCTGGTAATCGATTACCAGATTGTTGTAATCGATTACCAGTAGCAAAAATTGTTTTGAAAAAGTTTTCAAATTGAATTTACAACGTTCCAATTATTTTCAAAAAGTTGTAATCGATTACAATGTTTTGGTAATCGATTACCAGTGCCTTTGAACGTTGAAATTCAAATTCAAATGTGAAGAGTCAAATCCTTTCACACAAAAGCTTTGTGTAATCGATTACACTAATTTGGTAATCGATTATCAGTGTTTGTTTCTGAATAAATCAAAAGATGTAACTCTTCAAAGAGAGGGTACATCTACTTGGGTTTGATTGAGATCAAGAGAGGGTGCATCTCTTGTGCACCAGTTCTAGTGAAAGGTACATCCACTAGGGTTTCAAAGAGAACAAGGGAGGGTACATCCCTTGTGGATCTTTGCTTGTAAAAGGATTTTTACAAGGTTGAAAGAAATCTCAAGGACCGCAGGTCGCTTGGGGACTGGATGTAGGCACGGGTTGTTGCCGAACCAGTATAAAAACTCTTGTGTGTTTGTCTTCTTCTTCCCTACTCTTTTACTTTCCACTGTACATTTAATTTCCTCTTTTACTTTCTGTTAAGTTTCTCTTCTACTCCTTATTCTCTTAACAACATAAGTAAAAGCCTTAGAAGAGTAAATTTTTAATTAGTAAAGGTTTAGGAATAATTAATTCAACCCCCCCTTCTTAATTATTCTGAGGCCACTCGATCCAACACTTTGCAGCTTCTTTTCCCTTAAGCTCCTTAGATAGCTTGTTCAAGGTCCATTCATCTGAAGTAAACATCTTTCTAATATTGGCTTTCTCTTTGTGGAGCCTTTCTAAGATTAGATAAGAAGTGGCAAATCTAGTAATAGCATGTCTCACCAATTCCCTCTTGTTTGTAAAATTTCTCAACAAACTTAAGGTACTAGAATACGCATAGATAAACCCAACTAGATTAATTGTCCTTCTAATTGTCTTCCTTATCAAGGGAAGCTTCCCAATATCTTCAAGCATCAAATCAATACAATGAGCTGCACAAGGAGTCCAATAAATATGTTTCCTTTTCTCCTCCAACAACTTACCCGCTAAAACATAGTTGCTCCCATTATCGGTTACAACTTGAACAACATTCTCTTCTCCAACTTCCTCCACAGTGGCATCAAGCAACTCAAAAATATTTTAACCCGTCCTTACAAAATCAGAGCCATCAACAGACTTCAAAAACATGGTACCAACTTGAGATTTAATCAAAAAATTAATGATGCATCTTTGTTTCCGATCAGTCCATGCATCGGACATAATAGTATAACCATACTTGACCCATTGCTCCCTGTGGCCTTTTATCAAATTTTCAGTATATTCAACTTCCTTCCTCAAGAGTGGAACTCTGATGTCATGATAGCAAGGAATGGGCAAATGTGGCTTATCTTGACCAATGGCTGCAACCATATTCTCAAAGCTTTTCAATTTAATGAGGTTGAATGACAAACCGCTTGGTACCAAAAGCGAGAAATATGTTGATGCACCTTCAATACTTTAGTCTTATCCATTGACTCTCTTATGTTCATTTGCCTCAACATCTCCATTTTTCTCCGATTGATTGTATTTTCTGGATTCTTATAAAATTTGTCCATTGGTCCTTTTTTAGTCCCACACTTTGTCTTTGCACTTGCAGTAGCATTACAAGAGTCTGCAAACTCATAATCTTCACTTCCATCACATCCAATTGGTTCACCAAATTCAAAATCTCATATATTTGCCATATTACCACTGCCAGAAGTACTGTAACACTACTATAAAAAGGCTTTCTACATCGCCCTATAAACATCGGTTATTGCTAAAACCGATGTTAACGAAAGCGCGGTGGCATTTTCGTAATTAAATGGAGTTACTTAACATTGGTTTTAGCAAAACCGATGTTAACTACTTGATGTTAACATCGGTTATTTAAAAAACCGATGTTAACATGATGTTAAGATGAATATGGTAACATCGGTTTCGGCAAAACTGATGTTAACTTCATAGAGTTAACATCGGTTTTGAGAAAGCCGATGTTAAGGAGTTGATTTTAACATCGGTTTGTTAAAAAACCGATGTAATGTATTTGATGTTAACATCGGTTTTGTAAAAACCGATGTTAACTATATTCAGTTAACATCGGTTATCCATAAAAAAACCGATGTTGTTATGTTTATTAGTTAAAAATTGGGATTTCACAAGCCGCGCGCGCTCGAAAACCTTGCCCTCCCTCTTCTCTTTGTCATCCTCCTGCCTAAAATCGCTCTTCTCTTTCTCCTCCCGCCTGAAAACTGCCGGAAACCACTCCCTCGACACCCACATTGTCCTCGCTCGAACCCACATAACCCCCTACACTGCCGGAAAACCCACATTGTCCTCGCTTGAACCCACAGAACCCCCTACACTACCGGAAAACCCACATTGTCCTCGCTCGAACCCACAGAACCCCCTACACTGTTCTTGGAAGTCTGGCTCAAAGAAAACCCAACATACACTGTTGCTACTAGGGTGCTGAAACAGTCGTGGGTGCTCAAAGTTCAAAGCTTTCTCCGCGAGGTACGTAGGTCAACTTCGTGTATGCTAAGTTTCCATGGGTGTTCATGTTTTATTGATGATAATAATAATAATAATAATACGTCTTCAGTTGCAATATTACTGATTGAGGTACGAGGAAAGCTTAAAGTTTCGTGCCATTTTTTTAGATCTCACTGCCATTGTCACTGTTTGGGTTCGAGGTAAGCTTGGTCTCTTTTTCATTTGTAGTTTACTTAGGAAACATGTTGAAGTTTGTCTCTGTTAAATCTATAGACATTTTGGAGCACCAGTAGAGATTACTAGTGATAAGGATCCTATTATTGTGTGTAATTTAGCTCACTATCTCATTATTTTGCATTAAACGGGTTCATAACAAGTTACTGACACTTCTTGCAATTATTTTGGAGTTTGGGGCACTTGTTTGGTATGTCACAAATATTCCAAATGCCTTCCATATAAATTTGTTTGATATATAACTTATACTGTGGTGTCTGCACGCATTAAGTTACCATAGCATAAAAATGATGTGGCATAAGCATGAGTAAGCTTATTTTAGGGAAATTTGTAACATAGATTCAATTATATGTAGGACTAGGGTCAGATATAGTCATAAACAAATTGTCTTTTGGTTCTTTGGTAGTAGATCACTGCTTTTGGAATGTGTTTGGTTTCTTTGCTTATGCAAGCATTTCAACCACTTCCCTCATGGTTGGTCTCTCCACACTTTGTTCCTGAACACATAGCATGGCCACAAAGTATACCTGCTTTGCTTCATCTAAGGGAATGTGACATAGCCTCTCATCAAGAATCTTCACCACCTTGTCATTGCTCCAATTTGTTTGCAACTTGGTACATTGAACAATGTCTATACCTTCTTCCCCAAAATTCCCCACTGGCCTTCTCCCTGTTAGTAGTTCTAGCAGCACCACTCCAAAGCTATAGACATGACTTCTCCCTGTAAGCTGATAAAACAATAACAAAATTCAAATTAAAAACTTAATCCATAATCTAATTAAAAATTTTAAAGTTACAAAATGATGCTACTTATATTGTTTATGCCTTCAAATAAGCCAGTCTTATAAAGAATAGAAGTAAAGCAGCTTAGTTGTATTCAGAACCCAAATAATAAGATGTTATTAGCTTCTCATTCTCCCTTATAGAACATAACATAGAAAGAGAAGTTTAATGCCGTGAAAATGATGGATCAGCTAGGATCTCTGCAGCAACTTCTATTAGAATCTCCTCCCATCCAACCGGAATTGGTTGTTCTTCTAAAAAAGGATAGCTGCCCATCATAGTGCCCCATTTAGTCTCTATAGAGAATTTTCTAGAAATGTTAAAATAAATATGTTGTTAGTCAGAAGTTTACTTGTGTGCATTGCATGCTTCAATAGTCTGCAAAATCCTCCTTTGAGGAATAGGTCTGTTGAAAGTCATCAATAGCCTATATTCTGACTTAGTGGAATAGAAACCACTAGGATCAGCTTTGCAAACCATGGTGTCCTGCATCTGGTGCTGAATAGTAATTGCAGTAATGTCATCCATGAAAGCTACTGCTAGATCATGAAAGCTACTGCTAGATCATCCGTGAAAGCTACTGTCTTTGGCGTGTGTGGGGTGTGAGTGTATCATATGAGTTGTCTTTGAGCTATTTTTGTTTCCATCAGTATTTCCTTCTCGCTGGCCTTGAGAGCTTCAATCGATGCCTCAGCTGCTGCTACTTTTTTATCATCAATTTCTTTTTTTTTTATCAGCAAAGATAATATATTATATATTGAAAGAAGTACCAGAGGTACTTAAAATACAAAAGAAGTCCATATAGATGGTTCCACAACCAGACATTGATATTCTGAGGGGGAACCAAGCTATGGATACATAATGCATATGAATTTACAAGTATAGAGCTCATAACTATGCAATCCCCTGCTGATACATAAAACTTTGTGGTAAATTACTTGACCAGTGATTAAAATGCACTGTAAAATCCTTTTCAAAATTCCTAAGCCAAGACCATAGGAGGAATATTGCTTCTTCAAACAGTTTATTAGCATCGAAATTTGCATTAGAGAAGACTACATTGTTTCTAAGTTCCCAAATGGACCAAGTTAAAGCTAGCCACCAGCATTGCCATCTATTATTTCTTACACCAGCAGCTTGAACACCCAAATATTGAAGGAAGTGCTGCTTTGGGCTTAATGGAAAAGCACCCTTAGTTTGCATCCATGACATGGTTTCCCACCATATGGGTTGTACTTTGCTGCAGTGAAAGAAAAGATGGGATGCATCCTCTTGTTGGGTTCTGCAGAGAGGACATAGTGTATTTGTGAGCTGTATCTGTCTTCTCTAATGTCAATTGTCCTCTTGCACCAATACTCAGAGCAAAAGTAGCCACTAGATGTGTTTATAAAGAAATGAAGCTAACAAGAGATTTAAAAAAAAAAAAGGAAAAACACATCCAAATCCACCAATCCAAAAGAAAGAACCTTTCACTACAAGGGATTCATGTTTGATTTTATTGGTGCAACCAACGGTATCCTCCCCGAAGCACGAGGAGGCAATCCTATTTGAGCCAAACAGTATAGGACTACTATGAACAGTAAAAATCTCCTTGAGGTGTATCTAGAACTCGAATGTGAGACCACTTTTTGAATAAACCCAGGATACCCCTACCCGAAATTCAAAGACTACGAAATCAAGATCACTGGTTAATATAAAAGCGCTTTATTTTTATGTATTAATAAATGAGACTGTATCACAGGATCATAATAAATTTGCAAGTGTACATAAACCTCAGCTGTTGAGAACAAACAGATCAATGAGAAATTAAAAACAAAAGGAATCCAAATCGAATCTAAGGTTTCAGAAAACAGGAACACACGTTTTTAGCATTGTCCTTTGGTTCTGAAGAGAGGCCAAACAATTTTAAGACAACCAACTAACTTGACAAGGAGTGCATACAATACAGGAAAACAAGAATCCTATGTGTAGCCATATAAACCATGAGACAAATAATAAGAATGTGTAAACAAATCGGATTCAAAATACCAATTGGTAGATCTGTAGCAAGTAAAAAACAAGAATTGGAATAATAAGAGAACTAAAATTGGATTATGAATTATGAAAAGAAAGAGGAACTTACAAGAATAATAATGAGATTGAAAGGAAAAAAGAAATAAGAGAAGGGTAGTTTGTATAGGCAATATAGAGTTCCTGGGAAGAAGAAGATAGGAGTTGTTGATGGCGCTGTAAGAAGTAAAGTGTTATTTATAGGATTTATAAGGTACTAAAATGGTCGGAGACAAGATATTAGGATAACACTGACACAATCTCACCACGTCAGGACTTGTTTTGTTGACAAAGTAAACAGCAGAGTTTGCAATTGGACTTTCTTAACATAATGACAGTATTACACCTCTGCTAAGATAAATTTTCTTATTATAGGTTATGAATCGTGATTTGTTTGAATTAGTCCATTAGTCTATTTAAAGATTGAAAAACAAATGATCTCATCAACTCAGTTTAACCTGTTAAATATGAATTGTAAGTATATCATATATTATATTAGCAAATAATTTGATCTGGTCACCGCTTCCCTTTTGAACAAGCATGGCCTTCAACACAATTACATTATCCCATGAGACTTCACCCACAAACACTGTATCATCTGCATATTGCAGAATGTTTATAGGCTCTTTCTACTTCCCAACTAAGTAGCTTTTGTACAGATCTTTGGTTGTTGCTACCATCATCATACCAGTCAAACCTTCTGCCACAATATTAAAAAGCATAGGGGCTAAAGGGTCCCCTCGTCTCAATCCTCTAGTGGGGGCAAATTCCTTTGTAGGGCTACCATTTATTAAGATTGATACAGTGGCTGATTGCAGACAAGCATTGATCCATTTTCTCCATTTAAAACAGAAACCCATCCTATCCAGCATATACTCCAGAAATGACCATGAAACAGAATCATAAGCCTTTTCAAAGTCCACCTTGAACACCAGTGTTGGCTTCTTACACCTTTTAGCTTCCTCTACTACCTCATTGAGAATCATAGTTCCATGAAGGATGTGTCTATCCTTTATGAAAGCTGATTGTCTTTCATCAATAAGGCCAGGCATCACTTTCCTTAGTCTGTTTCCCAATAATTTGGCTATTATTTTATACATACAGCCAATGAGGGAGATGGGTCTATAGTCATTAAATGACTGGGGATGGTTTGTTTTAGGAATTACGGCCAAAAAGGATGCATTGCTGCCCTTAGGAAAGCTTCCATTAACATGAAATTCATCCACAAATCTCCTGAACTCTGGTTTTAGGAACCCCCAAAACTCCTTTATAAAATTAAAATTGAATCCATCCGGCCCAGGACATTTATCCCCTCCACAACTCCACACAGCTTCCTTAAGTTCATGATCTGTAAAAGGGGCAATCATCTCCTCCCTTTGAGTGTGAGTGATCATTTTGAATTGAACCCCATCCAAGGTAGGTCTGGTTAGCTTTTCCTCAGTGAATCTACTAGCAAAAAATTTAACAGCTTCATCCTTAATCAATTTAGGTTGTTGAACCCATACATCATCAATGAAGATGCCTTGAATTGCATTATAATGTCTTCTAAAATTTATAGTTTTGTGGAAGAAGGCTGTATTACTGTCACCTTCCTTGAGCCATTTAATCCTTGATTTCTGCCTCAAGAGTGATTCATATGCAAATGAGACCTCCCACAGTTCCTGCTGAATGGACTTCATAGACTTAACTTCATCCTCCAACAGAGTTCTATCCGGGACAATTAATTCAATTTCATGCAGCTTCTGCTTCAGTTGCTGAATTTTGTTGTTATTGACATCCCCATTCTCTATACTCCATTGTTTTAAGCTGGATTTTAGGTTCCTCAATTTGTTTTTAAGCACAATACTCCCCATCCAAGTTGTTGGTCACCACACCACACTTCTTTAACCAGTCTTTGATACTCTTTATTTTTAAGCCAACAGTCCATCACCCTAAATGGCTTAGGGCCCCAATCCACCAGATCTGTTTTCAAAATAATTGGACAGTGATCAGAATAATCCCTATGTAGTACTTGTTGTGAAGAATCAGGCCATTTAAGTAGCCACTCTTCTGAAACCAAGCATCTATCGAGCCTACTCCTCACAGATCCATTTGGCCTACACCAAGTAAATCTGCTACCAAAGCTTTTAATTTCTTGAATTTCCATGTCTGATATCCTATCATTGAAACCAGAACTATCATATGTGCCCACACTCCTTTGAGATGAGCCTGTTCTTTCATCCTGGCTTCTAATGCTATTGAAATCCCTAAGGAAGCACCATAAATCCTCATGATTAGAAGCTTTTAACTGCCTCAGTTCTTCCCACAAATCTCTCTTCCCAGCAAGATCACATGGAGCATATACATTGACAATGAACAGCTTCAAATTGTCCTTAATCCATGTCCCTACAAGCATTAAAAAATTTCTGCCTTTCACCCTCCTGTCCACCTCGAAATCTGAATTGTTCCACATGCAAAGTAAGCCTCTAGCTGTCTGTACTGATGGAACACTGTCCCAAGAGACATTAGAATCTCCCCATATGTTTTGGCAAATGAGCTTGGTGAAATTCTCCTTCTTTGTTTCCTGTAGGCATACAAGATCCACTTTATACTTTAAATTAAGCTTTCTAATAGCAGCCCACTTAATGCACTTCATCTTATAACAATTAAAGGGTCTGACAGTTTGCTAATACAACAAATTCAACAACCCATCTAATTTCCTTAAACAAAAAATAACTAAAAGAAGAAAAAAAGTTAAGCATGCATAATCCAGCAGCGCAACAAAGTTTTGAAAAAGAACTAGAAAAATTAGGTAATTAGATTTTTTTTGCTACACCTCATAGATAATTAGATACTATGATTCAGTATAGTGATTAGATAAACTTAATATATATATATATATATATATATATATATATATATATATATATATATATATATAAATTTATTAGACTTGAATAAGAAATACTAGTCTTAAAAAAATCAGAAGTCCCAATTTAAGTAACTAGGTTTATAGAATGTTTAGTAGTCACATTACTGAATTGTAATTTTTTTTATAAAAAAAGTAGTGTGCAGTTTATTTATTTTTTAAGTAATAAAAGGCCATAATAATAAGCAAAAGTAGCAGCTACCAAGGTTGAAAGCAAAACTTACCTATGTGAAGAGAACGCTAAAACTAGATAGAGGGAAGGAAATGGATGCAGGACAGAATCAAATATATTATTTATAATGTCATTTAGCCTTTTTTTTATTTAATTTGCCAAACACTAAATTATGCTGCCATACTATTTTCAGATTCCATTAGGAGCGATTTTAGCCATTGTTGATCCTGTGCTCATTGCTGTTTCGAAATTCAAAGTGGTCCTGCGGTCATTGCTAGAAAGTCAATTGTGCTGAAGCCTCGAACTCAGGTATTTATATCTTTGATTCGAAAACTAATTTGAAATTGTTGTTGTATGCATTACTAGTATATTTGTAACTTATGCTATGCCTCTCTACATGACCTTTCTTTCATTGGACTGATATCTTTGAGGTATTTACTGTGATTTTAACTCTCAGAAGTTGTTAATTGTTAGTGTTGAATGTTTTTGTATTTTTATCTACTGCCCTTCTCTATATATATGTTGTGAATGCCACTGCCCTTCTCTCTCTCTTGTATTCTCTCTATATATGTTTTTTTATTGAACTGCAAAATTAATATATATATTAAGCAATAAATAGTACCAGAGGTACTACAAGATAGCACAAGAGAGAAGATCTCCTAAAACATAGAACAAAAAACAGAAATACATTTGCCCTACAACAAACCACCAGAAGCCTGACCCTACAGAGCACACTCTAATTAAAAGCCATAGACATAGCTGAGGACCATTGATGGAAAGGAACATTAAAGTCCTTTTCCCGCCCCCTCAGCCAGGACCAAGTGAGAAAATTTTTGTAATCCACCAACTTAGAGATGTGAAAAGGTTGATTATGAAAGATGATATCATTGCGGAGCTTCCATATTGACCTTGCAGCTATTGTCCACCATATTTTCCTTCTTTTATTGGAAACCTTCGAGGCTACTATGGAGGAGTGCTGGAGGAAATTATCCATGGGCCTACAATGAAGAACTCTGTCCTCCCTAACCCAGGGGTTGAATTCCCACCACAGAGGCATAACTTTTGGTAGAAAAGATCCCATTACATGCAGCTCCCCACACCCAAGTATCCTTAAACCTATCGTTTAGGTTGATAGCAGCAGTCTAATCAATATAAGCTGAAGCTATCCCCATCTCATTATCAAACAAATTTCGCCTCCAAGAGAACTTCCATTCCCACCCAGATTCACAGAAAGAACCCAAATCTGCTACTGTCTAAAGTCTTCGTAAGGAAATTCGATATAATTGTAGATATTTTTCTTTAAGAGTTATACCACCATCAACCCAAGAGTTCTCCCACAACAAAATTTGAACTCCTATTCCCAACTTCCAAATAAACTGCTTAGAAACCTCAGCCATACTCAGATGTTGATTAATGGATCTCAAGTCATACCACCAGTGAGAGAAATGTGGCTTTGGTTGCCCCTCTTCCAAGCCTCTCCAACCTCTGTACTTTGAAATCAGAATTCGGCTCCAAAGTTGATCAGTTTGCTGAAACATGAACCATTTCCATTTAATTAGAAGAGCATTGTTAAGGGCCTTGATGTCTTTAATTCCCAATCCTCCCCTTTCTCTAGATGCACACACTTGACTCCAAGCTACCCAAGCGATCTTCTTCCCTTCTAAGTTGCCACCCCAAAAAAAGTTTCTTTGAATGGCAGTTAGTCTATTAATCACTGCTGAGGGGGCCCGGAAAAAAGACAGATAGAACAAGGGCAATGCTGTGAAGACAACATTAATTAGGGTGATTCTGCCAGCCATAGAGATGCTTCACTGGTTCGATTTGTTCAACCTAGGCTCCAATTTCGTTATTATAGGCTCCCACACCACCTTCCTTCTCGGATTGATACCTATTGCCAACCCTAGGTAATTATAGGCTCCCACACCACCACCTTCCCCTTGTCTCCCACACCACCACTTTATTTGATGTTGTCAGGCAGAATTTGATATCCCAGAGGCTTCTGACAGTAGGACGACAAGGAAGTTACTTTAGACCGTGGGGGAGAGATGGAAGCAGTTTAAATCAGACCTCACGAGGAAATGGGCCCTTGCAGCCGATCAGGACGGTGTCGAGGACACTGTCTGTGAGAAATACGACATCAGCAAGGAAAAGTGGGCCCAGTTTTGTCACACTCGCAGAGACCCTTCTTGGGAGGTATGTTCCTTGCCATTTAAGTTGTTTTTGAAAAAACATGATGTTGTTATACTTCATTCTACCAATTTGAAACATTATTGTTTAATTTTTTTAGGATGTGCGCAAGAAGGCACAGGCCATCCAGAAGCAGAATACTACCCCCCATGTTTTGTCTCGTGGGGATTATGATTATTTGGAGCAGAAGCTCCTGGCTGAGAAGATGAAGAAGAAGCTGGAGGAAGCTGCACAATCAGGAAGCGTTGATGGCATCATCGACCCTCCATCCCCGGTCAGACGCCACGTGAAGTGGAAGATGGCCCGCACGAAGAAAATAGGGGAGATGACGACTGAGGCCGCAAAGGAAATCGCTGAGAAGATCGTAAGTCATTTTCAACTAACCATTACAATTATATTTCAATATTTTGTGAATGCCATGTACCACTGTGTGTTTTCTGTGCAGGATTTCTTTAAGGAGCAGGCCACACAGGGATCCTTCGTCCCCCATGGACGTCAGGATGTTCTCGTCGCTGCTATTGGACGTCCAGAGCACCCTGGACGTGTCCGTGCTACTGGAGTCGGTGTCACCATCAAGCAATACTTTGGATCGGCTCCACGGACGTCCCGCAGCTCTTCCTCCCTGCCTCCTGAAGAATTGCAGCAGCTGACCCTGCAAATCAGGGACCATCTAGAGGAGTCCATCACAGAGAGAGTGACGCGGCAGGTCATGGCATCCTACAGCCAGATGCAGTCCCAGATTCAGTCGCAGATGCAATCTCAGGAAATGATCCTGAGACGGGTGACTCTGATAGATGCAGCTTGTACATAGAAGTAGATCCTGCCCGCCTGGTTGCCATGGGGAGAGTTTATGAGGGATCCACTGTTGTTCATAACACTCCTTTGTTGCCTGGCCAAGTAAAGGTGAGTGTGGAGGAGGTTACTGATGCAAATGCTCCAGTTCTTGTACCCACTGATGAGGTTTCCTTAGTGGGGCAGGCACTTCACACCTTCCTTGCTTGGCCGACACATCTGGTCAAGTCTTTATCACAGCAGGTACTTATTGTCCTTACTATATGTTTCTTCTTTTTAAATTAATTCATTAAGCATGCCTTAAATTAGGCTATTTAACTATGTTTCATGAACAGGTAGTTGTGTCTCCGGCAAAACCACCTCAAAAGCCCGATCCAGAGGTCGATGATCCGCTTTATCTGATGACATTGACCATCCCAAAGCTTTTCTTGAGGCCTTATCAGGTTAGATGGGATGCCACCGTGTTCGGGGTCTTTAATCCAGATTTCCCCCTCTACATAAAGCATGAAGACCTCTCCAAAATCGCACACGGTGGTCAATGTCTCAGAATATCAGTGTTACAGTTGTGGATTCTGTAAGTCATTTTATATTACTTTTAATTACCTAAGTTATTGCTTTCGATTCATAAATATTTAACTTTGACTTAACATAAATAGGCATCTCACTTAAACATGTATGTGAGCAGGGAATTATGATATCTATGGATTCCTCAAGCCACAGTCCATTCAGAGGTCTGGGCAATTGTAGTTTGAGTCTGAAAGTTACATAAAGACTTGGATGCAGAGTTCAAAATGTGATGTCTATCTTGGAGCCTACGTAAATGGGTAAGTAACAAAATAACTGAATTTAATTAATGTTTACTAATGTACTAACCCATATTAATCTCCACTGCAACGGACACGGGCAGATGGTGGTCATCCTACCCAAGGAACACCTAGTTATCTGGTTTTGTTCATTGCATAACAGGCCAGACAACTACCTTAAGGGGATTATTAATAGGTTAGTGTTCTTTTCAATACATTTGCATTGAAATACCTCAACGTACAACACCAGTTTTTAATTGTTACTCATCTAGAACGTAACAGTGCTTTAAAAGGTCTTGATGATGCTCCACAGCCTAAATCAAAGGCTCCTGCTAGGTGGATTGTCGTCAAGGTATGTCATTTACATAAAACTTCCACTTATATATATTTCTTTATGTGTCTGTACACTAGTTGCTTAATTAATATCCAAATTTCATTATGTATTTAGTGTAATAGACAAAAAGGAAGTACTGAGTGCGGCTACTATGTGATGCACTGGATGTCCACCATCATTTTAGGAACTTTTAGGAATAATTAGGAAGCGGTAAGTTTATTTCAAACAAAATCGATTTATTTATAATTTGTATTACATTATTAACTTATTATGATTTATTTCATCATGCAGTATTTTAACGATCCTAGACCATTGGAGCCAGAGAGATTAAAGGCATTGCGGATCTAGTAGGCACAGCTTTATCTCCGAGTTAGAGATCAGACCTAGGATTTAGGGGCATTATCTTTAGCTTAGTTTACTTTGGTTTAACATTTTTGACATTTTCTATGTAATATGAACATTGAATTCATTTGATGATTGTTCTTTATGATAAATCAATTATTTGATGTTTATTATCATTAAAATTGCTTGAAAGCAGAATAAAATGTTTATTTGCTGTGAATTGGGCTTGAAATTGCCTTTTACAGGTACAATTTTGGGTTTACTGTAAAAACAGAAAGTATATATAAAAAAATACTTGAAAACAACATCGATTATTAACAAAAACCGATGTTAATATGGTAAACAATATCGGTTATTTACAAAAACCGATGTCGACATGAACCTTAACATCGGTCATACAGAAAACCGATGTTAACTTATGTACATTAACATCGGTTATTCATACATAACTGATGTTACCTTTTCTATATTAGCATCGGTTATTTATACATAACCGATGTTAATGTACAAAAGTTAACATCGGTTATCTATAAATAACCGATGTTAAAGTTGTACATTAACATCGGTTTTCTATGAATAGCCGATGTTATATACAAAGACATACAACAAATAAGTATATGCATCATCAACGTCATGCATACACTTTTTTTGCTGTAGTTCTTTGTATTTAACATCAGTTATTTAGAAAACCGATGTTATCATATTTATGTTAACATCGGTTTTTGAAAACTGATGTTAACGATGATACATTCAATATCGTCACTTTCAACATCGATTTTAGAGCCGATGTAGAATGCCCTAAATAATCGATGCTGAAAGTGTAATTTCTAATAGTGTAAGTGGTCCCACTTTTTTTGGTAGTCATATATTCCTTCAACTCTTCGACTACATTTGGTGGAGTTTTCTTGCAAGCTGCAATGTTACCCGACTTCCCAATCAGGTGTTGTTTGGCTCTGGTTATTCCTCCCTTTGTGATTTTTCCACAGAAATTACAAACAATTATGTTTGTTTCTCCTTCCACCAGTGGATGACAATATTTCCAGTCTGGGTCTATCTTATTTTTCCTCGTTGCACTTGCAGTAGCAGCATCGGATGATGGTTCAGCCAATTAAAAGAGTACTAAACAGAAAAAAAATTGTGGTGTCACATAGAAAAAAAAATAAAAATGGGACTGTCAAAAGTAAAAAGAGAGTGTCAAATAGAAAAAGGAAAAAGACGGTGCTCGCCACTGCCGTGGGGTCGTTGCTGCTGGCTGCGTTCTGCGTGCGGGGGGTCGGGCTGGGTGCAGGGGTTGCACTTTTAGTTGGAGGAGGGCTGCGTTCTGAATTCTGATTCAACCTGCATGGGAGGGGACGACTACGCTTTTGATTAACTTACCGGGTAGGGTTGGGTCAGGTCAGCCCAACTCCTACCGCTGAAAAAAAAACAAAAAAAAATGCTATTTGCGCCATGTTGCCATAACCGCCATGACCGCCATGGCGTCGTCATTCGCAACCCGTCACGCCACTGCTATTCGGTGGCGTTTTTTCAAAAAACCGCCACGCCTTTCCACTATGGCACCACCATGACCGCCATTTGACATCACTGGTCCCAACAGATCAAATAAAATTTTCATTAATATAATGATTGATTTAAATAAATAAAAAATCGATGTAATATACTTCATTATAATTTAAAATGTGTCACCACACCGTCTTTTTTTATTGATATTGTTATACAACCAATATAGATTTTCAACGTGAAATATCGTCTTTGTAGTATTGTTAGCCTTAACTCAATCACACTAAGGTATCTTCCCTTATCCCTAGGAGACAAATTAATTACTTATCTATTAGGGAATAAACAACTTAAATGATTAACAGAGTGTTAGAAACAATGTTATAAAACTCAGACCAATGATTGACTTTATAGAATACTATGTCAATGGGTTACAACCTGAATTAGTGAGTTATTAATTGAATTTTATGATCTAGACTTATACACTTTTTTTTCCCCCAAATATATATCAACAAATCTATACAGTGTAGTGGTCTAAATTTTGTATGCTATTAGGTGCTATGTTAATTTGATCCTTGCCTACTTTAATACCGCTTGCTTTGTACATGAGAGAGTAAAATAGGAAAAAGTTAGCAACCAGGGACTGAGCCCCCCCCTCCCAGGGGGAATGTATACATATATAAATTTATACGAAATATTATTAATCTATATATTATAAAACATTAATTACAATAACAATATATATAAAATATATCTTTTTTAATTTTTCATACCATAAAAAATAGATTTAAATATATTTTTCGTCCTTACAATTTAGTATTTTTTTCATTTTTGTTCTTGTGATTTTTTTTAATCATTGTAAAATGTGTTTGTTTTATTCTTAAAAAGCTTTGAATAGTAAAAAAAATGCTTCGAATAGCAAAAAAAATGTTATGTAAAATGCTTTAAGAACGAAAATGAAGAAAAATACTAAATTGCAAAGATAAAAAAGATATTCAAGCCTACACTTATTTAAAATTAAATTTACACTAGAATTTTCAAATCAAGTTTATAATAAGTTTTCTTTGTTGACAAAAGTTAATAAATAAATTTTAATTTTCAAATCAATTAAATCTAAATCAGTATAAATGAAAGACTAATAAAGTTATTTGATTTCTAAAAAAGAAAGTTATTTTATTGCAAATGAAACTATTTTTAACTTTTAAAATAACAATAACTAATTATAAAAATAAAATATTACTTGAACAATTACACTTGAAATTTTTATCTTATATAAGTTAAAAAGAATGCAATTATCTCTACTTTAAAGTCTATAAAGAAAAAAAAATAAAAATTTATTTAAAATAAGAAAAATGTCATTATGTTAAATACTGTTATCTACAAAATTAAATCTTATTAAATAAAAAATAATATTAAAAATATAATCTATATATATACCAAAAAAATATTGCAAAAAATTAGGGGAAATATCTTTTTTCTGGGAACATCATCAACAAAAAATTATTATGTTCACTATTTTTCATCCACCGATGCAGAAAATTATCCAATTTTCCGTTCTCGTATGAGGTCGAAAAGTTTATTCGCAATAGGTCGGCAGAAGAATTTTGGAGGGTTATTTGATTCATTTTTTAGTTTTATTCATAAATTAATATTAATTTATTTTCAAATAAATTATTATTTGAATATTCTTGAACCCAACTAGAAAACAGATCCAATACTTCAAAAAAGAATTAAGCTTAGAGTCATATGAATGAAAATCTCATGCAAGCACGAACATCCATCCATCACACACAGGACTTTAGAGGGAGAAGGCATGGGTACTAATCCCCTTTTCTTAAAATTTCTCATGTACATTATTAAGTAAAATCAAGTAAAATTAAGTAAAGTTATTTCTCACGGATTTCTGGATCTATCCATCCAAGAGCATGATAGAAAGTTATTATTACATAGACTATATTGATTTAAGAAAAAGAAAAAAGTTATTACATAGAGGTGTTTTAACCTAGTTTGATGACATCAACATCAAATCAATAACATATGATTCTAAGAATTAACTCTGGTTAGTTCACCAAAAATAAAAAACTGGAACTGGTTATAAGTTTTGTTCCTAATCCATCCGACCAATTAGTTTAATAACTCTATTTAGAACTTAAAACATTCGAAACACAAACTTGAATCTTGAATGGACTAATCATACACAGTCTTTAGGCTGGTATCTGAGGCTTAATAATAATAATAATAATAATAATAATAATAATAATAATAAAAGATCACTCTCAAACTATATGGATTAAAAAAGTAAGAATCATGAAACTATAGGGATCAAATGAGTAATTTAACCTTATTATTATTATCATTTGTGGAAATGCAGTTTGTATAAAATGTTAAGAATTTAAATTTAAGCAATTTAACTTTTTTTACAAAACTATTATTTTTGTTTTGTAGATATGTAATTCACATCAATCAATTTGATTTTTATGTTTTTTTTGTGATATTAAGTAAATATTTAAAATATTAAAAGAAACAAAAATGTATAGTTAAACATTTTCAAATATTAATAAGTAGTGGTTTTTTTTGTGTGAATATATTAGTAAGTACTGGTGAGCATTACCCAATCCGGTCCATTAACTTTTTTTACATGAAATTGAGAGATGTGCTAAGACCAATTGAAGGGAGCAATCCTAATTATAGATTGACACTACAACCTTTAATAGCCAAAATAACACATTCCAATATGAAGTGCCTTTGCACAACATGTGCAATATAGTCTCCAAGTGTCCTTCTAGGATGTTCTTCTCCCGCCATTTCAGGCTCCTCAAAGATAGGAATAGGTAAGAGTAATGGCAAGTGTGGTGGAGGTGTAGGTTGTGGTTGTGGTTGTGTGGTGAAGAAGATGAAGCTTGTTGAGTTCTTTTCTTAGCCCTATTCTCTTTTTGCTTTTCCTTCTTCCTTAAGGCATTGTTTCTTCTACAAGTTCTTCGAATCTATTGATCCAAAGGGACTAGATCTTCTTAAGAAACTCTACCTCACATACATGGAACAAAGCAACTAAAGAACATGTTAGCAAAGTACTCAAGAGTAATACAAAAACAGAATTTAAAAGCAAAGAATTGAAGAATAATGAATCATTGCATAGAATATGATATTAGCATAAGTTGCCTAATACGAGAAACAAGTCCCCGACAACGAAGCCAGAAAACTTATTACATCATTGACAAATGTACCAATTAGTGTAGTATTTTCAATAGTAAGTAGAAAGACGGCCTCCTCAAGGACTTGTTTGTACTAAGCTTTTTCGTGTAAACTCAACAACTAAGCAATGGTAATTTCTTGTTTTGAGATAAGGTTGCAATAAATTGAAGTTCAGCTCTAAAATTAAACTACTAAAAATAAGGTACATTTCACAAAGACAATATATCAAACAGTTGATGTGCAGTAATTGGAAACAACAATTAAACAAACTAGTTAGGGTTTTTAGTGGTACTTGGCAAACATCTCGATAAAAAATTATTTTTATCTATTTAATGAGAACCATAACAATATCTCAATCCACTCAAGTCTTCTAACCTTAATTTCTCAAGTAAAAGAGGTTAAATCACTTAACTCTACTCCTAACTCCTAAGCAAGTTAAGTTAAATGAATTATTTAAGAGAAAGGATTGCCAAGAGAATAATAAACATTACTTTATCCCCAAATAAGACATTCATTATATAGTATTCTTAAATCTCAGTTTTAAAGCATTTTCTAATGACAATGAAACATACAAATAAGTGTTTGGGTGATCAAGCCAAGAACAAACATTAAAAGCAGAGAAATAACATTATTATTGAATAATCATTAAATAGATAGTAGACATAGTTACATGAGATTTGCTAGTACACAAAATCCTCAACTTCAAAGAGATTAACTCCTCATTGTCATGAGAAGCTACCAAAACATACAAGGGAAAGTTAAAAAAAAAAAAGGGAAGATTGGTGAAGGAAGTAAAAGAGAGTAAGTTCTTGAGTCTCTAACCGCTACACACGCAACCCTAGATTGATATTGAATGTCTCCAATGATGAGTGGATCCAAATTCAATGCAGTATCTTTGTTAATTTTGTTGTTTTCTCATTAAAGCACACTAAGTGAATTTTTCATGGGATCACTTTTTTTCTTCTTCCAAAGAGGCTGCATCACTCAACGAGCCTTAATGCTGTTGACATGGCTTCCTCAAGAGAAATCTGCTAAGTAAGAGAGATAGACTTCTTGCTTAGCCACCAGCTACCACATGTCTTCTTCTAATATGGCTTCCTAGTTAAGCTACTTGGCAAACTCATTGAGTGATCAATTTTCACTTCCAAACCCTCAATTTCCTTCCAGGTGCACTAAAATGACTAAATTACTGTAAAAACATGTAAAAGCTAATAAGTTTTCTAAATTTTAACTGTATGAAAATATCTAACTAATTATATATATTCCCTAACTTAAACAAGGGCAAACTTAGCTACGATTCAAGGAAAAGTGAGATAATTGTTGTGAAATAGATTGCAAATATAGGAATGCACAACCATTATCAAACTCCCTCAAACTTAAAGCTTTGCTTGTCCTCAAGAAAAACTAAAATAAACTAAAATAAGTTAGATTAACGACAAGACTAAGGACTAGGATCAATTACAATTCCCAAAACATAAGCATGTTCACCAAAACAAAACAAGTTCACACGATCTCAAAATCACACTTGTTATGGTGATTTTGATATATAGAATCATAAAAGAAATGAACTCAAGAGTTCAAGGGATCAACAAGAATGGCAATTGGCAATGAAAAGATAAAAAGTACAATTCATTTCTCACAAGGCTAGTATTTTACTTAAGTACACAAGTGTTTCAGCTGCACATGATATTCAATCAATCCCAATTGGAATTACACAATCCCAACTTTGCATACCATCTCATTCAATGCAATTGCACACACACAACATGGATCACTAAGGACTTTATTAAAGTTGTAATTTGGCTAGGCTACAAAGGAAAATTGTTTTTTTATATCCTAGAAATCAAAGCACCTAAGGGTCTAGGAGAACACTAACTAATTTCCTTTTCAATTCATGAGACAAACAATTCCAAACACTGTTTCCCAACATTTTATTCACAAATTTAAAATAGCAACAACAACTTGAAATTGTTTTTGAATTTGATTGATTTTCTACTTTTTTTTTAAACATTGTAGCTATCTCAAATGTGTATGCTTTTGTTTTACAGCAATCCCTTGAGCATTACAAAACAAACTCCCCTAAATTTGGAACAAATTTGCCTCAAACCATATGATACGATTTTCTATTCCCTAAAGTAAGGTAGACATTTTTTTCCTTTTTAGGCTCAAGGATTCAAGTACAAACTCATTAATTGTTTTTGGGTCAAAGGTTAATGCAAGGGAATTCATAATTAAAAAGTTTTTTTTTCTATAAGTGGCTGAACATTTAAATTAAAAACACACAATGCCTTAATCATATCCACATAATGGATGCACTTAAACAATCTTCAAAGAATCATGCAAAATCGAGTGTGCAAAACCAATGGAAAAATAAAATACAAATATATTTTACTTACAATTAATTTAAGTAGTTATGAAGGTACATCTCATTTTGGAGTTTATGTAGAATGACAAAAAAGAGTGATGGAAAGAAAAAAAAAGTAAAAGAAAAGAGAGAAAATGACATATGATGAGTGATATATAATTGGAAATATAAAGAGAAATAAGAAGAAAATTCAATGAAAGAAAATAGATAAAAATATGAGCATAATTATTATATTAATATTCTATATTGTAAATCTACTTATAATCAACATAAAATTATTATAAAAGTGAATTTAGTTTTTTGGATTTATTTTGTTAGAAACATAATTTTATCTCAAAACAAATGGGCTAAAGAAAATAAGGTGACCTTAAATATCAAACTATTATGTAATACATAATTGCATGATAATGATTAATTATAACCTTGTAAAATTAATTTAACTTTTTAAAAAGGTTTAAGTCTCTAATTGGTTCTTGAAATATACTCAAATTTTTTTTGGGTCCCTAGTAAGATTTTTCTTGTCTTTTCGTCATTGGATTTTTTTTATTTTATATTTGGTCCTTGCCATTAGGTTGGCTCTATTAAGTGTTGACGCATATGTGAAAATTTTTAAATTTTTTTTGGTGGTTTTTAAAATTGGTTGTATTTATTTAAATAATTAAATTACAATTTTTGGTATTTTAAAATTTTCTAAAACCATTTAAATGCAACCACACCATGGACCAGTTGTTTTAAAACTTTAGATGTCATTTAAATAAATCAATAGCTAGGATATAAACCACTAATTATTATTAATTTAAAATTTGTAAATAATCAAGAAAATTGATTCTTGTTAACCCTAAACCTAAAGGCTTCTCCTTCCTTTTGAATCATGACTGTTTACAAACCTTTCCTCGATGCTGATTCCAAACAGCACCCAAAAGCACCCTTTGAAGCCTATGTTGCAGGCTCCACACCCCCCTTAGAAACTCAACTCCAAATATGTGTGGTCTTTTGTCCTCAGTACATGTTTTTGGGTTTCTTGAGACCCCTAACTCATATCACCAACTTCAAGTTCACTTCTCAACCAATCACATTTCCCACTCGAATGAGGTTGACACATCACCTGACCCACCTTCATGTTGGCTCATGATCTAGGAAAGTGTACCTAATCTAGTAGTAAAGAAACAATAAGTATTATGTATTGTATTCACAAAGACTTGGTGTAATATTTATGAATTGAGCAAAAAATGTAATCTAAAACATTCACTGCAGTGTGTTGTCAATTTGTTTTAGTGAGTGAGACAATGTTTTTCAGTTTTCAAAAGAGAATTTTGTTGTAGCAAGACCCGAGTTTGCTATAGCGAGAAAAGAACAATTGGTGGATTTTGAAAAAAATTTAGAGCAAAAATGGAAATCAAAGAAAAAAGGCATTGCTGACTTGAATTCCATAGCATTCAACATATGGAAGTCAATTTCTAATCATTTTCCTTGTTCAATGCAACCAAGATTCAGCTCAATTGATTAATCCTAATTCCTTAGGTGATTAATCTTTTATTCCTAAGCTAAATTCCTAATTCCTTAGGTAACTTAACCAAGAACTCATAACATGAACAATGAATCTCTTCAATGCAAAAATTGATTTCATTCCTAAAATTAAGCTCTCACACAAATCCAATTCAAATCTAGAATCAATTTTTTTCAACACAATTCAATTCCTAAAAGCTAGTTTGATCAAGCCTAAGCATGCATTTAAGCAAATATTTGGAATATGATCACATGTATAACAAAGAAAATAAATCCGAAAATGAAGAATCACATACTTGGTTACTACTTCATTCAATTAACAACTTCAATGTTTAGCTCCAATGGATCTTGATTTGGTCTAAAATAACATTAAAATCAAAAGTTACAATAGAGAGAGAGAGAGAGAGAGAGAGAGAGAGAGGAAAAAATGAAAATCTATAAGTCTGAATCGAAAAAATGACAAAAGGTGCCAATTATGATGTTACAAGTTATTTTAGTTAGAGCCAAATCTATATATTTTTTCTGTCACATTAGACTTTCATTGTAGCGAGGACACTTCTTGCTACAACGAGGCTTCATCTTTTGCAAATGATACTTCACTTGAACCTTCTTGCTCTATGACCAACTTTGGCTATGGTGAGAGTTGTACTCGTTGTGGCAAGTGCATGCTCAATATCTTAGTCTTCAACATTCATATTCGTTGTGGCAAGTCTTCACATTCATTCAGTTGATAACTGGTCCTCTTTTGCTGTGGTGAAGGGTCATCTAGCTATGGTCAGCTTAAGTCTGCAGCTTATCCATCCTTTAAACTAAAAAATATCTTTGTAACATCAAAATTTAAAACAAAACAATAAAAACTCTTTTTATTTTCTGAAATGATTTTTTATAATAGTTTATTCACAATAGCAACAATATATTAACAAAAATCCTAAAAAAGTTAGGCTAATTGCTCACAAAAACAAAGTGTGAGAAACAATTATCACCTCACCCGCACACAACATTGTGGAAGGATAATAAAAGGGTCATCTTCAATTACCTTTGTGTTTTGGGTAGCATTGGGGTAGTTATGAAAAAATGGTCAAGGTTGTGACATCTTTAATTCAAGTGTTTGGACTTTTTTTTTTTTTTTTTGCTTTAATTGATGAGGTGCTTGTCATTGAAGGGAAAGTTAAAGTTGTGGCCTTAATGAATCATCCTTGTGTTCCAATGATGTTTTTGTTTTTATTTTGGATTGTGAAGAGTTGCATAAGAGTTGGGGATTTATGTACTAGATCTATTTTCTTGGAAAATGCATATGTATTATGGAGAAGAGTTGCATGAGATTTTGGATTGTAAATTGTCTTTTCTTCCAAAAAAAAATTTCAAGGTAAGTGCATATGTATTATTGTCAAGAGTTGGCATGAGGTTGTGGATTGTGAATTGTCTTTATGTTCCAAATATGTTTTCTTTCTTTCTTTTTTTCTTTAATTGATTTGACGGTTTTTAAGCTGCTAGAAATTTTAATTTGAAATTATAAATGAATATTGATGATTTTAAAACCCACCACAAATTGTTGTTTAAAAATTTAATGGACATATGAACACTTAACAGAGCCAACCAAATGGTCGGGACTAAACACAAAATATAAAAAATTTTAAAATATTGATTGCATGCATTTTATGAATTCCATTATGGCTTAATAATACTTTTGGTCATTAAGGTATCACAATTGAGAATTGAAATACCTAAAGTTTCAATTGAGCTAGTTGGATCCCTCAGCTATCACAAATGTGTGACTTTAGTCCCCTATATATCAATTGCGTCAATTGGGTCCTCATGTACACAATTGTATAAATTTCATTTAAGTATTGTAATTGTGGGATTTTAGTCCCCAAGGTATCACAATAATGTGATTTTTCCCCTGAAAAATGATAGTTCTAATAGTGCAATTATAAATTTTAAGGTACTAAAATCGCACAATAGAGACACCTAAGGCACTCAATTGTCACAATTGAAATCTAAGGGACTAAAATCACACATTTGTGATACGTAGGGGATCCAATTGGCATAATTGAAATTTAGGAGACTAAAAGTATAATTAAAAATATATTTTAATTACTTAAAATACATTAAATATTTTACTTATCTGTTTAAAATACATTAAATTATTCTTTGACCCCCTACGAAATTGAATGGAGATTTAATTATTTGTGCTGTTCTATTTTAAGCTTACCTCCAAACTCGACCTACCTTAGTTGAAGATGAGAAAATGAAAATCCTCAACCAAAGTTCAAAAGGTTGGAATTTCTAATAGAATTGGATTTTTATGTATTTAAGATGCCCTTTCATTCAAACACTAAATCATGTAGAAACTACATCACAATTACAAACTCCACTAACAAAGCAAAGAAACAACATAAAGGAAACATAGTTTACCAACACATGATAAAGACTATTCAACATAACGAAAACATAAGTCCTAGATAATCAATCCTAACCACACCCAAACATTAATTTGATTAAGCTAGTGCTCATTCTAAAACATATTAAATTAAAAAACATTGACTAAAACTTTAAATAGGGCATCATCAGTTGAGGTTCCCACATTTTTCTTTGAGTTGTCTCTTAAACTCCTCTAACATCTTCTTATACTTGTCAAGTTGGGAATCGGTCATGCTTTCAATAGGCCTAGCCCACCAGAACTGATCCTCTGCAGCCTTCGCTAAATGATTTAAATCCTTTGTGCGCTTCTTCTCAATAGCAATTTGGTTGGACAAGCAGTGGAGGTGTGTGTGGAGCTCAACTTCGTCCGCAGTGGAGTGCACCTTGTTGAGGTCCAAGGTAAGGAGGGGAGGTGGGCCCTGTGTCTTATAGCGTTGGACAACAGAATCAACACTGGGACTGCCAAACGAAAATACTCGATTACCGGGTGAGAACATAATCACAGCGACATCCACGCCACAAAGGGTTGCAAGCTCACTGGCTTTCTTGAAAACCCCAGTGCGACGCTTCGAGAATGTCACCCGAAGGTTACTCTCGTTTCTCATCTTCTTCATTTCGATCTTTTGTCGGCCTTTAGTCTTCTTAGCGACACCGTTCAAGTCTGGCATGTTGTTTGACTCCATGGGTTATAGGCTTTGCTATCTTATATGATATGAAATATGAATATTGATGTGCAACATAGAGGAGATGTTAGGCTCAATTTATAGGAAAAGGTTTGGTTTGGCGAACTAGAGTCTGATATGGTGAGCCAAGCGCGCCTCTGTGGACTTTCTGACCTGTATTTTGACCGCATTAAAATGGTTTCAAGATTAAGTGAATCTCAATTGAATGCCTTATATGGTATGTACAAATGATTTTCTATATATACCATTTTGGGTACATAAATGTATATCTGTACTAAGTTTTTTTCCAGGTAGTTTTCTTTTACAGTGTCAGTTTTATCTGTTATTTGAAGAATAATTTGGTTCAATAATTAATTAAGGAAAATGATAGTTAATTTATTACCAAAGGATGGCTATGAAATAGTTTTTAGCATACTCCTTCTATACGCCATCTGTAATTAGTTGGAATTTATTGAAAACTACAAATTCAAGAGAGAGAAAATCATTACATATGATGTGGGACCCAACAAATTTTGTCATTTCCAATGAATGTCAACCAATAAAAGAAAATGTATTCAAAATAATTTGTTCCTAAATTTTATCTTTTTTACTATATGTCAATTATATTTTGGTACAATTGACTTTATACTCCCGTTACAGTTTGCACCACTAAGAAATGAGTCATATCATGTTGAACTTGTTTATCTCAATTTGACTGGATAACAATCAGTTATGTTTGAAGCTCAATTTGAATTTATTTTTTTTCAAGCTGAAAGTCAATTCAATTCAAGCTCATGAACCAATTTGGTTTAGAGCTGAAAGTCAATGCAATTCAAGCTCATGAACCAATTTCAAGCTGAAAGTCAATTCAGTTATGTTTGAAGCTCAATTTGAATTTATTTTTTTTGAAGCTCAATTTGAATTTATTTTAGAACTAAACGTTGGTTAAGTCATTGGACCATTAAACAATCTTTTGATTCTTTTGAAAGGACAGAAACGTTAAGGTGTTGGACCATTAACGATCTCTTATTTTAGAAACGTTAAGACGTTGGACCATTAACGATATCTTGTTTTTGAAAGGATAGAAACGTTAAGGTGTTGGATCATTAACGATCTCTTGGGGTGGTCGACAAAAGCGGGGTTTTTGCTCCTACGCATCCTCAATTGCGATGCGGAAATCAGATCTAAGTAGTTCTTGCAAAAGCGGTAAAGTTATGGGTGGATTTTATGCTTTTGAATGGTCCATGTTAACCGATAAAAGCAAAGAGGACCGTTTAAGGCGTTGGACCTTAAAACGATTTTAAGTGACTTTTACGGACAAAGCTTGATGTGTGAGTTGATTTTAACCTTAGTTTCACTTTGGTTATTAGTCAATTCATTCAAGGAAACTTCCAAAGAAAAACATCCGATTGATTTTTTTGATTATTTTATTCAAAGATATTTTTATTATTTTATTATTATTTTTTCAAGATATTTTTATTATTTTATTATTATTTTGCTTTTTTTTTGTTTAACCGAGGTTACAGCGTGAACGATCGGTTAGATTTTGCTTTAACAGTGATTAAACGACATTACAACACAAATGATCGATTGAAATTCATTTTATCATTTATTAGGCGAGATAACGGCTTAAATAAATAGTTAAAGCACGTTAAAAATGGAAGAAAAGAAAATCGAAAGTGAACGAGATGAAGATGAAAGCAAACAAAACAAGAAATGAATTGAAATTCTCGGATTCGAACACTTACCGGTTGAAAAATGAAGAACGGACGAAGAATGATGAAGAACGCAGGAAAATCTTCACAGATTTACTCACGGAAATGTCTCGGAAGCATTACGGAAGCACTTCGACTCGATTCTTCTTCACGAAAACATGTTTTTTTACCCAAAATAGCTGAAATGCATAGCCTAGGGGTCATGAATATTTTTGAAACATCCCCCCTCCCCTATTTATAGGGAGAAAGAAAGGTGTTTGCCGCCTAGAGGCTTCTTGAGGAAAATTTCTAAGCGCACCCCAATTACTAAGTTCACCCCCTTTTCGTACTTTACAGAAAAGTTACGGAAGCCATACGGAAGTTTTTCGGATTTGATTTTCATCTTTTCATCTCTTTCCTTTCACCAATATTAAGTGAAATATGCTTACTCAAGATTTTTGGAAATTTTACGAAAGCCATGGAAGCCCCATAAACCATTTTTCAAAAAAACGTGGAGGAGCTTGTCGCCCAGTTGCTTCCTCCTTAAGCAACCCAACTTCCAAAATATTCCAAAAGGGCCTAGATTCGAATTTCTATTTACACCCTATCTTGATAATTTCACCCCCAATTTTTATGTTTTTGGTTGTTTTCTTTCCAAAATCTCACGAAACTTTGCGGATTCCACCGCGATGAGTGTTAAGCCTTCCGAAGCAATCAACAATGGTCCTCGGATGAAATTATAGTGTAATAATTTATTTACACACACTCCACTTTGCTAAATACACTCTCGTTTTCGTGTTTTTGACTGGTTTCTTCCCGAAACATCTCAGAACTTTACGGATTCTACAACGATGGGTGTTAAACATTTTGAGGTGGTCAAACGAAGGTCGCATGCCGACAAACAATGGTTCCCGGATGAAATTAGGGTATGACAGTTGCCCCTCTTTACTTATCTTTTATCGGAGATAAAAGGGAAGTAAAGATAAGACACTAATTTCGTTCGAGCAGATCCTCACTCGAGCAATCAATAGCCCAACCAGCGAAACGCATCGTCAGACTTGGATGTCTCTGGATGGGAAAGGAAAAAATTTGGGAAAACCTGCAAAAATCTTCAAAATGACTAGAAATGGCCGACCATCATTATTCTGATGTCATTGGACTTGTTTGTCTCTGGATGATAAAGGTGCGGATAACCATGAGGTATATCCACGTGCTACTGGACCCTTGAGTCTAACGGATAGCAAAATGAGACTTTTTCGCAATCTCGACCAGAAGACGCTAACATCTCCGGAAAAGGTGCAGATGACGACGTTAGTCACAAAATGCTATCAGGCTTTGAGTCTTACGAATAACAAATGCGACTTTTTTGCAGTCTCGGCCGGAAGACGCTGACATCTCCGGGAAGGTGCAGATGACGACGTTAGTCACTGCATGCTACCGGGCTTTGAGTCTTACGAATAGCAAATGAGACTATTTCGCAGTCTTGACCGGAAGACGCTGAAATCTCCGGGGAAGGTGCAGATGACGACGTTAGTCACTACATGCTATCGGGCTTTGAGTCTTACGAATAGCAAATGAGACTTTTTCGCAGTCTCGACCGGAAGATGATGACATATTCGGGAAAGGTGCAAATGATGATGTTAGTCACTCCATTCTATCGAGCTTTGAGTCTTACGTATAGCAAATGAGACTTTTTCGCAGTCTCGACCGGAAGTCGCTGACATCTCCGGGGAAGGTGCAGATGACGATGTTAGTCACTGCATGCTATTGGGCTTTGAGTCTTATGGATTGCAAATGAGACTTTTTCGCAGTCTCGGCCGGAAGACGCTGACATCTCCGGGGAAGGTGCAGATGACGATGTTAGTCACTGCATGCTATCGGACTTTGAGTCTTATGGATAGCATATGAGACTTTTTCGCAGTCTCGGCCGGAAGACGCTGACATCTCTGGGGAAGGTGCAGATGACGATGTTAGTCATTGCATGCTATCGGGCTACTAAAATAGTCTCGGAGTTCTTTCGCTAAAATGCGAACATGCTTTAGCAAAGAAACAGAACCTCCAATTGATCAGAGCAACATATAGTTTTTGGAGAAAAACAAACGTGTCTACTGGGGGGAAGGAGGGTATGCTGATAAAATTTTCTTCTAAGCGACCATTTAGAGGAAACACTGGGTCCAACAAGAAAGAAGAAAAATCACTCAAAGTGTATAAATCTCACATAGGTAAGTGTTTTATCCTAATTCCGAACCATAGATATGTCATGACTTGATTTTGCAAATCATTTCCTATCAAATTAAATATTACACGTGTGATCATGGATCAATAGGACTTTTTTGGGAATGTTGTTTTGGTGGGAAATTTGGCTCTGAGTGTTTGGGCCTTTTCCTTTTCTGTTTTTGTTTAGTGCGGGGCAGAAAGTCGTCAGTGCACAAGATTTTGGTTGGCGATCAAAGGCAGAGGACCACTTCAAGTCGTGGTTTCCTTTCTTTTCTTGTTTGCTTGTGACAATTTTGTATTGTTCAGATATTGTCTAGTCCAAAGACTTTTCGACGTCGAACTGCTTTTTCACCTCCTCCTTGATCTTCAGCAACGTCTCGGGTTTCATTCTCCTTAGCTTTTGCTTCACCTCCTCCTTGTTGTTCCGCCTCTATTAGAAACAATGGATAGATATATATACAAGGTCATCCAACAACCTAACTAAGATTTCTCTTATAGCTTTTCCTGACATATCTGATACAACTATCTATCCTAAAAATAAGTGATCCCATTAATCAAGAGATCAAGATACAAAATAAAATTAAAATACACTAAGAATTAATACATACAATCAGAATTAATACAAATAGAATCAATTAAGATCAGCACAATCATGTAGCAATATTCTCAATACAATTAGGATTAGCACAATCATACAACAATATTCTCAATATTGTGCATTATAGACTTGATTAAATCTAAATTAGTATAAATGAAATACTAATAATGTTATTTGATTTCTAAAAAATAAAGTTATTTTATTGCAAATGAAACTATTTTTAACTTTTAAAATAACAATAACTAATTATAAAAATAAAATATTACTTGAACAATTACACTTGAAATTTTTATCTAAGTTAAAAAGAATGCAATTATCTCTACTTTAAAGTCTATAAAGAAAAAAAATAAAAAATTTATTTAAAATAAGAAAAATGTCATTATGTTAAATACTGTTATCTACAAAATTAAATCTTATTAAATAAAAAATAATATTAAAAATATAATCTATATATATACCAAAAAAATATTGCAAAAAATTAAGAGAAGTATCTTTTTTTTTGGGAACATCATCAACAAAAAATTATTATGTTCACTATTTTTCATCCACCGATGTAGAAAATTATCTAGTTTTCCGTTCTCGTATGAGGTCGGAAAGTTTATTGGCAATAGGTCGGTAGAAGAATTTTGGAGGGTTATTTGATTCATTTGTTTTAGTTTTATTCATAAATTAATATTAATTTATTTTCAAATAAATTTGTTTATTTTCTTAGTTTCTATCCAATATTTTTTTTAATAGAAACTAAGAAAAAAAGAAAATAAATTATTATTTGAATATTCTTGAACCCGACTAGAAAACGGATCCAATACTTCAAAAAAGAATTAAGCTTAGAGTCATATGAATGAAAATCTCATGCAAGCATGAACATCCATCCGTCACACAGGACTTTAGAGGGGAGAAGGCACGGGTACTAATCCCCTTTTCTTAAAATTTTTCATGTACATCATCTAACTATATACAAACAAGGCCCTGGACGCCTACGTGTCGCACTGTGGTTAACCCAATTTCCCGCCCAAAAATGTCACCTCCAGCTACAGTGCACCACTACATTTCCCATTCCAAGCCTTTGCAATACGTGTCCAAGCTTCTCCAATACGTTTCTAAAGCGTTTCCAATACGTTTTCCTTCTCCCGATGTGCTTGGGTAACCGAAATGTCAAGCATTTATTGTGGCACGCGTTTTGCAATTTTCATTTATTGTTGCAGACCTTTTGCATCTCTCTTCCTTCAGAAATCCCAAGCGCCATTTTTTTTACCATTTTCACTTTCTCTCATTTCTCTCTCCCCAATTGCTATCTCCCCCTTCTCTGTTCCTTCTTTTCATTTTTTTATTCTCCCTGTTTTTCTGCATTTTTTTACATCTAAAGCTATGATTTTTTACACCAAAATTATGATTTTTATCTCAGATTCCATGACAACGATATCATATTTGCGTTCCTTTCCAGGTTTGCATTTCTATATCGTGTTCTTGGTGGAAGAACACACCAAAGTTTAAATATTTTTATCTCAAAACTCTATGAGTGCGGGTTCGTTTTCTTTGTGACTTCTGACAATACAAAAGTTTAAATTTTTTTATTTTGTTTTCTGACTTCTCACAATACCTTCGCTATTGTATGCAGAGAAGGTGAAAGAACACTAAAGCTGCAATTTTTATCTCCAAAAAGCTTTGATTTTTATCTCAAATAGATTTGTTTTCTGTGTTTTTCTGCATTTTTTTACATCTAAAGCTGTGATTTTTTACATCAAAAACTGATTTTTATCTCAGATTCCATGACAATGATATCATATTTGCATTCCTCTCCAGGTTTGCATTTCTATATCGTGTTCTTGGTGGAAGAACACACCAAAGCTGGCATTTTTATCTCAAAACTCTGTGAGTGCAGGTTTGTTTTCTTTGTGACTTCTGACAATACAAAAGTTTAAATTTTTTTATTTTGTTTTTTGACTTCTCACAATACCTTCGCTATTGTATGCAGAGGAGGTGAAAGAACACTAAAGCTGCGATTTTTATTCCAAAAAGCTTCGATTTTTATCTCAAACAGATTTGTGTTTTGTATTTTTCTGCGTTTTTTTACATCTAAAGCTGTGATTTTTTACACCAAAACTGTGATTTTTATCTCAAATTCCATGACAACGATAGCATATTTGCGTTCCTCTCCAGGTTTGCATTTTTATATCGTGTTCTTGGTGGAAGAACACACCAAAGCTGTCATTTTTATCTCAAAACTCTGAGTGTGGGTTCGTTTTCTTTGTGACTTTTGACAATACAAAAGTTTAAATTTTTATATTTTGTTTTCTGATTTCTCACAATACCTTTACTATTGTATGCAGAGAAGCTGAAAGAACACTAAAGCTGTGATTTTTATCTCCAAAAAGCTTCGATTTTTATCTCAAACAGATTTGTTTTCTTTGTTTCTCACAATACAAAAGCTTACATTTTTTTAGTCAGTCTTTATTGCATGCAGAGAAGGTGGAAGAGCATACTACAACGACAGTTTTTATCTAAAAACTCCACGAGTATGGGTTCATTTTCTTTGTTTTTTTGGTTTATGGTTAAATTTTTTTCGTCTTTGTCAGCCTTATCAAACGTGTTCATTCTTTCTTATACCCATTCTTTTGGGGTTTTATGATTTTTCACGAGACAAAAGCTTTAATTTTTTTGGGTGTTCTTCCTTTATTTTGTTTTCTAAGTTCTTGCACTACAAAAAGTTTAAATTTTTTTATTTTATTTTCTGACTTCTCACAATACCTTTGCTATTGTATGCAAAGAAGGTGGAAGAAGACACTAATCTACAAAAAGCTTCTATTTTTATCTCAAACAAGTTTGTTTTCTTTGATTCTCTGACTACATTTTGTTTGTTTCTTTGTTTCTCACAATACAAAAGTTTAAATTTTTTTGTGAACCTCAGCCTTCTCCGATGTCCCACTTTTTTTGGGTTTTATGATTTTTCGCAAGACAAAAGCTTTAATTTTTTTGGATATTCTCCCTTTATTTTGTTTTCTGAGTTCTCGCACTACAAAAAAAATTAAATTTTTGTGTGTTCCTAAGCCTTCTATAGCTTGCGTTGCATTTTGGGTTTATATCTGGATCATTGGGTAACTTTTTTTTTTGTTTTTTATTTTTCGCAACCCAAAAGCTTAAATTTTTTTGGGTGTTCTACCTTTATATTTTTTTTTCCTTTAATGTTGGCTGAAGTTATTTCAATGGGTTATATTTTTATATTTGTTCAATCCCTTTGAGTTAGACACTTTCAACTTTGATTTTCAAATATATGACATGCTTTATTATCACATATATGTCATCCTTTATTTATATGGTCAGATAATTGAATATAGTAGTTTTGGACTTCTTTGTTTATGGTTTTTTTATGGTCACAGAGATTTCAATTTACATTTTGATGCAGAGGCTCTCAACATTCACAGCTTGAATTATATTTATTCTTTATTAGTAATATAGATATTTTTTATTGCTCATTGTTAGGTTTTAGTTAATTTAATATTATTTTATTAGTAATATAGATTATTTTAGTTAATTTTTGTTTGCGTCTCATTTTTGCGTTCAGTTGTAGCAATCACAGGAATTCTTGACAAAAAATCAGCTGACTCCGATGATAGGGTAGCTAATAATCAAGAAGCAACAAAATTGGAGTAATGATGACCCCATTTGATTGATGAAGAAATTTTAATGTTACTTTGTTTTAACAATTTAAAGTTGTAATTTCATAATCATGATTTCCAGACAATGTATTTTATTAATATTGTATTCAAACATTGTCAAAATAGACAGAGTTTCACAAAAGTTTCTTAAGAAGTCGGGTTTGATTATGATTAATATATGATTCATGTTGAGTGTTTGATCAATTTAATTTCATGTAGTTTTTTAATGGCTGAATTTCATATATATACAATTTTATTATATATGTCAAAAAGAATAATGTTCACGTTACTTTAGTTGAAATCTATATAACAAAAAATTATTGAATTAATAAATAAATTTTAGAGAAATAAAAAAATGTTAAGATGATGAGTTAACGTTTTAATTTTCATTTTCAATCATAAAAAAAATAATGATCAATTGGGGAGTTTGGGTGATTAATATTAAACTAATGTTAGTGAAATAACCTCTTTATTTTTTTTAATAAATTCCTAAGACCATTTACATTATATAATTATTGATTTATGAGTTACTTATTATAATTTTGTGGGTCTTATAATTTTATATAAATTTAAAATTAAAATTTACTCCTATGCTAACATTACGTTATACTTTTGTTTAACTTTTCTGTCAATTTTTTATTATATTTATATCGTTCTATATATCAATTTGTCGTTTTTTTTTGTTTTTCCCATTTATTGTTAATAGAAATATGCGTGATTGCTCTATTACAAAAAATTAATTAGCTTCATACTTAGGAAATACTTCCATTTCTATTTCACTCAGTTTTACAGTGAGGTGTTGTTTATACCGGGGTCACATAATTTTGGACCAATCATGGAAATTAATTTATGGATAATAAAATCAATTCGTTTGGTTGAATAGTCAATTTAAAATATTATGTGGATATAAAAGTCACAATTTCAAATTTCTATCTTCAAATTTCAAATTTAAAATCAATTTGTTTGATTTAGCAATCAATTTAAAATTCGTTTGTGTTTATCTTCACTTCTCTGTTTCAAAGTGACAATTTCGTTAACAATTAGTTACATATTTTATTGACGTTTAATTAATAAGCATACTTTATTCATATTTTTGTTAATTTTCATTTCAAATTAATAGGTACTTAAGAATCAATTTTAAATATTATGTTAGGATATAGAAATAATGATAATTTTCAAATTAATAACCATATTCTGTTAGGATATGGAAATAATCATAATTTAGACGATCATTTATTCCTAATTAGTATGCACTTAACAATCAATTTTAATTATTACAATATCAATTTTAATATATTATTAAAACAACTTCAATTTTGTATTTATTTTTGCCGTAATCATTGTCAATTTATTGACATTAAATTAATAAGCATATTTTATTCATATTTTTGTTAATTTTCATTTCTAATTAATAGGTACTTAACAATCAATTTTAAATATTCTGTTAAGAAATAGAAATAATAATAATTTTAAAACTAATAGCATTTGTTTTAGGATATGAAAATAATCATCACTTAGACGACAATGAGTTATTCTTAATTAGTAGGTACTTAACAATCAATTTTATATATTGCAGTATCAATTTTAACATATTAGTAAAACCAATTTGTTTGATTTAGCAGTCAATTTAAAATTCGTTTGTGTTTATCTTCATTCTCTGTTTCAAAGTGACAATTTCGTTAACAATTAGTTACATATTTTATTGACGTTTAATTAATAAGCATACTTTATTCATATTTTTGTTAATTTTCATTTCAAATTAATAGGTACTTAAGAATCAATTTTAAATATTATGTCAGGATATAGAAATAATGATAATTTTCAAATTAATAACCATATTCTGTTAGGATATGGAAATAATCATAATTTAGACGATGATTTATTTCTAATGGGTAGGCACTTAACAATCAATTTTAATTATTACAATATCAATTTTAATATATTATTCAAACAACTTTAATTTTGTATTTATTTTTTCTGTAATCATTGTCAATATATTGACATTAAATTAATAAGCATATTTTATTCATATTTTTGTTAATTTTCATTTCAAATTAATAGGTACTTAGCAATCAATTTTAAATATTCTGTTAAGAAATAGAAATAATCATAATTTTAAAATTAATAAGCATTTCTTTTAGGATATGAAAATAATCATCACTTAGACGACAATGAGTTATTCTTAATTAGTAGGTACTTAACAATCAATTTTATATATTGCAATATCAATTTTAACATATTAGTAAAACCAATTTTTTTGATTTAGCAGTCAATTTAAAATTCGTTTGTGTTTATCTTCACTTCTCTGTTTCAAAGTGACAATTTCGTTAACAATTAGTTACATATTTTATTGACGTTTAATTAATAAGCATACTTTATTCATATTTTTGTTAATTTTCATTTCAAATTAATAGGTACTTAAGAATCAATTTTAAATATTATGTTAGGATATAGAAATAATGATAATTTTCAAATTAATAACCATATTCTGTTAGGATATGGAAATAATCATAATTTAGACGATGATTTATTTCTAATGGGTAGGCACTTAACAATCAATTTTAATTATTACAATATCAATTTTAATATATTATTAAAACAACTTCAATTTTGTATTTATTTTTGCCGTAACCATTGTCAATATATTGACATTAAATTAATAAGCATATTTTATTCATATTTTTGTTAATTTTCATTTCAAATTAATAGGTACTTAACAATCAATTTTAAATATTCTGTTAAGAAATAGAAATAATAATAATTTTAAAACTAATAGCATTTGTTTTAGGATATGAAAATAATCATCACTTAGACGACAATGAGTTATTCTTAATTAGTAGGTACTTAACAATCAATTTTATATATTGCAGTATCAATTTTAACATATTAGTAAAACCAATTTGTTTGATTTAGCAGTCAATTTAAAATTCGTTTGTGTTTATCTTCACTTCTCTATTTCAAAGTGACAATTTCGTTAACAATTAGTTACATATTTTATTGACGTTTAATTAATAAGCATACTTTATTCATATTTTTGTTAATTTTCATTTCAAATTAATAGGTACTTAAGAATCAATTTTAAATATTATGTTAGGATATAGAAATAATGATAATTTTCAAATTAATAACCATATTCTGTTAGGATATGAAAATAATCATAATTTAGACGATGATTTATTCCTATGGGTAGGCACTTAACAATCAATTTTAATTATTACAATATCAATTTTAATATATTATTAAAACAACTTCAATTTTGTATTTATTTTTGCCGTAATCATTGTCAATTTATTGACATTAAATTAATAAGCATATTTTATTCATATTTTTGTTAATTTTCATTTCAAATTAATAGGTACTTAGCAATCAATTTTAAATATTCTGTTAAGAAATAGAAATAATCATAATTTTAAAATTAATAAGCATTTCTTTTAGGATATGAAAATAATCATCACTTAGACGACAATGAGTTATTCTTAATTAGTAGGTACTTAAAAATCAATTTTATATATTGCAATATCAATTTTAACATATTAGTAAAACCAATTTTTTTGATTTAGCAGTCAATTTAAAATTCGTTTGTGTTTATCTTCACTTCTCTGTTTCAAAGTGACAATTTCATTAACAATTAGTTACATATTTTATTGACGTTTAATTAATAAGCATACTTTATTCATATTTTTGTTAATTTTCATTTCAAATTAATAGGTACTTAAGAATCAATTTTAAATATTATGTTAGGATATAGAAATAATGATAATTTTCAAATTAATAACCATATTCTGTTAGGATATGGAAATAATCATAATTTAGACGATGATTTATTTCTAATGGGTATGCACTTAACAATCAATTTTAATTATTACAATATCAATTTTAATATATTATTAAAACAACTTCAATTTTGTATTTATTTTTGCCGTAATCATTGTCAATTTATTGACATTAAATTAATAAGCATATTTTATTCATATTTTTGTTAATTTTCATTTCAAATTAATAGGTACTTAACAATCAATTTTAAATAATCTGTTAAGAAATAGAAATAATAATAATTTTAAAACTAATAGCATTTGTTTTAGGATATGAGAATAATCATCACTTAGACGACAATGAGTTATTCTTAATTACTAGGAACTTAACAATCAATTTTATATATTGCAGTATCAATTTTAACATATTAGTAAAACCAATTTGTTTGATTTAGCAGTCAATTTAAAATTCGTTTGTGTTTATCTTCACTTCTCTATTTCAAAGTGACAATTTCGTTAACAATTAGTTACATATTTTATTGACGTTTAATTAATAAGCATACTTTATTCATATTTTTGTTAATTTTCATTTCAAATTAATAGGTACTTAAGAATCAATTTTAAATATTATGTTAGGATATAGAAATAATGATAATTTTCAAATTAATAACCATATTCTGTTAGGATATGAAAATAATCATAATTTAGACGATGATTTATTCCTAATGGGTAGGCACTTAACAATCAATTTTAATTATTACAATATCAATTTTAATATATTATTAAAACAACTTCAATTTTGTATTTATTTTTGCCGTAATCATTGTCAATTTATTGACATTAAATTAATAAGCATATTTTATTCATATTTTTGTTAATTTTCCTTTCAAATTAATAGGTACTTAACAATCAATTTTAAATATTCTGTTAAGAAATAGAAATAATTATAATTTTAAAATTAATAGCATTTCTTTTAGGATATGAAAATAATCATCACTTAGACGACAATGAGTTATTCTTAATTAGTAGGTACTTAATCAATTTCATATATTGCAGTATCAATTTTAACATATTAGTAAAACCAATTTGTTTGATTTAGCAGTCAATTTAAAATTCGTTTGTGTTTATCTTCACTTCTCTGTTTCAAAGTGACAATTTCGTTAACAATTAGTTACATATTTTATTGACGTTTAATTAATAAGCATACTTTATTCATATTTTTGTTAATTTTCATTTCAAATTAATAGGTACTTAAGAATCAATTTTAAATATTATGTTAGGATATAGAAATAATGATAATTTTCAAATTAATAACCATATTCTGTTAGGATATGGAAATAATCATAATTTAGACGATGATTTATTCCTAATTAGTAGGCACTTAACAATCAATTTTAATTATTACAATATCAATTTTAATATATTATTAAAACAACTTCAATTTTGTTTTTATTTTTTCCGTAATCATTGTCAATATATTGACATTAAATTAATAAGCATATTTTATTCATATTTTTGTTAATTTTCATTTCAAATTAATAGATACTTAACAATCAATTTTAAATATTCTGTTAAGAAATAGAAATAATCATAATTTTAAAATTAATAAGCATTTGTTTTAGGGTATGAAAATAATCATCACATAGACGACAATGAGTTATTCTTAATTAATAGGTACTTAACAATCAATTTTATATATTGCAGTATCAATTTTAACATATTAGTAAAACCAATTTGTTTGGTTTAGCAGTCAATTTAAAATTCGTTTGTGTTTATCTTCACTTCTCTGTTTCAAAGTGACAATTTCGTTAACAATTAGTTACATATTTTATTGACGTTTAATTAATAAGCATACTTTATTCATATTTTTGTTAATTTTCATTTCAAATTAATAGGTACTTAAGAATCAATTTTAAATATTATGTTAGGATATAGAAATAATGATAATTTTCAAATTAATAACCATATTCTGTTAGGATATGAAAATAATCATAATTTAGACGATGATTTATTCCTATGGGTAGGCACTTAACAATCAATTTTAATTATTACAATATCAATTTTAATATATTATTAAAACAACTTCAATTTTGTTTTATTTTTCCGTAATCATTGTCAATTTATTGACATTAAATTAATAAGCATATTTTATTCATATTTTTGTTAATTTTCATTTCAAATTAATAGTACTTACAATCAATTTTAAATATTCTGTTAAGAAATAGAAATAATCATAATTTTAAAATTAATAAGCATTTGTTTTAGGTATGAAAATAATCATCACTAGACGACAATGAGTTATTCTTAATTATAGGTACTTAACAATCAATTTTATATATTGCAATATCAATTTTACATATTAGTAAAACCAATTTGTTTGGTTTAGCAGTCAATTTAAAATTCGTTTGTGTTTATCTTCACTTCTCTGTTTCAAAGTGACAATTTCGTTAACAATTAGTTACATATTTTATTGACGTTTAATTAATAAGCATACTTTATTCATATTTTTGTTAATTTTCATTTCAAATTAATAGGTACTTAAGAATCAATTTTAAATATTATGTTAGGATATAGAAATAATGATAATTTTCAAATTAATAACCATATTCTGTTAGGATATGGAAATAATCATAATTTAGACGATGATTTATTCTATGGGTAGCACTTAACAATCAATTTTAATTATTACAATATCAATTTTAATATATTATTAAAACAACTTCAATTTTGTATTTATTTTTGCCGTAATCATTGTCAATTTATTGACATTAAATTAATAAGCATATTTTATTCATATTTTTGTTAATTTTCATTTCAAATTAATAGGTACTTAACAATCAATTTTAAATATCTGTTAAGAAATAGAAATAATAATAATTTTAAAACTAATAGCATTTGTTTTAGGATATGAAATAATCATCACTTAGACGACAATGAGTTATTCTTAATTACTAGGAACTTAACAATCAATTTTATATATTGCAGTATCAATTTTAACATATTAGTAAAACCAATTTGTTTGATTTAGCAGTCAATTTAAAATTCGTTTGTGTTTATCTTCACTTCTCTATTTCAAAGTGACAATTTCGTTAACAATTAGTTACATATTTTATTGACGTTTAATTAATAAGCATACTTTATTCATATTTTTGTTAATTTTCATTTCAAATTAATAGGTACTTAAGAATCAATTTTAAATATTATGTTAGGATATAGAAATAATGATAATTTTCAAATTAATAACCATATTCTGTTAGGATATGGAAATAATCATAATTTAGACGATGATTTATTCCTAATTAGTAGGCACTTAACAATCAATTTTAATTATTACAATATCAATTTTAATATATTATTAAAACAACTTCAATTTTGTTTTTATTTTTTCCGTAATCATTGTCAATATATTGACATTAAATTAATAAGCATATTTTATTCATATTTTTGTTAATTTTCATTTCAAATTAATAGATACTTAACAATCAATTTTAAATATTCTGTTAAGAAATAGAAATAATCATAATTTTAAAATTAATAAGCATTTGTTTTAGGGTATGAAAATAATCATCACATAGACGACAATGAGTTATTCTTAATTAATAGGTACTTAACAATCAATTTTATATATTGCAGTATCAATTTTAACATATTAGTAAAACCAATTTGTTTGGTTTAGCAGTCAATTTAAAATTCGTTTGTGTTTATCTTCACTTCTCTGTTTCAAAGTGACAATTTCGTTAACAATTAGTTACATATTTTATTGACGTTTAATTAATAAGCATACTTTATTCATATTTTTGTTAATTTTCATTTCAAATTAATAGGTACTTAAGAATCAATTTTAAATATTATGTTAGGATATAGAAATAATGATAATTTTCAAATTAATAACCATATTCTGTTAGGATATGAAAATAATCATAATTTAGACGATGATTTATTCCTATGGGTAGGCACTTAACAATCAATTTTAATTATTACAATATCAATTTTAATATATTATTAAAACAACTTCAATTTTGTATTTATTTTTGCCGTAATCATTGTCAATTTATTGACATTAAATTAATAAGCATATTTTATTCATATTTTTGTTAATTTTCCTTTCAAATTAATAGGTACTTAACAATCAATTTTAAATATTCTGTTAAGAAATAGAAATAATAATAATTTTAAAACTAATAGCATTTGTTTTAGGATATGAGAATAATCATCACTTAGACGACAATGAGTTATTCTTAATTACTAGGAACTTAACAATCAATTTTATATATTGCAGTATCAATTTTAACATATTAGTAAAACCAATTTGTTTGATTTAGCAGTCAATTTAAAATTCGTTTGTGTTTATCTTCACTTCTCTATTTCAAAGTGACAATTTCGTTAACAATTAGTTACATATTTTATTGACGTTTAATTAATAAGCATACTTTATTCATATTTTTGTTAATTTTCATTTCAAATTAATAGGTACTTAAGAATCAATTTTAAATATTATGTTAGGATATAGAAATAATGATAATTTTCAAATTAATAACCATATTCTGTTAGGATATGAAAATAATCATAATTTAGACGATGATTTATTCCTATGGGTAGGCACTTAACAATCAATTTTAATTATTACAATATCAATTTTAATATATTATTAAAACAACTTCAATTTTGTATTTATTTTTGCCGTAATCATTGTCAATTTATTGACATTAAATTAATAAGCATATTTTATTCATATTTTTGTTAATTTTCATTTCAAATTAATAGGTACTTAGCAATCAATTTTAAATATTCTGTTAAGAAATAGAAATAATCATAATTTTAAAATTAATAAGCATTTGTTTTAGGATATGAAAATAATCATCACTTAGACGACAATGAGTTATTCTTAATTAGTAGGTACTTAACAATCAATTTTATATATTGCAATATCAATTTTAACATATTAGTAAAACCAATTTTTTTGATTTAGTAGTCAATTTAAAATTCGTTTGTGTTTATCTTCACTTCTCTGTTTCAAAGTGACAATTTCGTTAACAATTAGTTACATATTTTATTGACGTTTAATTAATAAGCATACTTTATTCATATTCTTGTTAATTTTCATTTCAAATTAATAGGTACTTAAGAATCAATTTTAAATATTATGTTAGGATATAGAAATAATGATAATTTTCAAATTAATAACCATATTCTGTTAGGATATGGAAATAATCATAATTTAGACGATGATTTATTTCTAATGGGTAGGCACTTAACAATCAATTTTAATTATTACAATATCAATTTTAATATATTATTAAAACAACTTCAATTTTGTATTTATTTTTGCCGTAATCATTGTTAATTTATTGACATTAAATTAATAAGCATATTTTATTCATATTTTTGTTAATTTTCATTTCAAATTAATAGGTACTTAACAATCAATTTTAAATATTCTGTTAAGAAATAGAAATAATAATAATTTTAAAACTAATAGCATTTGTTTTAGGATATGAAAATAATCATCACTTAGACGACAATGAGTTATTCTTAATTAGTAGGTACTTAACAATCAATTTTATATATTGCAGTATCAATTTTAACATATTAGTAAAACCAATTTGTTTGATTTAGCAGTCAATTTAAAATTCGTTTGTGTTTATCTTCACTTCTCTATTTCAAAGTGACAATTTCGTTAACAATTAGTTACATATTATATTGACGTTTAATTAATAAGCATACTTTATTCATATTTTTGTTAATTTTCATTTCAAATTAATAGGTACTTAAGAATCAATTTTAAATATTATGTTAGGATATAGAAATAATGATAATTTTCAAATTAATAACCATATTCTGTTAGGATATGGAAATAATCATAATTTAGACGATGATTTATTTCTAATGGGTAGGCACTTAACAATCAATTTTAATTATTACAATATCAATTTTAATATATTATTAAAACAACTTCAATTTTGTATTTATTTTTGCCGTAATCATTGTCAATTTATTGACATTAAATTAATAAGCATATTTTATTCATATTTTTGTTAATTTTCATTTCAAATTAATAGGTACTTAACAATCAATTTTAAATATTCTGTTAAGAAATAGAAATAATAATAATTTTAAAACTAATAGCATTTGTTTTAGGATATGAAAATAATCATCACTTAGACGATAATGAGTTATTCTTAATTAGTAGGTACTTAACAATCAATTTTATATATTGCAGTATCAATTTTAACATATTAGTAAAACCAATTTGTTTGATTTAGCAGTCAATTTAAAATTCGTTTGTGTTTATCTTCACTTCTCTATTTCAAAGTGACAATTTCGTTAACAATTAGTTACATATTTTATTGACGTTTAATTTATAAGCATACTTTATTCATATTTTTGTTAATTTTCATTTCAAATTAATAGGTACTTAAGAATCAATTTTAAATATTATGTTAGGATATAGAAATAATGATAATTTTCAAATTAATAACCATATTCTGTTAGGATATGAAAATAATCATAATTTAGACGATGATTTATTCCTAATGGGTAGGCACTTAACAATCAATTTTAATTATTACAATATCAATTTTAATATATTATTAAAACAACTTCAATTTTGTATTTATTTTTGCCGTAATCATTGTCAATTTATTGACATTAAATTAATAAGCATATTTTATTCATATTTTTGTTAATTTTCATTTCAAATTAATAGGTACTTAACAATCAATTTTAAATATTCTGTTAAGAAATAGAAATAATTATAATTGTAAAATTAATAGCATTTCTTTTAGGATATGAAAATAATCATCACTTAGACGACAATGAGTTATTCTTAATTAGTAGGTACTTAATCAATTTCATATATTGCAGTATCAATTTTAACATATTAGTAAAACCAATTTGTTTGATTTAGCAGTCAATTTAAAATTCGTTTGTGTTTATCTTCACTTCTCTGTTTCAAAGTGACAATTTCGTTAACAATTAGTTACATATTTTATTGACGTTTAATTAATAAGCATACTTTATTCATATTTTTGTTAATTTTCATTTCAAATTAATAGGTACTTAAGAATCAATTTTAAATATTATGTTAGGATATAGAAATAATGATAATTTTCAAATTAATAACCATATTCTGTTAGGGTATGGAAATAATCATAATTTAAACGATGATTTATTCCTAATTAGTAGGCACTTAACAATCAATTTTAATTATTACAATATCAATTTTAATATATTATTAAAACAACTTCAATTTTGTTTTTATTTTTTGCGTAATCATTGTCAATATATTGACATTAAATTAATAAGCATATTTTATTCATATTTTTGTTAATTTTCATTTCAAATTAATAGATACTTAACAATCAATTTTAAATATTCTGTTAAGAAATAGAAATAATCATAATTTTAAAATTGATAAGCATTTGTTTTAGGGTATGAAAATAATCATCACTTAGACGACAATGAGTTATTCTTAATTAGTAGGTACTTAACAATCAATTTTTTATATTGCAGTATCAATTTTAACATATTAGTAAAACCAATTTGTTTGGTTTAGAAGTCAATTTAAAATTCGTTTGTGTTTATCTTCACTTCTCATTTTCAAAGGGACAATTTCGTTAACAATTATTTACATATTTAATTGACGTTTAATTAATAAACATACTTTATTCATATTTTTGTTAATTTTCATTTCAAATTAATAGGTACTTAAGAATCAATTTTAAATATTATGTTAGGATATAGAAATAATGATAATTTTCAAATTAATAACCATATTCTGTTAGGATATGGAAATAATCATAATTTAGACGATGATTTATTCCTAATTGGTAGGCACTTAACAATCAATTTTAATTATTATAATATCAATTTTAATATATTATTAAAACAACTTCAATTTTGTATTTATTTTTGCCGTAATCATTGTCAATTTATTGACATTAAATTAATAAGCATATTTTATTCATATTTTTGTTAATTTTCATTTCAAATTAATAGGTACTTAACAATCAATTTTAAATATTCTGTTAAGAAATAGAAATAATCATAATTTTAAAATTAATAGCATTTCTTTTAGGATATGAAAATAATCATCACTTAGAAGACAATGAGTTATTCTTAATTAGTAGGTACTTAACCATCAATTTTATATATTGCAGTATCAATTTTAACATATTAGTAAAACCAGCATCAATTTTGTATTTGTTTTTGCCTTAATCATTATAAATTTATTAATGTTTAATTAATAAGCATATTTTATTCGTATTTTTGTTAAATTTTATTTCAAATTAGTAGGTACTTAACAATCAATTTTATATATTGCAGTATCAATTTTAATATATTAGTAAAACCAACATCAATTTTGTATTTGTTTTTGCCGTAATCATTATAAATTTATTAACATTTAATTAATAAGCATATTTTATTCGTATTTTTGTTAAATTTTATTTCAAATTAGTAGGTTATTAACAATTAATTTTAAATATTACATTATCAATTTTAACATATTATGAAAACAGCTTCAATTTTGTTTTTATTTTTGCCGTAATCATTGTCAATTTATTGACATTTATTTAATAAGCATATTTTATTCATATTTTTGTTAATTTTCATTTCAAATTAATAGGTACATAACAATCAATTTTAAATATTCTGTTAGGATATAGAAATAAGCATAATTTTAAAATTAATAAGTATTTCTTTTAGGATTTAGAAATAATCATAATTTAGATGATGAATTATTCTTAATTAGTAGGTACTTAACAATTAATTTTAAATATTACAGTATCAATTTTAACATATTATTAAAACCAGCATCAATTTTGTATTTATTTTTACGGTAATCATTGTCAATTTATTGACATTTAATTAATAAGCATATTTTATTCATATTTTTGTTAATTTGCATTTCAAATTAATAGGTACATAACAATCAATTTTAAATATTCTGTTAGGATATAGAAATAATCATAATTTTAAAATTAATAAGCATTTCTTTTAGGATATAGAAATAATCATAACTTAGATGATGAGTTATTCTTAATTAGTAGGTACTTAACAATCAATTTTAAATATTACAATATCAATTTTAACATATTATTAAAACCAACATCTAATTTGTATTTGTTTTTACCGTAATCATTATAAATTTATTAACGTTTAATTTATCAGCATATTTTTTTCATATTTTTGTTAATTTTCATTTCAAATTAATAGGTACTTAATAATCAATTTTAAATATTTTGTTAGGATATAAAAATAATCATAATTTTCAAATTAATAAGCATTTCTTTTAGGATATGGAAATAATCATAACTTAGACGATGAGTTATTCTGAACTGAGTGAATTCGAAGGATTTTCGTGATATGCTCACATTTGCATCCTCTCCATCTTCCATTTTCGTTCCTCTCCATTCATTATACTGATCAATAATAAATATGGATGATGGACGAAAACCGAAAAAGGTTAGCGCTTAATATACTAAGTAGATTATTAGAGTATATATATGGATTAATAGATTAAATATTTGCTGAGGTGCAAAAGATTATCATGGGAAATGAAAAATATTATCATTATATGATCAACAATAAATATGGATGACCCACAGGACAAATATATTACTTTCCATGTTGACGTCATGGGACCTCTCATACATTTTTTTTATAATTGTTTGTTCGTGAATATATAGAAAAGATTATCATTATACCGATAAGCAATAAATATGGATGAAGAACGGAAACCGTAAAAGGTTAGCACTTAATATACTAAGTAGATTATTAAAGTATATATATGGATTAATAGACTAAATGTTTGCTAAGGTGCAAAAGATTATCATGGGAAGTGAAAAAGATAATCATTATATGATCAACAATAAATATGGATGACCCACGGGACAAACATATTACTTTCCATGTTGACGTCATGGGACCTCTCATACATTTTTTTTATAATTGTTTGTTCGTGAATATATGGAAAAGATTATCATTATACTGATCAACAATAAAGGGACCTCTCATAAGTTTTTCTTTTTATTATAATTGTTTGTTCGTGAATATATGAAAAAAATATCATTATACTGATCAACAATAAATATGGATGAGGAACAGAAACCGTAAAAGGTTAGCACTTAATATACTAAGTAGATTATTAGAGTATATATATGGATTAATAGACTAAATGTTTGCTGAGATACAAAAGATGATCATGGGAAGTGAAAAAGATCATCATTATTGTTCTGATTATTAAATGATCAATAATTGTATCCAAAAATCTAATGAACTCATTTATCTCTCTTTATTGTGCAGCCTCTCTTTCATTGCTACATCAACACCATCCAACAATTTACAATAGCATTAGGTTTGTTTGTATTCTTACTTTATGTTACTTTTTTCTAAACATAGCTCAACATTATTATCATACAAATAAACATCGTTATTGAACTTTGCACATATATTAGTAATATTCAAAAAGGAGTATGAGCCCAGGCGTCGCACGGGCAAAACTCTAGTTATTAAGTAAAATCAAGTAAAATTAAGTAAAGTTATTTCTCACGGATTTCTAGATCTATGCGTCCAAGAGCACGATAGAAAGTTATTATTATATAGACTATATTGATTTAAGAAAAAGAAAAAAGTTATTACATAGAGGTGTTTTAACCTAGTTTGATGACATCAACATCAAATCAATAACATATGATTCTAAGAATTAACTCGAACTGGTTAGTACACCAAAAATAAAAAAATGGAACTGGTTATAAGTTTTGTTCCTAATCCATCCGACCAATTAGTTTAATAACACTAGTTAGAACTTAAAACATTCGAACCACACACTTGAATCTTTAATGGACTAATCATACACAGTCTTTAGGCTGGTACTTGAGGCTTAATAATAATAATAATAATAATAATAATAATAATAAAAGATCACTCTCAAACTATATGGATTAAAAAAGTAAGAATCATGAAACTATAGGGATCAAATGAGTAATTTAACCTTATTATTATTATCATTTAAGGAAATGCAGTTTGTATAAAATGTTAAGAATTTAAATTTAAGCAATTTAACTTTTTTTACAAAACTATTATTTTTTTTTTTGTAGATATCTAGTTCACATCAATCAATTTTATTTTTATGTTTTTTTTTTGGATATTAAATAAATATTTAAAATTTTAAAAGAAACAAAAATGATCAATTTTTATCTTTGCAAATTTCTATAATAAAATTAATGTTAAGTAAATATTTTAAAAATGAATAAGTAGATAATTCTTTTAATAAAAATTATGTTTTTAAAATTTATAAAATTAAAATAATTAATATTAATATTGTTAAAATAACAACAGAGACTCGTGCAATCCACAGTTCTAAATCTAACCTGATTGGATGTGGATCAGTCGTTACTCGTTAACGTACGCCTTCAATAAATAGGAAACTATAAAATAAATTTGATCAAATCAATGGAATGCTAAAAGATTTTCAACTCGTGTTTTTTTTATTTAATATATATTTATGAATGTATAAGTAGTTTCATAATCAGTAGAGATATTATTATTCATCAAATGTCCACATCATGTCATATAAAATATTCCATGGATGGAAAACGGGAAAAGTGACCAAATTCAAATTCCATTCGAATTCAACTTTTCATAAACTATAGGATTTATAATACGCAAAGTAAAAACGAGAGTATTTATTTGACATTAATTTAAAATAAATTAAATTTATCAGATATTTTTATTAAGTTAAAGATGAATAAAGCTTTTGCATAAAAAAAAGTTGAATAAAGCTTTACTTTCTAATTATTTTATACAAAAAATATATGGATGATAATTAATGTATAAATCAATGATAATAAATATTTCTAATTAGTGTATTTTTTTTTTTACTGAATCTAATTAGTGTACCTAAAAGTAACAATATTGAATGAAAATGTATAGTTAAACATTTTCAAATATTAATAAGTAGTGGTTTTTTTGTGTGAATATATTAGTAAGTAGTGGTGAGCATTACCCAATCCGGTCCATTAACTTTTTTTACATGAAATTGAGAGATGTGCTAAGACCAATTGATGGGAGCAATCCTAATTATAGATTGACACTACAACCTTTAATAGCCAAAATAACACATTCCAATATGAAGTGCCTTTGCACAACATGTGCAATATAGTCTCCAAGTGTCCTTCTAGGATGTTCTTCTTCTGCCATTTCAGGCTCCTCAAAGATAGGAAGAGTTAAGAGTAATGGCAAGTGTGGTGGAGGTGTAGGTTGTGGTTGTGGTTGTGTGGTGAAGAAGATGAAGCTTGTCGAGTTCTTTTCTTAGCCCTATTCTCTTTTTGCTTTTGCTTCTTCCTTAAGGCATTGTTTCTTCTACAAGTTCTTCGAATCTCTTGATCCAAAGGGACTAGATCTTCTTAAGAAACTCTACCTCACATACATGGAACAAAGCAACTAAAGAACATGTTAGCAAAGTACTCAAGAGTAATACAAAAACAGAATTTAAAAGCAAAGAATTGAAGAATAACGAATCATTGCATAGAATATGAAATTAGCATAAGTTGCCTAATACGAGAAACAAGTCCCCGACAACGAAGCCAGAAAACTTATTACATCATTGACGAATGTACCAATTAGTGTAGTATTTTCAATAGTAAGTAGAAAGATGGTCACCTCAAGGACTTGTTTGTACTAAGCTTTTTTGTGTAAACTCAACAACTAAGCAATGGTAATTTCTTGTTTTGAGATAAGGTTGCAATAAATTGAAGTTCAGCTCTAAAATTAAACTACTTAAAATAAGGTACATTTCACAAAGACAATATATCAAACAGTTGATGTGCAGTAATTGGAAACAACAATTAAACAAACTACTTAGGGTTTTTAGTGGTACTTGGCAAACATCTCGATAAAGAATTATTTTTATCTATTTAATGAGAACCATAACAATATCTCAATCCACTCAAGTCTTCTAACCTTGATTTCTCGAGTAAAAGAGGCTAAATCACTTAACTCTACTCCTAACTCCTAAGCAAGTTAAGTTAAATGAATTATTTAAGAGAAAGGATTGCCAAGAGAATAATAAACATTACTTTATCCCCAAATGAGACATTCATTATATAGTATTCTCAAATCTCAGTTTTAAAGCATTTTCTAATGACAATGAAACATACAAATAAGTGTTTGGGTGATCAAGCCAAGAACAAACATTAAAAGCAGAGAAATAACATTATTATTGAATAATCATTAAATAGATAGTAGACATAGTTACATGAGATTTGTTAGTACACAAAATCCTCAACTTCAAAGAGATTAACTCCTCATTGTCATGAGAAGCTACCAAAACATACAAGGGAAAGTTAAAAAAAAAATGGAAGATTGGTGAAGGAAGTAAAAGAGAGTAAGTTCTTGAGTCTCTAACCGCTACACACGCAACCCTAGATTGATATTGAATGTCTCCAATGATGAGTGGATCCAAATTCCATGCAGTATCTTTGTTTTGTTGTTTCCTCATTAAAGCACACTAAGTGAATTTTTCATGGGATCACTTTTTTTCTTCTTCCAAAGAGGCTGCGTCACTCAACGAGCCTTGATGTTGTTGACATGGCTTCTTCAAGAGAAATTTGCTAAGAGAGATAGACTTCTCGCTTAGCCACCAGCTACCACGTGTCTTCTTCTAATATGGCTTCCTAGTTAAGCTACTTGGCAAACTCATTGAGTGATCAATTTTCACTTCCAAACCCTCAATTTTTTTCCAGGTGCACTAAAATGACTAAATTACTGTAAAAACATGTAAAAGCTAATAAATTTTCTAAATTTTCACTGTATGAAAATATCTAACTAATTATATATATTCCCTAACTTAAACAAGGACAAACTTAGCTACGATTCAAGGAAAAGTGAGATAATTGTTGTGAAATAGATTGCAAATATAGGAATGCACAACCGTTATCAAACTCCCTCAAATTTAAAGCTTTGCTTGTCCTCAAGAAAAAGTAAAATAAACAAAAATAAGTTAGATTAACGACAAGACTAAGGACTAGGATCAATTACAATTCCCAAAACATAAGCATGTTCACCAAAACAAAACAAGTTCACACGATTTCAAAATCACACTTGTTATGGTGATTTTGATATATAGAATCATAAAAGAAATGAACTCAAGAGTTCAAGGGATCAACAAGAATGGCAATTGGCAATGAAAAGATAAAAAAATACAATTCATTTCTCACAAGGATAGTATTTTACTTAAGTACACAAGTGTTTCAGCTGCACATGATATTCAATCAATCCATATTGGAATTACACAATCCGAACTTTGCATACCATCTCATTCAATGCAATTGCACACACACAACATGGATCACTAAGGACTTTATTAAAGTTGTAATTTGACTAGGCTACAAAGGAAAATTGTTTTTTTATATCCTAGAAATCAAAGCGCCCAAGGGTCTAGGAGAACACTAACTAATTTCCTTTTCAATTCATGAGACAAACAATTCTAAACACTGTTTCCCAACATTTTATTCACAAATTTAAAATAGCAACAACAACTTGAAATTGTTTTTGAATTTGATTGATTTTCTACTTCTTTTTAAACATTGTAGCTTTCCCAAATGTGTATGCTTTTGTTTTACAACAATCCCTTGAGCATTACAAAACAAACTCCCCTAAATTTGGAACAAATTTGCCTCAAACCATATGATATGATTTTCTATTCCTTAAAGTAAGGTAGATATTTTTTTCCTTTTTAGGCTCAAGGATTCAAGTACAAACTCATTTATTGTTTTTGGGTCAAAGGTTAATGCAAGGGAATTCATAATTAAAAAGTTTTTTTTTTTTGCTATAAGTGGCTGAACATTTAAATTAAAAACACACAATGCCTTAATCATATCCACATAATGGATGCACTTAAACAATCTTCAAAGAATCATGCAAAATCGAGTGTGCAAAACCAATGGAAAAATAAAATACAAATATATTTTACTTACAATTAATTTAAGTAGTTATGAAGGTACATCCCATTTTGGAGTTTATGTAGAATGACAAAAAAGAGATGGAAAGAAAAAAAAAGTAAAAGAAAAGAGAGAAAATGACATATGATGAGTGATATATAATTGGAAATATAAAGAGAAATAAGAAGAAAATTCAATGAAAGAAAATAGATAAAAATATGAGCATAATTATTATATTAATATTCTATATTGTAAATCTACTTATAATCAACATAAAATTATTATAAAATTGAATTTATTTTTTTGGATTTATTTTGTTAGAAATATAATTTTATCTCAAAACAAATGGGCTAAAGAAAATAAGGTGACCTTAAATATCAAACTATTATGTAATACATAATTGCATGATAATGATTAATTATAACCTTGTAAAATTAATTTAACTTTTTAAAAAGGTTTAAGTCTCTAATTGGTTCTTGAAATATACTCAAATTTTTTTTGGCTCCCTAGTAAGATTTTTCTTGTCTTTTCGTCATTGGATTTTTTTTATTTTATATTTGGTCCTTGCCATTAGGTTGGCTCTATTAAGTGTTGACGCATATGTGAAAATTTTTAAATTTTTTTTTGGTGGTTTTTAAAATTGGTTGTATTTATTTAAATAATTAAATTACAATTTTTGGTATTTTAAAATTTTCTAAAACCATTTAAATGCAACCACACCATGGACCAGTTGTTTTAAAACTTTAGATGTCATTTAAATAAATCAATAGCTAGGATATAAACCACTAATTATTATTAATTTAAAATCTGTAAATAATCAAGAAAATTGATTCTTGTTAACCCTAAACCTAAAGGCTTCTCCTTCCTTTTGATTCTTGTTAACCCTCAATTGATTAATCCTAATTCCTTAGGTGATTAATCTTTTATTCCTTAGCTAAATTCCTAATTCCTTAGGTAACTTAACCAAGAACTTAGAACATGAACAATGAATCTCTTCAATGCAAAAATTGATTTCATTCCTAAAATTAAGCTCTCACACAATTCCAATTCAAATCTAGAATCAATTTTTTTCAACACAATTCAATTCCTAAAAGTTAGTTTGATCAAGCCTAAGCATGCATTTAAGCAAATATTTGGAATATGATCACATGTATAACAAAGAAAATAAATCAGAAAATGAAGAATCACATACTTGGTTACTACTTCATTCAATTAACAACTTCAATGTTTAGCTGCAATGGATCTTGATTTGGTCTAAAATAACATTAACATCAAAAGTTACAATAGAGAGAGAGAGAGAGAGAGAGAGAGAGAGAGAGAGAGAGACAGGAAAAAATGCAAATCTATAAGTCTGAATCGAAAAAATGACAAAAGGTGCCAATTATGATGTTACAAGTTATTTTATTTAGAGCCAAATCTATATATTTTTTCTGTCACATTAGACTTTCATTGTAGCGAGGACACTTCTTACTACAACGAGGCTTCATCTTTTGCAAATGACACTTCACTTTAATCTTCTTGCTCTATGACCAACTTACGCTATGGTGAGAGTTGTACTCATTGTGGCGAGTGCTTGCTCAATATCTTAGTCTTCAACATTCATATTCGTTGTGGCAAGTCTTCACATTCATTCACTTGATAACTGGTCCTCTTTTGCTGTGGTGAAGGGTCATCTAGCTATGGTCAGCTTAAGTCTGCAACTTATCAATCCTTTAAACTAAAAAATATCTTTGTAACATCAAAATTTAAAACAAAACAATAAAAACTGTCTTTTTATTTTCTGAAATGATTTTTTATAATAGTTTATTCACAATAGCAACAATATATTAACAAAAATCCTAAAAAAGTTAGGCTAATTGCTCACAAAAACAAAGTGTGAGAAACAATTATCACCTCACCCGCACACAACATTGTGGAAGGATAATAAAAGGGTCATCTTCAATTACCTTTGTGTTTTGGGTAGCATTGGGGTAGTTATGAAAAAATGGTCAAGGTTGTGACATCTTTAATTCAAGTGTTTGGACTTTTTTTTTTTTGCTTTAATTGATGAGGTGCTTGTCATTGAAGGGAAAGTTAAAGTTGTGGCCTTAATGAATCATCCTTGTGTTCCAATGATGTTTTTGTTTTTATTTTGGATTGTGAAGAGTTGCATAAGAGTTGGGGATTTATGTACTAGATCTATTTTCTTGGAAAATGCATATGTATTATTGAGAAGAGTTGCATGAGATTTTGGATTGTAAATTGTCTTTTCTTCCAAAAAAAAATTTCAAGGTAAGTGCATATGTATTATTGTCAAGAGTTGGCATGAGGTTGTGGATTGTGAATTGTCTTTATGTTCCAAATATGTTTTCTTTCTTTCTTTTTTTCTTTAATTGATTTGACGGTTTTTAAGCTGCTAGAAATTTTAATTTGAAATTATAAATGAATATTGATGATTTAAAAACCCACCACAAATTGTTGTTTAAAAATTTAATGGACATATGAACACTTACCAGAGCCAACCAAATGGTCGGGACTAAACACAAAATATAAAAAATTTTAAAATATTGATTGCATGCATTTTATGAATTCCATTTTGGCTTAATAATACTTTTGGTCCTTAAGGTATCACAATTGAGAATTGAAATACCTAAAGTTTCAATTGAGCTAGTTGGATCCCTCAGCTATCACAAATGTGTGACTTTAGTCCCCTATATATCAATTGCGTCAATTGGATCCTCATGTACACAATTGTATAAATTTCATTTAAGTATTGTAATTGTGGGATTTTAGTCCCCAAAGTATCACAATAATGTGATTTTTTCCCTGAAAAATGATAGTTCTAATAGTGCAATTATAAATTTTAAGGTACTAAAATCGCACAATAGAGACACCTAAGGCACTCAATTGTCACAATTGAAATCTAAGGGACTAAAATCACACATTTGTGATACGTAGGGGATCCAATTGGCATAATTGAAATTTAGGAGACTAAAAGAATAATTAAAAATATATTTTAATTACTTAAAATACATTAAATATTTTACTTATCTATTTAAAATACATTAAATTATTCTTTGACCCCCTACGAAATTGAATGGAGATTTAATTATTTGTGCTGTTCTATTTTAAGCTTACCTCCAAACTCGACCTACCTTAGTTGAAGATGAGAAAATGAAAATCCTCAACCAAAGTTCAAAAGGTTGGAATTTCTAATAGAATTGGATTTTTATGTATTTAAGATGCCCTTTCATTCAAACACTAAATCATGTAGAAACTACATCACAATTACAAACTCCACTAACAAAGCAAAGAAACAACATAAAGGAAACATAGTTTACCAACACATGATGAAGACTATTCAACATAACGAAAACATAAGTCCTAGATAATCAATCCTAACCACATCCCAAACATTAATTTGATTAAGCTAGTGCTCATTCTAAAACATATTAAATTAAAAAACATTGACTAAAACTTTAAATAGGGCATCATCAGTTGAGGTTCCCACGTTTTTCTTTGAGTTGTCTCTTAAACTCCTCTAACATCTTCTTATACTTGTCAAGTTGGGAATCGGTCATGCTTTCAATAGGCCTAGCCCACCAGAACTGATCCTCTGCAGCCTTCGCTAAATGATTTAAATCCTTTGTGCGCTTCTTCTCAATAGCAATTTGGTTGGACAAGCAGTGGAGGTGTGTGTGGAGCTCAACTTCGTCCGCAGTGGAGTGCACCTTGTTGAGGTCCAAGGTAAGGAGGGGAGGTGGGCCCTGTGTCTTATAGCGTTGGACAACAGAATCAACACTGGGACTGCCAAACGAAAATACTCGATTACCGGGTGAGAACATAATCACAGCGACATCCACGCCACAAAGGGTTGCAAGCTCACTGGCTTTCTTGAAAACCCCAGTGCGACGCTTCGAGAATGTCACCCGAAGGTTACTCTCGTTTCTCATCTTCTTCATTTCGATCTTTTGTCGGCCTTTAGTCTTCTTAGCGACACCGTTCAAGTCTGGCATGTTGTTTGACTCCATGGGTTATAGGCTTTGCTATCTTATATGATATGAAATATGAATATTGATGTGCAACATAGAGGAGATGTTAGGCTCAATTTATAGGAAAAGGTTTGGTTTGGCGAACTAGAGTCTGATATGGTGAGCCAAGCGCGCCTCTGTGGACTTTCTGACCTGTATTTTGACTGCATTAAAATGGTTTCAAGATTAAGTGAATCTCAATTGAATGCCTTATATGGTATGTGCAAATTATTTTCTATATATACCATTCTGGGTACATAAATGTATATCTGTACTGAGTTTTTTTCCAGGTAGTTTTCTTTTACAGTGTCAGTCTTATCTGTTATTTGAAGAATAATTTGGTTCAATAATTAATTAAGGAAAATGATAGTTAATTTATTACCAAAGGATGGCTATGAAATAGTTTTTAGCATACTCCTTCTAACACGCCATCTGTAATTAGTTGGAATTTATTGAAAACTACAAATTCAAGAGAGAGAAAATCATTACATATGATGTGGGACCCAACAAATTTTGTCATTTCCAATGAATGTCAACCAATAAAAGAAAATCTATTGAAAATAATTTGTTCCTAATTTTTATCTTTTTTACTATATGTCAATTATATTTTGGTACAATTGACTTTATACTCCCGTTGCAGTTTGCACCATTGAGAAATGAGTCATATCATGTTGAACTTGTTTATCTCAATTTGACTGGATAAGAATCAGTTATGTTTGAAGCTCATTTTAATTTATTTTTTTTCAAGCTGAAAGTCAATTCAATTCAAGCTCATGAACGAATTAGGTTTAGAGCTGAAAGTCAATTCAATTCAAGCTCATGAACCAATTTCAAGCTAAAAGTCAATTCAGTTATGTATGAAGCTCAATTTGAATTTATTTTAGAACTAAACATTGGTTAAGTTGTTTTGATCTTTTTCCGCAAGATCGATTTTAACCGCACAAAAAATCGTTTAAGGCATTGGACCATTAAACGATCTTTTGATTCTTTTGAAAGGACAAAAACGCTAAGGTGTTGGACCATTAACGATCTCTTATTTTAGAAACGTTAAGACGTTGGACCATTAACGATATCTTGTTTTTGAAAGGAGAGAAACGTTAAGGTCTTGGATCATTAACGATCTCTTGGGGTGGTCGACAAAAGCAGGGCTTTTGCTCCTACGCATCCTCAATTGCAATGAGGAAATCAGATGTACGTAGTTCTTGCAAAAGCGGTAAAGTTATGGGTTGATTTTATGCTTTTGAATGGTCCATGTTAACCGATAAAAGCAAAGAGGACCGTTTAAGGCGTTGGACCTTAAAACGGTTTTAAGTGACTTTTACGGACAAAGCTTGATGTGTGAGTTGATTTTAACCTTAATTTCACTTTGGTTATTAGTCAATTCATTCAAGGAAACTTCCAAAGAAAAACATCCGATTGATTTTTTTGATTATTTTATTCAAAGATATTTTTATTATTTTATTATTATTTTTCAAGATATTTTGATTATTTTATTATTATTTTGCTTTTTTTTTGTTTAACCGAGGTTATAGCGTGAACGATCGGTTAGATTTTTCTTTAATAGTGATTAAACGACATTACAACATAAATGATCGGTTGAAATTCATTTTATCATTTATTAGGCGAGATAACGGCTTAAATAAACAGTTAAAACACGTTAAAAATGGAAGAAAAGAAAATCGAAAGTGAACGAGATGAAGATGAAAGCAAACAAAACAAGAAATGAATTGAAATTCTCGGATTCGAACACTTACCGATTGAAGAACGAAGAACGGACGAAGAACGATGAAGAACGCAGGAAAATCTTCACAGATTTACTCACGGAAACGTCTCGGAAGCGTTACGGAAGCACTTCGACTCGATTCTTCTTCACGGAAACATGTTTTTTTACCCAAAATAGCTGAAATGCATAGCCTAGGGGTCATGAATATTTTGGAAACAGCACCCTCCCCTATTTATAGGGAAAAAGGGAGTTGCTTGCCGCCCAGAGGCTTCTTGAGGAAAATTTCTAAGCGCATCCCAATTACTAAGTTCACCCCCTTTTCGTACTTTATGAAAAAGTTACGGAAGCCTTACGGAAGTTTTTCGGATTTGATTTTCATCTTTTTTTCTCTTTCCTTTCACCAATATAAAGTGAAATATGCTTACCCAAGATTTTTGGAAATTTTACAGAAACCATTTTTCAACAAAACGTGGAGGAGCTTGCTGCCCAGTTGCTTCCTCCTTAAGCAACCCAACTTCCAAAATATTCCAGAAGGGCCTAGATTCGAATTTCTATTTACACCCTATCTTGATAAGTTCACCCCCTATTTTTATGTTTTTGGCTGTTTTCTTTCCAAAATCTCACAAAACTTTACGGATTCCACCGCGATGAGTGTTAAGCCTTCCGAAGCAATCAACAATGGTCCTCAGATGAAATTATAGTATAACAGTTTATTTACACAAACTCCACTTTGCTAAATACACTCCCATTTTCGTGTTTTTGACTGGTTTCTTCCCGAAACATCTCAGAACTTTACGGATTCTACAACGATGGGTGTTAAACATTTTGAGGTGGTCAAACGAAGGTCGCATGCTGACAAACAATGGTTCCCGGATGAAATTAGGGTATGACAGTTGCCCCTCTTTACTTATCTTTTATCGGAGATAAAAAGGAAGTAAAGATAAGACACTAATTTCATTTGAGCGGATCCTTACTCGAGCAATCAATAGCCCAACCAGCGAAACGCGTCGTCAGACTTGGACGTCTTTGGATGGCAAAGGAAAAAATTTGGGAAAACCTGCAAAAATCTTCAAAATGATTAGAAATGGCCGACCATCATCATTCTGATGTCATCGGACTTGTTTGTCTCTGGATGATAAAGCTGCGGATAACCATAAGGTATATCCACGTGCTACCGGACCCTTGAGTCTGACGGATAGCAAAATGAGACTTTTTCACAATCTCGACCAAAAGACGCTGACTTCTCCGAAAAAGGTGCAGATGACGATGTTAGTCACAAAATGCTATCAGGCTTTGAGTCTTACGAATAACAAATGAGACTTTTTTGCAGTCTCGGCCAGAAAACGCTGACATCTACAGGAAGGTGCAGATGACGACGTTAGTCACTGCATGCTACCGGGCTTTGAGTCTTACGGATAGCAAATGAGACTATTTCGCAGTCTCATCCAGAAGACGCTGAAATCTCTGGAGAAGGTGCAGATGACGACGTTAGTCACTGCATGTTATCGGGCTTTGAGTCTTACGAATAGCAAATAAGACATTTTCGTAGTCTCGACCGGAAGATGATGACATCTTCGGGAAAGGTGCAAATGATGATGTTAGTCACTGCATTCTATCGAGCTTTGAGTCTTACGGATAACAAATGAGACTTTTTCGCAATCTCGGTCGAAAGTCCCAAACATCTCCGGGAAAGGTGCAGATGACGACGTTAGTCACTGCATGCTATCGGGCTTTGAGGCTTATGGGTAGCAAATGAGACTTTTTCGCAGTCTCGGCCGGAAGACGCTGACATCTCCGGGGAAGGTGCAGATGACGACGTTAGTCACTGCATGCTATCGGACTTTGAGTCTTACGGATAGCAAACGAGACTTTTTCGTAGTCTCGGCCAGAAGACGCTGACATCTCTGGGGAAGGTGCAGATGACGACGTTAGTCACTGCATGCTACCGGGCTTTCAGTCTTACGGATAGCAAATGAGACTTTTCCGCAGTCTCGGCCGGAAGATGCTGACATCTTTGAGGAAGGTGCAGATGATGACGTTAGTCATTGCATGCTATCGGGTTTTGAGTCTTACGTATTGCAAAATGATACTTTTTCGCAGTCTCGGCCGGAAGACGCTGACATCTGCAGGGAAGGTGCAGATGACGACGTTAGTCACTGCATGCTATCGGGCTTTGAGTCTTATGGATAGCAAATGAGTGTGTGCGGGTTACCGTATAAGGCGTCTCCGCGTGCCAACGGACTCACAGGTCACGATAGAAAAAAGTGGGGTGGTCGACAAAAGCGAGGCTTTTGCTCCTACATTTCCTCAATTTATGATGAGGAACTCACACCAACATAGTTCTTGACTTTGTGTGAGACTAAAATAGTCTCGGAGTTCTTTCGCTAAAATGCGAACATGCTTTAGCAAAGAAACAGAACCTCCAATTGATTAGAGCAACATATAGTTTTTGGAGAAAAACAAACGTGTCTACCGGGGGGAATGAGGGTATGCTGATAAAATTTTCTTCTAAGCGACCATTTAGAGGAAACACTGGGTCCAACAAGAAAGAAGAAAAATCACTCAAAGTGTATAAATCTCACACAGGTAAGTGTTTTATCCTAATTCCGAACCATAGATATGTCATGACTTGATTTTGCAAATCATTTCCTATCAAATTAAATATTACACGTGTAATCATGGATCAATATGACTTTTTCAGGAATGTTGCTTTGGTGGGATATTTGGCTCTGAGTGTTTGAGCCTTTTCCTTTTCTGTTTTTTTTAGTGCGGGGCGAGAAAGTCGTCGGTGCACAGGATTTTGATTGGCGATCAAAGGGAGAGGACCACTTCAAGTCGTGGTTTCCTTTCTTTTCTTGTTTGCTCGTGACAATTCTGTATTGTTCAGATATTGTCTAGTCCAAAGACATTTCTGTATATTTCTTTTTTTTTCTTCGATCTTTGATTGGGAATTTTCTTCTTTTCCTCTTCTTCCGATCTTTGATCAGGAACTTCTTTTTTTTTCTCTTTTTTTTTCTTTTCTTTTTCTTTTCTTCCGAGGGCAAAGATGGACATTCTCACCCTTGGTCAATGTTTATGGTGAGTTGGTATTTTTGGCTCAGAGCTTGTAGAACGACTGGACATGATATATGTCAGGGTGTTGGTTTGGTCAGCAGTCCAGGGGTAAAGGGATGTCCCACATTATTTCCATGACACGCGCGCAACGATGATGATTCAGAAATTTAATGCAAAACTAGTCACGCATGCACCTATGTGGACACTCAAGCATCAAGTTTTTGTGGTCACGCGACACTAGGGTTCAGGATTCATCATTTTTCCTATTTAAGTCACCCCAGTGTTTCCAAAATATGCTCTTTTATCAATTCATACATTTGTCCGAGTTTATCTTGGGCGTCCGGGAAAATTTTCACAGCATTCACCCTTTAGGTGCGTACACACATTTTTTTTAACAAAGCCTTTGTGTCACGATCAGTAAATCTTTTCTTTCAAAGAAAAGCCAGAAGTTATTTCTTTTCCAAAGCATGTTGGCTTTTTAGTTAACCAATTTATTTTTATTTTGTTTTTCTTTTTGACAAAGTTGATATCTACGATCACATATGTTTTTTTTCTTTTCTAAAAAGTCGTGCGAACGAGGGTACGCAAGGCCCACCTACGTCAAAATAAACGAAGAAAATGCAATGATAAATCGCAATAAAAAACAATGACAAAACAAATTGAGAGACGTAATGCCGGACCACGGTGGGAGCAAACACAATAACTGAAAGCAGCAGTGTTAAATCACAATGGAAACAAAAACAATAACTGAAAGCAGTGATGTTAAACGACATGGCATCACAAGTGTGACGACCTTGGTTGTGTAGCTTCGCCCTCTCCCAGGTAACCGAGCAGGTCGGTCATATCCTCATCCATGTGGGCTTCCTCCTCTTTGCCCAGGGATCCTGCGGGCTCGGTTCCCTCCTCAGTGGGCCAATCTCCAGGCCACGCGACCTCAGCCCTGAATTGCTCTGGGGTAGGGCATACAAAAGGTGGGGAGCCCTGCCCCTACTGGCTGAGGCTAAAACGGTAGAAGCACTCATGTAATTGCACCTGCCCGCGGTGGTTGGCCGTTTGCTGGCGAACCATATGCTGTAGATACTGCTCCACACTCAGTGGTATAACCGGATCGGGCTGCTGAGGTGGTGGTGCATCCGCAGCCTGTTGTGCGTCACCCTTCGCTTGCCTAGGGGTGCAATATTTCTCGATGAAAGCTCGAGTGATCAGCAGCCGGATTACCTTGCTGGGGATGACAAGTACCCCGTAGAACTGGCAGAGGCCCGTGATCAAGGCCGAAAATCCCAGGGCCCTGTTGGACCTCTCTGGGTCCAAAGGGTGCCTAGTGGGCGTCGTCCTTGCAAATAAATAAATGGCGTCAGCAATTATCTGGGCCACGTGAACAATCATCCGTGTCAGGATGGTGTACACCATCTGGCACTTAGGCAGAGGGAGGTCAAAATTATGGTCGCTGGGCAGGATGTTGCTGAGTAGCAGCGTCATCCATATCTGAGTCAGAGTAGTCATGCTGGTGCGCATAATCCACACCCGCCTCCCCGCAGCGGTCCAGGCAAAGTCTTGCCCCGGTATGCACAACAGCTGGGCGATGGCCTCCTCGTCAAAGCCGGAGGCCTGGTCCCTCCACTGGCTGAATTCACACCGATGGTCCTCCTCCAAGATCAGTGGGTGGCCCAGGAACTGGCTGAGGGCATTTGTGCCAAAGGGAATCCACTGACCCCTTACCCACGAGCGCATATCTCGAACTCCCTCCTCCGTGGGCCAGGAATTAGCGTAGAACTCTAGGACTATCTCAGGGTCGTAGTTGGCCATGGGAGTCACTAGAGGTGTCCAATGCCTGTGTGCTATCTCCTCCTGGAAGTTTGAGTACTCATCCTCTATGAGTTGGACGCGCCTCTCCTTATGGAATGACTATCCCTTGATGACCTCAAAACGCTGTTGGTGCTCGGCACTCCGGAACTAGTGACTGTCGAACTCCACATAGGCGCTGGAGCTTTCCCCATGGGCATCCCTCCTAGACCTCTTTGTGGAGAGCCTTTTCAGAGCCATCTCTTGTTGGGGATGAATAACAACGCAAAATGGAATCAAAAAACGTTGAGAAATGGTGACCTAAGGCTGGAAATCCTAGGGATCCAGTGAGCTTACGTTTTTTGGATGAGAGGAAGAAGTTTTGGGTGAAAAGTTCACCCCTTCCCTCTCCTTTTAACCTTTCTTGTGCAGGGGGTGCTCGCCCAGGCGAGCTAACCTCGCCCAGGCAAGCTAACCCTGTGCATTCTTTTTTTTTCAAACAAGAAAATCATGCGTTTAACGTATCGCTTAATGCCAAAATACCAAGGTTTACCGTCCTGCTCCTCCTCTACCAAACAACAATATGCGGGCCTGCCGTGACACCTGAACTCAATGTATGGTAGGTCTCCGTGCGGTGTCGGCTGGAACATGGACGCTAAAGTGGCGAGCGCATCGGCCATTTGGTTTTCCTCTCGGGGAACATGATGGAAAGAGATCTCATCAAAGAACTCAGCCAGCTCCTTGATGTAGGTCTGGTAGGGTATTAGCCTCTGATCCCTAGTTTCCCGCTTATCTCTTAGCTGGTGAATCACCAGTGTCGAGTCTCCGTACACCTTGAGCAGTTTGACGTTGAAGTCAATTGCTGCCTGGACACCCAGGGCACATGCTTCGTATTCAGCCATGTTATTGGTGCAGTCGAAACCAAGTCTGGCCGTGAAAGGTATGCATTGATTGTCCGGAGAGACCAATTCCGCCCCAACGCCATGGCCCAGAACGTTAGATGCTCCATTGAACCACACGATCCACTTGTCCCTATCCTTTTCTAGCTTCTCTTCAAATAAGGCCATGATGTCCTCATCTGGGAACTGGGGATGGATGGGTTGATAATCATTGAGAGGCTGCTGAGCCAAATAGTCCGCCAAGGCGCTTCCCTTTATCGCTTTTTGGGTTACGTAGACTATGTCGAACTCGGATAGCAAAACCTGCCACCGAGCGATCCGCCCCGTGAGAGCGGGCTTCTCAAAGATGTACTTGACTGGGTCCATCTTGGATACTAGCCAGGTGGTATGGCTCAGCATGTATTGTCTTAGTCGGTGGGATGCCCAAACCAAAAGCACAACATGTCCTTTCCAGCAGGGAGTAGTTCATATCACAGGCCATGAACTTCTTACTTAAGTAGTAGACGACTCGCTCTCTTTTTCCCAACTCATCATGTTGCCCCATCATGCACCCCTTCTGACTTATGATGAAACCCAACAGCTTTCCCGACTTGACCCCGAAGGTGCACTTAGCGGGGTTTAACCTCAATTGATACCTCTTATGCCTCTCGAACAACCTCCGCAAGTTGACGAGGTGTTCTTCCTCAGTTATGGACTTGGCAATCATGTCGTCTACGTAGACTTCGATTTCTCGGTGCATCATGTTGTGGAACAAAGTCACCATAGCCCGTTGATAGGCTGCCCCGACGTTCTTGAGTCCAAAGGACATCACCTTATAGTGGAATGTTCCCCACAGGGTAACAAACGTGGTTTTTTCCATATCTTCTGGCGCCATCTTTATTTGATTGTAGCCTGAGAAACCCTCCATGAAGGAAAACAAAGCAAAATTGGTTGTGTTGTCTACGAGGACATCGATGTGTGGCAGAGGAAAATTATCTTTGGGACTGGCTTGATTTAGGTCCCGATAGTCCACACACATTCATACCTTCCCATCTTTCTAAGGGATCGACACAATGTTGGCCACTCACTCGGGGTATCGAGCCACCGCCAAGAAATCAATGTCGAACTTCTTTTTCACCTCCTCCTTGATCTTCAGCGACGTCTCGGGTTTCATTCTCCTTAGCTTTTGCTTCACCTCCTCCTTGTTGTTCTGCCTCTATTAGAAACAATCGATAGATATATATACAAGGTCATCCAACCACCTAACTAAGATTTCTCTTATAGCTTTTCCTGACATATCTGATACAGCTATCTATCCTAAAAATAAGTGATCCCAATAATCAAGAGATCAAGATACAAAATAAAATTAAAATACAATAAGAATTAATACATACAATCAGAATTAATACATATATAATCAATTAAGATCAGCACAATCATGTAGCAATATTCTCAGTACAATTAGGATTAGCACAATCATACAACAATATTCTCAATATTGTGCATTATATAATCATCCTTTTTCAGCCCCCTGGACTCTTTACAACCGCTAGGTGAATTGTATAGATCCAACTAAAAAGTTTAGTTTTAGAATTTTACATATCTACTGCGAAGGCAATGCTTATGTTGACAAGCTTGCTTCTTTTGGTGCATAGAATGTGGGGAAAAACTAGTAAGTGTCATGAATCTCTGACATAAGCTTCAACCAATTAACATTGTTTGAATGACAACTGTTGTAATTGCACCGCAATCACATAGTTTGTCCACCATGGTATGCTTTATGTTCCTATTGGTTATAGTTTTGGTATGCTTTATGTTCCTTTGGTTATAGCTTTGGTGCTAGAATGTTTAATTTGGAGTCCACAAGAGGAGGATCTCCATATGGTGCTGGAGTTTTTGCTGGAGATGGTAGAAGACAAGCAAGTGAAATGGAGCTGGAGCTTGCAGAGTATCATGGCAAGTATATATGAAATTAGCCCATAAAAGCTAGATTGGATTCTGTTATTAAAATTCCATTAAGCCCTCTAAATCAAACTTCTTAATGCACTCAAACAAACCATTGGTGACCTCAAAATCAAACTCCAAGTCAGTGTTGTCATAAAAGTACTCTAGATTTAAGAAGTGGGCAGCTGCATGCAATGGTCTATGAAGCTGACAATTCCATCTTTTATCAATGATTGCAAACACATCTTTGTACTTGCTTTCATTGTTGTTGAAAGACTTGATAATTGTTTCTTTTGCCTTTTCCATTGCTTCATAAATATAGCCTATGGCTAGTTTCCTTTCACCATCCACAAGATGAAGCACTTTCACAAGTGGAGCCATGACTTTAAGAGTGTAAACCACACTATTCCAAAATAAAGGCATGAGCACTACCTTTGCAGCTTCTTTTCCCTTAAGCTCCTTATATAGCTTGTTCAAGGTCCATTCATCAGAAGTAAACATCTTTCTAATATTGGCTTTCTCTTTGTGGAGCCTTTCTAAGGTTAGATAAGAAGTGGCAAATCTAGTAATAGCATGTCTCACCAATTCTCTCTTGTGTGTAAAATTTCTCAACAAACTTAAGGTACTAGAATAGGCATAGATAAACCCAACTAGATTAATTGCCCTTCTAATTGTCTTCCTTATCAAGGGAAGCTTCCCAATATCTTCAAGCATCAAATCAATACAATGAGCTACACAAGGAGTCCATTAAATATGTTTCCTTTTCTCCTCCAACAACTTACCCGCTAAAACATAGTTGCTCCCATTATCGGTTACAACTTGAACAACATTCTCTTCTCCAACTTCCTCCACAGTGGCATCAAACAACTCAAAAATCTTTTCACCCATCTTTAAAAAATCAAAGCCATCAACAGACTTCAAAAACATGGTACCAACTTGAGAGTTAATCAAAAAATTAATGATGCATCTTTGTTTCCGATCAGTCCATGCATCGAACATAATAGTACAACCATACTTGACCCATTGCTCCCTGTGGCCTTTTATCAAATTTTCAGTATATTCAACTTCCTTCTTCAGGAGTGGAACTCTAATGTCATGATAGCTAGGAATGGGCAAATGTGGCTCATATTGACCAATGGCTGCAACCATATTCTTAAAGTTTTTCAATTTAATGAGATTGAATGACAAACCGCTTGGTACCAAAAGCGAGAAATATGTTGATGCACCTTCAATACTTCATTCTTATCCATTGACTCTCTTATGTTCATTTGCCTCAACATCTCCATTTTTCTCCGATTGATTGTATTTTCTGGATTCTTACAAAATTTGTCCATTGGTCCTTTTTTAGTCCCACACTTTGTCTTTGCACTTGCAGTAGCATTATAAGAGTCCGCAAACTCATCATCTTCACTTCCATCACATCCAATTGGTTCACCAAATTCAAAATCTCTTATATTTGCCATATTACCACTGCCAGAAGTACTGTAAGTGGTCCCACTTTTTTTGGTAGTCATATATTCCTTCAACTCTTCGACTACATTTGGTGGAGTTTTCTTTCAAGCTGCAATGTTGCCCGACTTCCCAATCAGGTGTTTGTTTGGCTCTGGTTATTCCTCCCTTTGTGATTTTTCCACAGAAATTACAAACCATTATGTTTGTTTCTCCTTCCACCAGTGGATGACAATATTTCCAGCCTGGGTCTGTCTTATTTTTCCTCGTTGCACTTGTAGTAGCAGCATCGGATGATGGTTCAGCCAATTAAAAGAGGACTAAACAGAAAAAAAAATGTGGTGTCAAATAGAAAAAAAATAAAAATGGGACTATCAAAAGTAAAATGAGAGCGTCAAATAGCAAAAGGAAAAAGAAAAGCTGCGGCCAAACAGCAAAAACAAAATTAAAAAAAAATTAAAGCTAGCACGCACCACTTCGTAAACGCTGTGATGTTCACTGCCTTCGTGCGGGTCGTCGCCGGTGCTCGTCACCGCCGTGGGGTCGTTGTTGTTGGCTGCGTTCTGCGTGCGGGGGGTCGCGGATGGGTGAAGGGGTTGTGCTTTTAGTTGGAGGAGGGCTGCGTTCTGAATTCTGATTCAACCTGCGTGGGAGGGGACGACTACGCTTTTGATTAACTTTCCGGGTAGGGTTGGGTCAGGTCAGCCCAACTTCTACCGCGAAAAAAAAAACAAAAAAAATGCTATTTCCACCATGCTGCCATGGCGGCGTCATTCGCAACCCGTCATGCCACCACTATTCGGTGGTGTTTTTTCAAAAAACCGCGACGCCTTTCCGCTTTTGCACCGCCATCACTGCCATTTGACAACACTGGTCCCAACAGATCAAATAAAATTTTCATCAATATAATGATTGATTTAAATAAATAAAAAATCGATGTAATATACTTCATTATAATTTAAAATATGTCACCACATCGTCTTTTTTTATTGATATTGTTATACAACCAATATAGATTTTCAACGTGAAATATCATCTTTGTAGTATTGTTAGCCTTAACTCAATCACACTAAGGTATCTTCCCCTATCCCTAGGAGACAAATTAATTACTTATCTATTAGGGAATAAAAACTTAAATGATTAACAGAGTGTTAGAAACAATGTTATAAAACTCTGACCAATGATTGACTTTATAGAATACTATGTCAATGGGTTACAACCTGAATTAGTGAGTTATTAATTGAATTTTATGATCTAGACTTGTACACTCCCCCGCCCCCCCCCCCCCCCCCCAAATACAAATCAACAAATTCATATAGAGTAGTGGTCTAAATTTTGTACGCTATTAGGTGCTATGTTAATTTGATCCTTGCCTACTTTAATGCCGCTTGCTTTGTACACGAGGGAGTAAAACAGGAAAAAGCTAGCAACCAGGGACTGAGCCAGCCCCCCTCCCGGGGGGAATGTATACGTATATAAATTTATACGAAATATTATTAATCTATATATTATAAAACATTAATTACAATAACAATATATATAAAATATATATTTTTGAATTTTTCATACCATAAAAAATAGATTTAAATATATTTTTCATCCTTACAATTTAGTATTTTTTTCATTTTTGTTCTTGTGATTTTTTTTAATCATTGTAAAATGTGTTTGTTTTATTCTTAAAAAGCTTTGAAAAGTAAAAAAAAATGCTTCGAATAGCAAAAAAAATGTTATGTAAAATGCTTTAAGAACGAAAATGAAAAAAAAAATACTAAATTGCAAAGATAAAAAAGATATTCAAGCCTACATTTATTTATAATTAAATTTACACTAGAATTTTCAAATCAAGTTTATAATAAGTTTTCTTTGTCGACGAAAGTTAATAAATAAATTTTAATTTTCGAATCAATTAAATCTAAATCAGTATAAATGAAATACTAATAAAGTTATTTGATTTCTAAAAAATAAAGTTATTTTATTGCAAATGAAACTATTTTTAACTTTTAAAATAACAATAACTAATTATAAAAATAAAATATTACTTGAACAATTACACTTGAAATTTTTATCTTATATAAGTTAAAAAGAATGCAATTATCTCTACTTTAAAGTCTATAAAGAAAAAAAATAAAAAATTTATTTAAAATAAGAAAAATGTCATTATGTTAAATACTGTTATCTACAAAATTAAATCTTATTAAATAAAAAATAATATTAAAAATATAATCTATATATATACCAAAAAAATATTGCAAAAAATTAAGAGAAGTATCTTTTTTTTTGGGAACATCATCAACAAAAAATTATTATGTTCACTATTTTTCATCCACCGATGTAGAAAATTATCTAGTTTTCCGTTCTCGTATGAGGTCGGAAAGTTTATTGGCAATAGGTCGGTAGAAGAATTTTGGAGGGTTATTTGATTCATTTGTTTTAGTTTTATTCATAAATTAATATTAATTTATTTTCAAATAAATTTGTTTATTTTCTTAGTTTCTATCCAATATTTTTTTTAATAGAAACTAAGAAAAAAAGAAAATAAATTATTATTTGAATATTCTTGAACCCGACTAGAAAACGGATCCAATACTTCAAAAAAGAATTAAGCTTAGAGTCATATGAATGAAAATCTCATGCAAGCATGAACATCCATCCGTCACACAGGACTTTAGAGGGGAGAAGGCACGGGTACTAATCCCCTTTTCTTAAAATTTTTCATGTACATCATCTAACTATATACAAACAAGGCCCTGGACGCCTACGTGTCGCACTGTGGTTAACCCAATTTCCCGCCCAAAAATGTCACCTCCAGCTACAGTGCACCACTACATTTCCCATTCCAAGCCTTTGCAATACGTGTCCAAGCTTCTCCAATACGTTTCTAAAGCGTTTCCAATACGTTTTCCTTCTCCCGATGTGCTTGGGTAACCGAAATGTCAAGCATTTATTGTGGCACGCGTTTTGCAATTTTCATTTATTGTTGCAGACCTTTTGCATCTCTCTTCCTTCAGAAATCCCAAGCGCCATTTTTTTTACCATTTTCACTTTCTCTCATTTCTCTCTCCCCAATTGTTCTCTCCCCCTTCTCTGTTCCTTCTTTTCATTTTTTTATTCTCCCTATTTTTCTGCATTTTTTTACATCTAAAGCTATGATTTTTTACACCAAAATTATGATTTTTATCTCAGATTTCATGACAACGATATCATATTTGCGTTCCTCTCCAGGTTTGCATTTCTATATCGTGTTCTTGGTGGAAGAACACACCAAAGTTTAAATATTTTTATCTCAAAACTCTATGAGTGCGGGTTCGTTTTCTTTGTGACTTCTGACAATACAAAAGTTTAAATTTTTTTATTTTGTTTTCTGACTTCTCACAATACCTTCGCTATTGTATGCAGAGAAGGTGAAAGAACACTAAAGCTGCAATTTTTATCTCCAAAAAGCTAAGATTTTTATCTCAAATAGATTTGTTTTCTGTGTTTTTCTGCATTTTTTTACATCTAAAGCTGTGATTTTTTACATCAAAAACTGTGATTTTTATCTCAGATTCCATGACTATGATATCATATTTGCATTCCTCTCCAGGTTTGCATTTCTATATCGTGTTCTTGGTGGAAGAACACACCAAAGCTGACATTTTTATCTCAAAACTCTGTGAGTGCAGGTTTGTTTTCTTTGTGACTTCTGACAATACAAAAGTTTAAATTTTTTTATTTTGTTTTTTGACTTCTCACAATACCTTCGCTATTGTATGCAGAGGAGGTGAAAGAACACTAAAGCTGCGATTTTTATCTCCAAAAAGCTTCGATTTTTATCTCAAACAGATTTGTTTTTTGTATTTTTCTGCGTTTTTTTACATCTAAAGCTGTGATTTTTTACACCAAAACTGTGATTTTTATCTCAGATTCCATGACAACGATAGCATATTTGTGTTCCTCTCCAGGTTTGCATTTTTATATCGTGTTCTTGGTGGAAGAACACACCAAAGCTGTCATTTTTATCTCAAAACTCTGAGTGCGGGTTTGTTTTCTTTGTGACTTTTGACAATACAAAAGTTTAAATTTTTATATTTTGTTTTGTGATTTCTCACAATACCTTTACTATTGTATGCAGAGAAGCTGAAAGAACACTAAAGCTGCGATTTTTATCTCCAAAAAGCTTCGATTTTTATCTCAAACAGATTTGTTTTCTTTGTTTCTCACAATACAAAAGCTTACATTTTTTTAGTCAGTCTCTATTGCATGCAGAGAAGGTGGAAGAGCAGACTACAACGACAGTTTTTATCTCAAAACTCCACGAGTATGGGTTCATTTTCTTTGTTTTTTTGGTTTATGGTTAAATTTTTTTCGTCTTTGTCAGCCTTATCAAACGTGTTCATTCTTTCTTATACCCATTTTTTTGGGGTTTTATGATTTTTCACGAGACAAAAGCTTTAATTTTTTTGGGTGTTCTTCCTTTATTTTGTTTTCTAAGTTCTTGCACTACAAAAAGTTTAAATTTTTTTATTTTATTTTCTGACTTCTCACAATACCTTTGCTATTGTATGCAAAGAAGGTGGAAGAAGACACTAATCTACAAAAAGCTTCTATTTTTATCTCAAACAAGTTTGTTTTCTTTGATTCTCTGACTACATTTTGTTTGTTTCTTTGTTTCTCACAATACAAAAGTTTAAATTTTTTTGTGAACCTCAGCCTTCTCCGATGTCCCACTTTTTTTGGGTTTTATGATTTTTCGCAAGACAAAAGCTTTAATTTTTTGGATATTCTCCCTTTATTTTGTTTTCTGAGTTCTCGCACTACAAAAAATTTAAATTTTTGTGTGTTCCTAAGCCAGTAGCTTGCGTTGCATTTTGGGTTTATATCTGGATCATTGGGTAACTTTTTTTTTTGTTTTTTATTTTTCGCAACCCAAAAGCTTAAATTTTTTTGGGTGTTCTGCCTTTATATTTTTTTCCTTTAATGCTGGCTGAAGTTATTTCAATGGGTTATATTTTTATATTTGTTCAATCCCTTTGAGTTAGACACTTTCAACTTTGATTTTCAAATATATGACATGCTTTATTATCACATATATGTCATCCTTTATTTATATGGTCAGATAATTGAATATAGTAGTTTTGGACTTCTTTGTTTATGGTTTTTTTAGGGTCACAGAGATTTCAATTTACATTTTGATGCAGAGGCTCTCAACATTCACAGCTTGAATTACATTTATTCTTTATTAGTAATATAGATATTTTTTATTGCTCATTGTTAGGTTTTAGTTAATTTAATATTATTTTATTAGTAATATAGATTATTTTAGTTAATTTTTGTTTGCGTCTCATTTTTGCGTTCAGTTGTAGCAATCGCAGGAATTCTTGACAAAAAATCAGCTGACTCCAATGATAGGGTAGCTAATAATCAAGAAGCAACAAAATTGGAGTAATGATGACCCCATTTGATTGATGAAGAAATTTTGATGTTACTTTGTTTTAACAATTTAAAGTTGTAATTTCATAATTATGATTTCCAGACATTGTATTTTATTAATATTGTATTCAAACATTGTCAAAATAGACAGAGTTTCACAAAAGTTTCTTAAGAAGTCGGGTTTGATTATGATTAATATATGATTCATGTTGAGTGTTTGATCAATTTAATTTCATGTAGTTTTTTAATGGCTGAATTTCATATATATACAATTTTATTATATATTTCAGAAAGAATAATGTTCACGTTACTTTAGTTGAAATCTATATAACAAAAAATTATTGAATTAATAAATAAATTTTAGAGAAATAAAAAAATGTTAAGATGATGAGTTAACGTTTTAATTTTCATTTTCAATCATAAAAAAAATAATGATCAATTGGGGAGTTTGGGTGATTAATATTAAACTAATGTTAGTGAAATAACCTCTTTAGCATTTTTTTAGTCAGTCTCTATTGCATGCAGAGAAGGTGGAAGAGCATACTACAACGACAGTTTTTATCTGAAAACTCCACGAGTATGGGTTCATTTTCTTTGTTTTTTTTTTGTTTATGGTTAAATTTTTTTCGTCTTTGTCAGCCTTATCAAACGTGTTCATTCTTTCTTATACCCATTTTTTTGGGGTTTTATGATTTTTCACGAGACAAAAGCTTTAATTTTTTTGGGTGTTCTCCCTTTATTTTGTTTTCTAAGTTCTTGCACTACAAAAAGATTAAATTTTTTTATTTTATTTTCTGACTTCTCACAATACCTTTGCTATTGTATGCAGAGAAGGTGGAAGAAGACACTAATATACAAAAAACTTCTATTTTTATCTCAAACAAGTTTGTTTTCTTTAATTCTCTGACTACATTTTGATGTTACTTTGTTTTAACAATTTAAAGTTGTAATTTCATAATTATGATTTCCAGACAATGTATTTTATTAATATTGTATTCAAACATTGTCAAAATAGACAGAGTTTCACAAAAGTTTCTTAAGAAGTCGGGTTTGATTATGATTAATATATGAGTCATGTTGAGTGTTTGATCAATTTAATTTCATGTAGTTTTTTTAATGGCTGAATTTCATATATATACAATTAAAATATTTTATAATGGAAATATGCATGATTGCTCCTATGCTAAGATTACGCTATACTTTTGTTTAACTTTTCTGTCAATTTTTTATTATATTTATATCGTTCTATATATCAATTTGTCGTTTTTTTGTTTTGTTTTTCTCATTTATTGTTAATGGAAATATGCGTGATTGCTCTATTACAAAAAATTAATTAGCTTCATACTTAGGAAATAGTTCTATTTCTATTTCACCCAGCTTTACAGTGTGGTTTTGTTTATACCGGGGTCACATAATTTTGAACCAGTCATGGAAATTAATTTATGAATAATAAAATCAATTCGTTCGGTTGAATAGTCAATTTAAAATATTATGTGGATATAAAAGTCACAATTTCAAATTTCTATCATCAAATTTCAAATTTAAAATCAATTTGTTTGATTTAACAGTCAATTTAAAATTCGTTTGTGTTTATCTTCACTCGTTTGTGTTTATCTTCACTTCTCTGTTTGAAAGTGACAATTTCGTTAACAATTAGTTACATATTTTGTTGACGTTTAATTAATAAGCATATTTTATTCATATTTTTGTTAATTTTCATTTCAAATTAATAGGTACTTAAAAATCAATTTTAAATATTATGTTAGGATATAGAAATAATGATAATTTTCAAATTAATAACCATATTCTGTTAGGATATGAAAATAATCATAATTTAGACGATGATTTATTCCTAATTAATAGGCACTTAACAATCAATTTTAATTATTACAGTATCAATTTTAATATGTTATTAAAACAACTTCAATTTTGTATTTATTTTTGCTGTAATCATTGTTAATTTATTGACATTAAATTAATAAGCATATTTGATTCATATTTTTGTTAATTTTCATTTCAAATTAATAGGTACTTAACAATCAATTTTAAACATTCTGTTAAGAAATAGAAATAATGATAATTTTAAAATTAATAAGCATTTGTTTTAGGATATAAAAATAATCATAACTTAGACGACAATGAGTTATTCTTAATTAGTAGGTACTTAACAATCAATTTTGTATTTGTTTTTGCCGTAATCATTATAAATTTATTAACGTTTAATTAATAAGCATATTTTATTCATATTTTTGTTAAATTTTATTTCAAATTAGTAGGTACTTAACAATTAATATTAAATATTACATTATCAATTTTAACATATTATTAAAACAGCTTCAATTTTGTATTTATTTTTATCGTAATCATTGTCAATTTATTGACATTTAATTAATAAGCATATTTTATTCATAATTTTGTTAATTTTCATTTCAAATTAATAGGTACATAACAATCAATTTTAAATATTCTGTTAGGATATAGAAATAATCATAATTTTAAAATTAATAAGCATTTCTTTTAGGATATAGAAATAATCATAACTTAGACGATGAGTTATTCTTAATTAGTAGGTACTTAACAATTAATTTTAAATATTACCGTCTCAATTTTAACATATTATTAAAACCAGCATCAATTTTGTATTTATTTTTGCCGTAATCATTGTCAATTTATTGACATTTAATTAATAAGCATATTTTATTCATATTTTTGTTATTTTTCATTTCAAATTAATAGGTACATAAAAATCAATTTTAAATATCTGTTAGGATATAGAAATAATCATAATTTTAAAATTAATAAGCATTTCTTTTAGGATATAGAAATAATCATAACTTAGAAGATGAGCTATTCTTAATTAGTAGGTACTTAACAATCAATTTTAAATATTACAGTATCAATTTTGACATATTATAAAAACTAGCATCAATTTTGTATTTGTTTTTACCGTAATCATTATAAATTTATTAACGTTTAATTAATAAGCATATTTTATTCATATTTTTGTTAATTTGCATTTCAAATTAATAGGTACTTAATAATCAATTTTAAATATTTTGTTAGGATATAAAAATAATCATAATTTTCAAATTAATAAGCATTTCTTTTAGGATATGGAAATAATCATAACTTAGACGATGAGTTATTCTGAACTGAGTGAATTCGAAGGGTTTTCGTGATATGCTCACATTTGCATCCTCTCCATCTTCCATTTTCGTTCCTCTCCATTCATTATACTGATCAATATTAAATATGGATGACGCACGAAAACCATAAAAGGTTAGCGCTTAATATACTAAGTAGATTATTAGAGTATATATATGGATTAATAGATTAGATATTTGCTGAGGTGCAAAAGATTATCATGGTAAATGAAAAAGATTATCATTATATGATCAACAATAAATATGGATGACCCACAGGACAAATATATTACTTTCCATGTTGACGTGGTTAGCACTTAATATACTAAGTAGATTATTAAAGTATATATATGGATTAATAGACTAAATGTTTGCTGAGGTGCAAAAGATTATCATGGAAGTGAAAAAGATAATCATTATATGATCAACAATAAATATGGATGACCCACGGGACAAACATATTACTTTCCATGTTGACGTCATGGGACCTCTCATACATTTTTTTTTTTATAATTGTTTGTTCGTGAATATATGGAAAAGATTATCATTATACTGATCAACAACAAAGGGACCTCTCATGCGTTTTTCTTTTTATTACAATTGTTTGTTCGTGAATATATGAAAAAATTATCATTATACTGATCAACAATAAATATGGATGAGAAACAGAAACCGTAAAAGGTTAGCACTTAATATACTAAGTAGATTATTAGAGTATATATATGGATTAATAGACTAAATGTTTGCTGAGATACAAAAGATGATCATGGGAAGTGAAAAAGATTATCATTATTCTTCTGATTATTAAATGATCAATAATTGTATCAAAAAATCTAATGAACTCATTTATCTCTCTTTATTGTGCAACCTCTCTTTCATTGCTACATCAACACCATCCAACAATTTACAATAGAATTAGGTTTGTTTGTATTCTTACTTTATGTTACTTTTTTCTAAACATAGCTCAACATTATTATCATACAAATAAACATCGTTATTAAACTTTGCACATATATTAGTAATATTCAAAAAGGAGTATGAGCCCGGGCGTCGCACGGGCAAAACTCTAGTTATTAAGTAAAGTTATTTCTCACGGATTTCTGGATCTATCCGTCGAAGAGCACGATAGAAAGTTATTATTACATAGACTATATTGATTTAAGAAAAAGATAAAAGTTATTACATAGAGGTGTTTTAACCTAATTTGATGACATCAACATTAAATCAATAACATATGATTCTAAGAATTAACTCGAACGGGTTAGTACACCAAAAATAAAAAACTGGAACTGGTTATAAGTTTTGTTCCTAATCCATCCGACCAATTAGTTTAATAACACTAGTTAGAACTTAAAACATTCGAACCGCACACTTGAATCTTGAATGGACTAATCATACACAGTCTTTAGGCTGGTAATAATAATAATAATAATAATAATAATAATAATAAAAGATCACTCTCAAACTATATGGATTAAAAAAGTAAGAATCATGAAACTATAGGGATCAAATGAGTAATTTAACCTTATTATTATTATCATTTAAGGAAATGCAGTTTGTATAAAATGTTAAGAATTTAAATTTAAGCAATTTAACTTTTTTTAGAAAACTATTATTTTTGTTTTGTAGATATGTAGTTCACATCAATCAATTTGATTTTTATGTTTTTTTTTGTGATATTAAGTAAATATTTAAAATATTAAAAGAAACAAAAATGATCAATTTTTATCTTAGCAAATTTCTATAATAAAATTAATGTTAAGTAAATATTTTAAAAATGAATAAGTAGATAATATTTTTTAATAAAAATTATGTTTTTAAAATTTATAAAATGAAAATTATTAATATTAATATTGTTAAAATAACAACAGAGACCCGTGCAATCCACGGTTCTAAATCTAACCCGATTGGATGTGGATCAGTCGCTACTCGTTAATGTACGCCTTTAATAAATAGGAAACTATAAAATAAATTTGATCAAATCAATGGAATGCTAAAAGATTTTCAACTCGTTTGTTTTTTATTTAGTATATATTTATGAATGTATAAGTAGCTTCATAATCAGTAGAGATATTATTATTCATCAAATGTCCACATCATGTCATATAAAATATTCCATGGATGGAAAACGGGAAAATGACCAAATTCAAATTCCATTCGAATTCAACTTTTCATAAACTATAGGATTTATAATACGTAAAGTAAAAACGAGAGTATTTATTTGACATTAATTTGAAATAAATTAAATTTATAAGATATTTTTATTAAGTTAAAGGTGAATAAAGCTTTTGCATAAAACTGAATCTAATTAGTGTACCTAAAAGTAACAATATTGAATGAAAATGTATAGTTAAACATTTTCAAATATTAATAAGTAGTGGTTTGTTTTGTGTGAATATATTAGTAAGTACTGGTGAGCATTACCCAATCCGGTCCATTAACTTTTTTTTACATGAAATTGAGAGATGTGCTAAGACCAATTGAAGGGAGCAATCCTAATTATAGATTGACACTACAACCTTTAATAGCCAAAATAACACATTCCAATATGAAGTGCCTTTGCACAACATGTGCAATATAGTCTCCAAGTGTCCTTCTAGGATGTTCTTCTTCTGCCATTTCAGGCTCCTCAAAGATAGGAAGAGGTAAGAGTAATGGCTAGTGTGGTGGAGGTGTAGGTTGTGGTTGTGGTTGTGTGGTGAAGAAGATGAAGCTTGTCGAGTTCTTTTCTTAGCCCTATTCTCTTTTTGCTTTTGCTTCTTCCTTAAGGCATTGTTTCTTCTACAAGTTCTTCGAATCTCTTGATCCAAAGGGACTAGATCTTCTTAAGAAACTCTACCTCACATACATGGAACAAAGCAACTAAAGAACATGTTAGCAAAGTACTCAAGAGTAATACAAAAACAGAATTTAAAAGCAAAGAATTGAAGAATAACGAATCATTGCATAGAATATGAAATTAGCATAAGTTGCCTAATACGAGAAACAAGTCCTCGACAACGAAGCCAGAAAACTTATTACATCATTGACAAATGTACCAATTAGTGTAGTATTTTCAATAGTAAGTAGAAAGATGGTCTCCTCAAGGACTTGTTTGTACTAAGCTTTTTTGTATAAACTCAACAACTAAGCAATGGTAATTTCTTCTTTTGAGATAAGGTTGCAATAAATTGAAGTTCAGGTCTAAAATTAAACTACTTAAAATAAGGTACATTTCACAAAGACAATATATCAAACAGTTGATGTGCAGTAATTGGAAACAACAATTAAACAAACTAGTTAGGGTTTTTAGTGGTACTTGGCAAACATCTCGATAAAAAATGATTTTTATCTATTTAATGAGAACCATAACAATATCTCAATCCACTCAAGTCTTCTAACCTTGATTTCTCAAGTAAAAGAGGCTAAATCACTTAACTCTACTCCTAACTCCTAAGCAAGTTAAGTTAAATGAATTATTTAAGAGAATAATAAACATTACTTTATCCCCAAATGAGACATTCATTATATAGTATTCTCAAATCTCAGTTTTAAAGCATTTTCTAATGACAATGAAACATACAAATAAGTGTTTGGGTGATCAAGCCAAGAACAAACATTAAAAGCAAAGAAATAACATTATTATTGAATAATCATTAAATAGATAGTAGACATAGTTACATGAGATTTGCTAGTACACAAAATCCTCAACTTCAAAGAGATTAACTCCTCATTGTCATGAGAAGCTACCAAAACATACAAGGGAAAGTTAAAAAAAAATATGGAAGATTGGTGAAGGAAGTAAAAGAGAGTAAGTTCCTGAGTCTCTAACCGCTACACACGCAAACCTAGATTGATATTGAATGTCTCCAATGATGAGTGGATCCAAATTCCATGTAGTATCTTTGTTTTGTTGTTTCCTCATTAAAGCACACTAAGTGAATTTTTCATGGGATCACTTTTTTTCTTCTTCCAAAGAGGCTGCGTCACTCAACGAGCCTTGATGTTGTTGACATGGCTTCTTCAAGAGAAATCTGCTAAGAGAGATAGACTTCTCGCTTAGCCACCAGCTACCACGTGTCTTCTTCTAATATGGCTTCCTAGTTAAGCTACTTGGCAAACTCATTGAGTGATCAATTTTCACTTCCAAACCCTCAATTTCTTTCCAGGTGCACTAAAATGACTAAATTACTGTAAAAACATGTAAAAGCTAATAAATTTTCTAAATTTTAACTGTATGAAAATATCTAACTAATTATATATATTCCCTAACTTAAAAAAGGGCAAACTTAGCTACGATTCAAGGAAAAGTGAGATAATTGTTGTGAAATAGATTGCAAATATAGGAATGCACAACCGTTATCAAACTCCCTCAAACTTAAAGCTTTGCTTGTCCTCAAGAAAAAGTAAAATAAACTAAAATAAGTTAGATTAACGACAAGACTAAGGACTAGGATCAATTACAATTCCCAAAACATAAGCATGCTCACCAAAACAAAGCAAGTTCACACGATCTCAAAATCACACTTGTTATGGTGATTTTGATATATAGAATCATAAAAGAAATGAACTCAAGAGTTCAAGGGATCAACAAGAATGGCAATTGGCAATGAAAAGATAAAAAATACAATTCATTTCTCACAAGGCTAGTATTTTACTTAAGTACACAAGTTTTTCAGCTGCACGTGATATTTAATCAATCCAAATTGGAATTACATAATCCCAACTTTGCATACCATCTCATTCAATGCAATTGCGCACACACAACATGGATCACTAAGGACTTTATTAAAGTTGTAATTTGGCTAGGCTACAAAGGAAAATTGTTTTTTTATATCCTAGAAATCAAAGCACCTAAGGGTCTAGGAGAACACTAACTAATTTCCTTTTCAATTCATGAGACAAACAATTCCAAACACTGTTTCCCAACATTTTATTCACAAATTTAAAATAGCAACAACAACTTGAAATTGTTTTTGAATTTGATTGATTTTCTACTTTTTTTTTAAACGTTGTAGCTTTCCCAAATGTGTATGCTTTTGTTTTACAACAATCCCTTGAGCATTAAAAAACAAACTCCCCTAAATTTGGAACAAATTTGCCTCAAACCATATGATATGAGTGATATATAATTGGAAATATAAAGAGAAATAAGAAGAAAATTCAATGAAAGAAAATAGATAAAAATATGAGCATAATTATTATATTAATATTCTATATTGTAAATCTACTTATAATCAACATAAAATTATTATAAAATTGAATTTATTTTTTTTGGATTTATTTTGTTAGAAACATAATTTTATCTCAAAACAAATGGCTAAAGAAAATAAGGTGACCTTAAATATCAAACTATTATGTAATACATAATTGCATGATAATGATTAATTATAACCTTGTAAAATTAATTTAACTTTTTAAAAAGGTTGAAGTCTCTAATTGGTTCTTGAAATATACTCAAAATTTTTTTGGGTCCCTAGTAAGATTTTTCTTGTCTTTTCGTCATTGGATTTTTTTTTTATTTTATATTTGGTCCTTGCCATTAGGTTGGCTCTATTAAGTGTTGACGCATATGTGAAAATTTTTAAATTTTTTTTGGTGGTTTTTAAAATTGGTTGTATTTATTTAAATAATTAAATTACAATTTTTGGTATTTTAAAATTTTCTAAAACCATTTAAATGCAACCACACCATGGACCAGTTGTTTTAAAAATTTAGATGTCATTTAAATAAATCAATAGCTAGGATATAAACCACTAATTATTATTAATTTAAAATTTGTAAATAATCAAGAAAATTGATTCTTGTTAACCCTAAACCTAAAGGCTTCTCCTTCCTTTTGAATCGTGACTGTTTACAAACCTTTCCTCGATGCTGATTGGCTCGACACCCCCCTTAGAAACTCAACTCCAAATATGTGTGGTCTTTTGTTCTCAGTACATGTTTTTGGGTTTCTTGAGACCCCTAACTCATATCACCAACTTCAAGTTCACTTCTCAACCAATCACATTTCCCACTCGGATGAGGTTGACACATCACCTGACTCACCATCATGTTGGCTCATGATCTAGGAAAGTGTACCTAATCTAGTAGTAAAGAAACAATAAGTATTATGTATTGTATTCACAAAGACTTGGTGTAATATTTATGAATTGAGCAAAAAATGTAATCTAAAACATTCACTGCATTGTGTTGTCAATTTGTTTTAGTGAGTGAGACAATGTTTTTCAGTTTTCAAAAGAGAATTTTGTTGTAGCAAGACCCGAGTTTGCTATAGCGAGAAAAGAACAATTGGTGGATTTTGAAAAAAAATTGGAGCAAAAATGGAAATCAAAGAAAAAAGGCATTGCTGACTTGAATTCCATCGCATTCAACATATGGAAGTCAAATCTATATATTTTTTCTGTCACATTAGACTTTCATTGTAGCGAGGACACTTCTTGCTACAACGAGGCTTCATCTTTTGCAAATGATACTTCACTTGAATCTTCTTGCTCTATGACCAACTTTGGCTATGGTGAGAGTTGTACTCGTTGTGGCGAGTGCTTGCTCAATATCTTAGTCTTCAACATTCATATTCGTTGTGGCAAGTCTTCACATTCATTCACTTGATAACTGGTCCTCTTTTGCTGTGGTGAAGGGTCATCTAGCTATGGTCAGCTTAAGTCTGCAACTTATCAATCTTTTAAACTAAAAAATATCTTTGTAACATCAAAATTTAAAACAAAACAATAAAAACTGTCTTTTTATTTTCTGAAATGATTTTTTATAATAGTTTATTCACAATAGCAACAATATATTAACAAAAATCCTAAAAAAGTTAGGCTAATTGCTCACAAAAACAAAGTGTGAGAAACAATTATCACCTCACCCGCACACAACATTGTGGAAGGATAATAAAAGTGTCATCTTCAATTACCTTTGTGTTTTGGGTAGCATTGGGGTAGTTATGAAAAAATGGACAAGGTTGTGACATCTTTAATTCAAGTGTTTGGACTTTTTTTATTTTTTGCTTTAATTGATGAGGTGCTTGTCATTGAAGGGGAAGTTAAAGTTGTGGCCTTAATGAATCATCCTTGTGTTCCAATGATGTTTTTGTTTTTATTTTGAATTGTGAAGAGTTGCATGAGAGTTGGGGATTTATGTACTAGATCTATTTTCTTGGAAAATGCATATGTATTATTGAGAAGAGTTGCATGAGATTTTGGATTGTAAATTGTCTTTTCTTCCAAATTTTTTTTCAAGGTTAGTGCATATGTATTATTGTCAAGAGTTGGCATGAGGTTGTGGATTGTGAATTATCTTTAGGTTCCAAATATGTTTTCTTTCTTTCTTTTTTTCTTTAATTGATTTGACGGTTTTTAAGCTACTAGAAATTTTAATTTGAAATTCTAAATGAATATTGATGATTTTAAAACCCACCACAAATTGTTGTTTAAAAATTTAATGGACATATGAACACTTAACAGAGCCAACCAAATGGTCGGGACTAAACACAAAATATAAAAATTTTAAAATATTGATTGCATGCATTTTATGAATTCCATTTGGCTTAATGATACTTTTGGTCCTTAAGGTATCACAATTGAGAATTGAAATACCTAAAGTTTCAATTGAGCTAGTTGGATCCCTCAGCTATCACAAATGTGTGACTTTAGTCCCCTATATATCAATTGCATCAATTGGGTCCTCATGTACACAATTGTATAAATTTCATTTAAGTATTGTAATTGTGGGATTTTAGTCCCCAAGGTATCACAATAATGTGATTTTTTCCCTGAAAAATGATAGTTCTAATAGTGCAATTATAAATTTTAAGATACTAAAATCGCACAATAGAGACACCTAAGGCACTCAATTGTCACAATGGAAATCTAAGGGACTAAAATCACACATTTGTGATACGTACAGGATCCAATTGGCATAATTGAAATTTAGGAGACTAAAAGTATAATTAAAAATGAATTTTAATTACTTAAAATACATTAAATATTTTACTTATCTATTTAAAATACATTAAATTATTCTTTGACCCCCTATGAAATGAAATGGAGATTGAATTATTTGTGCTGTTCTATTTTAAGCCTACCTCCAAACAAGACCTACCTTAGTTGAAGATGAGAAAATGAAAATCCCCAACCAAAGTTCAAAAGGTTGGAATTTCTAATAGAATTGGATTTTTATGTATTTAAGATGCCCTTTCATTCAAACACTACATCATGTAGAAACTACATCACAATTACAAACTCCACTAACAAAGCAAAGAAACAACATAAAGGAAACATAGTTTACCAACACATGATGAAGACTATTCAACATAACGAAAACATAAGTCCTAGATAATCAATCCTAACCACACCCCAAACATTAATTTGATTAAGCTAGTGCTCATTCTAAAACATATTAAATTAAAAAACATTGACTTAAAATTTAAATAGGGCATCATCAGTTGAGGTTCCCACATTTTTCTTTGAGTTGCCTCTTAAACTCCTCTAACATCTTCTTATACTTGTCAAGTTGGGAATCGGTCATGCTTTCAATAGGCCTAGCCCACCAGAACTGATCCTCTGCAGCCTTCGCTAAATGATTTAAATCCTTTGTGCGCTTCTTCTCAATAGCAATTTGGTTGGACAAGCAGTGGAGGTGTGTGTGGAGCTCAACTTCGTACACAGTGGAGTGCACCTTATTGAGGTCCAAGGTAAGGAGGGGAGGTGGGCCTTGTGTCTTATAGCGTTGGACAACAGAATCAACACTGGGACTGCCAAACGAAAATACTCGATTACCGGGTGAAAACATAATCACAGCGACATCCACGCCACAAAGGGTTGCAAGCTCATTGGCTTTCTTGAAAACCCCAGTGCGACGCTTCGAGAATGTCACCCAAAGGTTACTCTCATTTCTCATCTTCTTCATTTCGATCTTTTGTTGACCTTTAGTCTTCTTAGCGACACCGTTCAAGTCTGGCATGTTGTTTGACTCCATGGGTTATAGGCTTTGCTATCTTATATGATATGAAATATGAATACTGATGTGCAACATAGAGGGTATGTTAGGCTCAATTTATAGTAAAAGGTTTGGTTTGGCGAACTAGAGTCTGATATGGTGAGCCAAGCACGCCTCTGTGGACTTTCTGACCTGTATTTTGACCGCATTAAAATGGTTTCAAGATTAAGTGAATCTCAATTGAATGCCTTATATGGTATGTGCAAATGATTTTCTATATAAACCATTCTGGGTACAAAAATGTATATCTGTACTGAGTTTTTTTCCAGGTAGTTTTCTTTTACAACGTCAATCTTATCTATTATTTGAAGAATAATTTGGTTTAATAATTAATTAAGGAAAATGATAGTTAATTTATTACCAAAGGAGGGCTATGAAATAGTTTTTAGCATACTCCTTCTAACACACCATCTGTAATTAGTTGGAATTTATTGAAAACTACAAATTCAAGAGAGAGAAAATCATTACATATGATGTGGGACCCAACAAATTTTGTCATTTCCAATGAATGTCAACCAATAAAAGAAAATGTATTGAAAATAATTTGTTCCTAACTTTTATCTTTTTTACTATATGTCAATTATATTTTGGTACAATTGACTTTATACTCCCGTTGTAGTTTGCACCACTGAGAAATGAGTCATATCTTGTTGAACTTGTTTATCTCAATTTGACTGGATAAGAATCAGTTATGTTTGAAGCTCAATTTGAATTTATTTTTTTTCAAGCTGAAAGTCAATTCAATTCAAGCTCATGAACCAATTTGGTTTAGATCATTAACTCGATTCGATTTAAAATTATTATGTTACATTAATTTATTTGATAAAAATGGAATTAATTTGAAGTTAATTACAAGAATTTGTTAATATAAAATATGGATATATATATATATATATATATATATATATATATATATATATATAAAATTGATATTATATATAATTAATGTGGAAGCAATGACTTCCAAGATTATTTTGATGATGGCAAAGAATCAAGAGTTAAGCAAATTCCAAAGATTCAAGAATCAAGTTTTAAGAATCAAGATTCAAGAACAATCAAGATCAAGATTCAAGAATCAAGAGAAGACTCAATCAAGATAAGTACAAAAAAAGTTTTTCAAAACATTGAGTAGCACAAGAATTTTTCACAAAATCTTTTACCAAAGAATTTTTACTCTCTGGTAATCGATTATCATAAGGTAGTAATCGATTATCAGTAGCCAACATTGTTTTCAAAACTGATTTACAAAGCTGTAATTGATTACCATGAGCATGTAATCGATTACCAATGTTTTAAAATGTTAGAATTCAAACTTCAACAGTCACAACTAGTGATAAAACATTTTCAAATCATTTTTAACTTCTGTAATCGATTACACAATACTTGTAATCGATTACCAGTGTTTCTAAATGTTTTAATTTTCATATTTAAACATGAAGAGTCACATCTGTTCTTACGCACGGGGAAGGTATTAGTACCCCACGCGTCCGTCAGAATGGATGGCAGCCTTTAATCAAGTGTGCAAATATGACTTCAAAATGTTTTATTTTCCCTTTTTTTTATGTCTTTTTGTGTTTTTATGCATTTTATGTTTTTTTGTATTTTTTATCTTTTTGTGGTCGACAAGGGTGTTTCCCTCGCTCCAACGTATTCTCAATTGCGATGAGGAAATCAGATCTACGTAGTTATTTTAAAACTAAACGTTGGTTAAGTTGTTTTGATCTTTTTTCGCAAGATCGATTTTAACCGCACAAAAAATCGTTTAAGGCATTGGACCATTAAACGATCTTTTGATTCTTTTGAAAGGACAAAAATGTTAAGGTGTTGGACCATTAACGATCTCTTATTTTAGAAACGTTAAGACGTTAGACCATTAACGATCTCTTGTTTTTGAAAGGAAAGAAACGTTAAGGCATTGGATCATTAACGATCTCTTGGGGTGGTCGACAAAAGCGGGGCTTTTGCTCCTACGCATCCTCAATTGCGATGAGGAAATAAGATCTACGCAGTTATTGCAAAAGTGGTAAAGTTATGAGTTGATTTTATGCTTTTGAACGGTCCATGTTAACCGATAAAAGCAAAGAGGACCGTTTAAGGCGTTGGACCTTAAAACGGTTTTAAGTGACTTTTACGGACAAAGCTTGATGTGTGAGTTGATTTTAACCTTAGTTTCACTTTGGTTATTAGTCAATTCATTCAAGGAAACTTCCAAAGAAAAACATCCGATTGATTTTTTTGATTATTTTATTCAAAGATATTTTTATTATTTTATTATTATTTTTTTAAGATATTTTGATTATTTTATTATTATTTTGCTTTTTTTTTGTTTAACCAAGGTTACAGCGTGAACGATCGGTTAGATTTTGCTTTAACAGTGATTAAACGACATTACAACACAAATGATCGGTTGAAATTCATTTTATCATTTATTAGGCGAGATAACGGCTTAAATAAACGGTTAAAGTACGTTAAAAATGGAAGAAAAGAAAATCGAAAAGGAACGAGATGAAGATGAAAGCAAACAAAACAAGAAATGAATTGAAAGTCTCGGATTCGAACACTTACCGGTTGAAGAACGAAGAACGGATGAAGAACGGTGAAGAACGCAGGAAAATCTTCACAGATTTACTCACGGAAATGTCTCGGAAGCGTTACGGAAGCACTGCTACTCGATTCTTCTTCACGGAAATGTGTTTTTTTTTACCCAAAATAGCTTAAATGCATAGCCTAGGGGTCATGAATATTTTTGAAACAGCCCCCCTCCCCTATTTATAGGGAAAAAGGGAGGTGCTTGCCACCCAGAGGCTTCTTGAGAAAAATTTCTAAGCGCACCCCAATTACTAAGTTCACCCCCTTTCGTACTTTACGAAAAAGTTACGGAAGCCTTACGGAAGTTTTTCGGATTTGATTTTCATCTTTTTTTCTCTTTCCTTTCACCAATATTAAGTGAAATATGCTTACCCAAGATTTTTGGAAATTTAACGGAATCATTACGGAAGCCACGGAAGCCCCAAAAACCATTTTTCAACAAAACGTGGAGGAGCTTGCTGCCCAGTTCCTTACTCCTTAAGCAACCCAACTTCCAAAATATTCCGGAAGGGCCTAGATTCAAATTTCTATTTACACCCTATCTTGATAAGTTCACCCCTTATTTTTATGTTTTTGGCTGTTTTCTTTCCAAAATCTCACGAAACTTTACGGATTCCACCGTGATGAGTGTTAAGCCTTCCGAAGCAATCAACAATGGTCCTCGGATGAAATTATAGTGTAATAGTTTATTTACACACACTCCACTTTGCTAAATACACTCCCGTTTTTGTGTTTTTGACTGGTTTCTTCCTGAAACATCTCAGAACTTTACGGATTCTACAACGATGGGTGTTAAACATTTTGAGGTGGTCAAACGAAGGTCGCATGCCGACAAACAATGGTTCCCGGACGAAATTAGGGTATGACAGTTGCCCCTATTTACTTATCTTTTATCGAAGATGAAAGGGAAGTAAAGATAATACACTAATTTCGTTCGAGCGGATCCTTTCTCGAGCAATCAATAGCTAACCAGCAAAACGAGTTGTCGGACTTGGACGTCTCTGGATGGCAAAGGAAAAAATTTGGGAGAACCTGCAAAAATCTTCAAAATGATTAGAAATGGCCGACCATCATCATTCTGATGTCATCGGACTTGTTTGTCTCTGGATGATAAAGGTGCGGATAACCATGAGGTATATCCACGTGCTACCAGACCCTTGAGTCTGACGGATAGCAAAATGAGACTTTTTCGTAGTCTCGACCGGAAGACGCTGACATCTCTGGAAAAGGTGCAAATGACAACGTTAGTCACAAAATGCTATCAGGCTTTGAGTCTTACGAATAACAAATGAGACATTTTCGCAGTCTCGGCCGGAAGACGTTGAAATCTCCGGGGAAGGTGTAGATGACGACGTTAGTCACTGCATGCTATCGGGCTTTGAGTCTTACAAATAGCAAATGAGACTTTTTCGCAGTCTCGGCCGGAAGATGCTGGCATCTTTGGGAAAGGTGCAGATGATGATGTTAGTCACTGCATTCTATCGAGCTCTGAGGCTTACGGATAGCAAATGAGACTTGTTCGCAGTCTCGGCCGGAAGTCGCTGACATCTTCGGGGAAGGTGCAGATGATGACGTTAGTCACTGCATGCTATCGGGCTTTGAGTCTTATGGATAGAAAATGAGACTTTTTGGCAGTCTCGGCCAGAAGACGCTGACATCTCCGGGGAAGGTGCAGATGACGACGTTAGTCACTGCATACTATCGGGCTTTGAGTCTTACGGATAGCAAATAAGTGTGTATGGGTTACCGTATAGGGCGTCTCTGCGTGCCAACGGACTGACAGGTCAAGATAGCAAAAAGTGGGGTGGTCGACAAAAGTGAGGCTTTTGCTTCTACATATCCTCAATTTATGATGAGAAACTCAGACCAACGTAGTTCTTGACTTTGTGTGAGACTAAAATAGTCTCGGAGTTCTTTCGCTAAAATGCGAACATACTTTAGCAAAGAAACAGAACCTCCAATTGATCAGAGCAACATATAGTTTTTTGGAGAAAAACAAACGTGTCTACCGGGGGGAAGGAGGGTATGCTGATAAAATTTTCTTCTAAGCGATCATTTAGAGGAAACACTGGGTCCAACAAAAAAGAAGAAAAATCACTCAAAGTGTATAAATCTCACACAGGTAAGTGTTTTATCCTAATTCCGAACCATTGATATGTCATGACTTGATTTTGCAAATCATTTCCTATCAAATTAAAGATTACACACGTGATCATGGATCAATAGGACTTTTTCGGGAATGTTGTTTTAGTGGGAAATTCGGCTCTGAGTGTTTGGGCCTTTTCCTTTTCTGTTTTTGTTTAGTGCGAGGCGACAAAGTCGTCAGTGCACAGGATTTTGGTTAGCGATCAAAGGGAGAGGACCACTTCAAGCTGTGGTTTCCTTTCTTTTCTTGTTTGCTTTGACAATTCTGCATTGTTCAGATATTGTCTAGTCCAAAGACTTTTCTGTATATTTATTTTGTTTTCTTCCGATCTTTGATCTGGAATTTTTCTTTCTTCTTTTTTTTTGCTTTCTTCCAATCTTTGATTGGGAATTTTCTTCTTTTCCTCTTCTTCCGATCTTTGATCAGGAACTTCTTTTTTTTCTCTTTTTTCTTTCTTTTCTTTTTCTTTTCTTCCGAGGGCAAAGATGGACATTCTCACCCTGGGTCAATGTTTATGGTGAGTTGGTGTTTTTGGCTCAGAACTTGTAGAACGGCTGGACATGATATATGTCAGGGTGTTGGTTTGGTCAGCAGTCCAAGGGTAAAGGGACGTCCCACATTATTTCCATGACATGCGCGCAACGACGATGATTCAGAAATTTTATGCAAAACTGGTCACGCATGCACCTATGTGGACACTCAAGCATCAAGTTTTTGTGGTCACGCGATACTAGGGCTCAGGATTCATCATTTTTCCTATTTAAGTCAACCCAGTGTTTCCAAAATATGCTCCTTTATCAATTCATACATATGTCCGAGTCTATCTTAGGCATTCGGGAAAATTTTCACAGCATTCACCCTTTAGGTGCGTACACACATTTTTTTTTTAACAAAGCCTTTGTGTCACGATCAGTAAATCTTTTCTTTCAAAGAAAAGTCAGAAGTTATTTCTTTTCCAAAGCATGTTGGCTTTTTAGTTAACCAATTTATTTTTATTTTGTTTTTCTTTTTGAAAAAGTTGATATCTATGATCACATATGTTTTTTTTTTCTTTTCTAAAAAGTTGTGCGAACGAGGGTACGCAAGGCCCACCTACGTCAAAATAAACTAAGAAAATGCAATGATAAGTCGTAATAAAAAACAATGACAAAACATATTGAGAGACGTAATGCCGGACCACGGTGGGAGCAAACACAATAACTAAAAGCAGTAGTGTTAGATCACAATGGAAACAAAAACAATAACTGAAAGCAGTAATGGAAACAAAAACAATAACTGAAAGCGATGATGTTAGACGACATGGAATCACAAGTGCGACGACCTTGGTCATGTAGCTCCGCCCTTTCCCAAGTAACCGAGTAGGTCGGTCATATCCTCATCCATGTGGGCTTCCTCCGCTTCGCTCGAGGATCCTGCGGGTCCGGTTCCCTCCTCAGTGGGCCAATCTCTAGGGCATACAAAAGGAGGGGAGCCCTGCCCCTACTGGCTGAGGCTAAAATGGTAGAAGCACTCATGCAATTGCACCTGCCCGCGGTGGTTGGCCATCTGCTGGCGAACCATATGCCGTAGATACTGCTCCACACTCAGTGGTATAACTGGATCGGGCTGCTGAGGTGGTGGTGCATCCGCAGCCTGCTGTGCGTCACCCTTCGCTTGCCTAGGGGTGCAATATTTCTCGATGAAAGCTTGAGTGATCGGCGGCCGGATTACCTTGCTGGGGATGACAAGTACCCCGTAGAACTGGCAGAGGCCCATGATCAAGGCCAAAAATCCCAGGGCCCTGTTGGACCTCTTCGGGTCCAAAGGGTGCCTAGTGGGCGCCGCCCCTGCAAACAAATAAATGGCGTCAGCAATTATCTGGTCCACGTGAACAGTCATCCATGTCAGGATGGTGTACACCATCTGACACTTAGGCAGAGGGAGGTCAAAATTATGGTCGCTGAGCAGGATGTTGCTGAGTAGCAGCGTCATCCATATCTGAGTCAGAGTAGTCATACTGGTGCACATAATCCACTCCCGCCTCCCCGCAGCGGTCTGGGCAAAGTCTTGCCCCGGTATGCACAACAGCTGGGCGATGGCCTCCTCGTCAAAGCCGGAGGCCTGGTCCCTCCTCTGGTAGAATTTGCACCGCTGGTCCTCCTCCAAGATTAGTGGGTGGCCCAGGAACTGGCTGAGGGCATCTGTGCCAAAAGGAATCCACTGACCCCTTACCCACGAGCGTATATCTCGAACTCCCTCCTCCGTGGGCCAGGCATTAGTGTAGAACTCTAGGACTATCTCAGGGTCAAACTTGGCCATGGGAGTCACTAGAGGTGTCCAATGCCTGCGTGTGGAGAGCTCCATGGAGGCACTGGAGCTTTCCCCATGGGCGTCCCTCCTAGACATCTTTGTGGAGAGCTTATTCAATGCCATCTCTTGTTGGGGATGAATAACAGCGCAAAATGGAATAAAAAAAACGTTGAGAAATGGTGACCTAAGGCTGGAAATCCAAGGGATCCAGTGAGCTTACATTTTTTTGATGAGAGGAAGAAGTTTTGGGTGAAAAACTCACCCCTTCCCTCTCCTTTTAACCTTTCTCGTGCAGGGGGTGCTCGCCCAGGCGAGCTAACCTTGCCCAGGCAAGCTAACCCTGTGCATCCTTTTTTTTTCAAACAAGAAAATCATGCGTTCACCTATGGGTCCGTGCTCATTTGCTTGGAGTCTATAGGATAAGTTAGGCATATAAAAAGATAGAAGCTTTAAAGGATACTAGGCTGTCTCTTAACAGGGCCTCCTCAACATGCGGAGCCAGTCGCGGGATGATGATCAGCTGATCACCAGCCTAGTGCCTGCTCATACCCGTCCCCGAGCATCTGAAAGCAAGAAATGGCATTTATGCAGTGAAAATATGGCCACGCTACCACTTACCTTGGTTCATCCCTGTCTAGGATTTGACGCTGTATTGACCACCTCTTGAAATGATCATGTCCCTGTCTGTCGATTCATAAGGTACAAAATGCATGTGCATGCGTATGCATGAGCAGTTTCAAACGCAATAATTCTTTAGCAAAAACCCATTGGGTTCAGTTTTAAATAAGCACTTAGAGCATCCCTATAGGCCGAGCGAAAAGGCTCGGATCATTTAAAAAGAATATGCATCCTTAAAGGCACAAAACCAAGGTTGAAACAACAAATCATCAATCTCGCGCTCTTTAAATGATCGCGACAACAATTTACAGAGGACAGGAATCCCTGGGGGAAACCAACAAAAAATTAAACATGCAACGACTCTCCTAATTGCCCCATGTCTCAAGCGTAGTATCGCTTGACGACATTGACATTTACGGGTGAAGGTAGTTCCTCGTCATCCATGTTAGTGAGAACATGGGACCTTCCGGAGAAAGCCTTTTTTACCACGAAGGGCCCTTCGTAGTTCGGTAACCATATAGCGCGAAAGGGAGCATTCTGTGCCGGTCCTTGTATGACACGGTCATCTTCTGAATAATCTTCTTGATATTCTTGTTGGCTGCCACCACTGCTCCGTTCATCTTGGGCCTGTAGGGTGTGGAATTGTGGTGTTGGATCTTAAATTCCTCGCACATTTCCCTCATCATTTTATTATTCAAATTGGTGTCGTTGTCTGTGATAATCTTCCTTGGCAAACCATACCGGCAGATTATCTCCCTCTTGATGAACCTAACCACCACACTCCTTGTGACACTAGCGTATGAGGCAGCTTCGACCCACTTGGTGAAGTAATCGATTGCCACCAAGATGAAACAATGTCCGTTCGCAGCCTTGGGCTTTATGGCTCAGATCACATCTATCCCCCACATGGAAAAGGGCCACGGTGTGGCCAATACATTCAATGGCAAGGGCGAAGTGTTGACATTGTCTGCAAATGTCTGACATTTGTGACACTTCCTTACATGGAGGCAACAGTCGCTTTCCATGGTGAGCCAATAATAGCCCGCCCTCAGGATCTTCCTAGCCATGGCGTGCCCGTTAGCATGCGTACCGAAAGAGCCCTCATGGACCTCCTCCAGCATGCGTCCAGCTTCCTTAGTGTTCACGCATCGGAGCAAAACCATGTCATGGGTTTCTCTTGTATAGTATGCCCCCGTTTTAAAAGAAACCGGCCACCAACCTCCTTAACGTCCCTTTGTCGTTGTCGAAAGCTTCCGGTGGGTACTCTTTGCTTTCAACGTATCGCTTGATGTCAAAATACCAAGGTTTACCGTCCTGCTCCTCCTCTACCTAACAACAATATGCGGGCCTTCCGCGACACCTGAACTCAATGTATGGTAGGTCTCCATGCAGTGTCAGCTGGAACATGGATGCTAAAGTGGCGAGCGCATCGGCCATTTGGTTTTCCTCTCGGGGAACGTGATGGAAAGAGATCTCATCCAAGAACTCAGCCAGCTCCTTGATTTAGGTCTGGTAGGGTATTAGCTTGTGATCCCTAGTTTCCCACTTTCCTCTTAGCTGGTGAATCACCAGTTTCGAGTCTCCGTACACCTTGAGCAGTTTGACGTTGAAGTCAATTGCTGCCTGGACACCCAGGGTACATGCTTCGTATTCAACCATGTTATTGGTGCAGTCGAAACCAAGTCTGGCCATGAAAAGTACGCATTGATTGTCCGGAGAGACCAATTCCGCCCCAACGCCATGGCCCAGAATGTTAGATGCTCCATCGAATCACACGATCCACTTGTCCCTGTCCTTTTCTAGCTTTTCTTCAAATAAGGCCATGATGTCCTCATCTGGGAACTCGGGATGCATGGGTTGATAATCATTGAGAGGTTGCTGAGCCAAATAGTCCGCTAAGGCGCTTCCCTTTATTGCTTTTTGGGTTATGTAGACTATGTCGAACTCGGATAGCAAAACCTGCCACCGAGCGATCCGCCCCGTGAGAGTGGGCTTCTCAAAGATGTACTTGACCGGGTCCATCTTAGATACCAGCCAGGTGGTATGGCTCAGCATGTACTGTCTTATTCAATGGGACGCCCAAAACAAAGCGCAACATGTCCTTTCCAGCAGGGAGTAGTTCATCTCACAGGCCGTGAACTTCTTACTTAAGTAGTAGACGACTCGCTCTCTTTTTCCCGACTCATCATGCTGTGCCAGCATGCACCCCATCGACTCGTCCACAACTATCATGTACAGGATGAGAGGTCTCCCGGGCACCGGCGGCATAAGTGCGGGAGGCTTCATGAGGCGCCATTTGATCTTTTCAAATGCCTCTTGACAGTCCTTGTCCCAGTGGACGGACTGGTTCTTGCGTAAGAGTTTGAAAAGTGGCTCACAGGTAGCTGTGAGCTGTGATATGAATCTGGCAATGTATTTTAAACGCCTCAGGAAACCTCGGACCTGCTTCTCGGTTCGGGGTTCCGGCATCTCAAGGATGGATTTTACTTTTTCGGGGTCCACCTCTATTCCCTTCTGACTTACGATGAAACCCAACAGCTTTCCTGACTTGACCCCGAAGGTGCACTTAGCGGGGTTTAACCTCAATTGATACCTCCTAAGCCTCTCGAACAACCTCCGCAAGTTGATGAGGTGTTCTTCCTCAGTTGTGGAACAAAGCCACCATAGCCCGTTGATAGGTTGCCCCGGCGTTCTTGAGCCCAAAGGACATCACCTTATAGCAGAACGTTCCCCACAGGGTAACGAACATGGTCTTTTCCATATCTTCTGGCGCCATCTTTATTTGATTGTAGCCTGAGAAACTGTTCATGAAGGAAAACAAAGTGAAATTGGCTGTGTTGTCTATGAGGACATCAATGTGTGGCAGAGGAAAATTATCTTTGGGACTGGCTCGATTCAGGTCCCGATAGTCCACACAAATTCGTACCTTCCCATCTTTCTAAGGGATCGACACAATGTTGGCCACTCACTCGGGGTATCAAACCACCGCCAAGAAAGCGACGTCGAACTGCTTTTTCACCTCCTCCTTGATCTTCAGCGACATCTTGGGTTTCATTCTCCTTAGCTTATGCTTCACCTCCTCCTTGTTGTTCTGCCTCTATTAGAAACAATCGATAGATATATATACATGGTCATCCAACCACCTAACTAAGATTTCTCTTATAGCTTTTCCTGACATATCTGATACAACTATCTATCCTAAAAATAAGTGATCCCAATAATCAAGAGATCAAGATACAAAATAAAATTAAAATACAATAAGAATTAATACATACAATCAGAATTAATACATATAGAATCAATTAAGATCAGCACAATCATGTAGCAATATTCTCAATACAATTAGGATTAGCACAATCATACAACAATATTCTCAATGCATTATATAATCATCCTTTTTCAGCCCCATGGACTCTTTACAACCGCTAGGTGAATTGTATAGATCCAACTAAAAAGTTTAGTTTTAGAATTTTACATATCTACCGCGAAGGCAATGCTTATGTTGACAAGCTTGCTTCTTTTGGTGCATAGAATGCGGGAAAAAAAATAGTAAGTGTCATGAATCTCTGACATAAGCTTCAACCAATTAACATTGTTTGAATGACAACTGTTGTAGTTGGACAGCAATGACATAGTTTGTCCTCCATGGTATGCTTTATGTTCCTATTGGTTATAGTTTTGGTATGCTTTATGTTCCTATTGGTTATAGTTTTGGTATGCTTTATGTTCCTATTGGTTATAGCTTTGGTGCTAGAATGTTCAATTTGGAGTCCACAAGAGGAGGATCTCCATATTGTGCTGGAGTTTTTGTTGGAGATGGTACAAGACAAGCAAGTGAAATGGAGCTGGAGCTTGCAGAGTATCATGGCAAGTATATATGAAATTAGCCCATAAAAGCTAGATTGGATTCTGTGATTAAAATTCCATTAAGCCCTCCTAGCTAGGTCAGCATTCTAGTCTGTCCCAAGTTGGTGACCTCTAAATCAAACTTCTTAATGCACTCAAACAAACCATTGGTGACCTCAAAATCAAACTCCAAGTCAGTGTTGTCATAAAAGAACTCTAGATTTAAGAAGTGGGCAGCTGCATGCAATGGTCTATGAAGCTGACAATTCCATCTTTTATCAATGATTGCAAACACATCTTTGTACTTGCTTTCATTGTTGTTGAAAGACTTGATAATTGTTTCTTTTGCCTTGTCCATTGCTTCATAAATATAGCCCATGGCTAGTTTCCTTTCACCATCCACAAGATGAAGCACTTTCACAAGTGGAGCCATGACTTTAAGAGTGTAAACCACACTATTCCAAAAAAAAGGCATGAGCACTACCTTTGCAGCTTCTTTTCCCTTAAGCTCCTTAGATAGCTTGTTTAAGGTCCATTCATCAGAAGTAAACATCTTTCTAATATTGGCTTTCTCTTTGTGGAGCCTTTCTAAAGTTAGATAAGAAGTGGCAAATCTAGTAATAGCATGTCTCACCAATTCCCTCTTTTTTGTAAAATTTCTCAATAAACTTAAGGTACTAGAATAGGCATAGATAAACCCAACTAGATTAATTGCCCTTCTAATTGTCTTCCTTATCAAGGGAAGCTTCCCAATATCTTCAAGCATCAAATCAATACAATGAGCTGCACAAGGAGTCCAATAAATATGTTTCCTTTTCTCCTCCAACAACTTACCCGCTAAAACATAGTTGCTCCCATTATCGGTTACAACTTGAACAACATTCTCTTCTCCAACTTCCTCCACAGTGGCATCAAGAACCTCAAAAATATTTTCACCTGTCTTTACAAAATCAGAGCCATCAACAGACTTCAAAAATATGGTACCAACTTGAGAGTTAATAAAAAAATTAATGATGCATCTTTGTTTCCGATCAGTCCATGCATCGGACATAATAGTACAACCATACTTGACCCATTGCTCCCTGTGGCCTTTTATCAAATTTTCAGTATATTCAACTTCCTTCTTCAGGAGTGGAACTCTGATGACATGATAGCTAAGAATGGGCAAATGTGGCTCATATTGACCAATGGCTACAACCATATTCTAAAAGCTTTTCAATTTAATGAGGTTGAATGACTAACCGCTTGGTACCAAAAGCGAGAAATATGTTGATGCACCTTCAATACTTCATTCTTATCCATTGACTCTCTTATGTTCATTTGCCTCAACATCTCTATTTTTCTCCGATTGATTGTATTTTCTGGATTCTTACAAAATTTGTCCATTAGTCCTTTTTTTAGTCTCATACTTTGTCTTTGCACTTGCAATAGCATTACAAGAGTCCGCAAACTCATCATCTTCACTTCCATCACATCCAATTGGTTCACCAAATTCAAAATCTCTTATATTTGCCATATTACCACTGCCATAAGTACTGTAAGTGGTCCCACTTTTTTTGGTAGTCATATATTCCTTCAACTCTTCGACTAAATTTGGTGGAGTTTTCTTGCAAGTTGCAATGTTACCCGACTTCCCAATCAGGTGTTGTTTGGCTCTGGTTATTCCTCCCTTTGTGATTTTTCCATAGAAATTACAAACAATTATGTTTGTTTCTCCTTCTACCAGTGGATGACAATATTTCCAGCCTGGGTCTGTCTTATTTTTCCTCGTTACACTTGCAGTAGCAGCATAGGATGATGGTTCAGCCAATTAAAAGAGGACTAAACAGAAAAAAAAATTGTGGTGTCAAATAGAAAAAAAATAAAAATGAGACTGTCAAAAGTAAAAAGAGAGTGTCAAATAGCAAAAGGAAAACGAAAAGCTGCGGCCAAACAGCAAAAACAAAATTTAATAAAAAATTAAAGCTAGCACGCACCACTTCGTAAACGCCGTGATGTTCGCTGCCTTCGTGGGCGTCGTCGTCGGTGCTCGTCACCGCTGTGGGGTCGTTGCTGCTGGCTGCGTTCTGCGTGCGGGGGGTCGCGGCTGGGTGTAGGGGTTGCGCTTTTAGTTGGAGGAGGGCTGCATTCTGAATTCTGATTCAAACTGCGTGGGAGGGGACGACTGCGCTTTTGATTAACTTACCGGGTAGGGTTGGGTCGGGTCAGCCCAACTCCTACCGTGGAAAAAAAACAAAAAATAAAATGCTATTTCCGCCATGCCGCCATAACTGCCATGACCGCCATGGCTATGGCCGCCGTCATTCGCAACCCGTCACGCCACCGCTATTCGGTGGCATTTTTTCAAAAAACTGCCACGCCTTTCCGCTATGGCACCCCCATGACCGCCATTTGACAACACTGGTCCCAACAGATCAAATAAAATTTCCATCAATATAATGATTGATTTAAATAAACAAAAAATCGATGCAATATACTTCATTATAATTTAAAATATGTCACCACACCGTCTTTTTTTTTATTGATATTGTTATACAACCAATATAGATTTTCAACGTGAAATATGAGGTTGACACATCACCTGACTCACCTTCATGTTAGCTCATGATCTAGGAAAGTGTACCTAATCTAGTAGTAAAGAAACAATAAGTATTATGTATTGTATTCACAAAGACTTCGTGTAATATTTAGGAATTGAGCAAAAAATGTAATATACTGCAGTGTGTTGTCAATTTGTTTTAGTGAGTGAGACAATGTTTTTCAGTTTTCAAAAGAGAATTTTGTTGTAGCAAGACCTGAGTTTGCTATAGCGAGAAAAGAACCATTGGTGGATTTTGAAAAAAATTTGGAGCAAAAATGGAAATCAAAGAAAAAAGGCATTGCTGACTTGAATCAAATTTGATCGAGGCCGTACCTGAATCAAATAAACATTAAAATGTAGTAACTAGGAAGTGATCCTAGGTCGTTTCCCAACGAGCAATGATACACCAAATGTTCATGACAGATAGTAGGAAAATAGTAACGAATGGGGGGGGGGTTGTTTGCTTTTGTAAATTAAACAACGAGTAAAATTGAATTAGAAAATATCAAAATTAAAACACGCTGCTTCCCCTTGATTCATAAGCAAGTTTCTTATCCTAGGTTACGAGAGTTTATCCTTTATCAGTTCAACCACTTAATCCAACCCTAAATTAAATTACTAAGCGAAATTTAACATAAGGCATTCATTATGTGATTAAGCAACACATACACCAATTAATCATAAACGATCATTAAGCATGAACGTAAATTAAGCGTAGAGACTATTAATCAAGCACTAAGCATGCATGAATTAATAACAACAAATTCAAAGTAATTAGTGAAGAGAAAAAACTGAACATAATTTAACAGTAATAATATAACCTCAAAGAGAACTGTGCTTGATCCTCAAGAGAAAACAACACTAGAGACTTAGCCTTCCATTAATCAATAGTGAACGAAATTTTATTGCTGAAACGAAAAGTAAAAACTAGAATTGCAAAACGAAAAAGTGTCTAAAAGAAGAAGAGAAGCCTAAAACTAAAACGAAAAAGGAGAGAGAGAGAGAGAAGAGAAGGTCTAAACTAGAACCTTGGTGCTGCTATATAGTTTTCCAGCCCCAAAGCTTACAAATCTGTTTTAAATCCAAGCCCATAAATAAAATCAAATCAAATCTTAGATAAGATAAGATAAGATCTAGATGAAATAATATCTAGATGAGATCAAATCTAAATAATATCTAGATAAGATAAAGTCTAGATAAGATAAATTTTTGTAGAATAAAATAGTCTGCCCTCTTCAAGTCCAAGCCCAATTCTGGATTCAAGTCCAATGCTTCATTAATTCCTGAAATTAGATTAAAAACATCAAATTAGCTGAATGGGCCCAAATAATAAAACTGCTTAATTAATTTGACAATTAAGACTAATCAGTAATTAAAATGGTGCAAAAAAGGTTAAGAAATAGGAGAAAATAATGGCACATCAAAACCCCCCATACTTAGCCTTTTGCACTCCTGGGCAAAATGAAACAAAGAGCAAAATCCAAGGATATCAAAGAGAGACAAACAAAAACATTTACATATTTCTCAATGAACATCTAGGAATGAAAGGAATCGGTAACATCTAACATGAAGAGATCCAAAGAGTCAAGACATTCGTGAAAATCATCCAAGCAACTCAATCATGGCAAAATAGTTAATCAGCTCAAGAATGAAAAGTGATAAAGCCTCACAAGATATACACTCTATCTCTCAAGTGTCTAGGCTATTGTTTACTCTCGAAGCACCCATGAAAACAAACACCACATAGACTTGGAAAAATTATAAAATTGACAAACAACTTGACAAACACATGCACATGAGGATCAAAAGGTCTTTAAAGGTTGTAATGAGGCCAAGGACAAGGTAGGGAAAAAGTATGGAATAAGTAGCTAAATCCCAAAGGAATAGAGGAGCAATGGGGAATAAGTGGGAATTAAGCACAAGTAGTAAACCCAAACCCTCTAATATCAACAAAATCGACCAAGGCTCCCAAATCAAGTCCTCATAACAAGACCTCATTTATTCAACTTCACTTCTTTTCTTCTTTTTTTTTTTGAACAGTAAAAATTTGCAGCAATTGATTTTTTTTTTCATTTTTTTTAAACAGTACGAATTTGAAGATTAAAGCAAGAACTAGGCAATATATATATACATCAAGCATGGCCAAAATAAAACATTAAGCATGGCCAAAAATCATATCTTCCAATGAAACATACCCCCCCACACTTATTCCCAAAACAATTCCAAAGCTCCAAAATTCCTTAAGGGTAAGGTGATATCATGGTTTTTCACTTAAGGCTTGTAATGAGCTTAAAAACAAAGAAAGGGGAACAGAGGCTCAAAGGGGCTATCAAAGGAATTAATTCAGGGTAAGTCCATTTGGCTAGAAGCTTATAAGAACAAAATTGCCTAAATCATTTTCAAATATGCATGTGAATTAGGAAGCATCAACAAGAATCAAGCCAAGGCTATTGTGCAAGCAATCAATGGGGCAAAACACACCAAAAGATTATGATAATGGATGGCTCAAATTCTCACAAAGGTAAACTTATAACTTTCAAATTGAGCTTTCAAAACCATCATGACATGTAGAGGAAAAACAAGGATTTCGAATCACAAAATGTCAAGAGACTTTTATTTTCAAAACAATTACCCATTTCTTGAACATATCCTATAATTCAAATAAAAATATGCAAAGTTGTACATGCAAACAGAATTGACCTAAAATATTAAACTAGAAACCCAACAAAACTAACAAAACTAACAAATTTAACACAAACAAAACTAACAAAACTAGCAAAACCAAAACCAAAGAACACTCCCCCCATACTTAAACAACACATTGTCCTCAATGTAGCAAGATTAAAAGCAATTAAACCATCAAATAGAATCGGACAAATGTAATAAAAGTAAAGAAGGAGATAGGAAAAGAAAAAACTCCCTAAGTCATGATGGAGGAAGAGTAGGGTGGAGTAAGGAAGTCTCTTCCACCACTACGTCCACTAAAGAAGGGTTCGTGAGGAATGACTTAAGTCAGTGCCCATTGACCTTGAAGCTCTTGTTTATGGAGTCACTTTTGATCTCAAATGTACCATAAGGAAAAACATTAGTAACAACAAAAGGACCAATCCACTTAGACCTCAACTTACCACTCATGAGTCCAAGCTTAGAATTATACAATAACACTTTTTGCCCAACCATGAAGTCCTTCTTAATTATCATGCTATCATGGAACTTCTTGGTCTTTTCTTTGTAGAACTTGGCATTCTCATACGCTTCTAGGTGGATCTCATCTAACTCACTCAGTTGCAACTTTCTTTCCTCACCAACTTGATCCATAGAGAAGTTGCAGGTCTTCACTGCCCAGTATGCTTTGTGCTCAATCTCAACTGGAAGATGACATGTCTTTCCAAAGACAACCCGATAAGGAGACATTCCTATAGGTGCTTTGTAGGCAGTCCTATGTGCCTAAAGAGCATCATCTAGCCTGGTACTCCAATCTTTCCTGCTTGGCTGCACAATCTTTTCTAAAATTCTCTTGATCTCCCTGTTAGAAATTTATGCCTGTCCATTGGTTTGGGGGTGGTATGCTGTGGATACCCTGTGTACAAACCTGTACTTTTTAAGCAAGGCATGCATTGATTTGTTACCAAAATGGATTCCTTGATCACTAAAATTGCTTTAGGTACTCCAAACCAGCAAAACAGATTAGATCTGACATAATCTGCAACAACCTTAGCATCATTAGTTCTAGTGGGCTTGGCTTCCACCCATTTTGAAACATAATCAACTGCAAGGAGAATGTAAACATAACCAAAAGAGACAGAAAAAGGGCCCATGAAATCTATACCCTAGACATCAAACACCTCACAGAATAGCATAGGTTGCTGAGGCATTTGTTGTCGCCATGTAAGTGCACTTCCTGCTCTCTGACACTGCTCACAAGTGCTACAAATCTTCCACGCATCTTTAAAGATGGTGGGCCAATAAAAGCCACAGTCAAGTACTTTGCGAGCTATCCGTTGAATACCCAGATGACCTCCGGTGCGGAAGAATGACAGAACCGCAGGACTGAGTCAGTCTCATGGTCTGGAATGCATCGTCTAATGACTTGATCACTGCACAATTTCCACAAGTAGGGGTCATCCCAAATAAAATGCTTAGCATCACTTTTAATTTTACCTTTTTGAGCCTTAGATGCTAAGGGAGGAAAAACAGAAGCAACTAAATAATTGACAATGTTAGCAAACCAGGGAGTAGAAAGAGAATCAGAAATACTATACAATATATATAAATGATAATCCGGGAAATCATCCCGAATGGGTGAGTCCTTATCAAGCACATGTTCGATCCGACTCAAATGATCAGCAACCAAATTTTGTGCTCCACTCCTATCACGGATCTCCAAGTCAAATTCTAGGAGCCAGAGCATCCATCGGATCAACCTAGGCATTGAATCAGCCTTCTTCAACAAGTAATTTAAAGCTGCATGGTCAGTATAAACAATAATGCAAGTACCAAGCAAATAAGAACGAAATTTTTCAAGAGCAAAAACTATGGCTAGTAGCTCTTTCTCAGTAGTAGTATAATTCGCTTGGGCAACATCTAAAGTCCTAGAAGCATAATATATCACCTTAGGCAATTTATCAATTTTCTGAGCAAGGACAATCCCCAATGCATAATTGGATGCATCACACATAACCTTAAAAGGGACTATCCAGTCGGGTGCCTGGATGATGGGGGTGGTAGTCAGTGCTCTTTTGAGGCAATCAAAAGCCTCTTTGCATTTATCATTAAAGTCAAACTCCACCTCTTTTTGTAACAAGTTGGATAGTGGAAGGGCTACTTTGCTAAAATCTCTTATAAAGCGCCTGCAGAATCCTGCATGACCAAGAAAAGATCGCACCTCTCGCACGCAAGAGGGGTAAGGCAATTGTTAAATAACAGAAATTTTTGCAGGATCTACTTCAATGCCCTTATTGGAAATAATGTGGCCTAAAACTATACCTTGCTCAACCATAAAATGACATTTTTCACAATTTAGAACAAGGTTAGTTTCAGTGCATCTATTCAAAACCTTGTCCAGACTATCCAAACAAATATCAAAAGAGGATCCATATACAGTGAAATCATCCATAAACACTTCTATGCAATTTTCTAAAAAATCACTAAAAATACTAATCATGCACCGCTGGAAGGTACCAGGGGCATTGCATAGGCCGAAAGGCATCCTCCTATAGGCAAAAGTGCCGAAGGGGCAGGTGAATGTGGTCTTTTCCTGATCCTCATGAGCAATAGTGATTTGCATATAACCAGAAAAACCATCAAGGAAACAATAGTGAGATTTACCTGCCAGGCATTCAAGCATCTGGTCAATGAATGGCAGTGGAAAATGGTCCTTTTTGGTAACCTGGTTCAGCCTCCTATAGTCCATGCTGACTCTCCAACTGTTCTGCACCCGAGTAGGAATCAACTTCTCCTTCTCATTTTTTATCACGGTGAGGCCGGTTTTCTTCGGGACTACCTAGACGGGACTTACCCATTGGCTGTCGGAGATAGGATAAATGATTCTAGCTTGCAAAAGCTTGGTTACCTCCTTCTTTACTACATCAAGAATCACCGGGTTAAGTCTTCTCTATGGATGTCTTACTGGTTTAGCCTCATCCTCTAAATTTATCTGATGCATACATGTGGATGGGCTAATACCAGGAATGTCTGCCAGGGTCCAGCCTATAGCCTTCTTATGCTTCTTGAGAACTGATAACAGCTTCTCCTCTTGCTCATCAGCAAGGGAGGCAGATATAATTACTGGAAAACTTTTGCTATCATCCAAGTAAGCATATTTTAAATTTGATGGCAAAGGCTTCAATTCTGGTGTGGGCAGCTGGATAATGATAGAAAGAGATGGTTTCTCAGCCTGTACCTCATAAAGAAAGTCAGAGGTATGTGTACTTCCTGAAACATGGTTAGTTCTATCTGACTCTAGAAAATCAATCTCAAGAGGTAAAACATCACCAGACATGTAATCAATATCAATTTCAGATTCACTCTCAGCATCAAATTCAGACATATGATCAAGTACAAATTCAGATTCAATGCATGAAGAGTGACAGACATGCAGATTAGAATGAAGATCAGTCATGTATTCATCAACAATATGGTCAATTATTTCAACACGAAATACAGAAAGATCTTCAGATGGGTGTTTCATAGCATCAAGAATATTAAAATGAACAGTTATATCACCAAACTCCATAGATAGTGTGTCTGCATATACATCTATCTTAGTTCTAGCAGTTTTCATAAAAGGTCTGCCTAGAATGATGAGAACTGATCCTTTAGAAAATCCCTCCTCCATATTCAAAATATAAAAATCAACAGGGAAAATCAGTTCACCAACTCTAACTAAGACATCCTCTATGAAACCAACAAGATAGGCAACACTTCTATTAGCTAAATGAATTACCACATCAGTTGACTGCAAGGGACCAATAAATAGAGAATTAAAAATAGACATAGGCATCACACTAACAGAAGCTCCTAAATCTAGCATGGCATTGTCAAACTTATTGTTCCCTATAAGACAAGGTATGCTGAATGTACTTGGATCTTTACATTTTTCAGGGATTTAGGGAACAGATTTACCAATCAACGCGAAGACATTTCTGCCCATACTAATTCTTTCACTTCCTTTAAGCTTCCGCTTATTAGTGCACAACTCCTTCAAGAATTTAGCATATCTTTGAATTTGCTTTATTGCATCCAGCAGGGGTATGTTTACCTCTACTTTTCTAAATGTTTCCAATATCTCATTCTCTGTCTCTTCCATTTTTTTTGTTGGAAATTGCTCTTGGAGGGAATGGAAGAGGGATATGCTGCTTCTCTTTAGATTCACCTGCATAGAAATTGTTAGGTAACTTACTCTTTAAATTTTTGTCGTCATCTTTTTCTGGAGTAGAGTGAAGTTGGACAGGTTCATTTGTGGATGAGGAAGATGTTGCTAGTTGAGGTCCTTGACACTGCTTTCTCGACCTCAATGTAATGACACTCACATTTTTGGGATTCTGGACAGATTGAGAAGGTAATCTGTTAGAATTCTGGGACTGTTGTTGATTTAACTGTGTAGCCAATTGTCTCATCTGATTAGTTAAGCTCTGAATGGAGGCTCTGGTCTCTTGTTGAAATTGCATGTTTTGCATAGTCATTTGCCTCACAAGTTCTTCAAGGGAAGGTTGCGGAGGAGCCTCAACTGTTTGCTGTTTTTGGGGCTGTTGCTGTTGGATTGGTGGAGGAACGTATGGTCTGCTTGGGCCAGCAGCATTTTGAAAATAAGGTTGTTGTTGCTGCTGTTGTGAAGGAACGTATGGTCTGCTTGGGCTAACAGCATTTTGTAGCATAAGCTTCAGGCTATTCAATTGCTTCAGATTGTTGCACATAAGGGCAAAGGTCTGTGTGGTGGTCGGCAGAGGAGCATAAACCACAAAGTCTGGCGACAGATGCAGATTTTTGATTCATGGCCAATTGGGTTACCTGGTTAACCAAGGCATCTAGTTTACCTTCAAGCTTCTTAGTCTCAGTTGATGAAGATAAATTTGTGGCTACTTCATGTACTCCTCTAATGACAATAGCATCACTTCTGGCACTAAATTGTTGGGAGTTTGAAGCCATCTTCTCAGTTAAATTTCTGGCTTCAGCAGGGGTCATGTCTCCAAGGGCTCCACCACTAGCAGCATCTATCCTATTTCTCTCCATGTTACTGAGTCCTTCATAAAAATATTGGAGGAGAAGCTGCTCAGAAATCTGGTGGTGAGGGCAACTGGCACATAGTTTCTTAAATCTCTCCCAGTATTCATATAAGCTCTCTCCACTAAGTTGTCTAATGCCTTAAATATCTTTTCTGATGGTCGTGGTCCTGGAAGCAGGGAAAATTTTTTCTAAGAATACTCTCTTGAGGTCATCCCAGCTCGTGATTGACCTTGGAGCAAGGTAATATAGCCAGTCCTTTGCCACTCCCTCTAAAGAATGAGGAAAAGCCTTCAGAAATATGTGATCCTCCTGGACATCTAGGGGTTTCATGGTGGAGCAGACAATATGGAATTCTTTTAGATATTTGTGTGGGTCTTCACCTGCAAGGCCATGAAACTTTGGAAGCAAATGGATCAGTCCAGTTTTAAGAACATATGGGACATCCTCATTAGGGTATTGGATGCACAAGCTTTTGTAGGTGAAATCAGGTGCAGCCATTTCCCTTAGAGTCCTCTCACGGGGTGGAGGTTGTGTCATGTTCTCAGAATGTTCAAAACAATAATGCTCAAAATCACGAATAATAGAATGCTCAGGATGCTCAAAAGGTACTAAATGATGTCTAACTAATCTATGAAATGTCTTATCTATCTCAGGATCAAAGGGTTGTAAGTCAGATGGATTGCCTCCAGTCATACACTATATTCAGCATGCACAACTAGTTCCCTTCTTATGCAAGTAACAGTGTAGGTTTGAACTACAGCTACCATTAAATGATATCCAAATGACTTGAAATTTTGTGATCAACCTTATAAAATGATGAGAAGATAGCACAAAAAATTTCAAACAATAATTCAAAGTCTAACTATAGAAGCTAAAAATGATAAGTTAAGAAAAGTAAGAGAATAATACTTGGAAAATAAAAAACTTTTGACAGAATCACAATTTTTGGAAGAAGGAGACCTCTATGGCTAGCTGCCATGGCATGGGAAATTTTTTTCTACCCCAAATACATATATAATAATAGCGATTCTGATAACCGGAGCAAAAGTTATGGCCGTTTGAAGTTTTGACAAAAATCACATTTGCTACTTTTTTGGAACTTTCAAATCTAACCAAACTAAGGGCTCCAACTATTTTTCCCACAAAATATGGATCAAAACAAGTGACCAAAAAAAATTCAGCCAAAAATAACAACTATAGCTACCAAAACAAAAAATCATAATTAATTCAGCAAGTGTGGTCTCTAAAATCTGTCGCTAAGGGATTTCCCCTACTAACCTGTTTTCCAGTTTAACAAAAGTGGTCGCTAAATCCGTCACAAAACACTATTCACAGCAAAACACAAAAACTGAAACAGGGGAAGCACTGAACAGAAAAACTAAAACAAAACACCACACTAAACAAAATAGCAAGACACTAAACAACACTTAACGCAACATGAACACAACACTAACACAACACACGAAAGCATAAAACAACTAAACATAAAACACGAATTACTAGCTATTATGAACCTTTGGACACTGCTCCCCGGCAACGGCGCCAAATTTGATCAAGGCGGTACCCGAATCAAATAAACATTAAAATGTAGTAACAAGGAATTGATCCTAGGTCATTTCCCAATGAGCAATGATACACCAAATGTTCATGATAGATAGTAGGAAAATAGTAACGAATGGGGGGGGGGGGGGAGGGTTGTTTGCTTTTGTAAATTAAACAGCGAGTAAAATTGAATTAGAAAATATCAAAATTAAAACACGTTGCTTCCCCTTGATTCACAAGCAAGTCTCTTATCCTAGGTTGCAAGAGTTTATCCTTTATCAGTTCAACCACTTAATCCAACCCTAAATTAAATTACTAAGAGAAATTTAACAAAAGGCATTCATTATGTGATTAAGCAACACATACACCAATTAATCATAAACAATCATTAAGCATGAATGTAAATTAAGTGCAGAGACTATTAATCAAGCACTAAGCATGCATGAATTAATAGCAACAAATTCAGAGTAATTAGTGAAGAGGAAAAACTGAACAGAATTTAACAGTAATAATAGAACCTCAAAGAGAACTGTGCTTGATCCTCAAGAGAAAACAACGCTAGAGACTTAGCCTTCCATTAATCAATAGAGAACGAAATTTTATTGCTGAAACGAAAAGTAAAAACTGGAATTGCAAAACAAAAAAGTGTCTAAAAGAAGAAGAGAAGCCTAAAACTAAAACGAAAAAGGAGAGAGAGAGAGAGAAGAGAAGAGGAGAGAGAGAAGAGAAGGCCTAAACTAGAACCTTGGTGCTGTTATATAGTTTTCCAGCCCTAAAGCTTACAAATCTGTTTTAAATCCAAGCCCATAAATAAAATAAAATCAAATCTAGATAAGATAAGATAAGATCTAGATGAAATAATATCTAGATGAGATCAAATCTAAATAATATCTAGATAAGATAAAGTCTAGATAAGATAAAATTTTGTAGAATAAAATAGTCTGCCCTCTTCAAGTCCAAGCCCAATTCTGGATTCAAGCCCAATACTTCATTAATTCCTGAAATTAGATTAAAAACATCAAATTAGTTGAATGGGCCCAAATAATAAAACTGCTTAATTAATTTGATAATTAAGACTAATCAGTAATTAAAATAGTGCAAGAAGGGTTAAGAAATAGGAGAAAATAATGGCATATCAATTCCATAGCATTCAACATATGGAAGTCAATTTATAATCATTTTCCTAGTTCAATGCAACCAAGATTCAGCTCAATTGATTAATCCTAATTCCTTAGGTGATTAATCTTTTATTCCTAAGCTAAATTCATAATTCCTTAGGTAACTTAACCAAGAGCTCAAAACATGAACAATGAATCTCTTCAATGCAAAAGTTGATTTCATTCCTAAAATTAAGCTCTCACACAATTCCAATTCAAATCTTGAATCAATTTTTTTCAACACAATTCAATTCCTAAAAGCTAGTTTGATCAAGCCAAAGCATGCATTTAAGAAAATATTTGGAATATGATCACATGTATAAGAAAGAAAATAAATCAGAAAATGAAGAATCACATACTTGGTTACTACTTCATTCAATTAACAACTTCAATGTTTAGCTCCAATGGATCTTGATTTGGTCTAAAATAACATTAAAATCAAAAGTTACAATAGAGAGAGAGAGAGAGAGAGAGAGAGAGAGAGAGAGAGAGGAAAAAATGCAAATCTATAAGTCTGAATCGAAAAAATGACAAAAGGTGCCAATTATGATGTTACAAGTTATTTTAGTTAGAGCCAAATCTATATATTTTTTCTGTCACATTAGACTTTCATTTTAGCGAGGACACTTCTTGCTACAACGAGGCTTCATCTTTTGCAAATGATACTTCACTTGAATCTTCTTGCTCTATGACCAACTTTCGCTATGGTGAGAGTTGTACTCGTTGTGGCGAGTGCTTGCTCAATATCTTAGTCTTCAACATTCATATTCATTGTGGCAAGTCTTCACATTCATTCACTTGATAACTGGTCTTCTTTTGTTGTGGTGAAGGGTCATCTAGCTATGGTCAGCTTAAGTCTGCAACTTATCAATCCTTTAAACTAAAAAATATCTTTGTAAGATCAAAATTTAAAACAAAACAATAAAAACTCTCTTTTTATTTTCTGAAATGATTTTTTGTAATAGTTTATTCACAATAGCAACAATATATTAACAAAAATCCTAAAAAAGTTAGGCTAATTGCTCACAAAAACAAAGTGTGAGAAACAATTATCACCTCACCCGCACACAACATTGTGGAAGGATAATAAAAGGGTCATCTTCAATTACCTTTGTGTTTTGGGTAGCATTGGGGTAGTTATGAAAAAATGGTCAAGGTTGTGACATCTTTAATTCAAGTGTTTGGACTTTTTTTTTTGCTTTAATTGATGAGGTGCTTGTCATTGAAGGGAAAGTTAAAGTTGTGGCCTTAATGAATCATCCTTGTGTTCCAATGATGTTTTTGTTTTTATTTTGGATTGTGAAGAGTTGCATGAGAGTTGGGGATTTATGTACTAGATCTATTTTCTTGGAAAATGCATATGTATTATTGAGAAGAGTTGCATGAGATTTTGGATTGTAAATTGTCTTTTCTTCCAAAAAAAATTTCAAGGTTAGTGCATATATATTATTGTCAAGAGTTGGCATGAGGTTCACTATTAGAAATTACACTTTCAACATCGGTTATTTATGACATTCTACATCGGCTCTAAAACCGATGTTGAAAGTGACGATGTTGAATGTATCATCGTTAACATCGGTTTTCAAAAACCGATGCTAACATAAATATGATAACATCGGTTTTCTAAATAACCGATGTTAAATACAAAGAACTACAACAAAAAAAGTGTATGCATGATGAAAGTTGACATCGGTTTTGTAGTAAAACCGATGTTAATGTTATATATTGACATCGATTCTTTAGAAGAACCGATGTTAATGTAATATATTAACATCGGTTTCAGTAGAAAACCGATGTCAATGTTGATGATGCATATACTTATTTGTTGTACGTCTTTGTATATAACATTGGCTATTCATAGAAAACCGATGTTAATGTACAACTTTAACATCGGTTATTTATAGATAACCGATGTTAACTTTTGTACATTAACATCAGTTATGTATAGATAGCCGATGTTAACTTATGTACATTAACATCGGTTATGTATAAATAGCCGATGTTAATATAGAAACGGTAACATCGGTTATGTATGAATAACCGATGTTAATGTACAAAAGTTAACATCGGTTTTCTGTAAGACTGATGTTAAGGTTCATGTCGACATCGGTTTTTGTACGAAATTCCCAAAATGGAGGGACAACTCTTAAAGAAAAATTCCCAGAATTATACGAAATATCATCTCAAAAACTTCAGACAGTGGCAAGTATGGGGTCCTTTTGTGAATCTGGTTGGGAATGGAAATTTTCCTGGAGGAGAAATCTATTTGACAATGAGATGGGGAGAGCTTCAGCTTTTATTGACCAAACTACAGCAATAAGTCCTAATGCAACCTTGAAGGATTCTTGGGTTTATGACTTGATATGGGAAGCACAAATGGGAGCTAATCAGAATTTGGACTTTGTGGACATTTGGAAGCTCAAAATACCAGCTAAATCATTGGTTTTTGCTTGGAGGCTAATTAGGGACAGACTTCCAACTAGGATGAATCTTAGAAGGCGGCAGGTTGTGATAAATGAGGTACAATGCCCATTTTGTGGAGATGTAGAGGAGGAGGTTGCTCATTTATTTTTCAATTGTAAAAAGATCCTACCTATATGGTGGGAGTCCTTATCTTGGGTTGGATTAGCAATAGCACTACCACAAAATCCTAGGGACCACTACCTGCAGCATATGGCTGCTTTACAGGGGGAAAGCAACTCACAAGATGGAGATCCTGGTGGATTGCTATGACTTGGACAACCTGGAAGTACAAAAACAAAATAATATTCCAAAATGACACGTTTGACGGAAGTAAACTGCCTGATGATGCACTCCTAGTACTTTGGACGTGGATTAGATACATGGAGAGAGACTTTGCAACACATTTTAATCAATGGTCCTCCAACCTAAAGGAAGCGTTTAGTAAATAGGCTGGAGAGGATTCATAAACTATGTAACAATTATATGCATGTATTAAGTGGTTCTATGAAATAACAACAACCAACTGCACAAATATATCTACATATGTAACCTTTGTACCACTGGTACTTTTCAATATATATAATATCTATTTTTGCTGAGCAAAAAAAAATGCAACCTTGAAGGATTCTTGGGTGTGGGGAGTTGAACACAAGGGGATTTTTTCTACTAACTCTGCTTATCTTTGTATTAAAGCTGAACAGTCCTCTGAAGATCAAAGTACTGGCTTTTGTCAGCTATGGGACATCAAAATCCCTCCTAGAGCTCTATCTTTTGCATGGAGTTTACTTTGGGATAGGCTACCTTCTAAGGAAAACCTAATTAGGAGGCAAGTTATGAACTTATGCCCTTAACATATAAGTGTGTTGAGCAGAAATGCTCCATCTTTGACCACAAAGTTGTTGGTCAACATCCAAAGTAAATTAAGCTTCAAAACCTAATACCACCTTAAAGAAAAAAATTTAGAAATTCAAACTATTTGAAGCTGTTGGGTCCATTAATGATGAATTGGTGCCCTTCTACTCTGGCCTAAAAGATTGTGGGGACATAGGTTTTTGATCGTTACCAATTTGGAGTGCTCTAAAACTCAAACTAATTTGGTCTCACATGGGGGCATATGTTCCCCCTCCATTAAAAGACCCTTTTGTCACTAGCTAAAAAGTATCCTAGGCTCTACTTGATCTCTTCTCAACAACACCAGCTTATTGGACAAATGGGGAAGCATAATAACTCTAGATAGGAGTGGTATTTTAATTGGAGAAGACCACTGTTCGACAGCGAAATTGGAATGGCTATCACTTTTCTTTCTGAAGTTGAAGGTAAGCCTATTCTCAATTATGGGTCTGATAGCTGGGATTGGGCAGCAGACCCGTGGGGTATCTACTCTACAAATAGTGCTTATTCAATGTTTTGGGAGGAAGCAGCAGTGGACAATCTCGAGGAATGCTTTGAGGAGCTATGGAAAATCAAGATTCCTAGTAAAATAGCGGTTTTTACTTTGATAGATTAACCCATTCCCATGTTTCATTTGCTTTGATATTTTTTAAGGTAGATTAAGAGTGGAATTCTTTTGACCCTAAACTATCAGAAAAATATAAGGAATAAATCCCAACTCTGGAATCCTTGATTAGTTGTTTGACCATTTGTATATGTCGAAGAATCTTATAGAACTCAAGCAATTGTGAATAACAAAATTAAACTGTAGCCACACATATGTAGGCCTAATATCAAATATACTTCCTACACAAAAGCACAATGATGACAACAATCTGATTTGTGACTTGACTGCGGGCAATACGATCAAATATTATTGCACATGCAGATTTAAAGAACAACAAATGAAATGATAGCAGAACACTTCATTTTAGAATCTTGTACTACTTTTTTCTATATAGTATCCTAATCTTGGATTTACCAATAACAAATTTGTTTACAAAACAACCAAATGTTCATCCAATACAAACTTAAAGCATGTAAGGCTTCAAAGAGCACCTTGACAACCATCTCTATCAGATCTTATTTTTGAAGTTAAAAAGAATTCTATTTTACTTATGTGCTACATTTCTTGTAAAACCCAAAACAAACAATGGGGTTCTTAAGGAAATGTGCTAAAAAAACCCAAAGAAATAATTAACACAATTTTCATACATTAGCCACTATTGAGGTTCATAAGTGTAATTAACCCATAAAGGATTATGATTTTGAAAGGTCTGTAACTTCATAAACTAAAGAGCAAATACAAACGAACAAAATAAAAATACATTCAGCAACATCAAATGACTCAAATCCATTAATTCAAAATGCAAATACCCAAAGGAACTACAACACAACATATTTTAATTATTAGCAACAAGCATATTCTCATCTTGGTAAGAAGCACAAATAGAGATGCATATACTCACCGATTGTCAATTGTCGTCAGTGGCGAAGATATTCCTAATCAGCACTGATCACTTTGCAGCACACAGAACACAAGCAACAACGAACCTTGACAGCGACTAAAGAAGATGAAGAAATCACCTGAGCAACAAAGTAGACATGATATATACAAAGTTAAGCAATTGGTTTCGAAACATGACAACAGAGACATACCTTCGATCGCTTCCCTGGGAGTCTTAAAGCCAACCACAATGGACTCCCAAAATTGATTCCCACCTTTTCCGGGACTCTTTCCTTTCCTAGTTTTCTTCAAGCTGTGAAAGTGAGCAAATGTTAAAACGAGGAACGCTTAATGTTAAAACGAAAGGGCGTACCTCAATCGATAAGTGGCAGACACGAACTCCACAAAGATGAACTCCACAATGTGGTTGAAGTCATGGAAGCACAACCCAGTTTGCGACAAAGACGAACTCAGGCAGAAGGAGAAAAAAGAAGAATGCCCTGGGAGTCTTAAGGCGATCCACAATGGACTTCCAAAATCGATTCCCACCATTTCCGGGACTTTTTCCTTTCCTAGTTTTCTTCGAGCTTCAAGTGATCAAATGTTAAAACGAGGATCGCCAAATGTTAAAATGAAAGGACGTACCTCAATCGATAAGTGGCAGAGACGAACACCATAAAGACGAACTCCACAATGTGGTTGCAGTCACGGAAGGGCAGGCCAGTTTGCGACAAAGATGAACTCAGGCAAAAGGAGAAAGAAGAAGAACGATAGGGTTCAAGCGTGCGGGTTGTGCAATTTCAGATTTTTAATATATAATGATAACAACATCGGTTTTTTAAAAATAACCGATGTTAACATCAACTAGGTAACATCGGTTTTCTTAAAACCGATGTTAACATCAACTCGATAACATCAGTTTTTCCCAAACCGATGTTAACAACTCGATACTAACATCGTTTTTTCCAAAACCGATGCTAACTACTCCATAGTAACATAGGTTATTTAAATAACCGATGCTAATATCGAGTAGTTAACATCGGTTTCGGAAAAACCGATGTTATATAAGTCTACTTATTTACAAAAATGCCACCGCGCTTTTGTTAACATCGGTTTCGTGAATAACCGATGTTAACCGTGCGATGTTAAATCTAAAAATTGTAGTAGTGGTTGTGGATTGTGAATTGTCTTTATGTTCCAAATATGTTTTCTTTCTTTCTTTTTTTCTTTAATTGATTTGACGGTTTTTAAGCTGCTAGAAATTTTAATTTGAAATTCTAAATGAATATTGATGATTTTAAAAACCACCACAAATTGTTGTTTAAGAATTTAATGGACATATGAACACTTAACAGAGCCAACAAAATGGTCGGGACTAAACACAAAATATAAAAAATTTTAAAATATTGATTGCATGCATTTTATGAATTCCATTTTGGCTTAATGATACTGTTGGTCCTTAAGGTATCACAATTGAGAATTGAAATACCTAAAGTTTCAATTGAGCAAGTTGGATCCCTCAGTTATCACAAATGTGTGACTTTAGTCCCCTATATATCAATTGCGTCAATTGGGTCCTCATGTACACAATTGTATAAATTTCATTTAGAGTGTGTTTGGATGGAGAAATTTAAAATTTTGAAAAATTTTAAATTCTAAGAATTTCAAATGCTTCAATTGAAATTCTTTAATTTTCAAAATTTTGTGTTTGGATAAAAAAATTAAAATTATGAGGATAAAAAATATGAATGAAAAAAAGAGAGAAAATATGATTGGTGTACTAGTTATACGTGTGTTCCTCTATGCTCACACTTGATCGTCAGATTTTTAGCTATTTAAAATTCTGTTTTAAAATTCCAAAATTTTAAATTCTTCATAAAAAGCATCCAAACAATGAATTCTAAATAACATAAATTCAAATTCTCTGATAAATTACTTTCCTCAATTAAAATTCTCTATCCAAACGCACTCTTAAGTATTGTAATTGTGGGATTTTAGTCCCCAAGGTATCACAGTAATGTGATTTTTTCCCTAAAAAATGATAGTTCTAATAATGCAATTATAAATTTTAAGGTACTAAAATCGCACATTAGAGACACCTAAGGCACTCAATTGTCACAATTGAAACCTAAGGGACTAAAATCACACATTTGTGATACGTAGGGGATCCAATTGGCATAATTGAAATTTAGGAGACTAAAAGTATAATTAAAAATATATTTTAATTACTTAAAATACATTAAATATTTTACTTATCTATTTAAAATACATTAAATTATTCTTTGACCCCCTACGAAATGGAATGGAGATTTAATTATTTGTGCTGTTCTATTTTAAGCCTACCTCCAAACTCGACCTACCTTAGTTGAAGATGAGAAAATGAAAATCCCCAACCAAAGTTCAAAAGGTTGGAATTTCTAATAGAATTGGATTTTTATGTATTTAAGATGCTCTTTCATTCAAACACTACATCATGTAGAAACTACATCACAATTACAAACTCCACTAACAAAGCAAAGAAACAACATAAAGGAAACATAGTTTACCAACACATGATGAAGACTATTCAACATAACGAAAACATAAGTCCTGGATAATCAATCCTAACCACACCCCAAACATTACTTTGATTAAGCTAGTGCTCATTCTAAAACATATTAAATTAAAAAACATTGACTAAAACTTTAAATAGGGCATCATCAGTTGAGGTTCCCACCTTTTTCTTTGAGTTGTCTCTTAAACTCCTCTAACATCTTCTTATACTTGTCAAGTTGGGAATCAATCATGCTTTCAATAGGCCTAGCCCACCAGAACTGATCCTCTGCAGCCTTCGCCAAATGATTTAAATCCTTTGTGCGCTTCTTCTCAATAGCAATTTGGTTGGACAAGCAGTGGAGGTGTGTGTGGAGCTCGACTTCGTCCACAGTGGAGTGCACCTTGTTGAGGTCCAAGGTAAGGAGGGGAGGTGGGACATGTGTCTTATAGCATTGGACAACAGAATCAACACTGGGACTACCAAACGAAAATACTCGATTACCGGGTGAGAACATAATAACAGTGACATCCACGTCACAAAGGGTTGCAAGCTCACTGGCTTTCTTGAAAACCCCAGTGCGACGCTTCGAGAATGTCACCCGAAGGTTACTCTCGTTTCTCATCTTCTTCATTTCGATCTTTTGTCGACCTTTAGTCTTCTTAGCGACACCGTTCAAGTCTGGCATGTTTTTTGACTCCATGGGTTATAGGCTTTGCTATCTTATATGATATGAAATATGAATATTGAGGTGCAACATAGAGGAGATGTTAGGCTCAATTTATAGGAAAAGGTTTGGTTTGGCGAACTAGAGTCTGATATGGTGAGCTAAGCGCGCCTCTGTGGACTTTCTGACCTGTATTTTGACCGCATTAAAATGGTTTCAAGATTAAGTGAATCTCAATTGAATGCCTTATATGGTATGTGCAAATGATGTTCTATATAAACCATTCTGGGTGCAAAAATGTATATCTATACTGAGTTTTTTTCCAGGTAGTTTTCTTTTACAGCGTTAGTCTTATCTGTTATTTGAAGAATAATTTGGTTTAATAATTAATTAAGTAAAATGATAGTTAATTTATTACCAAAGGAGGGCTATGAAATAGTTTTTAGCATACTCCTTCTAACACACCATCTGTAATTAGTTGGAATTTATTGAAAACTACAAATTCATGAGAGAGAAAATCATTACATATGATGTGGGACCCAACAAATTTTGTCATTTCCAATGAATGTCAACCAATAAAAGAAAATGTATTGAAAATAATTTATTCCTAACTTTTATCTTTTTTACTATATGTCAATTATATTTTGGTACAATTTACTTTATACTCCCGTTGCAGTTTGCACCAATGAGAAATGAGTCATATCATGTTGAACTTGTTTATCTCAATTTGACTGGATAAGAATCAGTTATGTTTGAAGCTCAATTTGAATTTATTTTTTTTCAAGCTGAAAGTCAATTCAATTCAAGCTCATGGACCAATTTGGTTTAGATCATTAACTCGATTCGATTTAAAATTATTATGTTACATTAATTTATTTCATAAAAATGGAATTGATTAAAAGTTAATTACATGGATTTGTTAATATAAAATATATATATATATATATATATATATATATATATATATATTATATAATTGATATTATATATAATTAATGTGGAAGCAATGACTTCCAAGATTATTTTGATGATGCCAAAGAATCAAGAGTTAAGCAAATTCCAAAGATTCAAGAATCAAGTTTCAAGAATCAAGATTCAAGAACAATCAAGATCAAGATTCAAGAATCAAGAGAAGACTCAATCAAGATAAGTACTAAAAAAGTTTTTCAAAACATTGAGTAGCACAAGAATTTTTCACAAAATCTTTGACCAAAGAGTTTTTACTCTCTGGTAATCGATTACCATAAGGTAGTAATCGATTACCAGTAGCCGGCATTGTTTTCAAAACTGATTTACAAAGCTGTAATCGATTACCATGAGCATGTAATCGATTACCAATGTTTTAAAACGTTAGAATTCAAACTTCAACAGTCACAACTAGTGATAAAACATTTTCAAATCATTTTTAACTTTTGTAATCGATTACACAATACTTGTAATCGATTACCAGTGTTTCTAAACGTTTTGATTTTCAAATTTAAACATGAAGAGTCACATCTGTTTTTACGCACGGGGAAGGTATTAGCACCCCACGCGTCCGTCACAATGGACGACAGCCTTTAATCAAGTGTGCAAATATGACTTCAAAATGTTTTATTTTCTCTTTTTTATGTCTTTTTGTGTTTTTATGCTTTTTATGTTTTTTGTATTTTTTATCTTTTTGTGGTCGACTAGGGTGTTTCCCTCGCTCCTACGTATCCTCAATTCCGATGAGGAAATCAGACCTACGTAGTTCTTTTAGAATTAAACGTTGGTTAAGTTGTTTTGATCTTTTTTCGCAAGATCGATTTTAACCGCACAAAAAATCGTTAAAGGCGTTGGACCATTAAACGATCTTTTGATTCTTTTGAAAGGAGTGAAACGTTAAGGTGTTGGATCATTAACGATATCTTGTTTTAGAAACGTTAAGACGTTGGACCATTAATGATCTCTTGTTTTTGAAAGGAGAGAAACCTTAAGGCGTTGGATCATTAACGATCTTTTGGGGTGGTCAACAAAAGCGGGGCTTTTGCTCCTACGTATCCTCAATTGCGATGAGGAAATCAGACCTACGTAGTTCTTGCAAAAGCGGTAAAGTTAAGGGTTGATTTTATGCTTTTGAACGGTCCATGTTAACCGATAAAAGCAAAGAGGACCGTTTAAGGCGTTGGAGCTTAAAACGGTTTTAAGTGACTTTTGCAGACAAAGCTTGATTTGTGAGTTGATTTTAGCCTTAGTTTCACTTTGGTTATCAGTCAATTCATTCAAGGAAACTTCCAAAGAAAAACGTTCGATTGATTTTTTTGATTATTTTATTCAAAGATATTTTGATTATTTCATTATTATTTTTTGAAGATATTTTGATTTTTGTTATTTTTTGTTTAACCGAGATTACAGCGTGAACGATCAGTTAGATTTTGTTTTAACAGTGATTAAACGACATTACAACACAAATGATCGGTTGAAATTCATTTTATCATTTATTTGGCGAGATAACGGCTTAAATAAATGGTTAAAGCACGTTAAAAATAGAAGAAAAGAAAATCAAAAGTGAACGAAATGAAGATGAAAGCAAACAAAACAATAAATGAATTGAAAGTCTCGGATTCAAACACTTACCGATTGAAGAACGAAGAACGAACAAAGAAAGAACAAAGAACGGTGAAAAACAGAGGAAAATCTTCACATATTTGCTCACAGAAACGTCTCGGAAGCGTTACGGAAGCACTTCGACTCGATTCTTCTTCACAGAAACGTATTTTTTTTACCCAAAATAGCTGAAATGCATAGTGTAGGGGTCATGAATATTTTTGAAACAGCCCCCCCCCCCTCCCCTATTTATAGGGAAAAAGGGAGGTGCTAGCCGCTCAGAGGCTTCTGGAGGAAGATTTCTAAGCGCACCCCAATTACTAAGTTCACCCCCTTTTTGTACTTTACGAAAAATTTACGGAAGTGTTTCGGATTTGATTTTCATCTTTTTTTTTCTCTTCCCTTTCACCAATATTAAGTGAAATATGCTTACCCAACGTTTTTGGAAATTTTACGGAAGTATTACAAAAGCTACGGAAGCCCCGAAAACCATTTTTTAACAAAACGTGGAGGAGCTTGCCACCCAGTTGCTTCCTCCTTAAGCATCCCAACTTCCAAAATGTTTCGGAAGGACCTAGTTTTGAATTTCTATTTACACCCTATCTTGATATGTTCACCCCCTATTTTTATGTTTTTGGTTGTTTTCTTTCCAAAATCTCACAAAACTTTACGGATTCCACCTTGATGAGTGTTAAGCCTTCTGAAGCGATCAACAATGGTACTCGGATGAAATTATAGTGTAAGAATTTATTTACACACACCCCACTTTGTTAAATGCACTCCCTTTTTCGTGTTTTTGACTGGTTTCTTCCCGAAACATCTCAGAACTTTACGGATTCCACAACGATGGGTGTTAAATATTTTGAGGTCGTCAAACGAAGGTCGCATGCTGACAAACAATGGTCCCCAGATGAATTAGGGTATGACAGTTGCCCCTCTTTACTTATCTTTTATCAGAGATAAAAGGGAAGTAAAGATAAGGCACTAATTTCGTTCGAGTGGATCCTCACTCGGCCAATCAATAGCCCAACCAGCGAAACGCGTCGTCGGACTTGGACGTCTTTGGATGGCAAAGGAAAAAAATTTGGGAAAACCTGCAAAAATCTTCAAAATGAAAATAAATGGCCGACCATCATCATTCTGATGTCATCGGACTTGTTTGCCTCTGGATGATAAAGGTGCAGATAACCATGAGGTATATCCACGTGCTACCAGACCCTTGAGTCTAACGGATAGCAAAATGAGACTTTTTTAGTCTCGGCCAAAAGACGCTGACATCATCGGAAAAGGTGTAGATGACGACGTTAGTCACTGCATGCTATCGGGCTTTAAGTCTTACGAATAGCAAATGAGACTTCTTCGCAGTCTCGACTGGAAGACGCTGACATCTCCGCGGAAGGTGCAGATGACGACGTTAGTCACTGCATTCTACCGAGCTTTGAGTCTTACGGATAGCAAATGAGACTTTTTCGCAGTCTCGGCTGGAAGACGCTGACATCTCCGGGGAAGGTGTAGATAACGACGTTAGTCACTACATGCTATCGGGCTTTGAGTCTTACAGATGGAAAATGAGACTTTTTTGCAGTCTCGACCGGAAGACGCTGACATCACTGGGAAAAGTGCAGATGATGACGTTAGTCTCTGCATGCTATCGGGCTTTGAGTCTTACGGATAGCAAATGAGACTTTTTCGCAGTCTCGACCGAACGATGCTGACATCCCTGGGAAAGGTGCAGATGACGACGTTAGTCACTACATGCTATCGGGCTTTGTCTCTTACGGATAGCAAATGACACTTTTTCGCAGTCTCGGCCGAAACACGCTGACATCTCCGGGGAAGGTACAGATGACGACGTTAGTCACTGCATGCTATCGGGCTTTGAGTCTTACGGCTAGCAAATGAGACTTTTTCACAGTCTCGGCCAGAAGACACTGACATCTCAGGGGAAGTTACGGAGGATGACGTTAGTCATTGCATGCTATCGAGCTTTGAGTCTTACGGATAGCAAATGAGACCTTTCCGCAGTCTCGGCTGGAAGACACTGACATCTTCGGGGAAGGTGCAGATGATGATGTTAGTCACTGCATGCTATCGGGCTTTGAGTCTTACGTATAGCAAAATGATACTTTTTCACAGTCTCGGGCGGAAGACGCTGACATCTCCGGGGAAGGTGCAGATGATGACATTAGTCACTGCATGCTATCGGGCTTTGAGTCTTACGGATAGCAAATGAGACTTTTTCGCAGTCTTGACCGGAAGACGCTGACATCTGCGGGGAAGGTGCAAATGACGACGTTAGTCACTGCATCTTTTGGGCTTTAAGTCTTATGGATAGCAAATGAGACTTTTCCGCAGTCTCGGCCAGAAGATGCTAACATCTCCGGGGAAGGTGCAGATGACGACTTTAGTCACTGCATGCTATTGGGCTTTGAGTCTTACGGATAACAAATGATACTTTTTCGCAGTCTTGGCCGGAATACGCTGACATCTTTGGCAGAGGTGCAGATGACGACGTTAGTCACTGCATCTATCGGGCTTTAAGTCTTATGGATAGCGAATGAGAATTTTCCGCAGTCTCGGCTGGAAGACGCTGACATCTCCGGGGAAGGTGCAGATGACAACATTAGTCACTGCATGCTATCAGGATTTGATTCTTACGGATAGCAAATGAGTGTGTGCGGGTTACCGTATAGGGCGTCTCTGCGTGGCAACGGACTCATAGGTCACGATAGCAAAAAGTGGGGTGGTCGACAAAAGTGAGGCTTTTGCTCCTACGTATCCTTAATTTGTGATGAGGAACTCAGACCTATGTAGTTCTTGACTTTGTGTGAGAATAAAATAGTCTCGGTGTTCTTTCGCTAAAATGCGAACATGCTTTAGCAAAGAAACAAAACCTCCAATTGATCAAAGCAACATACAGTTTTTGGAGAAAAACAAACGTGTCTACCGAGGGGAAGGAGGGTATGCTGATAAAATTTTCTTGTAAACCGCAAATGAGATTTTGGACGTTAGCGTTTCGTTTCTAAACGATCATTTAGAGGAGACACTAGGTCCAACAAAAAAGAATAAAAATCACTCAAAGTGTATCAATCTCACACAGGTAAGTGTTTTATCCTAATTCCGAACCATAGATATGTCATGACTTGATTTTGCAAATCATTTCCTATCAAATCAAAGATTACACGTGTGATCATGGATCAATAGGACTTTTTCGAGAATGGTGTTTTGGTGGGAAATTCGGCTCTAAGTGTTTGGGCCTTTTCCTTTTCTGTTTTTGTTTAGTGCGGGCCAAGAAAGTCGCCAATGCACAGGATTTTGGTTGGCGATCAAAGGGAGAGGACCACTTTAAGCCGTGGTTTCCTTTCTTTTCTTGTTTGCTTGTGACAATTCTGTATTGTTCAGATATTGTCTGGTACATAGACCTTTCTGTATATTTATTTTGTCTTCTTCTTTTTTTGCTTTCTTCCAATCTTTGATTGGAAATTTTCTTCTTTTCCTCTTCTTTCGATCTTTGATCGGGAACTTCTTTTTTTTTTTCTTTTCTTTTTCTTTTCTTCCAAGGGCTAAGATGGACATTCTCACCCTGGGTCAATGTTTATGGTGAGTTGGTACTTTTGGCTCAAATCTTGTAGAACGACTGGACATGATATATGTTAGGGCATTGGTTTGGTCAGCAGTCCAGGGGTAAAGGGATGTCCCACATTATTTCCTTGACACACGTGCAACGATGATGATTCAAAAATTTTATGCAAAACTGGTCATGCATTCACCTATGTGGACACTCAAGCATCAAGTTTTTGTGGTCACGCGACACTAGGGCTCAGGATTCATCATTTTCCCTATTTAAGTTAACCCAGTGTTTCCAAAATATGCTCCTTTATCAATTCATACATTTGTCCGAGTCTATCTTGGGCGTTCGGGAAATTTTTCACAGCATTCACCCTTCAGGTGCGTACACACACTTTTTTTTTAACAAAGCCTTTGTGTCACGATCAGTAAATCTTTTCTTTCAAAGAAAAGCCAGAAGTTATTTCTTTTCCAAAGCATGTTGGCTTTTTAGTTAACCAATTTATTTTTATTTTGTTTTTCTTTTTGACAAAGTTGATATCTACAATCACATATGCTTTTGTTTTCTTTTCTGAAAAGTTATGCGAACGAGGGTACGCAAGGCCTACTTACGTCAAAATCCAACGTCAAAATAATCGAAGAAATTGCAATGATAAGTCGCAATAGAAAAACAATGACAAAACAAACTGAGAGTCGTAATGCCAGACCACGGTGGGAGCAAACACAATAATTGAAAGCAGCAGTGTTAGATCACAATGGAAACAAAAACAATAACTGAAAGCAGTAATGGAAACAAAAACAATAACTGAAAGTAGTGATGTTAGACGACAATGGAATCACAAGTGCGGCGACCTTGGTCGTGTGGCTCTGCCCTCTCCTAGGTAACCGAGCAGGTCGGTCATATCCTCATCCATGTGGGCTTCCTCCGCTTCGCCCGGGGATCCTGCGGGTCTGGTTCCCTCCTCAGTGGGCCAATCTCCAGGCCACGCGACCTCAGCCCTGAACTGCTCTGGGGTAGGGCATACAAAATGAGTGGAGCCTTTCCCCTGCTAGCTGAGGCTGAAACGATAGAAGCACTCATGCAACTGCACCTGCCTGTGGTGGTTGGCCGCCTGCTGGCGAACCATATGCCGTTGATACTGCTCCATGCTCAGTGGTATAACCGGATCGGGCTGCTAAGGTGGTGGTGCATCTGCAGCCTGTTGTGCATCCCCCTGGGCCTGCCTAGGGTTGCAATATTTCTCGATGAAAGTTCGGGTGATCGGCGGCAGGATTACCTTGCTAGGGATGACAGGTACCCCATAGAACTGGCAGAGGCCCGTGATCAAGGCCGAAAATCTCAAGGCCCTATTGGACCTCTCCGGGTCCAAAGGGTGCCTAGTGGGCGTCACCCCTGCAAACAAATAAATGGTGTCAGCAATTATCTGGGCCACATGAACAGTCATCCGTTCACTCGCCTCCCCATAGCGGTCCGGGCAAAGTCTTGGCCCGGTATGCACAACAGCTGGGCGATGGCCTCCTCGTCAAAGTCGGAGGTCTGGTCCCTCCTCTGGCTGAATTCACACCGCTGGTCCTCCTCCATGATTAGTGGGTGGCCCAGGAACTGGCTGAGGGCATCTGCGCCAAAGTGAATGCACTAACCCCTTACCCACGAGCGCATATCCCGAACTCCCTCCTCCGTGGGCCAGGCATTAGCATAGAACTCTAGGACTATCTCAGGGTCGAACTTGGCCATGGGAGTCACTAGAGGTTTCCAATGCCTGCGTGCTATCTCCTCCTGGAAGTCCGAGTACTGATCCTCTCTGAGCTGGACGCGTCGCTTCATGTGGAACGACCATCCCTTGATGGCCTCAAAATGCTGTTGGTGCTCGGCACTCCGGAACCGGTGACTATCGAACTCCATCGGGGCGTTGGAGCTTTCCCCATGGGCGTCCCTCCTGGACCTCTTTGTGGAGAGCTTCTTCGGAGCCATCTCTTGTTGGGGATGAATAACAGCGCAAAATGGAATAAAAAAATGCTAAGAAATGGTGACCTAAGGTTGGAAATCCGATGGATCCAATAAGCTTACGTTTTTTGGATGAGAGGAAGAAGTTTTGGGTGAAAAACTCACCCTTTCCCTCTCTTTTTAACCTTTCTCGTGCAGGGGGTGCTCGCCCATGCGAGCTAACCCTATGCATCCTTTTTTTTTCAAACAAGAAAATCACGGGTTCCCCTATGGGTCCGTGCTCGTTTGCTCTGAGTCCATAGGATAAGTTAGGCATATAGCAGGGCCTCCTCAATGTGTGGAGCCAGTCACGGGATGATGATCTGCTGACCGCCAGCCTAGTGCCTGCTCGTACCCGTCCCCGAGCATCTGAATGCAGGAAATGGAATTTATGCAGTGAAAATATGGCCACTCTACCACTTACCTTGGTTCATCCCTGTCTAGGATTTGACGTTGTATTGACCACCTCTCGAAATGATCATGTCCCTGTCTGTCGATTCATAAGGTACAAAATGCATGTGCATGCGTATGCATGAGCAGTTTCAAACGCAATAATTCTTTAGCAAAAACCCATTGGGTTCAGTTTTAAATAAGCACTTAGAGCATCCCTATGGGTCGAGCGAAAAGGCTCGGATCATTTAAAAAGAATATGCATCCTTAAAGGCACAAAATGAGGGTCAAAACAACGAATCATCAATCTCGCCCTCTTTAAATGATTGCGACGACAATTTACAGAGGACAGAAATCCCTGGGGAAACCAACAAAAAATTAAACATGCAACAACTCTCCTAATTGCCCCAAGTCTCAAGCGTAGTATCGCTTGATGACATCAACGTTTACGGGTGAAGGTAGTTCCTCATCATCCATGTTAGTGAGCACAAGGGCCCCTCCGGAGAAAGCCTTTTTTACCACGAAAGGCCCTTCGTAGTTCGGGGCCCACTTTCCCCTATTGTCTCTCAGGGCTTGGGCAACTTTCTTCAGCACCAGGTCCCCTTCGTTGAACTTGCACGGGTGTACCTTCTTGTCGAAATCATTCTTTACCCATCTCTGGTACAAACACTCATGGCTCATAGCGGTCAGACGCTTACCTTCTATGAGATTGAGCTGATCGAAACGCGCTTGAGCCCACTCCGACTCCTTTAATCCGGATTTTGCCAAGATTCTTCACGACGGGATCTCCACCTCAAATGGCAAAACGACCTCCATTCCATATACCAAGGAAAATGGCATTGCCCCAGTCGAAGTGCGCACCGAAGTTCGGTAACCATGTAGCGCAAAAGGGAGCATCTCGTGCCAGTCTTTGTATGACACAATCATCTTCTGAATAATCTTTTTGATATTCTTGTTGGCTACCTCCACCACTTCGTTCATCTTGGGCCTGTAGAGTGTCGAATTATGGTGTTGGATCTTAAATTCCTCGCACATTTCCCCCATCATTTTATTATTCAAATTGGTGTCGTTGTCTGTGATAATCTTCCTTGGCAAACCGTATCGGCAAATTATCTCCCTCTTGATGAACCTAACCACCACACTCCTTGTGACACTAGTGTATGAGGCAGGTTCGACCCATTTGGTGAAGTAATCGATTGCCACCAAGATGAAACGATGTCCGTTCGTAACCTTGGGCTCTATGGCCCCGATCACATCTATCCCCCACATGGAAAAGGGCCACGGTGTGGCCAATACATTCAATGGCAAGGGCGGAGCGTTGACATTGTCTGCAAACGTCTGGCATTTGTGACACTTCCTTACATGGAGGCAACAGTCGCTTTCCATGGTGAGCCAATAATAGTCCGACCTCAGGATCTTCCTAGCCATGGCGTTCCCGTTAGCGTATGTACCGAAAGAGCCCTCATGGACCCCCTCCAGCATGAGTCCAGCTTCCTTAGCGTTCACGCATCAGAGCAACACCATGTCATGGTTTCTCTTGTATAGTATGCCCCCGCTTAAAAAGAAACCAGCCGCCAACCTCCTTAATGTCCTCTTGTCATTGTTGGAAGCTTCCGGTGGGTACTCTTTGCTTTCAACGTATCGCTTGATGTCGAAATACGAAGGTTTACCGTCCTGCTCCTCCTCTACCAAACAACAATATGCGGGCTTACCGTGACACCTGAACTCAATGTATGGCAGGTCTCCATGCGGTGTCAGCTGGAACATGGACGCTAAAGTGACGAGCGCATCGGCCATTTGTTTTTCCTCTCGTGGAACGTGATGGAAAGAGATCTCATCAAAGGACTCAGCCAGCTCCTTGATGTAGGTCTGGTAGGGTATTAGCTTGTGATCCCTAGTTTCCCACTCTCCTCTTAGCTGGTGAATCACCAGTGTCGAGTCTCCGTACACCTTGAGCAGTTTGACGTTGAAATCAATTGCTGCCTGGACACCTAGAGCACATGCTTCGTATTCAGCCATGTTATTGGTGTAGTCGAAACCAAGTCTGGCCGTGAAAGGTGTGCATTGATTGTCCGGAGAGACCAATTCCGCCCCAACGCCATGGCCCAAAATGTTAGATGCTCCATCGAACCACATGATCCACTTGTCCCTGTCCTTTTCTAGCTTCTCTTCAAATTAGGCCATGATGTTCTCATCTGGGAACTCGGGATGCATGGGTTGATAATCATTGAGAGGTTGCTGAGCCAAATAGTCTGCCAAGGCGCTTCCCTTTATCGCTTTTTGGGTTACGTAGACTATGTCGAACTCGGATAGCAAAACCTGCCACCGAGCGATCCGCTCCGTGAGAGCGGGCTTCTCAAAGATGTACTTGACTGAGTCCATCTTGGATACCAACCAGGTGGTATGGCTCAGCATGTACTATCTTAGTCGGTGGGACGCACATACCAAAGCGCAACATGTCTTTTCCAGCAGGGAGTAGTTCATCTCACAAGCTGTGAACTTTTTACTTAAGTAGTAGACGACTCGCTCTCTTTTTCCCAACTCATCATGCTACCCCAGCATGCAACCCATCGACTCGTTCAAAACTGTCATGTACAGGATGAGAGGTCTCCTGGGCACCGGCGGCATAAGTACGGGAGGGTTCATGAGGCGCCGTTTGATCTTTTCAAACGCCTCTTGACAGTCCTTGTCCCAGTGGACGGACTGGTTCTTACGCAAGAGTTTGAAAAGCGGCTCACAGGTAGTTGTGAGCTATGATATGAATCTGGCAATGTATTTTAAACGCCCCAGGAAACCTCAGACCTGCTTCTCGGTACGGGGTTCCGGAATCTCAAGGATGGCTTTTACTTTTTTGGGGTCCATCTCTATTCCCTTCTGACTTACAATGAAACCCAACAACTTTCCTGACTTGACCATGAAGGTGCCCTTAGTAGGGTTTAACCTCAATTGATACCTCCTAAACCTCTCGAACAATTGTGTGTACCTTATGAATTAGAATTCTTTATAATTAGCATAAAAATTGTGTGATGGTGATTTTGTTTGTACCAGATATCTTGGCCTTTCAATCTTGTTCATTTTTATTTTTTATTTTATTTTTTTCCTCACCGCAGTGTATACGTGTACATATATATTGATTCTCTTATTTCACAAACTTTATATTTTATTTCACCTGGGTGATTTCTCGTCATGAAATTCATGTGTAGGGATTGCTGGATAATTGAATTGGCTAAAATCATTTAAAGAAATTAACTAAAGCTGGATTCACATCGTAATTAGGCATTTTCTTGATGTTAGTAACTTAGTTGAAATATGTTTAGAATATAGGTATACATGTTGTTCATATAAATCAATATGAGTATATATTTTTATTGTTATATATAATTTGTAATTACTTAATGATATGTTTCATATTATTGTGATTATTTTATATTAATATATACTTAATACATTTTATATGTTATATATATATATATATATATATATATATATATATATATAATATGTACATTTACGTTAATATTTTATTATATTATATTTATATTGATGTACATTTACACTGATAATTTAATTTACCAAGTTAATGTACCGTATCGTTATTATGTATAAATAATAATAAGCTTAACGCTTAAGTTAATATATATATATATATATATATATATATATATATATATATATATATATATATATATATATTGAATATAATATATTTATACATATGTTTTACGTGTATTTTATAGTTATTTGTTTATAAGTCTTGAAGTTAAATATTGTATGTTATTATTATGATGATACATTGTTATTTAATTGTTGAGTATATTTTGTAATTAGTTAAAGTGTGAAATGTTAAACTATAGACATGAAATATGGTTGTGAATGAGTGTGTGTTGATATTTGTAGTGATATTACTTGTCTTGTGAGTTATGAGTTATACAGTAACCCGGCGAGTGTTTACCTTGAGCGAACTATTATGCGCAGTGTTAAAGGAAATTGTAGGATTCCTAGTTAGGATCCTGAAGGGTTAAACTGTAGCGCAATTTGTTAAATATGTTTGAAATACAAGAGTGAGGTCTTGGGTATTATATAACTCATAAACAGTGTCTGCGTGCAAAAGAAAAAAAATTATTTTAGAGGTTGGACCTGAATTAGGAAGGTGAGGCCCAAACGGATTCTTCGGAGTCTAGGCCTTGGGGGTAAAGATACTCGGTTTGAGTGCTCCTTTAAGCCCATGTTGATCCCATGTGGTTGGGGCATTCTCGCAAAACAGAGTAACCCTGACTAGTCACCTTATGATTTTACTTAGTGAGAGTGACCTAGTATACCCATTGTGTGGTGTGTCTTGTCATGTACTCCTAAGCGCCCCAGTGTTGTTTTTCACTGGCATGGTACCACATTGCATATAGGCTTGAGTCTTAGTATAATTGTTGCATAATGCTTGAATTAGAATTTCATTGAGTTAACAATTGTGGTTGATGTTATTTTATGGAGTGTGTGAACTTGAATGGGTGTGAATAATGTGTGCGATGTTGTGAAGTAATGTTATTTATATAAATTCAGCTTTAAGTATTATATGTTTCACATGCTCTAATGTTTTATTATATACGAATGTGATAACTTACTCCCGATGTGTGTTTGTGTTTGGGATGATTGCCACTTTGTTTTAGGTGAGCCTTCATATGATTAGTCACATGCTAGAGATGTGATAGGGATATGCTCTGATAAGTGTGACATTGGGGCATAGGATTTTACTTCGCATATTATGATTTTCGCATGTTATGATTTACTGAATGATATAATTGCATTATACTTTTCTATTTTAGTTTTTTATTTATTTATTTAGAGTGGACGACCTTGTTTTGAGTCGGGACAATTTTATCTTTTATTCAAAAAAAAATAATTTCTGTTGTGTTTTCACTAAGTGGATGTGAACCTTTTATCCTTTTGAATTGATTTAAATTAAATGTGTTTTAAAAAAATTATTAATTAATTTTGCATTTTTTTTCTTCTTTTATTATTATGTGTTTATAAAGATTTAAATAAATTTTGTATGATTTATTTAGTTACTTATTTATATTTGTGAGGTAGAGGGTGTCACATTTAGTGGTATCAGAGCAGGTCGGACCTTTCGACTATGTGTGTTATGAGCTTTCTGTGTTTCCTTGTGTACGCTGATGCATTGTGTTTGTTTTGTTTGATTAGAGGTGTACTCTATTGTGTTGGTATATTTGTTTTTTTTTCTTTTCAAAGTTTTGTTTCTTGCGTGACATAGGAAGTAATGGCTGCGAGAAATGAGCGAGAACAACTTCTTACTGAGGCCTTGAACAACTTGGCGCAAGTTATGGCCAATCAGGGAGGCGATGGAGGAGCAACTATGTACCATGGTTTAGATCGCTTTCAGAGGAACAACCCGCCTACCTTAAAAGGGGGTTATGATCCTGAGGGTGCTAAGGCTTGGCTGAGGGAGATTAAGAAGATCTTTTGGGTGATGGAATGTCAGGACCATCATAAGGTGTTGTTTGCTACTCACATGCTAGCAGATGAGGCAGAGTATTGGTGGGAGAACACTCTCCCACGTTTGGAGGGAGCAGGTGGTGTTGTTGTCCTATGGGGGACCTTCAGACAAACTTTTTTGGAGAAGTATTTTCTAGAAGATGTGAAGAATAGGAAGGAGATGGAGTTCCTTTAGCTAAAACAAGGGAGTATGACGGTGGCAGAGTATGCAATGAACTTTGAGAACCTTGTAAGGTATTTTCCTCATTATCAGGGGGAAGCTGGGGAGAGGTCCAAATGCGTGAAATTTGTCAATGGCCTTCGACCAGAAGTAAAGATGATGGTAAATTATCACGGTATTCACAACTTTGCACAGTTGACCAACATGTGTAGAATCTTTGATGAAGATCAGCAGGAGAAGGCTGCTTTTTACAGGAATGCCAATACCAGTGGAGGACTTCAACCAGTTGGTGGGAGTTCTCAGCCAATTAATAGGGTGTCTCAACGCAGGTAGAGGTAGTGGTGGTAGTGGTGCTCCTGCTATTGTTACTACACTACTCAAGTGTGGGAAGTGTGGTCGGCTTGGGCATATTGCCCGTGAGTGCACAGATAGAGAGGTGACTTGCTTTAACTGCCAAGGTAAGGGCCACCTCAGTACCAGTTGCCCATATCCGAGGAGGGAGAAGAGGAGTGAATGTCTGAATAACCAGAGTGGACGACCAAGGACCACGGGGAGAGTGTTTGCTCTTAGTGGTGCTGATGCCAAACAGTCTGATGAACTCATCCAAGGTATGTGTTTCATAAGTCAAGTTCCCTTGGTTGTATTGTATGATTCAGGTGCGACCCATTCATTTATTTGTCGTGTCTATGTTGAAAAACTTGCCTTGCCTGTGTCTTCCTTGAAATTTGACTTGATCGTGAATACACCTGCTAGTGGGTCTATTTTAACTTCTGATGTGTGCTTGCAATGTCCTGTCTTAATTTTTGATAGACAGTTTCAGATTGATTTAGTTTTTTACCTTTGAGTCAGATTGATGTTATTCTTGGTATGGACTGGTTATCTTCCAATCATGTCTTATTAAATTGTTTTGAGAAATCTGTTGTCTTTCCTGAGTCTGGTGTGAGTGAAGGTGATATGTTTTTGTCTGCTAACCAAGTTGAGGCATCTTTGAGGGAGGATGCACGGGTATACATGATCTTAGCTAGTATGAGTGTCGAGACTACAAACCCTGTGAGTGATATACCATTGGTGAGAGAGTTTCCTGAGGTGTTTGAGGAGGTGTCAGGATTATCACCAGAAAGAGAGGTCGAGTTCTCTATAGACCTAGTGCCCGGTACTGGACCCATATCCGTAACACCTTATAGGATGTCCCCTGTAGAGTTGAGTGTGCTTAAGAAACAGTTAGAGGAACTTTTAGAGAAACAGTTTGTGAGGCCTAGTTTGTCACCCTGGGGAGCACCGGTGTTGTTAGTTAAGAAGAATGATGAGACTATGAGGCTTTGTGTAGATTATCATCAGTTGAATAAGGTAACGATTAAGAATAGGTACCCTTTGCCTAGGATAGATGACCTGATGGACCAATTAGTAGGGGCTTGTGTGTTCAGTAAGATAGATCTTAGGTCAGGTTACCACCAGATTAGAGTGAAGCCTGAAGATGTTCCGAAGACTGCCTTTAGGACTCGTTACGATCATTATGAGTACTTGGTTATGCCTTTTGGTGTGACCAATGCCCCTGGTGTGTTCATGGATTATATGAATAGGATCTTTCACCCCTACCTAGATAGTTTTGTAGTGGTCTTCATAGATGATATCTTGGTGTATTCTAAGACTAGAGAGGAACATGAGGAGCATCTGAGAGTTGTGTTGCAAACCCTCAAAGACAATAGACTGTATGCTAAGTTGTCCAAGTGTGATTTTTGGCTAGAGGAGGTGAGCTTCTTAGGGCACGTTATATCTAAGGGAGGGATAGCAATAGATCCTTCCAAGGTAGAGGCGGTGATGAGTTGGGAGAGTCCTAAGTCAGTGTTTGAGATTAGGAGCTTTCTTGGCTTAGCAGGATACTACCATAGATTCATAGAGGGTTTTTCTAAGCTAGCCTTACCTTTGACTAAGCTTACTCGTAAGGGTCAAGTTTTTGTGTGGGATGCCCAGTGTGAGAGTAGTTTTCGTACCCTTAAGGAAAGGTTGACCACTGCACCAGTTTTAGTGTTACCTGACCTGAGTGAACCTTTTGTGGTGTACTGTGATGCGTCCAAGATGGGTTTGGGTGGAGTGCTTATGCAACGGGGACAGGTAGTGGCCTATGCTTCTTGACAGCTTAAGATACATGAAAGGAATTATCCTACACATGATCTTGAGTTAGCAGCCGTAGTTTTTGCTCTTAAGCTTTGGAGGCATTACCTTTATGGATCTAAATTTGAGGTGTTTAGTGACCATAAGAGCCTTAGATATTTGTTTGATCAAAAAGAGCTTAACATGAGGTAGAGGAGATGGTTAGAGTTCCTTAAGGATTACGATTTTGAGCTTAGTTATCACCTAGGTAAAGCCAATGTAGTAGCTGATGCCTTAAGTAGGAAATCCCTTCAAATGTCTGCTTTGATGGTTAGAGAGTTGGACCTCTTAGAGCAGTTTAGAGACATGAGTTTGGCATGTGAGATCACCTCTAGTAGCATTAAGTTGGGTATGTTGAGAGTCACCAGCGAACTCTTAAGCGAGATCTATGAGGGTCAGAAGTCTAACCCATTCTTGTCAGCCCATTTAGAGTCCATAGTCGCAGGGAGAGAGAGTAGTTTTAGAGTGGGAACTGATGGAGTCTTGAGGTTTCAAGATAGGGTGTGTGTTCCTAGTGTACCCAAGCTTAGGAGAACGATCTTGGAAGAGGGCCATAGAAGTAGTTTGAGTATCCACCTGGGAGCGACTAAGATGTACCAGGACCTTAGGCAGATGTTTTGGTGGCCGGGTATGAAGAAAGAAGTTAATGAGTTTGTCCTTGCATGCCTAGTGTGTCAGAAAGCTAAGATAGAACACCAGAAGCCTTCAGGGAAGTTGCAACCTTTAGAGATACCTGAGTGGAAGTGGGATAGCATCTCCATGGATTTCGTGGTGGGGTTACCTAGGACCCCTAAAGGTTTAGATTCCATTTGGGTTATTGTAGACAGGTTGACCAAATCTGCTCACTTCATCCCAATTAACATCAAATATTCTTTAGAGAGGTTGACTAGCTTGTACGTCAGTGAAATAGTTAGACTACACGGTGTTCCTTCTAGCATAGTCTCTGATAGAGACCCCAGATTTACCTCTAGATTTTGGGAGAGTCTTCATAAAGCCTTGGGGACCAAGCTTAGGTTGAGTTCTGCTTACCACCCACAGAAATCCTTAGAGGACCTCTTGAGAGCCTGTGTGTTAGAGCAGAGGGGTAGTTGAGATAGTTTCTTACCCTTGATAGAGTTTACATACAACAATAGTTTTCACTCCAATATAGGTATGGCGCCTTACGAGGCATTGTATGGTAGAAGATGTAGGACACCTCTATGTTGGGTAGATTCCAGTGAGAGCATTGCCTTAAGACCTAAGGTAGTTCAGCAGACCATTGAAAAGGTCAAGTTGATCCAAGAAAGGATGAGAGCAGCCCAAAGTAGGCAGAAGAGCTACTATGATAAGAGAAGAATGGATCTTGAATTTGCTATAGGTGATCATGTATTTCTGAGAGTTACTCCGTGGACTAGGGTTGGTAGGGCGTTGAAGTCCCGTAAGCTCACACCTAGATTCATTGTGTTAGTGCTTAGCTTTACTGAGTTTTAAAAGATTGGCTAAAATTTTGTTAAAACATAAGCACTTAGACAATGAAGGAAAGCTGGAGTTGCTGCACATGATGTCTAATATTATGTCAAGGAATCAGATCGGGCTGCACAATGCACAAGGCAAGATAAAATGTCAAATGAAGAATTGAAGCTGCAGGATCCACGATGTCGGATACAATGTCCAGGACATCCTGCCCGAAAATACTGGACACATAAATCTGTTATATCTTTAACAGATTAATGTGCAGTCAGCAATAGATTAGGCGCTCTATCTTTAGGAACGAATTAAAAGATAATTAAAGTTTGAATTACAAACTTGAATAGTTTCATTCAGGGATTAGAGATTGAAGATAAAAACTAAAAGATAAAACTTTATCTTTTAGATCTTTAAGTGCAGATTTTTCAGGAGAATGATAGAGCTTATCCAGCGCAAGTTGTTGCAGCCCAGATACGTACACTGCTATATAAACATGAAGGCTGCACGGGTTTTTAATCAAGTCAGAGATTGAAGAGTTATTTTGTGAGTTTTGTGACTTGAGTGTTTTGTGAGCCACCTTGATGTTACCCTAACATTAAGTGTTGGACCTGAGTGTGTAGAGTTGATCTCTATTGTTCAGAGAGCAATCTCTGGTGTGTCTTTGATTTGTTTGTAAACACGGGTGAGTGATTGAGAGGGAGTGAGAGGGGTTCTCATATCTAAGAGTGGCTCTTAGGTAGAAGTTGCATGGGTAGTGGTTAGGTGAGAAGGTTGTATACAGTGGCTGTTAGATCTTCAAACTAATACTATTCTAGTGGATTTCCTCCCTGGCTTGGTAGCCCCCAGATGTAGGTGACGTTGCACCGAACTGGGTTAACAATTCTCTTGTGTTATTTACTTGTTTAATCTGTTCATACTGTCATATACAATCTGCATGTTCTGAAGCGCGATGTCGTGACATCCTGTACGACATCTGTCCTCAGTATCAGAATTTCAATTGGTATCAGAGCGGGCACTCTAAATCACTGAGTGAGATCTAGGGAGATAAATTCTGATGAACATGGAGAAAGAAGGAGGACCAGTGAACAGACCACCAATTCTGGATGGAACCAACTATGAATACTGGAAAGCAAGGATGGTGGCCTTCCTCAAATCACTGGATAGCAGAACCTGGAAAGCTGTCATCAAAGGCTGGGAACATCCCAAGATGCTGGACACAGAAGGAAAGCCCACTGATGAATTGAAGCCAGAAGAAGACTGGACAAAAGAAGAAGACGAATTGGCACTTGGAAACTCCAAAGCCTTGAATGCCCTATTCAATGGAGTTGACAAGAATATCTTCAGATTGATCAACACATGCACAGTTGCCAAGGATGCATGGGAGATTCTGAAAACCACTCATGAAGGAACCTCCAAAGTGAAGATGTCCAGATTGCAACTATTGGCTACAAAATTCGAAAATCTGAAGATGAAGGAGGAAGAATGCATTCATGACTTCCACATGAACATTCTTGAAATTGCCAATGCTTGCACTGCCTTGGGAGAAAGGATGACAGATGAAAAGCTGGTGAGAAAGATCCTCAGATCTTTGCCTAAGAGATTTGACATGAAAGTCACTGCAATAGAGGAGGCCCAAGACATTTGCAACATGAGAGTAGATGAACTCATTGGTTCCCTTCAAACCTTCGAGCTAGGACTCTCGGATAGAACTGAAAAGAAGAGCAAGAACCTGGCGTTCGTGTCCAATGATGAAGGAGAAGAAGATGAGTATGACCTGGATACTGATGAAGGTCTGACTAACGCAGTTGTGCTCCTTGGAAAACAGTTCAACAAAGTGCTGAAAAGAATGGACAGGAGGCAGAAACCACATGTCCGGAACATCCCTTTCGACATCAGGAAAGGTAGTGAATACCAGAAGAAGTCAGATGAAAAGCCCAGTCACAGCAAAGGAATTCAATGCCATGGGTGTGAAGGCTATGGACACATCAAAGCTGAATGTCCCACCCATCTCAAGAAGCAGAGGAAAGGACTTTCTGTATGTTGGTCTGATGATACAGAGAGTGAACAAGAAAGTGATTCTGACAGAGATGTGAATGCACTCACTGGGATATTTGAATCTGATGAAGATTCAAGTGATATTGATGTTGAAATCACTTTTGATGAGCTTGCTATATCCTATAGAGAACTATGCATCAAAAGTGAGAAGATTCTTCAGCAAGAAGCACAACTGAAGAAGATCATTGCAAATCTAGAGGCTGAGAAGGAGGCACATGAAGAGGAGATCTCTGAGCTTAAAGGAGAAATTGGTTTTCTGAACTCTAAACTGGAAAACATGACAAAATCAATAAAGATGCTGAATAAAGGCTCAGATATGCTTGATGAGGTGCTACAGCTTGGGAAGAATGTTGGAAACCAGAGAGGACTTGGATTTAATCATAAATCTGCTGGCAGAACAACCATGACAGAATTTGTTCCTGCCAAAAACAGCACTGGAGCCACGATGTCACAACATCGGTCTCGACATCATGGAACGCAGCAGAAAAAGAGCAAAAGAAAGAAGTGGAGGTGTCACTACTGTGGCAAGTATGGTCACATAAAGCCCTTTTGCTATCATCTACATGGCCATCCACATCATGGAACTCAAAGTAGCAGCAGCGGAAGGAAGATGATGTGGGTTCCAAAACAGAAGATTGTTAGTCTTGTTGTTCATACTTCACTTAGAGCATCAGCTAAGGAAGATTGGTACCTAGATAGCGGCTGTTCCAGACACATGACAGGAGTTAAAGAATTCCTGGTGAACATTGAACCTTGCTCCACTAGCTATGTGACATTTGGAGATGGCTCTAAAGGAAAGATCACTGGAATGGGAAAGCTAGTCCATGATGGACTTCCTAGTCTGAACAAAGTACTGCTGGTGAAGGGACTGACTGCAAACTTGATCAGCATCAGTCAGTTGTGTGATGAAGGATTCAATGTAAACTTCACAAAGTCAGAATGCTTGGTGACAAATGAGAAGAGTGAAGTTCTAATGAAGGGCAGCAGATCAAAGGACAACTGTTACCTATGGACACCTCAAGAAACCAGTTACTCCTCCACATGTCTATCCTCCAAAGAAGATGAAGTCAAAATATGGCATCAAAGATTTGGACATCTGCACTTAAGAGGCATGAAGAAAATCATTGACAAAGGTGCTGTTAGAGGCATTCCCAATCTGAAAATAGAAGAAGGCAGAATCTGTGGTGAATGTCAGATTGGGAAGCAAGTCAAGATGTCCCACCAGAAGCTTCAACATCAGACCACTTCCAGGGTGCTGGAACTACTTCACATGGACTTGATGGGGCCTATGCAAGTTGAAAGCCTTGGAGGAAAGAGGTATGCCTATGTTGTTGTGGATGATTTCTCCAGATTTACCTGGGTCAACTTTATCAGAGAGAAAACAGACACCTTTGAAGTATTCAAAGAGTTGAGTCTAAGACTTCAAAGAGAAAAAGACTGTGTCATCAAGAGAATTAGGAGTGACCATGGCAGAGAGTTTGAAAACAACAAGTTTACTGAATTCTGCACATCTGAAGGCATCACTCATGAGTTCTCTGCAGCCATCACACCACAACAAAATGGCATAGTTGAAAGGAAAAACAGGACTTTGCAAGAAGCTGCTAGGGTCATGCTTCATGCCAAAGAACTTCCCTATAATCTCTGGGCTGAAGCCATGAACACAGCATGCTATATCCACAACAGAGTCACACTTAGAAGAGGGACTCCAACCACACTGTATGAAATCTGGAAAGGGAGGAAGCCAACTGTCAAGCACTTCCACATCTTTGGAAGTCCATGTTACATTTTGGCAGATAGAGAGCAAAGGAGAAAGATGGATCCCAAGAGTGATGCAGGAATATTCTTGGGATACTCTACAAACAGCAGAGCATATAGAGTATTCAATTCCAGAACCAGAACTGTGATGGAATCCATCAATGTGGTTGTTGATGATCTAACTCCAGCAAGAAAGAAGGATGTCGAAGACGATGTCAGAACATCGGGAGACAATGTAGCAGATACAGCTAAAAGTGCAGAAAATGCAGAAAATGCAGAAAACTCTGATTCTGCTACAGATGAACCAAACATCAATCAACCTGACAAGAGTCCTTCCATTAGAATCCAGAAGATGCACCCCAAGGAGCTGATTATAGGAGATCCAAACAGAGGAGTCACTACAAGATCAAGGGAGTTTGAGATTGTCTCCAATTCATGCTTTGTCTCCAAAACTGAGCCAAAGAATGTGAAAGAGGCACTGACTGATGAGTTCTGGATCAATGCTATGCAAGAAGAATTGGAGCAATTCAAAAGGAACGAAGTTTGGGAGCTAGTTCCTAGACCCGAGGGAACTAATGTGATTGGCACCAAGTGGATCTTCAAGAACAAAACCAATGAAGAAGGTGTTATAACCAGAAACAAGGCCAGACTTGTTGCTCAAGGCTACACTCAGATTGAAGGTGTAGACTTTGATGAAACTTTCGCCCCTGTTGCTAGACTTGAGTCCATCAGATTGTTACTTGGTGTAGCTTGCATCCTCAAATTCAAGCTGTAGCAGATGGATGTGAAGAGCGCGTTTCTGAATGGATACCTGAATGAAGAAGTCTATGTGGAGCAGCCAAAGGGATTTGTAGATCCAACTCATCCAGATCATGTATACAGGCTCAAGAAGGCTCTCTATGGATTGAAGCAAGCTCCAAGAGCTTGGTATGAAAGGCTAACAGAGTTCCTTACTCAGCAAGGGTATAGGAAGGGAGGAATTGACAAGACTCTCTTTGTCAAACAAGATGCTGAAAACTTGATGATAGCACAGATATATGTTGATGACATTGTGTTTGGAGGGATGTCGAATGAGATGCTTCGACATTTTGTCCAACAGATGCAATCTGAATTTGAGATGAGTCTTGTTGGAGAGCTGACTTATTTTCTAGGACTCCAAGTGAAGCAGATGGAAGACTCCATATTCCTCTCACAAAGCAAGTATGCAAAGAACATTGTCAAGAAGTTTGGGATGGAAAATGCCAGCCATAAAAGAACACCTGCACCTACTCACTTGAAGCTGTCAAAGGATGAAGCTGGCACCAGTGTTGATCAAAGTCTGTACAGAAGCATGATTGGGAGCTTACTATATTTAACAGCAAGCAGACCTGACATCACCTTTGCAGTAGGTGTTTGTGCAAGATATCAAGCCAATCCCAAGATAAGTCACTTGAATCAAGTAAAGAGAATTCTGAAATATGTAAATGGCACCAGTGACTATGGGATTATGTACTGTCATTGTTCAGATTCAATGCTGGTTGGATATTGTGATGCTGATTGGGCTGGAAGTGCAGATGACAGAAAAAGCACTTCTGGTGGATGTTTCTATTTGGGAAACAATCTTATTTCATGGTTCAGCAAGAAGCAGAACTGTGTGTCCCTATCTACTGCAGAAGCAGAGTATATTGCAGCAGGAAGCAGCTGTTCACAACTAGTTTGGATGAAGCAGATGCTGAAGGAGTACAATGTCGAACAAGATGTCATGACATTGTACTGTGACAACATGAGTGCTATTAATATTTCTAAAAATCCTGTTCAACACAGCAGAACCAAGCACATTGACATTAGACATCACTATATCAGAGATCTTGTTGATGATAAAGTTATCACACTGGAGCATGTTGCCACTGAGGAACAAGTAGCAGATATTTTCACAAAGGCATTGGATGCAAATCAGTTTGAAAAACTGAGGGGCAAGCTGGGCATTTGTCTGCTAGAGGAGTTATAGCAGTTACTTCTATCTAAACGTGCTCAAACTTCTCACTCAACATTAATAGCACGTTCACTATTGTGCCAAAACAAATTCAACCTCCGTTTCACACGTTCTCCTACATTCCTCATTCAAACTTACATTTTCGTAGCAATCTCGTTTTCAACAGCATTCCCCAACACTTCTCAGATATTCACGAAACCACTCCCAAAGCTCTGCTTCTCCATGGCTACCTCACCAAAAGAAACCTCATCTCCTGTTTCACCCTCTGTACCATCATCTCCATCATCCTCCAAAACTCCATCAAACCAGGAACAACCTGCATTCAATATCCAACCCATACAAATGATTCCTGGTCCAGGCCCTGTTCCTGAGAAACTGGTCCCTAAAAGACAACAGAGAGTGAAGATTTCTGAAAACCCTAGCTTTGCAACAAGCCCTAGGGAAGAAGACACTGAGATGGATAAGAAGATCCGCAGTCTTGTGAATAGCATTTTGAAAAATGCTTCTGTCCCTGATGCTGATAAAGATGTCCCAACATCTTCCACCCCAAATGCTGAAGTCCTCTCTTCATCCAGTGAAGAGGAATCAACAGAGGAATAGGATCAAGCCACAGAGGAGACCCCTGCACCAAGGGCACCAGAACCTGCTCCAGGTGACCTCATTGACCTAGAAGAAGTAGAATCTGATGAGGAACCCATTGCCAAAAAGTTGGCACCTGGCATTGCAGAAAGATTACAAAGCAGAAAGGGAAAAACCCCCATTACTAGGTCTGGACGAATCAAAACTACTGCACAGAAGAAGAGCACACCAATCACTCCTACCGCATCCAAATGGAGCAAAGTTGCAATCCCTTCCAAGAAGAGGAAAGAAATTTCCTCATCTGATTCTGATGATGATGTTGAACTAGATGTTCCCGACATCAAGAGAGCCAAGAAATCAGGGAAAAAGGTGCCTGGAAATGTCCCTGATGCCCCATTGGACAACATTTCATTCCACTCCATTGGCAATGTTGAAAGGTGGAAATTTGTATATCAACGCAGACTTGCTTTAGAAAGAGAACTGGGAAGAGATGCCTTGGATTGCAAGGAGATCATGGACCTCATCAAGGCTGCTGGACTGCTGAAAACTGTCACCAAGTTGGGAGATTGTTATGAAAGTCTAGTCAGGGAATTCATTGTCAACATTCCCTCTGACATAACAAACAGAAAGAGTGATGAGTATCAGAAAGTGTTTGTCAGAGGAAAATGTGTTAGATTCTCCCCTGCTGTAATCAACAAGTACCTGGGCAGACCAACTGAAGGAGTGGTGGATATTGCTGTTTCTGAGCATCAAATTGCCAAGGAAATCACTGCCAAGCAAGTCCAGCATTGGCCAAAGAAAGGGAAGCTTTCTGCAGGGAAGCTAAGTGTGAAGTATGCAATCCTGCATAGGATTGGCACTGCCAACTGGGTACCCACCAATCATACTTCCACTGTTGCCACAGGTTTGGGTAAATTTCTGTATACTGTTGGAACCAAGTCCAAATTTAATTTTGGAAACCATATTTTTGATCAAACTATTAAGCATTCAGAATCTTTTGCTGTCAAATTACCCATTGCCTTCCCAACTGTATTGTGTGGCATTATGTTGAGTCAACATCCCAATATTTTAAACAACATTGACTCTGTGAAGAAGAGAGAATCTCCTCTATCCCTGCATTACAAACTGTTTGAGGGGACACATGTCCCAGACATTGTCTCGACATCAGGGAAAGCTGCTGCTTCAGGTGCTGTGTCCAAGGATGATTTGATTGCTGAACTCAAGGACACATGCAAGGTGCTGGAGGCAACCATCAAAGCCAACACAGAGAAGAAAATGGAGCTGGAACGTCTGATCAAAAGACTCTCAGACAATGGCGTTGATGATGGAGAAGCAGCTGAGGAAGAAGAAGATGCAGCAGAGGATACAGAATCAGATGATGATGATTCTGATGCCACCCCATGACCATCAGACCTTTATTTTTTTACTCTTACTAGCTATTGGGGCATGTCCCTTTGAACAATTGATTGTTATTGGTCTGTAATATTTGCACATTAATTTCATGCATTCTACTTTTGCCAAATTCTGTCTAAAAAGGGGGAGTAGTAGGATATTAGGATATTATGCATGATTTATGATTTTGAGGGGGAGTAGTATTTATACTGCTGCTGCTGATGATGATTGATGTAAGCTACTGAAACTAGTAGCTGATAGAAGATGCAGTGCCTAGCAGAATATTCACTTCACAGCAGTAAGAGCATGGAGACAGGGGGAGCAGAAAGCTGATGTCACGTGAGATGTCTTGACATCCTGGAAAAGACTTGTAGATTTGCAACTTGCAGAATTTTGCTGTCACCACTACAGATACTGCTGTGCTTGATTACTCTGATAATGAAAGTTGCTGATCCCACTTGCATGACTGCTCGTACCTGCTCAGGAAGTGTCTAAGTATGTTTTAGACAAAATTTGCCAAAGGGGGAGATTGTTAGTGCTTAGCTTTACTGAGTTTTAAAAGATTGGCTAAAATTTTGTTAAAACATAAGCACTTAGACAATGAAGGAAAGCTGGAGTTGCTGCACATGATGTCTAATATTATGTCAAGGAATCAGATCGGGCTGCATAATGCACAAGGCAAGATAAAATGTCAAATGAAGAATTGAAGCTGCAGGATCCACGATGTCGGATACAATGTCCAGGACATCCTGCCCGAAAATACTGGACACATAAATCTGTTATATCTTTAACAGATTAATGTGCAGTCAGCAACAGATTAGGCGCTCTATCTTTAGGAACGAATTAAAAGATAATTAAAGTTTGAATTACAAACTTGAATAGTTTCGTTCAGGGATTAGAGATTGAAGATAAAAACTAAAAGATAAAACTTTATCTTTTAGATCTTTAAGTGCAGATTTTTCAGGAGAATGATAGAGCTTATCCAGCGCAAGTTGTTGCAGCCCAGATACGTACACTGCTATATAAACATGAAGGCTGCACGGGTTTTTAATCAAGTCAGAGATTGAAGAGTTATTTTGTGAGTTTTGTGACTTGAGTGTTTTGTGAGCCACCTTGATGTTACCCTAACATCAAGTGTTGGACCTGAGTGTGTAGAGTTGATCTCTATTGTTCAGAGAGCAATCTCTGGTGTGTCTTTGATTTGTTTGTAAACACGGGTGAGTGATTGAGAGGGAGTGAGAGGGGTTCTCATATCTAAGAGTGGCTCTTAGGTAGAAGTTGCATGGGTAGTGGTTAGGTGAGAAGGTTGTATACAGTGGCTGTTAGATCTTCAAACTAATACTATTCTAGTGGATTTCCTCCCTGGCTTGGTAGCCCCCAGATGTAGGTGACGTTGCACCGAACTGGGTTAACAATTCTCTTGTGTTATTTACTTGTTTAATCTGTTCATACTGTCATATACAATCTGCATGTTCTGAAGCGCGATGTCGTGACATCCTGTACGACATCTGTCCTCAGTATCAGAATTTCACATTGGTCCCTTTGAAATCCTAAAGCGTGTCGGCCCAGTTGCGTATCAGGTGGCTTTGCCACCATCTCTCTCAAATCTCCACAGTGTCTTCCATATCTCTCAGCTCAGCAAATATGTCCATGATCCGTCGCACATGATCGAGTTGGACAATGTCCAAGTGAAAGAGAACTTGACCTATGAAACACAACCCCTGAGGATCGACGATCGTATGGTTAAGCAGCTAAGGGGGAAAGAGATTCCCTTGGTCAAAGTAGTATGGGGAAGTGCTTCAGGCGAGGATGCCACCTGGGAACTAGAGGGTCAGATGCGTGATGCATATCCTACCTTATTCGATACCGGTAAGTTTCGGGGGCGAAACTTTTTTTTTAAGGGGGGTGGAATTGTAACAGCCGTAACTTTTAATAAATAAATAAGAAATTAATAAATAATAAATAAGTAAAAAAAATAATTAGGTCATAAATTCCCACTATATAAGTCAAATGTTAACCTAGAGCAGCTTTTAGAAAACACATTTTGTTCCTTTCTTCTTTTCAGACGCACAAGAACTCTAATAGAGCAACTAGAGGAGGAGCTCTAGAGAGCACCAGAGACGTCACAATTGCTAACGGAGAACATTTAAGCGACTACATCGAGGTAAAGGATGAGTTACTCACGCTTGGGGATTAGAATGAACATGTGTAGGGATCCCTAGAGGATCAATTTTTGGGTTACTTTTGGGTGTTTATGAAGTTTAATTATGTTTTCATGTTTAATTGCATATTGAGTGTGTTTGATGAACTAATTGGTGTTCTGATGCGAGTTTGTTGTAGAATTGATTTGTTCCTGTGTTAGGTGTGTACCTTAGGAATTAGAATTCTTTATAATTAGCATAAAATTGTGTGATGGTGATTTTGTTTATACCAGATATCTTGGCCTTTCAATCTTGTTCATTTTTATTTTTTATTTTATTTTTTTTCCACACCGCAGTGTATACGTGTACATATATATTGATACTCTTATTTCACAAACTTTATATTTTATTTCACTTGGGTGATTTCTCGTCATGAAATTCATGTGTAGGGATTGTTGGATAATTGAACTGGCTAAAATCATTTAAAAAATTAACTAAAGTTGTATTCACATCGTAATTAGGCATTTTCTTGATGTTAGTAACTTAGTTGTAATATGTTTAGAATATAGGTATACATGTTGTTCACATAAATCAATATGAGTATATATTTTTATTGTTATATATAATTTATAATTACTTAATGATATGTTTGATATTATTGTGATTATTTTATATTAATATATACTTAATACATTTTATATGGTATATATATATATATATATATATATATATATATATATATATAATATGTACGTTTACGTTAATATTTTATTATATTATATTTATATTGATGTACATTTACACTGATAATTTAATTTACCAAGTTAATGTACCTTATTGTTAGTATGTATAAATAATAATAAGCTTAACACTTAAGTTAATATATATATATATATATATATATATATATATATATATATATATATATTGAATATAATATATTTATATATATGTTTTACATGTATTTTATAGTTATTTGTTTATAAGTCTTGAAGTTAAATATTGTATGTTATTATTATTATGATACATTGTTATTTAATTGTTGAGTATATTTTGTAATTAGTTAAAGTGTGAAATGTTAAACTGTAGACATGAAATATGGTTGTGAATGAGTGTGTGTTTGATATTTGTAGTGATATTACTTGTCTTGTGAGTTATGAATTATATAGTAACCCGACTAGTGTTTACCTTGAGCGAACTTTTATGCGCAGTGTTAAAGGAAATTGTAGGATTCCTAGTTAGGATCCTGAAGGGTTAAACTGTAGCGCAATTTTTTAAATATGTTTGAAATATAAGAGTGAGGTCGTGGGTATTATATAACTCATAAACAGTGTCTGGATGCAAAAGAAAAAAAAATTATTTTAGGGGTTGGACCTGAATCAAGAAGGTGAGGCCCAAACGGATTCTTCAGAGTCTAGGCCTTGGGGGTAAAGATACTCGGTTTGAGTGCTCCTTTAAGCCCATGTTGATCCCATGTGGTTGGGGCATTCTCGCAAAACAGAGTAACCCTGACTAGTCACCTTATGATTTTACTTAGTGAGAGTGACCTAGTATACCCATTGTGTGGTGTGTCTTGTCATGTACTCCTAAGCGCCCCAGTGTTGTTTTTCACTGGCATGGTACCACATTGCATATAGGCTTGAGTCTTAGTATAATTGTTGCATAATGCTTGAATTAGAATTTCATTGAGTTAACAATTGTGGTTGATGTTATTTTATGGAGTGTGTGAACTTGAATAGGTGTGAATAATGTGTGCGATGTTGTGAAGTAATGTTATTTATATAAATTCAGCTTTAAGTATTATATGTTTCACATGCTCTAATGTTTTATTATATACGAATGTGATAACTTGTTCTCGGTGTGTGTTTGTGTTTGGGATGATTGCCACTTTGTTTTAGGCGAGCCTTCATATGATGAGTCACATGCTAGAGATGTGATAGGGATATGCTCTGATAAGTGTTTCATTGGGGCATAGGATTTTACTTCGTATATTATGATTCTCGCATGTTATGATTTACCGAATGATATAATTGCATTATACTTTTCTATTTTAGTTTTTTTTTATTATTTATTTAGAGTTGACGACCTTGTTTTGAGCCGGGATAATTTTATCTTTTATTCAAAAAAAAAATTTATTATGTTTTCACTAAGTGGATGTGAACCTTTTATCCTTTTGAATTGATTTAAATTAAATGTGTTTAAAAAAATTATTAATTAATTTTGCATGTTTTTTTTCTTCTTTTATTATTATGTGTTTATAAACATTTAAACAAATTTTGTATGATTTATTTAGTTACTTATTTATATTTGTGAGGGTAGAGGGTGTCACACTGGTAGTCCACACACATTTGTACCTTCCCATCTTTCTTAGGGACCGACACAATGTTGGCCACCTACTCGGGGTATCGAGCCACCGCCAAGAAACCGGCGTCGAACTGCTTTTTCACCTCCTCCTTGATCTTCAACGACATCTTGGGTTTCATTCTCCTTAGCTTTTGCTTCACCGGAGAATAACCGAAGTTCAAAGGCAACCTGTGCTGCACATTGTCGTGACTTAAACCAGGCATGTCTTGGTACGACCATGCAAAGACGTCTTGGTAGTCCCTCAGCAGGGCCATTAATTCCTCACGGATGGAGGGGGGTCATACCTGTGCCTACTTTCACTTCCTTCGTTTCATTGTCGGCACCTAAGTCTACAAGCTCCGTCTCTTCTTGATGCGGCCTCATCTCTTGATCCTCTTGAGCAATTATCCTCTCTAGCTCTGGGGGAAGTCCTACGTCTTCGTCTTCTTCATCCTCCGTCTGACTCGTTTCTTGCTGGAAATCGACGGCCAGGTCCCCGATATCAGCACCTTTGCAGGACTCATCGTCGGATCTGCATTGTTTAAGCGTAACAAGGACATAAACATGCAAATGAATGAGAACAAGTGGAGGCGCAAGAACATATGAAGAAAGATCTTTATATTATAAACTTTCAAGAACAAAAGACATAATGCCTTAACAAAAGGAAACCCTAAAGCCTAGGCTTAACTATAGGGTCTGAAGCTAAAAAAATTATATTATGCTTGTCGCGTAAACCTCCGGGCATTCCTCCACCCGCCAGTTCCCTAGTTGGAAACCGGGAGGGCATGCCTATACCAAATTCGACCTCCTCGGGGAATCTTCATCGCATATCGCGGCGATTTGTCCTTCGCGTCTAAAACCCGCACTCCCAAAGCTTTTACTAATATGGCATGGCGGGACCTTGTTGGCTTGTTGTCCTAACTGTGGGCCTTGGCCTTTGTTCTTCCTCTCTAAGATATCTTTCCTCATGTCAGCTTGTGTAGGTTTATAGCCTAACCCGAATTTTCCACGATTTCCTTTGACACTTACTAGGTCGGCTCTACCGCCATTATCCTTGCCCAAACCCATTCTGGGCTCGTAGCCGTGCCCCAACATCACCGGGGCACCATCATTGCCATGCCAGACAGGTGGAGCTGTCTTGGGGGGGAATCTACAGAGGCGTTGCTTACCACCTCAAAGGATTGGAAAACCGCTTCCAACTACTCCTCCGCGGCTTCTACATATGGCATAAAGGCAGAACAACTTACCAGGAGATCTTCCTCGCCTGATACTATGACCAAATGTCCTTCCACTACAAACTTCAGCTTTTGGTGGAGTGTGGAGGGGATGACTCCAACTGAGTAGATCCATGGACACCCCAACAGATCCCTATAAGCTGGATTGATATCCGTCACTTGGAATGTAACTTGGTAGGTGTCAGGTCCTATCTGTACTGGGAGGTCGATCTCTCCCCTTACCTCTCGGTGGCTGCCATCGAAAGCGCGGACCACCATGGAACTCGGCCTCAAGTGGCAGGTGTTGAACGGCAACTTCTCCAACGTTTTCTCGGGCATCACATTCAGGCTTGAGCCGTTGTCGATGAGTACTTTGGCCATAATGTGTTCCATGCATTTGACCGACACATGTAAAGCCCTATTATGTCCTCTCCCCTCAGCGGGGATTTCCTCCTCGGCGAAGGTGAGGTAGTTGTTGGCTATAATGTTATTGACGATCCCCTCAAAGCCTTCTACGGAGATGTCTTGGGCTACGTGAGCTTCATTCAAAACTTTCACCAACAATGCTCGATGAGGCTCAGAGCTCATGAGCAATTCCAGAAGGGAGACCCTGGTCGGGGTTTTGTTGAGTTGTTCAATGATTTTGAATTCGCTTTGTTGGATAATGCGAAGGAACTCGCTGGCCTCCTCCAATGATACCTCCTTCTTGCAGAGGCCCTTTCTTCCCTCGGCGAACCTCCCTGCCGGAACATCCTCGTCCAGTGTAGGGATCACTTTGATGTTCGGTTCTTCGATCCCTTTCGCTTTCCCTTTAGCGTTCACGGGCTGCACTGGTAGGTGGGGGGTGCGAATACGCTATCGTTGCGGGTTACGCCGCTCAAACCGGTGATGTTGGTTATTTTGGTCGATGGTGAGTTGATGTTGGTAGCTTCCTCCTTCCCGTTGCCCGGAGGGGCGTACTTGCACGGGACTGCACGAATGTTCTTGTAAGGGAAAGGAATAGGTCTAACGCTTGATATCGCCGAGGGGAGTCGGGGCCTTTGGGGAGCCTTGTCCCTGGTGAAGTGTATCACCAAGGGTTTAGGCTTTTTAGGACCTTCCCTATCTGCGAATTGCATGCATATATGTTGTTCCTCTTCTCCCTCACTACTGACTTCAAGCCGGCCTTGGTATATCATTTGTTGCAATAGGTCTCCTACCGCCGAACACGCTTCCATGTTGTGCGACGTACTGGGATGCATCAAACAGGAATCCTTCTTGTGCCCACCGCGAGGAATCATGCCCGACTTTTGTAGGGCTTCATAGATAAATCTTCTGGAGGTTGTTACGTCCTTCAAAGGCTTGGGCCCGCGTGAGCTACTTGCCTCGATGGCATTAAAAGCTCCCCTTCCTTGATTGGCAAGCGGGTTTGTCTTTATGTTGGGCCCGTCCTCTTGAAATGTCAACCATTCGACTTCTATCAAACTTTGGACCTTGCGCTTGAGGGCTGATGTGTCATCATTTTCTCCTATTTCTTAACCCTTTTTGTCACCATTTTAATTACTGATTAGCCTTAATTGTCAAATTAATTATGCAGCTTTATCATTTGGGCCTACTGGATTAATTTTGTGTTTTTAATTTAATTTCAGGAGAATTATAAGCAATTGGGCTTGGACTTGAAGAGAACAGACAATTTTATTCAACCAAATCTTATCTTATCCAGATTTTATCTTATCTAGATATTATTTCATCTAGATTTTATCTTATCTTATCTAGATTTTATTTCATCTAGATTTTATTTTATCAAATCTTATCTTATCTTGTGCAGATTTTATTTTATTAATGGGCTTGTACTTAAAATAGATTTGTAAGCTTTGAGGCTGAGAACCTATATAATAGCACCAAGGTTTTAGTTTTAGGGAGTCTTTTTTCGTTTTTGGGAGAAAGAATAATTTTAGGTTTTGCAATTCCAGTTTTTACTATTCACGTAGCAATAAAATTTCATTTTCTGCTTCAATCTGCAATTTCGTTTTCTACTGATTAATGGAAGGCTAAGTCTCCAGTGTTTTTTTCTCTTGAGGATCAAGCACAACTCTCTTTGAGGTTTTATTATTACTATCGAATTCTGATCAGTTTTTCCTCTTCACCAATTACTCTGTATTTGTTGCTATTAATCCATGCATGCTTAGTGCTTGATTAATTGTCTCTGCGCTTAATTTACATTCATGCTTAATGATCAGTTTCGTTCATCATTAATTGGTGTATGTGTTGCTTAATCACATAATGACTGCCGTATGTTAAATTTCGCTTAGTAATTTAATTTAGGGTTGGATTAAGTGGTTGAACTGATAAAGGATAAATTCTCGTAACCTAGGATAAGAGACTTGCTTGTGAATCAAGGGGAAACAACGTGTTTTAATTCTGATATTTTCTAATTAAAATTTGCTCGCTGTTTAATTTACAAAAACAAACAACCCCCCCCCCCCAAATTCGTTACTGTTTTATTACTATCTGCTATGAACGTTTGGTTGATCATTGCTTGTTGGGAGACGACCTAGGATCACTTCCTAGATACTGCATTTTTAATATTTATTTGATTCGGGTACGACCTCGATCAAGGGCCATGCACTATTCAGTTTAGTGGCCCAGGGTTCCCCCATGGTATGCGCATGTTGCGCTAGGGTTATACCACTTCGGGAATGGAGGCTGGAAGATCCTTCTGGGAGACACCACGACCATTTGGTTGGCGATGAGGGATGGCAAGAAGTCCCCGTACGTCATTGGGATTGGGGCGAATTCCTGAGCCGGCCTTGGCGGAAAGTTCCTCACCGTGTTGGAGCTTACGCCAAGGTGGGCATTGCCGACCGGGCGAGGCGGGGTTGGAGCCGGAGCCGGAGCCTGGGGGGCCCCCTTTAGATGGGCACGGGCGCCCTTGGCTGTGCGGGTGCTGAGTTGGAAGAGTCCCTAGCGTGAGTTGAGAAGCTCGGGTGATGTTTTGCATATTGGTGGGTACCATGGGAGATTTGTGGTGGCTTCGCCCACGCAGGCGTTGAAGTGACGACATGGGAATCTCCCTCCTTCCTCTTTTCCCTAGCTGTTCCAGTCCTCCTACCGCTGGTACCTGTGGGGGAGATGTAATCAAACTTTCCTCTCTTCAAGTCCACCTCGATCCTTTCTCCGGTGAATACCAAGTTCGCAAAGCTGGAGGGCATGTAGCCCACTAATTTCTCGTAGTAGAATACCGACAAGGTATCCACCATCATAGTAACCATCTCTCTCTCGACCATGGATGGGGCTACTTGTGCTGCTAGGTCTCTCCAACACTGCGCGTATTCTTTGAAATACTTGTGTTCTCGCTTACTCCTGTTTTGCAGCTGGGTTTGGTCGGTAGCCATGTCAGAGTTGTACTGGTACTGCCTCAGGAAAGTAGTAATCAGATCCTTCCAAGTGCGAATGCAGAAAGCTTCTAGGTTAGTGTACCAGATGACCGCTGCCCCAGCCAAACTATCTTGAAAGAAATGCATCAATAATTTCTCATCCCTAGAATAAGCACCCATTTTCCGGCAATACATTTTTAAGTGATTCTTAGGGCACGTTGTCCCCTTGTACCTATCGAAGTCAGGTACCTTGAACTTCGGAGGGATGACGACGTCCGGCACTAGGCACAGGTTAGTCATGTTTGCGAAAGGATGATCGCTGAATCCTTCAACGGCCCTCAACCTCTCTTCGATGAGATCAAGTTTCTCCTTTCCTTCCGCCCCCAGGGCAGCCCTCCCCCGGTCAGAAGCATTGACTGTGTTGGGTGGGTTTGAGGCACTCCCGTGATGTTGGGTTGAGGCAGTGTGTTGGGTGTCAGCCCCACAGCGGGAAATGGGAAGTAGGAGTCGACGTCCCCCTGAGCGCGTTCTTGAGGGTCCTCATGGGCCCTGTCAGGGTGTCGAGGAGGCTGCCCTTCGAGGATGAGGGGAGTAATGTGACTCGCGTCTTCATGCACGGTCGGTGGTGTGTAGTTAGGTGGTAAATCGTAGGGGTAAGCACTTCAATTGTAACCCAGACGGGGGCCGTTGACATGCCCTGGTGTGCTTCTCCCTTGCCCCACAATGCTTGGAATGGGATGGTGCACTGCAGTCGGGAAAATGGGGTCTACCTCAGCAACCGTGCTAGCGGCGGTAGCAGTAGTCGCGTTACTCTCCATTAGTCGTTTCATTCCCAGCATGGCTTCCATCATAGAAGCCATTTGTTCTTTCAAAGCCGACATGTCGGCTTTCATCTATTCCTGTACTTCCTCTAGGTCACCCATCGTCCAAGACTTGGATTTGGTGCGATAGGGATGCCCCGATGTGTGCTTAGTTATGGTGTCTTTCCTAAAGAGAACAAAATGTGAGGAGTATGTAACGAGGATTTGTAAACATGAATGCATGCTAGAGATAAAGTGTTGGAGCATTTGATTCACATTGGGTTTTAGGAGTAAACTCATGGGATAAACTCATTTTATTCAGAAAGTTATAACTAGTCAAGATCTGAGTGACAATACAAACTTCCTAACGGACCCTAATTATATGGGTCATCAAGTCTATCATATGTTGACAATAGCCGAGGAGCCCGCGGATTTCCTCGGGGGCGGAGTATGCGTCTGCCATTGCTTTGGCCTTTACCAGTAATCGGGGAAGATCTTGACTCCTATTCAACGTAAGAGAAAACCGGTCCATCCACATCGTCGCTTCTTGATGTAATGAGTCAATCACCCTTCCCCTAGCCTCCTTTTTCGCGTACACTCGAGCGTATTCGTCCGCCACTTTGTGCTCGTGGGCGGTGGCCAAGTCCAATTCTTCTTTGTATTTGCTGATGATGGCCAACATGTTTGTTTCGGTCTCGCTTAGTCGTTGAGACAGACTCCTTTTTGACCTTAGGCAAGTCTTCAATTCGTCTTTCAGAATCATGCCCTCTATTCGGGATTGGTCCCTTTCCTCTCTTCGGAGCTTAAGTTCGCTATTACTGCCTCACAGGGCCCTTCAGAACTTGTCCCGACCGTGTTTTTCTCTGCGGGCCCTTTTGGTCTCTTGCTCCAAGGCCTTGGTGGTGGCTACGTTGATGTCTCTCAATTTGGCGTTCTCCTTTTGGATCCTAAGGGTTGTTGACTTGAACTTTTCCTTGACCGCTTAGGCTTTCCCAAGCTCCGTTCTGAGGACTTGTACCTCTTCGCCTTCCTTTGAGGCTTCAAACTCCACCTCTTTAGTGGCTCTCAACCTCGGGAGCCAATCCAAACCTTGTGCAATGGCTTTCAACCACCTATGGTAGCCGCCGATGGCCCCGTTGCCACTTCCTCTTAGTTCCTTGTCCTTCTTTCGCACCAATTCCCATGCCTTGTGGACCCCCTGAAGCACCCCCGTGTTGGGGCTATTGAAAGCTCATGCAATAAAAGGTGTGAGGCCTTCCTCTGATGGTGCCCCCCTCATGAGGTAGCTAAGTTGTCTTATAGCGAGGACATGATTATAATTAATGCAACCCCTCATTCCCATCAAAGGAACATTTGGAAATTCCCCACATGAGACGAGAACGCCGGTTCTTCCTTCCTTCCATCGAGGGAACCAATTGACGGACGCAACTTTTTTGCTTGCTAAGAGTTTGTCCCAGTTTGCCTCCTTCTTCTCGGCGCACGAGCGGTGACCTTCTAGCGGGCAAATGTGTCTTTCCCCTTTGCGGAAAAGGTGTGAGACTAACCATACATAGAGGGCCGGTGTACAGCAAACATTCCTTGCATAGTTCTTCTCACATCTTCAGTCGAATGTGTCATATAGATCGGCTAAGATAGCGACGACCGGGCTTTCCTTGTGGTCGTAAAAGGAAAGAAAAGCGTCAATTGCTGCTAGGTCCACCAACCCATCCACGTTTGGAAAGAGGACCACTCCGAAGATCAAGAGTGCCAGGACATCGATGAACAGAGCCTATTCGTCTTGGCTCGCCAAGGTTCTCGCCTTTGCTTCCAAACATTTCCTTGGTACTCCAACCACCCTATTTTCAACTTGCTTCCCCGGGTCCAATTCCTGTGCCGAGATTTTGATTATTTTGGAAATCCTAGCCAAAGAAGGATTGAACCCTGAGAAAAGATACGGTTTCCTTCCTCCTAGAGGGCATCCCAAGATCTCTTCAAACTATTCTATCGTGGGTGTTAACTGGAAGTCCCCAAAGGTGAAGCATCTCAAAGGCTGATCATAATATTGGGTGAGGGAGGCAATGGCCTCTGTGGAGACCTCTGCCATAGTCAGGTCCCAGATCTTGCCATAGGCCTTGTGAAAGGCTTGTCGCTGGAGTTAACCCATCAATTGCCCTAAATCTTTCAGACTGGTGACTCCGAGGCTCTTGATCTTGACTTGATAGAACCTCTTTTTAAGCAAAGGCGCCTGACTTTATCCCATGTTTTACTAAAGTGAACAAAAACCTGTGCGAATCAATACTTCGACATCTACCACAGGTGAAATGGATGAATGTATGAAGGAATGCTTATGGAACATATGCATTTTACGGACACAAGAGGCCGGAAGATTATCTCCCATTTTTAAAATATAGCATTTGGGGAGCACAGCGCCCCACGCATGCACTTAAAAAGGTGACACGGACCTTCCAACTTCTCGTGACAAATGAGGGGATGAACACAACGCAAGCGTGACGACATGATACAGATGCACAAAAACGCAACCAAGGGATGTACACAACATGGCGATATTGAAATAATCATACAGCAAAGGCGTACATGACATTTAGGTTATATGCATGGCAGTGTTTAAAAGGCACGTAGCGTGTTTGCTCCGTGCCTATATTTTAGGGGTCTAAATGGGAGGAACTAAAAGGGTTTTAGTGATAATTCCCAAGGTGGTCATATCTCTCTTGATGGTTTCTAGAGGTATCATCCCCTTCGACAAAACATATTGCGGCAGTAGCAATAATATGTTATCAAAGAGAAAAACTCTAGATGAGGGTTCACTGTTAACAAGCAAGTCGGAGACCCAGCATGACCACAGATTCACCTCTACTCCTAATGTTCCCATGGACCCGGGTATAGGGCCCCTTTTGAATCCACCGTGCATACAAATAGTGTTGGTGTGTGTGTGCATCAAATGAATAAATATCTATCTCATGCATACATTTAAGAAAACACACAAAAAGGCATCAAAGAGTTATATACAAGAACGTAAGAGAAATAAAAGGAAACCAACAAAAGAGGAAGTCATGATATTGCACGAGATTAGAAGGCCTAACTCTCTAAAAACAGTCCCCAGTGGAGTCGCAACCTACCCTTCGGCGGGAGGGCGATGCAAGGTTCACGAGTGCGTCTTCCAAGAAAGGAAAATGCACGGAGTCACCACCAATGTTTATTTGAGGAAAATGTCAGAAAAATCGGAAAAGGTGTGGTCGACGAACTTTAAGTGTGAAAGGTTAGGGAGTTGATTTTACGCATGGGGAAGGTATTAGCACCCCACACATCCATCACAAGGGACGGCAACCTTTAATCAACTGTGAAAATATGACTTCAAAATGTTTTATTTTCCCTTTTTTATGTCTTTTTGTGTTTTTATGTTTTTTATGTTTTTTGTATTTTTTATCTTTTTATGATCGACAAGGGTATTTCCCGCGCTCCTACGTATCCTCAACTGCAATGAGGAAATTAGACCTACATAGTTCTTTTAGAACTAAACGTTGGTTAAGTTGTTTTTATCTTTTTCTGCAAGATCGATTTTAACCGCACGAAAAACCGTTTAAGGCGTTGGACCATTAAACGATCTTTTGATTCTTTTGAAAGGAGAGAAACGTTAAGGTGTTAGACCATTAACGATCTCTTGTTTTAGAAACGTTAAGGCGTTGGACCATTAACGATCTCTTGTTTTTGAAAGGAGAGAAACGTTAAGGCATTGGATCATTAACGATCTCTTGGGGTGGTCGACAAAAGCGGGGCTTTTGCTCCTACGTATCCTCAATTGTGATGAGGAAATCAGACCTACGTAGTTCTTGCAAAAGCGGTAAAGTTATGGGTTGGTTTTATGCTTTTGAACAGTCCATGTTAACCGATAAAAAAAAAAGAGGACCATTTAAGGCGTTGGACCTTAAAACGGTTTTAAGTGACTTTTGCGGACAAAGCTTGATTTGTGAGTTGATTTTAGCCTTAGATTCACTTTGGTTATCAGTCAATTCATTCAAGGAAACTTCCAAAGAAAAACGTTCAATTGATTTTTTTAATTTTTTTATTCAAAGATATTTTGATTATTTTATTATTATTTTTTCAAGATATTTTGATTATTTTATTATTATTTTTCAAGATATTTTGATTATTTTATTATTATTTTGCTTTTTTTTTTGTTTAACCGAGGTTACAGCGTGAACGATCGGTTAGATTTTTCTTTAACAGTGATTAAACGATATTACAACACAAATGATCGGTTGAAATTCATTTTATCATTTATTAGGTGAGATAACGACTTAAATAAACGGTTAAAGCACGTTAAAAACGGAAGAAAAGAAAATCAAAAGTGAATGAGATGAAGATGAAAGCAAACAAAATAAGAAATGAATTGAAAGTCTCGAATTCGAACACTTACCGGTTGAAGAACGAAGAACAAACGAAGAACGAACAAAGAATGGTGAAGAACAGAGGAAAATCTTCACAGATTTGCTCACGAAAACATCTCGGAAGCGTTACGGAACTACTTTGACTTTGTTCGTCTTGACGGAAACGTGTTTTTTTACCCAAAATAGCTGAAATGCATAGCCTAGGGGTCATGAAAATTTTTGAAACAGCCCCTCCTCCCCTATTTATAGGGAAAAAGGGAGGTGCTTGCCTCCCAGAGGCTTCTTGAGGAAGATTTCTAAGCGCACCCCAATTACTAAGTTCACCCCCTTTTCATACTTTACAGAAAAGTTACGGAAGCCTTACGGAAGTGTTTTGGATTTGATTTTAATCTTTTTTTTCTCTTACCTTTCACCAATATTAAGTGAAATATGCTTACCCAAGGTTTTCAGAAATTTTACGGAAGCCACGAAAGACCCGGAAATCATTTTTCAACAAAACGTGGAGGAGCTTGCCGCCCAGTTGCTTCCTCTTTAAGCAACCCAACTTCCAAAATGTTTCGGGCCTAGATTCGAATTTCCATTTACACCCCTATCTTGGTAAGTTCACCACCCCCTCTGCCCCCCTCCCCCCCCCCCCCGTTTTTATGTTTTTTGCTATTTTCTTTCCGAAATCTCACGAAACTTTACGGATTCCACCGCGATGAGTGTTAAGCCTTCCGAAGCGATCAACAATGGTCCTCGAATGAAATTATAGTATAACAGTTTATTTACACACACCCCACTTTGCTAAATACACTCTCATTTCATGTTTTTGACCGATTTCTTCCCAAAACATCTCAGAACTTTACGGATTCCACAACGATGAGTGTTAAACATTTTGAGGTGGTCAAACAAAGGTCGCATGCCGACAAACAATGGTCCCCAGATGAAATTAGGGTATGACAACTAATATTCTACTTAAATGTTTTAGTGTTAATTGTCTTAAGAGGTAGATATGTTCATTCATTCTGAAGTGCTCATAAAGGTTGTCTCAAAATAATTGTCAAGGAGGTAAGAACTGTGAAGATTCCATGAAGCCTATCTGCATGATGAAGAATGCTTCTGTGTGAGTACTTGGTTTAGGAAATATACTAAACAACAAGGCCTTACATAGAAGACTTATCAAAGGCTACATAAAGAGCATCGAAAATCAAAATGAAGTTGTATCAGAGTCTACATCAAAATAATGATGAACTTGACTCTGAAGAACTGAACTTCAGAATGGAGTTCAAAATGGTTTAGAATGCATTTGAAGGACAACATCATGTGTTTCATATGTTGCCACAAATACAGAGGGCAAATCAAAATACTGAAGTTGACAACACCTCACTTTCCACATTCTACCACACACACTGAGGGCATATTAGAAAGTGAATAATGCTAACTGCATTAGAAGATGCAAACTTGTTGAAAGTTGAATCTGTCCATGAGAAGTACTAATAAGAAGTATCAAAATGAAAGAATGTAGGTACTTCATAGTCTAGCCCTAGATAAAAAACTAACTTGCCAATTATTGTACCTCACTTAAATGTCTATGAAGAAATCTATTTCAAAATGCTTTGAGTTGTGAAGATGTGTTAAGGTTGATGAAGTTGTGCTACTTATTCGACGGCTGGAAAGTGCACCGAATCATGCAAGTAGTATAAAACGGTAAGAACCGAGTATCGAACTCTTAGGGAACTTGTTTTACTTGGTAAAGCTGTGGTTCAGTAAATAAGTGTCTTGTTATAAAAGGTTTGTGCGTAGTATGAACACGTGTGTAAACTAACTAAACAAAGATAAATAAAAGGTGAGCAGTGGTAGGTGCGAAGGTAGATGGTCAACGTGTTGGTCTTCCTACTAGGTGACTAATGCTACTAAAGATGCTCTCTACCTAACAACATTCATGTGTTCTATGTTGTCTCCTAGATTGCTAAACCCAGATGTCTCGTGCATGTTTAGCCTAATCCTAGCCAAGTGTCATCTTCAAATTCCTCTTGTTGGACTAAACTTGACCAGAACTGCATTAAGACATACATACCAACAACTAGGTTACCGTACCTCAATCCCTCGTGAAAATACGATAAACTAGCCCTGTCCTATCAAGTTCTAAGGATCAAAACATTTCCCAATGTTGAATGACCCTAACTGAGCATGCATCTACGTGATCAAGGCAAAAGCATACTAAAAATGAAGTACTGATAGCACAGAGAACACATCCAACATCATTAGATAGATATAAGAGTATTTACATCAAGTACCCCATAGGAAGAACCAACTGAGGATTTAGCTCTCCATAACTGGGAAGCTTCTCTTACAAAGATGAAAAATAGAAAATGAAAGATTAGGAAGTACAAGTGGTGAGGATGTCTCCATCACCTCTAGAAACCTCACAATCACTCAAACTCTCATCCAATACTACGCATGATAACTTCCTCTTTAATCTGTGTTGTCCCTCAGGATCTTCACACCAGAAGTTCTCTCCACCACTCAGCCACTCAGATGAATGCTAAACGCCAAAAATTGAGTACTACTTTCCATTTCTGATTTCATGCTTTAAATAGAGTTGCTGATTTTTGGCCGTTCGCTCAACCACATTCTAGATCGCTTAGCCAAATTAAGTGACATTTGGTTTAGCGCGCCTCTTCTTTGCTGAGCCTGGAGGTGCAAGTGGTGCGCTTAGCGAGTTGATTCTCGCTGAGCACATCATGACAACTCATCTGTTTCCAAGATCTTCTACGCACTTAGCCATGAACTGCTGTGTTTAGTGGATGGCTTGCAAAGCCAGAGAATTGGCTTAGCGAGCGACTCAAAATCAGCACTTCCACAAACTTGCTTATTTTACCTGAAATTGAAATGGAAAGGTTATTAAATACACAAAAGTGGGATACTCAGTACTTATTACCTAAATTTAACAAAAAGTACTCACAATACTACAAAAAGTACTGTAAATGGAAGGAGTCGATTACAATTTACATAGCTTTTTTTACACAAAAGTTAGTCGTATTAACCGACTAACAAATGTAGAAGCAAGCTTCATGATGAATCAAGATTGACTGAAAGAAGTTTTGATGATAACAAAGGTGATGACAAAAAGCTCAAAGGTCAAGAACACTTCATGATAACAAAGATGATGATCTCAAGAATCAAAGAATGCGTTCAAGATTGAATCAAGAACACTTCAAGGTTCAAGAGGAAATTTGATTTCAAGAATCAAGTTTCAAGATTCAAGCTTCCAACAATTAAGATCAAGATTCAAGACTCAAGATTCAAGAATCAAGAATCAAGAGAAGACTTAATCAAGATAAGTATGAAAAAGTTTTTTCAAAAATTGAGTAGCACAAGAATTTTTCTCAAAATCTTTTACCAAAGAGTTTTTACTCTTTGGTAATCAATTACCAGATTATTGTAATCGATTACCAATAGCAAAATGGTTTTCAAAAAGCTTGCAACTGAATTTACAATGTTCCAATTGATTTCAAAATGTTGTAATCGATTACAATGTTTTGGTAATCGATTACCAGGGTGTTTGAACGTTGAAATTCAAATTCAAATGTGAAGAGTCACATCCTTTCACAAAAGAAAAAGCTTTGTGTAATCGATTACACTGATTTGGTAATCGATTACCAATGATAGTTTCTGAACAAATCAAAAGATGTAACTCTTCAAATAGTTTTTGACTTTTTCAAATTGGTTTTAAGTTTTTCTAAAGGTCATAACTCTTCTAATGGTTCTCTTGACCAGACATGAAGAGTCTATAAAAGCAACGCTTTGATTTGCATTTCATATCTATCTTTCCAAATCATTCTTTAGACAACAAAATTTTGCCAATTGATTTCTGAGTCTCTTTGAACTTCTTCTTCCTCCTTTTGCCAAAAGCTTTCCAAACTTTTTTGGTTTTCCAAACCTTGAAAACTTGTGCTATTCATTCTTTTCATCTCTTCTTCCTTTGCCAAAAAGAATTCGCCAAGGACTAACCGCTTGAATTCTTTTTGTGTCTCTCTTCTCCCTTTTCTAAAAGAACGAAGAACTAACCGCCTGAATTCTTTTGTGTCTCCCTTCTCCCTTGTCAAAGAATTCAAAATGACATAGTCTGAGAATTCTTTTGATTCTTCCATATACAAAAGATTTCAAAGGACTAACTGCCTGAGAATTCTTTTGTATCCCCATTCACAAAGTTTCAAAGGTTTAACCGCCTGAGAACTTTGTCTTAACACATTGGAGGGTACATCCTTTGTGGTACAAGTAGAGGGTACATCTACTTGGGTTTGACTGAGAACAAGAGAGGGTACATCTCTTGTGGATCAGTTCTAGTAGAGGGTACATCCACTAGGTTGTTCATAGAGAACAAGGGAGGGTACATCCCTTGTGGATCTTTGCTTGTAAAAGGATTTTTACAAGGTTGGAAAAGAAATCTCAAGGACCGCAGGTCGCTTGGGGACTGGATGTAGGCACGGGTTGTTGCCAAACCAGTATAAAAACTCTTGTGTGTTTGTCTCCTTCTTCCTTACTCTTTTAATTTCCGCTGTGCATTTTAAAGCCAAAAACATTATTACTTCAGCCCTAGGAATAGATGAGTATTTTAGAGTGTCAAATTGTACAAATGCCAAGGAGATGTGGGATACTCTCCAATTAACACATGAAGGAACCACTGATGTAAAAAGGTCTAGAGTCAATACCCTTACCCATGAATATGAATTATTTAGGATGAACCCTAATGAAAATATCTATAGCATGCAGAAAAGATTTGCACATATAGTAAACCACCTTGCCTCTTTAGGAAAAATCTTTCCTAATGAAGATTTGATTAATAAAGTTTTAAGATGCTTAAGTAGGGAATGGCAGCCTAAGGTAACTGCTATTTCTGAAAGTAAAGATCTCTCTTCCATGTCTCTTGCTACTTTATTTGGAAAATTGCAGGAACATGAAATGGAACTCCAATGTCTTAATCAAAATGAAGAAAATGGCAAGAAGAAGAGAAGTATAGCCCTTAAAGCCTCATCATCAATGCAAAAAGAAAACGAAGAAGAAGATTCAGATGATGAAGAAGATTTTTCTTTCCTTGTGAAGAAATTTCATAAATTTATCAAGAAAAGAAAAATTGACAGGCGTCAGAACTTCAACAATGGAAGAAAATCACAAGAAGATTCTCAAGTCCTTAGGTGTTACAAATGCAACCAAATTGGTCACATCAAAGCCAATTGTCCTTCAAATGAAGAATGGCCTAAAAAAAGTGAAAAGAAAAGGTATGATGAAAGAAGGACCAAGAAAGCCTACATTGCATGGGATGGCAATGATTCATCTGATGGTTCAGAAAAGGAGATTAATCTTCTAACCAAGGATTATGAAAGTGATGAGAACATTTCTCAAGAATCATAAACAAGGATAAAAAGTAAGATCCTTATCTTTGAAGATCTAGACACCTTGATCATGAAAAAGGTAAAATCAAAACCATTCTCTTATTAAAATTTCTCTTAAGTTGAAATTTTTCTTCAACCAATTTGATTATGATGACTAACAATTTTTCATTTGTTTGTTTTTTGATTGTTTGAAATTATGAGTATGTGCTCTTGATTGATTTTATCTTATTTGCATAAAATATTCATTCAAATATTTTAATAATATCTATAATCATTATTCCTCAATACTTGTGTTTGATTGCTTTGATATAATTGTTTATCTACATGTTTTAATGTTTTTGCATGATATGTAAATTACATGATTAAGAAACATTCATAAAGTATTTTTAATATATATTTTTTCTTTAAAAAGTATTTTGATAATCTTTCAAAATTCCTTCTCTCCTAAAAAGTCCATCAGCTTATGTTTTCTGGCTAAAATAACCTCTGGTAATCGATTACCATAATAGTGTAATCGATTACAAGCAGTTATTTCTGGCTATGTTGCTCTCTGGTAATCGATTACCATATTTGTGTAATCGATTACAACTCGTCCCTGCACCTATATATTCAAATTTCAAATTCTGAAATTTGTAACTCTCCTCTCTCTCGAAAACCCTCGCCCCCAAATCTTTCTCCAGCTATATCTCACTCATTTCTTGTCCAAATCACTTCCCACAAAGCCCAATCTTTAGCTTTTTTCATTCTCTTTCATTTGAACCGAATAAAAATTCAAATAATCTCTTCAAATGGCGGAACCATCAAAGAAGCGAAAAGGCACTTCGAGTCGGAGTCAACGACATTTCGGGTCACAGGAAACGCCGATTCCTTCTTCCATTCCCTCTGGATCATTGTTTTCATATGAGGAACATCGGATACGGTACAAAAACCTCTTTTCGTCTCATTCCATTATTGACCCAAAATTCATTGGTATGGATTTCTTTTCAAATGAGACTTTTGCATGCTTTCAAGCATTTGAAAACTCCAATCTTATTCTATTCATGTCTTTAAAATTGTCTGTTTATTCTGATTTAGTCAAAGCTTTCTATTCAAACTTAGAAATCCAAGAAGGCACCCTAATGTCTGAAGTTTATGGGATTAAGATGGTCATTGACCAATCCATATTCTATGATTTAACCCAATTTCCAAGTGAAGGTGCACTGATTGACGATTGGAAGTTTGATTTTTATGTGCATGATGCCTGCCGGTTGGTTTGCACCAACCAAGCGGATATGACCGGAAGGCTTCTTGCCGGTTCATTGGCTTTTGAAAGCCGCATCCTTCATTATCTAATTGTTCGCATCTTGCTTCCGAGATCTTGAAACCTTGCACAGGTTTCTGAAGAAGATCTCATTGTTATGTGGGCCTTTCATAAAGGTCTACAAATTGATTGGGCACATCTTGTTAGATATCACATGCATAAGGCATTGCGATTGAATGCTCCTTTGCCATATCCTCATCTAGTCACCCTTTTCCTTCAACACTTTAACATCCCTATTGATTCTGAACCCTATGTTCCAATCAAGAGATCCTTATAGGCGCTTCAGTCATTGCATCCTTTGGTTATCAAAAAGAGCATGATGGCTCTTGGATGAAAAAGGGTGCTCGACATATTGGTGAAGAAGGACATGATGGAGAAGATTCATCTCTTCTTTCAAAGATTTTGGACAGGTTTGATGGTCTTCAAACCTTTGTTGGTGAAAGGTTTGACACTTTGGAATTACAAGTGGACATGCGCTTCAATGAGATGGAGTCAAGAATCACCAAGGTTGAAGAAGATGTGTCTTATATTCGTTCAAGCTTTGATCTACCACCATCATCTTAGTTTTCTATTATTTTAATATTATTAGTACTTTGATTTCCAGCCGTGTATTTGGCTATATTATTATGATATTTGAACAATTTACTATTTCTTTATTTGCATGGTATGTTTGAACAAATATTAATTATGTTATTTGACAATGTGGTTTATATATATTTGATCTATTCATGGTTCTTGCTTCATGATTTGGTTTATATTTTTCCATGAATGTTGTATGGATGCTTAGTTGTATTTGTATGCTTCAAACTTATTACACACTTTGGCTTTTTGTTGATGCCAAAGGGGGAGAGAAATAGGGATTAAATCAAGAACTCACATGAGTAATCAACTTAATTTTAAGAGAAGCATAAATTCAAAAACAAAGGGGGAGAATGGAAATTTATGTGAGTGATCGACAAGAAAAAGTGTGTGTGTGTGTGTGTGTGTTTCTTGATTTCAGAAGTTGTCATCATCAAAAAGGGGGAGATTGTAGAAGCAAGCTTCATGATGAATCAAGATTGATTCAAAGAAGTTTTGATGATAACAAAGGTGATGACAAAAAGCTCAAAGGTCAAGAACACTTCTTGATAACAAAGATGATGATCTCAAGAATCAAAGAATGAGTTCAAGATTGAATCAAGAACACTTCAAGGTTCAAGAGGAAATTTGATTTCAAGAATCAAGAATCAAGTTTCAAGATTCAAGCTTTCAAGAATTAAGATCAAGATTCAAGACTCAAGATTCAAGAATCAAGAGAAGACTTAATCAAGATAAGTATTAAAAAGTTTTTTCAAAAACTGAGTAGCACATGAATTTTTCTCAAAACCTTTTACCAAAGAGTTTTTACTCTCTGGTAATCGATTACCAGATTATTGTAATCGATTACCAGATTATTGTAATCGATTACCAGTAGCAAAATGGTTTTCAAAAAGCTTTCAACTGAATTTACAATGTTCCAATTGATTTCAAAATGTTGTAATCGTTTACAATGATTTAGTAATCGATTACCAGTGTGTTTGAACGTTGAAATTTAATTTCAAATGTGAAGAGTCACATCTTTTCACAAAAAAAAGCTTTGTGTAATCGATTACCAAATCAAAAGATGTAACTCTTCAAATAGTTTTTGACTTTTTCAAATTGGTTTTAAGTTTTTCTAAAGGTCATAACTCTTCTAATGGTTCTCTTGACCAGACATGAAGAGTCTATAAAAGCAACGCTTTATTTTGCATTTCATATATATCTTTCCAATTCATTCTTTAGACAACAAACTTTTGCCAATTGATTTCTGAGTCTCTTTGAACTTCTTCTTCTTCCTTTTGCCAAAAGCTTTCCAAAAATTTTTGGTTTTCCAAACCTTGAAAACTTGTGTTATTCATTCTTTTCATCTCTTCTTCCTTTGCCAAAAAGAATTCGCCAAGGACTAACTGCCTGAATTCTTTTTGTGTCTCTCTTCTCCCTTTTCCAAAAGAACGAAGGACTAACCGCCTGAATTATTTTGTGTCTCCCTTCTCCCTTGTCAAAGAATTCTAAGCGACATAGTCTGAGAATTCTTTTGATTCTTCCCTTTCCCATATACAAAAGATTTCAAAGGACTAACCGCCTGAGAATTCTTTTGTATCCCCATTCACAAAGTTTCAAAGGTTTAACCGCCTGAGATCTTTGTCTTAACACATTGGAGGGTACATCCTTTGTGGTACAAGTAGAGGGTACATCTACTTGGGTTTGACTGAGAACAAGAAAGGATACATCTCTTGTGGACCAGTTCTAATGGAGGGTACATCCACTTGGTTGTTCAAAGAGAGCAAGGGAGGGTACATCCCTTGTGGATCTTTCCTTGTTAATGGATTTTTACAAGGTTGGAAAAGAAATCTCAAGGACCGCAGGTCGCTTGGGGACTGGATGTAGGCATGGGTTGTTGCCGAACCAGTATAAAAACTCTTGTGTGTTTGTCTCCTTCTTCCCTACTCTTTTAATTTCCGCTGTGCATTTTAATTCCTGCTATTACTTTTGGTTAAGTTTCTTTTCTACTCTTTATTTACTTAACAACATAGTAAAAGCCTTAGAAGAGTAAATTTTTAATTAGTAAAGGTTTAGGAATAATTAATTCAACCCCCCTTCTTAATTATTCTGAGGCCACTTGACCAACAACAAACTCCCCCAAATTTACAGTTTTGCTTGTCCTCAAGCAAATAAAGAACAAGTCATTGGTCCCCAAGTGACAAAACATGCAGTGATTATGTATAAAGGTGTGTAACTCCCAAAATATTAGTTGCATGATAACAAATGAAACAAAAATGCCTTTATCAATTGCTTTTCACAAGGCATGCAGTTTTTCAGAGAAAAGAGCATTTTAGCAAGCAACACAACTAAATAAAACTAGGCAAGAGATAGATTTCATGGAAAAATGCTTAACCAAAATCTCACGGCTTCTGTTTCACTCAAGCTCAAGTGTTTAAGCTTTTTATCATTAATGACTAGCAAGAGGTCCAATCTTTGAACTTCATCACATGTCATAAAGTCATAAATGCACAAATTGAATCAGAAGGACTTTTATTAGCTTGTAATGAGGCTAGGCTACAAAAATATTGGTTTTTTTAGGATTCAAAGGCTTAAATTCTAAGAGAGCACAAATTCTAGACTTAACTAATTAGTCTTTTTAATATACTTAGCTTGCTCATTAGCCTTTCACTTGAGTTGTTCTAACAACACACACTTATTTGAACTCTTTTCTTCTTCTTTTTTATATATTTTTATTTATTTGATATGTGTGTTTTGTTTCTTACCTTTAAACATTAACCATCTAACAGACTCCCCCAAATTTGGGGTAAAATTGTCCTAAACCAACGTGCCCTCTTAAAACCTAAGTAAGGTAAATAGGAATTACAATTCAAGGCTCACGGTTCAATACAATTAGAATTTAGCTCAAAGATGATATAATCATTGATAACAGGTAAGCTTTTGGTCAAGTGGCTTGTATATACAACAATGGCCTTCATCATTTCCAATTCATACATTTCATTCTAAATTTCAGAGATTGATGCAAAAATTATTACTCAATGCTAGTCGTTCTCTCAACAATTAAGTTCACACTCTCACCGGTTTATGATCAAGCTTTTCTTTCACAATCAACCTGTCAAGTGACTAACATTTCTAACTGTGAGCCTACTTTCTTGTTCTTTATCATCTAACATACACACTTGCTCAACTCATGATAAAACACACTTTTCATTTCAATCATGCATTCATTCCACAATCAATTCACAACACCAATAATTCCACAAAAAGATCAAGTGTTTGCACTACATACTTGGAGAATCAAGTTAAGTTGTTCAGTATACCTCAAAACATGCATACTAATTATCCACAGAAAGACAAATATATAATTATAAATATAAACCAAAATCACCAAAAACAATGTACTAAAACTATAATAATTATAATAATTCCCAAAAAGGAAAAATCAGGAATTTAGAATTCCTGTGACTGGTCCTGTGTGCCCTGTGTGTCCTGCATACCCTCTTCATCTGTTAGATGTAAAACTGGGGTAGCTGGAGGAGTGGATGACAGTCTCAGGACTGGCGTGGTAAGGTCTTCTGGCATCTCCATGATAGGTGTAGGAGGATCTGCTTGTCTCTCATGTACTGGTGTAAGAGGATCTGCTACCTGCTGAGCAAAAGATAGGTCCATCCCTGGTGAGAGTGGACCTTCTTAGGTCTGAGGTGTCCTCTTAGGAGTAGCAGCCTCCTGCTTCAACTATAACTCACCTGCTTCAACAGTCTCATGTATAACTGGCACAATTGGCTCAGGAAGAATAGCCTCATCTCTACTCCTGCACCTAAAAAATCAAAAGCTCCAGGGATGGTAGCCTCAGAAAACGCATCTTGTACCTATTGAGGTACCTGAGCACTGGGGCCTTCACCCTCTCTTACAGCAGAAGGCAAGGTTCCAAGCCAGGTTACCTTCTCAATGAACTGCTCTACTGACAGAAGGGACCCTGGAGGAGCTACCAACTGCAAGCTCTGCAGTAATAAAATTTTCCCCTGATGAATACTCTGAAGCATGGCTTCAAAGAGCTGAGAGTCCTGGGTAGCTGGTGTAGGGGTGGCAGAAGTGGGAGGAGCTGGTGTAGGAGTGGTAGAAGTGGAAGGAGCTGTGGTTTAGAAGAAGAAGGAATATCTGCTGGTCGAGCCCTTACCTTCCTAGCCCCTCTGAAGTTAACTGATAGATCATCCACATTCTAATAGTTTTTCTTAATGTAGGCCAAGTTAATGGTCGGGCTCCGGCTTTGATAGGTCAGACTGTCAAAGGTAACTCCTCTAGCTCTACATAAAGCAGTGATCAAGGTTGGGAATCTGAGCCTAGAGGAGTTACTCTAGGCAATGGTAGAAATCTGACCAGAGATTAGGGCTCCAATATTCATGTCCATGCTTGTGACTAAGCCGTAAACCAACCTGGCTCTGTCCATATTAAGGTTAGAGGTGTGGGAAGTGGGAGTTAGGTTGTTGTAGGAGAGGACACTCCATGTATGAGCAAGAGTGGTGAGATCTTTCCTCAGAAGCTTCCAAGGATGGCCATCTGCATTCAGAACAAAACCCCTACCAGAGATGCAGAGACAGACAACAAACTCTTGAGGATAGGTAGGTAGGTAGTGTCTCAATCCTCATCCTTGTAAATCTGGAATAGGTAGGTAGTGTCTCACCCTCCTCCAAAACTACTGGGGTCTCTAAGAAGGTATTCAGGCTGTCAGCATCAATCTTGATTAAATGGCCTTTTACCCTCACTTGCTTAGGGCTCTGGTCTTCCAGGTTGTATAAGTTAGCATAAAACTCCTTCACCACAGCTACATCTATGCTTCTATCTTGGAGATTGGCGAGGCATTTGTGTAAGTTACGCCTCTCCAACTCTACCATCTGTAAAAAGAACCCAAAATTCACATTAGACCAAAATTTATTCAAGTTCAAAAACAGAAAATAAAAGCTGAAATTAACTATGTGCGCTTAGCGGGCTATTGCTCACTTAGAACGCCCTCAGAAATATAACACTACAGCTTAACTCAAGAGGGGCACGCTTAGCCAATTATGACAGAAAATTTGTTTCTGCATAATTGGCTTAGCGAGGTATCCACTCGCTTAGCCAAGAGCAAGCTATTTCACACAGTGGCTTAGCGCAATAGGGTCACGCTTAGCCGAATTAGGGCCGCACTGAATAGCGCTTAGCCCACAATAAAGGCGCTTAGCGCACCCAAAACTTCACAAAATTTTTCGAAGTTAAGTGGCTTAGCGCATCGGACGCGCTTAGCCCAATGATTGTCATAACGAATTGCACTTAGCTCAAGTATTCCTGGCTTAGAGCACGACAATTGATCAGCAAATGCTTTAAGTGACTTAGGCTTAGCGAGACAACACTCGCTTAGCCTCAAGTTTTGTCTCTTCAAGGCTCTGGTGGCTTAGCGTGCACAATTGTTACTTAGCCATGTTTATACCAGATGATGAACATTCATCATAAAAAGATGAACTCGCTTAGCGCATCATGGCTGGCTTAGCAAGTTCGTCTAGAAATACATACATTCAAACACTTTTGATGAACTCGCTTAGCATAGCAGACGCGCTTAGCGAGTTCATCGCGTTTTCCAGAAAAAACGCAGAAAACAAACTTTGTTTTCTTCTCTTTTTAGGCCTCTAAAAGGCACCTATCAAACATGCAAAACCATCAAAATTACCTACACAGTACAATCTTTCACAAAGTCCTAATTTTTATCTATTCTATTTACAATATAATCCTAAAAATTAAATTGCTAACCTAATGTCTTCTATCCTAAGGTATTATCAAAAGCAACAACATAAATGAAATGAGGAACTTACTTGGATCAGAAGTGCTTCGTGAAGATTAACAGAAGATGCATGAAGAATGCACAAATGCAATGCACAAATATTTGGGAGATAGAGGATGCAGGAGATGTGTTCTAGAAAATCTGAGTAAATGTGAGTGTAACTGCTGTTACACTCACTTATATGTTTTTTGACCAACTCGTTTAGCGAGTGCGGCCGCTAAGCAAGTTGCGAGAGACATTTGGTTTCTCGAAACGCTCGCTTAACGGGCCATTTCGTTGAGTTCATGCCAAAATTTTGAAATTCAATTTTTTTTTACTGGGCTTAGCGAAAGTGGACGCGCACAACGAGTGTGTAAATTGATCCCTGACCCCTATGTTACGCATTTCAGCTATTTTGGGTGAAAAAACGTGTTTCCATGAGCAAATCCGTGAAGATTTTCTACCATTCTTCATTCGTTCTTCGGTCTTCAACCGATTTTTTTTTCATTTGCTTTTAATGAGCTTTTCAACCGATCATTTGTGTTGTAATCTCGTTTAATCACTATTAGAAAACAATCCAACCGATCGTTCACGCTGTAACCTCGGTTAAATTAAAAAAAGGAAAAATAATAATAAAATAATCAAAATATCTTTGAATAAAATAGTCAAAAAAATCAATCGAACGTTTTTTCTTTGAAAGTTTCCTTGAATGAATTGACTAATAACCAAAGTGAATCTAAGGCTAAAATCAACTCACAAATCAAGCTTTGTCCGCAAAAGTCACTTAAAACTGTTTTAAGGTCCAACTCCTTAAACGGTCCTCTTTGCTTTTATCGATTAACATGGACCATTCAAAAGCATAAAATCAACAAATAACTTTACTACTTTTCACAAAGAACTACGTAGGTCTGATTTCCTCACCACTAATCGAGGATACGTAGGAGCAAAAGCCTCGCTTTTGTCAACCATCCCTTTTTTAAAAAAACAAGAGATCGTTAATGGTCCAATGCCTTAACGTTTCTCTCCTTTCAAAAACAAGAGATCGTTAATGGCCCAATGCCTTAACATTTCTCTCCTTTCAAAATCAAAAGATCGTTTAATGGTCCAACGCCTTAAATGACCTTTGTTCAATTAAAATCTATCTTGCGAAAAAAGATAAAAACAACTTAACCAACGTTTAGTTCAGAAAGAACTACGTAGGTCTGATTTCCTCATCGCAATTGAGGATATGTAGGAGCGAGGGAAACACCCTTGTCGACCATAAAAAGATAAAAAATACAAAAGGCCCATAAAAAACATAAAAACATAAAAGAGGGAAAATAAAACAAATTGAAGACATGATATTGCACATTTGATTAAAGGTCATCGTCCTTTGTGACGGATGCATGGAATGCTAACACCTTCCCCGTGCGTAAAAACAACTCCCGAACCTTTCACACTTAAAGTTCGTAGACCACACGTTTCGGTTTTTTTGACGTTTTCCTCAAATAAACATTGGTGGCGACTCCGCGCGCCTTCCTTCCTTGGAAGACGCACCCGCGAGCCTCCGTGTCGTCCTCCCGCCGTATGGTAGGTTGTGATAGTCAGCGACTCAGCAGGGGACATGTTTTCGAGAGTTAGGCCTATTTTTGTGCAAATGTTGTAAATTCCCTTCCATCGTTTTTATTTCCTTTATGTTCTTATATAACTCTGTAATGTTTTAAGCATGTTGTAATATATGCATGAAGTAAATAGTTGTTCATTTGATGCACACAAACACAAACACCTTTTTGCATGCATGATGAGTTGAAAAAGGCCCTATACCCGGGTCCATGGGAACCTAGGAAGCGGAGGTGAATCTGTGGTCATGCTATGTCTTCGACTTGCTTGATGACAGTGAAACCTCATCTAGAGTTTTTCTCTTTAATGATGTATTGTTGCTGGTAGTTCCTACCGCCATAATATTTTTTGTTAAAGGAAATGATACCTCTAGAAACCATCAAGAAAGATATGACTACCTCAAGAATTGTTACTAAAAAACCTTTAGTTCCTCCTATTTAGGTACCCAAAATAAGGGCACGGAGCAAGCACGCTACGTGCTGTTGTTTTCTTTAGAACACTATTATGCATGAAATGACATGTGTGTCTCTGCTGCATGTTTCAACTGAGAGTATTACCTTGATTTTGTGTCTCGACCGCAACCAAAACCTTGCACTTTTTTCGCCATGTCGTGTCATTACGCTTGCATTGTATGTTTGGTCCCGTCATGTTGTCACGGGAAGCCGGAAGGTCCACATCACCTTTTTAAGTACATACATAGGGGACTGTGCTGCCCAAATGTTGTAGTTAAAAAGAGACAATCGTCCAGCCTCCCGTGTCCGAAATATGCATTGGTGTCATGCATCGCATAAACATTTCTTCATGCATTCATCTATTTCTCCCATGGCATATGCCAGAGTATTGATTCACACAAGAACTTTCCATTCTAGCAAAGCATGGGATTAAGTCAAATGCCTCTGCTCAAGAAAAGGTTTTACCAAGTCAAGATCAAGGGTCTAGAGGTCACCAGTTTACAAGAATTAAGGGAGTTGATGGGGCAGCTCCAGTGGCAAGCCTTTCGCAAAGCCTATGGTAAGATTTGGAACTTGGCTATGATAGAAGCCTTTGCAAAGGCGATCGCTTCCCTCACCCAGCACTATGACCAACCCCTGAGATGTTTCACCTTCAAAGATTTCTAGCTAGTGCCGACAGTAGAAGGGTTCGAAGAAATTCTTGAATGCCCTCTGGAAGGGAGGAAGCCTTATCTCTTTTCTGGATTCTACCCCTCCATGTCTAGAATCGCCAGAGTAGTTAGAATTTCAGCACAAGAATTAGACCGAGTAAAGCAAAATAGAAATGGAGTGGCCGGTATACCAAGAAAATGTCTAGAAGAAAGAGCAAGGGCCTTGGCAAGTCAAAACGAGTGGCCTCCTTTCATTGATATCCTAGCGCTGTTAATCTTCGAAGTCGTCCTCTTTCCAAACGTGGATGATTTGGTGGACCTAGCAGCAATTGACGCTTTCCTCGCCTTTCACCACAACAAGGAAAGTCCAGTCGTCGCCATCTTGGCCAACATATACGACACATTTGACCGGAGGTGTGAAAAGAGTAATGCAAGAATTGTCTGTTGCACGTCAACCCTCTATGTGTGGTTGGTTTTGCACCTTTTCCGCCAAGATGCGAGACACACCTGCCCACTGCAAAGTCACCATTCGTGCGCAGAAAAGAGAGAAGCAAATTGGGACCAACTCTTGGCAAGCATAGAAGGGGCGTCGATCAATTGGTTCCCTCGCTGGAAGGAGGGAAGATCAGGAATTCTATTTTCATGCAGAAGATTTCCAAATGTTCCCTTGATAGGGACAAGGGGTTGTATCAACTGTAATCCCATCCTCGCAATAAGACAGCTTGGCTACCCCATGAGGGGAGCGTTGTTGGTGGAGAGCCTCACATCTTTCGTCACACGAGGTTTTAGTGACCCCAATGCAAGGGTGCTCCAGGGAGTCCGCAAGGCATGAGAGGTGGTGCAGAGAAAGGACAGAGAACTTAGGGGGAGTAGCAATGGAACCATCGGCGAGTATCATAGGTGGTTGAGAGCCTACACACGAGGTCTAGATTGGCTCCCGAAGCTGAGAGCACTAAAGAGGAAGAGGCTGAAGCCTCAGAGGAAAGCAAAGTGGTGCAAGCCCTCAAAGCGAAACTCGAGAAAGCCCAAGCAGTCAAGGAAAGATTCAAAACAACAGCCGTCAGAATCCGAAGGGAGAATGACGAACTGAGGGACATCAATACAGCCATTGCCAAAGTCTTGGAGCAAGAAACCAAGAGGTTTCGGAAGGAAGAACACGGCCGAAATAAGTTTTGAGGAGCTTTGTGGGGCAGCAACAACGAGCTTAAACTCTAGAGAGAAAAAAGAGACCAGTCACGAGTAGAAGGCATGATTCTAAAGGACAAATTGAAGACTTGTCTAAGGTCCAAAAAGAGTTTGTCTCAGCAGCTGAGCGAGATCGAAGCAAACATGTTAGCCATCATCGGCAAGTACAAAGAAGAACTAGATTTGGCAACATCCCATGAGCATAAGGTGGCGGATGAGTATGCCCAAGTGTACATGGAAAAGAATGCAAGGGGAAGGATGATTGACGCATTGCACCCAGAAGCAACGATGTGGATGGATCGATTCGCCCTTACTTTGAACGGGAGTCGAGATCTTCCCCGATTACTAACAAAGGCCAAGGCGATGGCAGACTTGTACTCAACCCCCAAGGAAATCCATGGGCTCCTCAGCTATTGCCAGCATATAATAGACTTGATGGCCCATATAATTAGAAACCGTTAGGGCGGTTGTATTGTCACCCGGATCTTGACTAGTTGAAAATTTTTCTTCTCTTTAAATAAAATGAGGTTGAACCCATGAGTTTGCTCAAAAGACTAGTGTGAATCCAATGCCTCGACAATTTACTTCTAGCATGCATTCATACTTAACTGCCTTGTTGCATACTCACCGCATTTTGCCTCTCTAGGTGGAAACATCATAACTAAACACGCTCCAAAGCACCCCTATCGTACCCACTCCAAGTCTAGAACGATGGCAAACTTGGAAGAGGTGCAAGAACAGATGAAGGCTAATATGTCGGCCTTAAAAGATCAAATGGCTTCCATGATGGAAGCCATGTTAGGAATGAAAAGGCTGATGGACAGCAGCCGTCGCAGCTAGTATCGCCGCTAAAGTGGACCCAGTCCTTCAGCCCGCAACAAGCCCAACACACCACCCTGCCCCGGACATGAGGGGACGAGGAAGAGACACTATGGGACGCGCCAACAGCCCGCATCCGGGGTACATCCGAAATGTCTTCCCTTATGGCTTGCCTCCCAACTTCACACCACCAACATTGTATGATAACATAGATCATGCCCCTCCCTAGCCTATTGGGGTTGCCTATGAAGGTCTGTGGGAGCATTTTCACAGGGAGGATAACTCTTACCCCCCGTTCACCGCCGAAGGACTGACACCGGACACGCTACCTCAACCCAACATAGTGGGGGTCTTTCAACCCCAATACTCTTGTCTATGGGAGGGCCGCCTCCGGCAGCGGAGGGGAGGGAAAAGCTCGACCTCCTCGAAGAGAGGTTAAGAGCCATCGAAGGATTTGGTGACTTTCCGTTCGCGGACATGATGGACTTGTGCCTAGTGCCAGACGTTATTATCCCTCCCATGTTCAAAGTACCGGACTTTGACAAGTACAAAGGGACTACTTGTCCCAAGAACCATATGAAGATGTACTATTGAAAGATGGGCACGAATTCAAGGGATGAAAAGTTGCTTATGCACTTCTTCCAAGACAGTTTTTCCGGCGCTGTGGTGGTTTGGTACACCAACTTGAAGGCATCTCGCATTCAATCATGGAAGGACCTGATTACTGCCTTTATTAGGCAGTACCAATACAACACAGATATGGCTCCTGATAGGACCTAGCTTCAAAACATGTGCAAGAAAAACACGAATCCATCAAAGAGTATGCCCAGAGATGGAGGGATTTGGCGGCCCAGATGGTACCTCCTATGATGGAAAGGGAGATGATCACCATGATAGTAGACACTTTGTCGATGTTCTACTATGAAAAGTTGGTAGGCTATATGCCCTCTAGCTTCACAGACCTCATCTTCACGCCAGCACCAACAATCAGAGGGTGGGAACAACTGAGGCAAGGAAGAAGGAAGGCGGCACCCACACTGTCACCTCCACACCTACTTAGCCTAAGTCTCAACCGGCCCCACACGGCACCCACCAGTATGCCCAGCATCACCCAAGCTTTGCGGCCCACGCCGAAAGCTCTTCTCCCTTGGCACCCGGCTAACTAAGGACACCCGCACCACCACCAAGGGTCTCCTCTCTGGCGCCGGCTCCAGCCCAGTCTCGTCCTAACAACAACTTTTCCCCCAACACGAGCTACAATGCCGGAAGAAGCCCTTCGGTGAGGAGAACCCCAGAATTGGCCCCGATTCCCATGTCCTGTAGGGACCTCTTGCCATCACTACTGTCCAACCATATGGTGGTAGTAACCCTGGAAAGAACTTATCAAGTCCCCTTTCCCAAGTGGTACAATCCCGACATCACATGCGCATACCACGGGGGAACCCCAAGGCACTGGATTGAGCAATGCCTCGCCTTCAAAACCAAGGTTCAAAGTTTGATCAAGGCAGGATGGCTGACATTCCAAGAGGATGGGCCCAATGTGAAGACCAACCCACTTGCCAATCACGGAGGACCGGCCGTCAACGTAGTAGAGGAGTGTGGGTCGCGACAGCCCAAGCATTTGGGAGACGTGATAACCTTAAGAAGGTTTATCTTTGAAGACCTGCAAGAGGCAGGTGTGGTTCCCCCCAGCGGGAACAAAGAAGACCCCTGCTTGATGCACCCGGGTCTGCCACACGACATGGAGACATGCATGACACTAGAGGAGTTGTTGCAGCGTATGATCGATCTTGGTCAGCTTGAAGTCAATAGTTGGAGCGAGAATGAACAGCATGTCTGCATGCAATCCGCGGATATGGAAACTCCTAAGAAATCGAAACCCCTAGTGATATATTTCACCCGGGTCTCTGCACCCCAGCGGCACCAAGACACGCCCACGACATCAAGCCGAGGGCCGGCCTCCTTTCCCTACAAAAGCAGCAAGGCGGTACCGTGGAAGTATGCCCCCCTAAACCTGTGCGAGAAGAAAGAAGACACCGCCAACATCAACTCACTCTTGACGAAGGTAACCAACATCACCGAGCTAAGTGGCGTGACCCGTAGCAGTCGCATCCTTGCGACACCTGACTTACCAGCACAACCCGTTAATGCTAAGGGAAAGGCTAAGGAAAATGAAGGACCAGCCAGTAACGCGACTCCCGCTCCGAAGGAGGATGTGCCGACAGGGAGGTTCGCTGAGAAGAAAGTGGAGTCTAGCAGAAAGGAGGTGTCGGTAAAAGGGGCCAGTGAATTCCTTCGAATAATCCAACAAAGCAAATACAAGATCATAGAGCAGCTTAACAAAAGCCCAGCTAGGGTCTCCCTCCTAGAGCTACTCATAAGCTCGGAGCCTCATCAGGCATTATTGATCAAAGTGCTAAACGAGGCCCACGTGGCCCAAGACATGTCCGTGGAGGGTTTTGAGGGGATAGTCAACAACATTACTGCCAATAACTATCTTACCTTCACAGAAGAGGAAATCCCTGCTGAAGGACGAGGGCACAACAGGACCCTACACATCTCCGTCAAGTGCATGGACCATGTTATGGCCAAGGTCCTCATCGACAATGGCTCGAGCTTGAATATGATGCCAAAAAGCACGTTGGAAAAGTTGCCTTTCAATGCATCCCACTTAAGGCCAAGCACCATGATAGTCCAGGCATTCAACGGGAGCCGTCGGGAGGTGAGGGGGGAGATCGACCTCTCGATCCAAGTAGGACCCCACACTTGTAAGGTTACCTTTCAAGTGATAAATATAAATCCTGCTTACAGTTGCTTATTGGGCCGACCTTGGATCCACTCACTTGGAGTAATACCCTTGACGCTTCACCAGAAATTGAAATTTATGGTGGAGGGCCTTTTGGTCATCGTCTCGGGAGAGGAGGACCTTCTAATAAGCTTCCTGTCCTCCATGCCCTATGTCGAAGCCACCGAAGAAGCTCTGGAAATGGCCTTCCAATCTTTCGAGATAGTAAGTAATACCTCGGTGGAGTCCCTCCCAATGTGTCCTCGCATGTCTAGTGCAGCGGTCATGGTAGCCCATGTCATGTTAGGGCATGGTTACTAGCCCGACATGGGCTTGGGGAAGAACAATGACGGCAGGCCCGACTCTGGAAGTTCGATTTGGGATATAAGCCTACGCAGGCCAACATAAGGAAGAGCGGCTGGGAAAAGAGAAACCGGGGCACTGGCTCACAGCTAAGGGCACATGTGAAGGAGCCCCTCCCTGTCTCCTCAACGAGAGCTTCGTCAGCGTAGGCTTGAGGTGTGAAGAGGAAGTGGCCATGGTGCACGATGAATCCCCTCAAAGGTGTCCCGACCTGGTGCAACCATGTCCCCCGGGTTTGCAGCTGGGAAACTGGCAAGTCATGGAACGGCCCGAGGTTTCCTCGGCAAGCATAATGTAAACCATGAGTTTTAAGAACCCTATGGCTGGGCCTAGGCTTTAGGGTTCTCCTTTTGATAAGGCGTTACTCATTTCAATAATACAAGATCTTTTGCTCATCTATTCTTGCGCCTTCACCCTTCTTCATTCATTTGCATATTTATTTCTTTCTGCTGTGATACAGATACGACGACGAGTTCTATGAAGGTACTGATACCAAGGACTCGGCCGTCGATTTTGGGTGAGAAGCAGATCCGATGGAGGAGGAAGAAGATGCCACAGGGTTATCCCCGAAGATGGAAAGGATGGTCTCCCAAGAGGACTGGGCGTTGAAGCCGCAACAAGAGGAAACAGAGGTCGTAGATCTTGGTGCTGGCGATGAAAGGAAGGAGGTAAAGGTGGGAACGGGCATGACTGCCTCTATCCATAACAAGCTGGTGACTTTACTAAGAGACTACCAAGACGTCTTCGCCTGGTCATATCGAGATATGCCTGGCTTAGACTCTGACATTGTACAGCACAGGCTCCCCTTGAATCCCAGATGTTCCCGGTGAAGCAAAAGTTGAGGAGGATGAAGCCCAAAATGTCCTTAAGGATTAAAGAGGAAGTAAAGAAGCAATTTGATGCGGGCTTCTTAGCCATGGTTCGATACCCTAAGTGGGTGGCCAATATAGTCCCTATCCCAAAGAAACACGGGAAGGTGCGAATGTGTGTAGACTATCGGGACCTAAACCGAGCCAGTCCCAAGGATAACTTTCCTTTACCACACATTGATGTCCTCATGGACAACATCGCCAATTTCACTTTGTTTTCCTTTATGGATGGCTTCTTGGGCTACAACCAGATAAAGATGGCACCAGAGGACATGGAAAAGACAATGTTCGTCACCTTGTGGGGAACATTCTGTTATAAGGTGATGTCCTTCGGGCTCAAGAACGTCGGGGCAACGTATCAGTGGGCGATGGTGGCTTTGTTCCACGATATGATGCATCAAGAAATCGAAGTGTACGTGGACAATATGATTGCCAAGTCCATAAACGAAGAAGAACATCTCGTCAACTTACGGAAGTTGTTCAAGAGGTTACGGAAGTACTGGCAAAGGTTGAACCCGGCCAAGTGCACTTTCAGGGTCAAATCGGGAAAACTATTAGGTTTCATTGTGAGCCAAAAGGGGATAGAGGTTGACCCCGAAAAAGTTAAGGCCATCCTTGAAATGCCAGAGCCGCACACTGAAAAGCAAGTCTGAGGTTTCTTGGGGCGCTTGAACTACATCTCCAGGTTCATATCATAGCTCACGGCTACCTGTGAGCCGTTATTCAAGCTTTTGCGCAAGGATCGGTCTATTCGTTGGAATGACGATTGTCAAGAGGCGTTTGGAGAGATCAAGCAATGTCTCATGAACCCCTCGGTGCTGATGCCACCGGTGGCTGGAAGACCTCTCTTCCTCTATATGATAGTGTTGGATAAGTCAATGGGGTGCATGTTGGGGCAACATGATGATTCTGGAAAGAGGGAATGCGTTGTCTATTACCTAAGTAAGAAATTCACAGCCTGCGAAATGAATTACTCCCTTTTGGAAAGAACATGTTGCGCCTTGGTATGGGCGTCCCATCGTCTGAGACAGTACATGTTGAGCCATACCACCTGGTTGGTGTCCAAGATGGACCCGGTCAAGTACATCTTTGGAAAGCCGGCCCTCACAGGATGAATTGCTCGGTGGCAGGTGTTGCTATTCGATTTTGACATAGTCTATGTTACCCAAAAGGCTCAGCAACCCCTCAACGATGACTAGCCCATGCATCTCGAGTTCCCAGATGAGTACATCATGGCCTTATTTGAGGGGAAGCTGGAAGAAGAGGACAAGGAGAAGTGGGTCGTATGGTTCGACAGAGCATCGAATGCCGTAGGCCACGGGGTTGGAGCAGCCTTGGTCTCTCCTGACGATCAGTGCATACCCTTCATAGCCGGACTAGGTTTCAACTAGACCAATAATATGGCCGAGTATGAGGCATGTGCCCTCGGAGTCCAAGCGGCCATCAACTTCGGTGTCAAGCGGCTCAAGGTCTACGGGGACTCAGCTCTGGTAATTCACCAACTAAGAAGGGAGTGGGAGACTTGGGATTATAAGTTGATACCCTACTAGGCTTACATCACGAAGCTAGCTGATTTCTTCAATGATGTCTCCTTCCACCGCGTTCCCCGAGAGGAAAACCAAATGGCCGATGCACTTGCCACTTTGGCATCCATGTTCCAGCTGACTCCGCATGGAGACTTGCCATACATCGAGTTCTGGTGTCGCGGCAAGCCCACACATTGTTGTTTGATAGAAGAGGAGCAAGATGGTAAACCTTGGTTTTTCGACATCAAGCGATATGTCGAGAACAAGGAATACCCACCCGAGGCCTCTGATAATGACAAGAGGACATTAAGAAGGTTAGCGACTGGGTTCTTCTTGAGTAGGAGCATGATGTACAAGAGGAACCATGATATGGTGTTACTCCGATGCATAGATGCTAAGGAGGCTGAGCGGATGATAGTGGAAGTCCACAAGGGCTCTTTTAGAACACATGCCAATGGGCATGCCATGGCTAGAAAGATCCTGAGGGCGGGGTACTATTGGCTCACCATGGAGAACGACTGTTGCCTCCATGTGAGAAAATGCCATAAGTGCCAGGCATTCGCAAACAATGTCAACGCTCCACCGATACCCTTAAATGTCAAGGCTGCCCCATGGCCCTTCTCCATGTGGGGAATAGATGTTATCGGGGCCATCAAGCCTAGAGCCTCAAACGGGCATCGTTTTATCTTGGTAGCAATCGACTATTTCACCAAGTGGGTTGAAGCCGCCTCGTACGCCAGTGTCACAAGGAAGGTGGTCATCAGGTTTATTAGAAAGGAGATAATCTGCCGATACGGATTGCCGAGAAAGATTATCACAGACAACGCCACCAATCTGAACAACAAGATGATGAGGGAAATGTACGAGGACTTTAAAATCCAGCACCACAACTCCACGCCCTACAGGCGCAAGATGAACGGGGCAGTAGAGGAGGTAAACAAAAACATCCAGAAAATTATCCAAAAGATGATTGTGTCCTATAAAGATTAGCACGAGATGATCCCCTTCGCGCTACATGGTTATCAGACTTCGATATGCACTTCAACTGGGGCAACACCATTTTTGTTGGTGTACGGAATGGAAGCCGTACTACCATTCGAGGTGGAGGTTCCATCTTTGAGGATCTTGGCAGAGTCTAGTTTGAAAGAGTCGGAGTGGGCCCAAGCGTGTTTCGACCAACTCAACCTTATAGAGGGCAAACAGCTGACGGCTATGAGCCATGGGCGTCTGTACCAAAGACGGGTAAAGAATGATTTCGACAAGAAAGTACGCCCATGCAAGTTTAACAAGGGAGACCTGGTGCTGAAGAAGATATCCCAAGACCCGAAGGATAGCAAGGGAAAATGGGCTCCAAATTACAAAGGACCTTTTGTCGTGAAGAAAGCATTCTCGGGAGGAGCACTGGTGCTTGCCAACATGGATGACATCGAGTTACCCTTCCCCGTGAACACTGAAGTTGTCAAGCGATACTACGCTTGACACTTGGGGAAATTCAGAGATTCCCTGCCCATTTTGTTTTTGTGTTTTTTCCGAGGCTTCTTGTCCTTTTGTATGCCCCGGTCACAAATTTAATAAAAATGAAAGATTAATGATTCTTTTCCCAATCCTTGTGTTGTGTCTATTGTTGCGTCAAGCCCCTTCACTCAGGTCCCTAGAGGGTGTCGCGGATGCTTAATTAAAATGAACATAACGGACTTTGCTCAGCATCGTTGCATTTTAAACTGCTTATGCATGTGCATGCCCATGCATATTTCCATCCTGTAGGTGAAAGCGGGGAAACACGTGCTTCAAGCGAAGGCCGATGCCGCGCCTAGTAGAAGATTCAAAGAGACCAGGGTAAGCGGGGGCATGGTCACGTCTTTACTTCATAATGTCGTTCTGCTCCCAAAGGCCTAGGGACGGATACGAATAGACACTAGGCAGAGTGTCCAGCTCAAGACGTTAAAGAAGCGCTACTAGGAGGTAGCCTAGTACCTTTTAAATTTTCTACTTGTTATTTGATCACCTTTGTTTCTTAAGTCATAGTTTGACACACCTAGTTGCTCATAATCCTGGGAATTTAAATAAACAAGCACAAACTGGGAAGGTAGTAATACCTCACAAAAAAAAAAGAATATATATGTTTAGGTAGCAAAAATACCTTGAATATGTATGTATATGTTTAGGTAGCAAAGATACCTCACAAAAAAATGTATATGTTTATGTAGCAAAACTACTTTGAATATGTATGTATATGTTTAGGTAGCAAAATACCTCACAAAAATATATATGTGTTTAGGTAGCAAAATACCTCATGATAAAAAAACAATAAAACAAAAAAAAACAATAAAACAATAAAACTGGTTAGCTAAAAAGCCAACATGCTCTTGAAAGGAAATGAACTTGCCATTCAGAACACAAGGTTTTTGAAAAACAAATGTGTATGCACCTGAAAGGTGAATGCTGTGAAAATTTTGCCAAAAGCCCAAAATGGACTCGAATGGATGCATGAATTGATAAAAGAGCATGTTTTGGAAACACTGGGTTGACTTAAATAGGGAAAATGAATCCTGAGCCCTAGTGTCACATGACCATAAAAACTTGATGCTTGAGTGTCCACATGGGTGTATGCATGACCAGTTTTGCATAAAATTTCCAAATCATCATTGTTGCATGTGTGTCATGGAAATAATGTGGGACATTCCTTTATCCCTGAACCGTTGGCCAAACCAATGCCTTGACATATATCATGTCCAGTCGTTCTACAAGCCTTGAGCCAAAATCCCAACTCACCATAAACCATGACCCAGGGTGAGAATATCCATCCTCGCCCTCGGAAAAAGAAAAAAAAGTTCCCGATCAAAGATCGGAAGAAAACAAAAGAAAAAGAAGTTCCTGATGAAAGATTGGAAGAAAGAAAAAGAAGAAAATTCCCAATCAAAGATTGGAAGAAAGCAAAAAACAAAGGAAACCACGACTTGAAGTAGTCCTTTCTCTTTGATTACCAACCAAAATCTTGTGCGCCGACGACTTTTTCGCCCCGTACTAAACAAAAACAGAAAAGGAAAATGCCCAAACACTCAGAGCCAAATTTCCCACCAAAAACACTATTCCCAAAAAATTCCTATTGATCCATGATCACGCATGTAATTTTTTATTTGATAGGAAATGATTTGCAAAATCAAGTCATGACATATCTATGGTTCAAAATTAGGGTGAAACACTTGCCTGTGTGAGGTTTGTACACTCTGAGTGATTTTCTTCTATTTTCAGTTGGACCCAGTATTTGTAGAAGCAAGCTTCATGATGTTGAATCAAGATTGATTCAAGGAGTTTTGATGATAACAAAGATGATGACAAAAAGCCCAAGAGAATGAATTCAAGATTGAGTCAAGAACACTTCAAGAATCAAGAGAAATTTAATTTCAAGATTCAAGAATCAAGTTTCAAGATTCAAGTTTCAAGAATCAAGAATAATCAAGTTGAAGATTCAAGAATCAAGAAAAGACTCAATCAAGATAAGTACTAAAAAGTTTTTCAAAATATTGAGTAGCACATGAATTTTTCATAAAACCTTTTACCAAAGAGTTTTTACTCTCTGGTAATCGATTACCAGTTTATTGCAATCGATTACCAGTAGCGAAGATTGTTTTCAAAAAGATTTGAACTGAATTTACAATGTTCCAATTGATTTCAAAATGGTGTAATCGATTACAATGATTTGGTAATCGATTACCAGTATGTTTGAACGTTTAAATTCAAATTCAATTATGAAGAGTCACATCCTTTCACAGAAATGCTTTGTGTAATCGATTACAATGATTTGGTAATCGATTACCAGTGATAAGTTTTGAATAAAAATCAAAAGATGTAACTCTTCCGATGGTTTTCAAGTTTTTCTAAAGGTTATAACTCTTCTAATGGTTTTCTTGACCAGACATGAAGAATCTATAAAAGCAAGACCTTGACTTGCATTTTAAATTCATTCATAACAATTATTACAATCCTTTACAATCTTTGAATCTCTTTGAACATCTTCTTCTTCTTCTTCCTTTGCCAAAAGTTTTCTAAAAGTTTTCTGGTTTTCTAAACCTTGAAAACAAAAGTGTGCTATTCATCTTTTTCATTTCCTTCTCCCTTTGCCAAAAAGAATTCGCCAAGGACTAACTGCCTGAATTCTTTTTGTGTCTCTCTTCTCCCTTTTCCAAAAGAACGAAGGACTAACCGCCTGAATTCTTTTGTGTCTCCCTTCTCCCTTGTCAAAGAATTCAAAGTTTTATGTGTAGTATGGACACATGTGTAAACTAACAAAACAAAGGTAAATAAAAGGTGAGCAGTGGTGGGTGCGAAGGTAGATGGTCAACGTGTTGGTCTTCCTACTGGGCGACTGATGCTACTAAAGATAGTTGCATTTCCCACTACCTTTGTAGGAATAAAAGGACCAACTTCAATGGCTTCCCATATATTTAAATCTATGGCCTCAATAAGGATCTGCATTCGGGTTTTCCAATAGTGATAACCCTCGCCATTGAACATAAGAGGCCTATCAATAGAATTTCCCTCAAGGAATGGAAAGTTTGATGAGGCCATATCTATTCTTGAAGTTTTTAAACTTTATACAAGAATCCTGCTCTGATACCACTTGTTAGACAAATGGCCTCAGTTATCTTAAGAAGGGGGGGTTGAATTAAGATAACAAGAACTATTCCCCAATTAAAATTTCACTCTCTCTTTTTAGATTAACAATGCACCCTTAACATGAATTACTCAAAAGACAATTCAAAATAAACTTCTTTCAAGCCAAAGATAAATAGCAATAAATAAAAGAAGCTTAAGGGAAGAGAGAAATGCAAACTTGATTTATACTGGTTCGGCCACTTCCTGTGCCTACGTCCAGTCCTCAAGCAACCCACTTGAGATTTTCCACTCTCTTGTAAAATCCTTTTACAAGTTCTGAACACATAAGGACAATCCTTCCTTTGTGTTCATAATTCTTTTACAACAAGAGACCCTCGGTCTCTTAATCCCTTTTCAGAAGTAAGAAGATGAGAAGAAGAAATCTCTCTTGAAAGAGATAGATTGTACAATGAAGATCAATCACAATTCCTTGTTGAATATGCAAGTGTTTGACCAAGGAATCTTTGAGAGGATAAGACATTTCAATTCAGAAAAACTCTCTTAATCTTTTGAGAGGATAAAACTTTTTGGGCAATGAAAACTCTCATCTCAATTCGTGTTTCCAAGTCACATATAAATAGACCTTTGATGGCCATTCATAAACCATTTGAATAGATGTGACTCTTGGAAGTTATTTTCTGAAAATCTCCTCTGGTAATCGATTACAAGATTTGTGTAATCGATTACAGGTTTTAATATTTGAATTAAAACGTTTATTAACTGCTGGTAATTGATTACCAATATTGTGTAATCGATTACACAGTCTAAAATTTGAATTCAAATATTTAGTAGCTGTTGTAAAGCAGTTTTGGCCACTGGTAATCGATTACATCCTCTGATAATCGATTACCAGAGAGTAAATCTCTTGAAAAACACTTTTTAACTTAAATTACTTGGCCAAACCTTTTGCTATATCAATTAGGAATTCCTTTCCTAAAATACTAGTGATCATCTTGATGTTGTGGCTTGTATTCTTGAATCATTGTCCTGAATTTAAACTTGAAAATCCCATTTGCATCATTTGCATCAAATCATCATGATCATCATCAAAACACCAAAGGCATTTGCTTCTACAATAAAAAAGATCTACCTCAAACATGTATCCTTTCTTTTCTAACATCAGATTGGCTATTCTGATTTTACATCAAAATGCTCATCAGAAAGGTTCCTCGGGATGGAAACTTTAAAATGACTACCTCAAAATGGCTTTACAAGTTGTCAATTCATGACAACTGTTAAGTTTGTCTACTTGCTTCAAAAGCTTATCAGTTGAGTAGGCTTCACTTCAACAACCTTCTTTTGACATTTATAAGTTTATTGAAGAGCATCTTGAAGTCAAGTTGAAGCATTCTAGTGAGAGAAACTAGAGCAAAATCTCTGTGTGAGAAATCTAAGTTTTCTGCTTTAACCCTCTTTGTTGAGAATGGCCCACTTCTATAATCAACTTATAATCTATAATAGATTTGAGATAGAAATGGCATAATTTATTTTCCTGAGTGGAAACCCTCTGTGAGGTGAAGATCTATGTCTATGTAGTTCAAAAACACAAAAATCCATTTATTGTTGTAAGTCTAGTAATGGCTGGCAAGGTGGAAATTTAGTGTTGTTGCTGGTTTAGTTGAAGCTAGGTTGGAAGTCCAATGGGAGTATTAGCAGGTTGTTGGTCCAACAATGATTGGTTGTGTTAGTGAAATCACGTACCCCAAGGTTGGGGTGAACCAATATTAAAATCATTATGCATTACCCTTCTTCCCTCTCTTTGCATTGATTTTGGTGATTGATCTGTTAATTGTTTTTATTAATCTTTAAGACAGAAAAACATTTCATAAATACACATAAAACTAAACTTATTTTTTTTTATCAAAGTTTTATTTTAAACAAACCCTTTTTGTGAAACAAGAGATCTGAACTATGAAAAAAACACTTTTTCCAAAACTACTTGTAGTTTTGTTCTGAGCTCAGAATAGTTCTTCATTTTGAACTGTTTCATTCTGAGCTTACACTAGAAACCTATTTATTTCAAAAATGATTTAAAAGTTTGTAAAACCCCAATTCAATCCCTTTCTTGTGGTATTTTTCTTACTTCACGTAATTCATTAGGCAAACAAATCTATTTGAGTATTCATGACATTATGTATCAAGTAGAACTAACAAAATGAATGGCTCGGTCCTACGTGGCCTGGACTGGTCCACTATGCCAAGTGTGAAAATAGGTTGGGTTAGGCCAACCCATATTCTATATGAGCTTTATTTTTTTAAGTCCAATCAGACCTGATGGCCCATTGGACCGAACCATATTGACCAATTTTACTTTTTTGTCCAAATTTATACAAATTCAAAAAGAGAAAAATAAAAATATTAGACTTAATAAGCCTGATTGAATTTGGGCCTATTTGAGTTCAGTCTGGCTTGGTCCATTTTGGCAACTCTAGTACCAATGTCCAAATAATTTGTTGATATTGTTAATCCAATGGTACACAATGAATTTTATATTGTCCAAACTACTTATATATAAATCTTGCTGAAATGAAAAAATTAATATTTAATTAAAAAATCATATAATTTTCTAAGAAATAACATTTATTTGTTTTTACAAATTATGAAAATTATAAAAAAAGTTCAACTTTAACTAAATTATATTTTATTTACGTAGCCAATTTTCTTTAAATTATAAAAATCTTCTAAGATTTTCAAATTATGATTAATATTTAAAAATATTTTAATAATAATTATTGAATTTTTTATTTTAATTAATAATATAATTTAATTTATGTGTCAAAATTACTCTATATTATTTAGAATTTCTTGGACCGAAAAACAAATAGAAGCCCAAACGAATATTGTTTCCACCCGATCTTTTCTAACTCCACTTTTTTTAGTTTCTGGCCAGGTTTCGTCGCTGCATACTGTTTCTGTTAAATACACCCCTTCTGATAGATATTTTTTCTAGCAAGTAGGCCCAAATCTAGTTATTTTTGTAACCTTCCTTTGGCCCATGAAGCACACAACATATCAGTTAATTAAATTCTATATAATTTCAAACATATGGTTAATTATAAAATTGAATTTACAAACGTCATAATTATCAACACTATAATAATTAATTGTCACAGTAGTTAAATAATTGAACATGCACAATAATTTCAATTGTTAATCAAATCACACAATTTTAACCAAACAAAATAATATTAATATTATAAACACAAAATAAATCCATTACCAAGTAAATCAAGCACTAATAATCTAACAATAATGATTTAAGAAATTAGTCACAAGTTGTTGCCAACTTGAATCCTTCAGACCAAACAATTTCAAATGCGAAAAACAACTTAAATTCATTTAAAGTTAAAATCGGGTCATTACACACCACACGACTCACCCTTACACCATGCAAGGGTAGCGTTTGGGAGGTTATAAAAAAATGATCAAGATTGTGGCATTTGAGACAAAGAGGTTCCAATCATCCCAACTATGTTGGCACTGTTACAATAACCCGCCAACCTCCCGCCATAATCCAATAATAAACAAAGGAGAAAAACAGAAGACCATGGGGGGCATAACCAAACCCAGGCGAGGCAAAAAAAGAGGACTAACTAAACCTTTAACAAAGAAGTTTTTATTTGTCCAGTACAAAAAGTCTAGAAACAAAAGTTGGCGTGAAGTCCCACCAACAAAAGTTGGGCCTATTTGCACAAGTATTTCCTTCATGGTAAATGTGACCAACAATGAAAACCATAGACTTGGACATGGCTACAACATAATTTTCTAAAACCATTTAAATGCAACCACACCATGGACCAATTGTTTTAAAACTTTAGATGTCATTTAAATAAATCAATAGCTAGGATATAAACCACTAATTATTATTAATTTAAAATTTGTAAATAATCAAGAAAATTTATTCTTTTTAACCCTAAACCTAAAGGATTCTCCTTCCTTTTGAATCGTGACTGTTTACAAACCTTTCCTCGATGCTGATTCCAAACAACACTCCAAAAGCACCCTTTGAAGCCTTCGTTGTTGGCTCAAAACCCCCCTTAGAAACTCGACTCCAAATATGTGGTATTCTATTCTGAGTACATGTTTTTGGGTTTCTTGAGACCCCTAACTCATATCACCAACTTCAAGTTCACTTCTCAACCAATCACATTTCCCACTCGGATGAGCTTGACACATCACCTTACTCACCTTCATGTTGGCTCATGATCTAGGAAAGTGTACCTAATCTAGTAGTAAAGAAACAATAAGTATTATGTATTGTAATCTCAAAGACTTGGTGTAATATTTAGGAATTGAGCAAAAAATGTAATCTAAAACATTCACTACAGTGTGTTGTCAATTTGTTTTAGTGAGTGAGACAATGTTTTTCAGTTTTCAAAAGAGAATTTTTTTGTAGCAAGACCCGAGTTTGCTATAGCGAGAAAAGAACAATTGGTGGATTTTGAAAAAAAATTTGGAGCAAAAATGGAAATCAAAGAAAAAAGGCATTGCTGACTTGAATTCCATAGCATTCAACATATAGAAGTCAATTTCTAATCATTTTCCTAGTTCAATGTGTGGAAGCAAAGCTTCATGATGAATCAACAATGATTCAAAGGTGTTTTGATGATAACAATGACGACAACAAAAGATGATGACAAAGGTGATGAACAAAAAGCTCAAAAGATCAAAGAACAACTCAAGTGAATCAAAGAACATCTCAAGCAAATCAAGAGCAAGTCAAGAGTTCAAGAATCAAGGAGAATTCAAGACTCAAGAAGAAAGCCTAGAATCAAGAATCAAGACTCAAGATCTCAAGAATCAAGATCAAGATTCAAGAATGAAGAAAAGACTCAATCAAGATAAGTATTAAAAAGTTTTTTCAAAACTTTGAATAGCACATGAGTTTTTGACAAAACCTTTACCAAAGAGTTTTTACTCTCTAGTAATCGATTACCATATTGTTGTAATCGATTGCCAGTAGCAAAATGAGTTTGAAAAAGTTTTCAAACTGAATTTACAACGTTCCAAATATTTTCAAAAGGCTATAATCGATTACAATGTTTTGGTAATCGATTACCAGCGTCCTTGAACGTTGAAATTCAAATTTAAAAATGAAGAGTCACATTGTTTCACTCAAAAGCTTTGTGTAATCGATTACACTTATTTGGTAATCGATTACCAGTGTTTGTTTCTGAAAAATCTAAAGATGTAACTCTTCAAAAAGGTTTTGACTTTTTCAAATGGGTTTTAAGTTTTTCTAAAAGTTATAACTCTTCTGAATGGCCTTCTTGACTAGACATGAAGAGTCTATAAAAGCAAGGCTTTGTTTTTCATTTTCAATCAATCTTTCTAACAACAATCTTGAATACTTTTCCAATCATTTCATTACAATCCTTTACAAGCCTTGAATCTCTTTGAACATCTTCTTCTTCTTTGTACCAAAAGCTTTCTGAAGTTTTCTGGTTTTCTAAACCTTGAAAACTTGTGCTATTCATCCTTTTCATTCTCTTCTCCCTATGCCAAAAAGAATTCGCCAAGGACTAACCGCCTGAATTCTTTTTGTGTCTCTCTTCTCCCTTTTCCAAATGAACAAAGGACTAATCGCCTGAATTCTTTTGTGTCTCCCTTCTCCCTTGTCAAAGAATTCAACACGACACAGTCTGAGAATTCTTTTGATTCTTCCCATTCCCTAATACAAAAGCATTCAAAGGTTTAACCGCCTGAGAATTCTTTTGTATCCCCATTCACAAAGTATCAAAGGTTTAACAGCCTGAGATCTTTGTCTTAACACATTGGAGGGTACATCCTTTGTGGTACAAGTAGAGGGTACATCTACTTGGGTTTGACTGAGAACAAGAGAGGGTACATCTCTTGTGGATCAGTTCTAGTGGAGGGTACATCCACTAGGTTCAAAGAGAACAAGGGAGGGTACATCCCTTGTGGATATTTGCTTGTAAAAGGATTTTTACAAGGTTGAAAGAAATCTCAAGGACCGCAGGTCGCTTGGGGACTGGAGGTAGGCACGGGTTGTTGCCGAACCAGTATAAAAACTCTTGTGTGTTTGTTTCCTTCTTCCCTACTCTTTTACTTTCCGCTGTACATTTAATTTTCGCTTTTACTTTCTGTTAAGTTTCTCTTCTACTCCATATTCTCTTAACAACAAAAGTAAAAGCCTTAAAAGAGTAATTTTTAATTGGTAAAGTTTTAGGAATAATTAATTCAACCCCCCCTTCTTAATTATTCTGAGGCCACTCGATCCAACACAATGCAACCAAGACTCAGCTCAATTGATTAATCCTAATTCCTTAGGTGATTAATCTTTTATTCCTAAGCTAAATTCCTAATTCCTTAGGTAACTTAACCAAGAACTCAGAACATGAACAATGAATCTCTTCAATGCAAAAATTGATTTCATTCCTAAAATTAAGCTCTCACACAATTCCAATTCAAATCTATAATCAATTTTTTTCAACACAATTCAATTCCTAAAAGCTAGTTTGATCAAGCCTAAGCATGCATTTAAGCAAAGATTTGGAATATGATCACATGTATAACAAAGAAAATAAATCAGAAAATGAAGAATCACATAGTTGGTTACTACTTCATTCAATTAACAACTTCAATGTTTAGCTCCAATGGATCTTGATTTGATCTAAAATAACATTAAAATCAAAAGTTACAATAGAAAGAGAGAGAGGAAAAAATGCAAATCTATAAGTCTGAATCGAAAAAATGACAAAAGGTGTCAATTATGATGTTACAAGTTCTTTTAGTTAGAGCCAAATCTATATATTTTTTCTGTCACATTAGACTCTCATTGTAGCGAGGACACTTCTTGCTACAACGAGGCTTCATCTTTTGCAAATGATACTTCACTTGAATCTTCTTGCTCTATGACCAACTTTCGCTATGGTGAGAGTTGCACTCGTTGTGGCGAGTGCTTGCTTAATATCTTAGTCTTCAACATTCATATTAGTTGTGGCAAGTCTTCACATTCATTCACTTGATAACAGGTCCTCTTTCGCTGTGGTGAAGGGTCATCTAGCTATGGTCAACTTAAGTCTGCAACTTATCAATCCTTTAAACTAAAAAATACCTTTGTAACATCAAAATTTAAAACAAAACAATAAAAAAACTCTCTTTTTATTTTCTTAAATTATTTTTATAATAGTTTATTCACAATAGCAACAATATATTAACAAAAATCCTAAAAAAATTTAGGCTAATTGTTCACAAAAATAAAGTGTGAGAAACAATTATCACCTCACCCACACACAACATCGTGGAAGGATAATAAAAGGGTCATCTTCAATTACCTTTGTGTTTTGGGTAACATTGGGGTAGTTATGAAAAAATGGTCAAGGTTGTGACATCTTTAATTCAAGTGTTTGGACTTTTTTTTTTTGCTTTAATTGATGAGGTGCTTGTCATTGAAGGGAAAGTTAAAGTTGTGGCCTTAATGAATCATCCTTGTGTTCCAATAATTTTTTGTTCTTATTTTGGATTTTGGATTGTGAAGAGTTGCATGAGAGTTGGGGATTTATGTACTAGATCTATTTTCTTGGAAAATGAATATGTATTATTGAGAAGAGTTGCATGAGATTATGGATTGTTAATTGTCTTTTCTTCCAAAATTTTTTTTCAAGGTTAGTGCATATGAATTATTGTCAAGAATTGGCATGAGGTTGTGGATTGTGAATTGTCTTTATGTTCCAAATATGTTTTCTTTCTTTCTTTTTTTTCTTTAATTGATTTGACGGTTTTTAAGCTGCTAGAAATTTTAATTTGAAATTCTAAATGAATATTGGTGATTTTAAAACCCACCACAAATTGTTGTTTAAAAAATTAACGGACATATGAACACTTAACAGAGGAAACGAAATGGTCGGGACTAAACACAAAATATAAAAAATTTTAAAATATTGATTGCATGAATTTTATGAATTCCATTTTGGCTTAATGATACTTTTGGTCCTTAAGGTATCACAATTGAGAATTGAAATACCTAAAGTTTCAATTGAGCTAGTTGGATCCCTTAGCTATCACAAATGTGTGACTTTAGTCCCCTATATATCAATTGCGTCAATTGGGTCCTCATGTACACAATTATATAAATTTCATTTAAGTATTGTAATTGTGGGATTTTAGTCACCAAGGTATCACAATAATGTGATTTTTCCCTAAAAAATGATAGTTCTAATAGTGCAATTATAAATTTTAAGGTACAAAAATCGCACAATTGAGACACCTAAGGCACTCAATTGTCACAATTGAAATCTAAGGGACTAAAATCACACATTTGTGATACATAGGGGAGCCAATCGACATAATTAAAATTTAGGAGACTAAAAGTATAATTAAAAATATATTTTAATCACTTAAAATACATTAAATATTTTACTTATCTATTTAAAATACATTAAATTATTCTTTGACCCCCTACGAAATGGAATGGAGATTTAATTATTTGTGCCGTTTTGTTTTAAGCCTACCTCCAAACTCGACCTACCTTAGTTGAAGATGAGAAAATGAAAATCGCCAACCAAATTTCAAAAGGTTGGAATTTCTAATAGAATTGGATTTTTATGTATTTAAGATGCCCTTTCATTCAAACACTACATCATGTAGAAACTACATCACAATTACAAACTCCACTAACAAAGCAAAGAAACAACATAAAGGAAACATAGTTTACCCACACATGATGAAGACTATTCAACATAACGAAAACATAAGTCCTAGATAATCAGTCCTAACCACACCCCAAACATTAATTTGATTAAGCTAGTGCTCATTCTAAAACATATTAAATTAAAAAACATTGACTAAAACTTTAAATAGGGCATCATCAGTTGAGGTTTCCACGTTTTTCTTTGAGTTGTCTCTTAAACTCCTCTAACATCTTCTTATACTTGTCAAGTTGGGAATCGGTCATGCTTTCAATAGGCCTAGCCCACCAGAACTGATCCTCTGCAGCCTTCACTAAATGATTTAAATCCTTTGTGCGCTTCTTCTCAATAGCAATTTGGTTGGACAAGCAGTGGAGGTGTGTGTGGAGCTCAACTTCGTCCACAGTGGAGTGCACCTCGTTGAGGTCCAATGTAAGGAGGGGAGGTGGGCCCTGTGTCTTATAGCGCTGGACAACATAATCAACACCGGGACTGCCAAACGAAAATACTCGATTACCGGGTGAGAACATAATCACAGCGACATCCACGCCACAGAGGGTTGCAAGCTCACTAGCTTTCTTGAAAACCCCAGTGCGACGCTTCGAGAATGTCACCCGAAGGTTACTCTCGTTTCTCATCTTCTTCATTTCGATCTTTTGTCGACCTTTAGTCTTCTTAGCGACACCATTCAAGTCTGGCATGTTGTTTGACTCCATGGGTTATAGGCTTTGCTATCTTATATGATATGAAATATGAATATTGAGGTGCAACATAGAGGAGATGTTAGGCTTAATTTATAGGAAAAAGTTTGGTTTGGCGAACTAGAGTCTGATATGGTGAGCCAAGCGCGCCTCTGTGGACTTTCTGGCCTGTATTTTGACCGCATTAAAATGGTTTCAAGATTAAGTGAATCTCAGTTGAATGCCTTATATGGTATGTGCAAATGATTTTCTATATAAACCATTCTGGGTACAAAAATGTATATCTGTAGATGAGTTTTTTTTCAGGTACTTTTCTTTTACAGCGTCAGTCTTATCTGTTATTTGAAGAATAATTTGGTTTAATAATTAATTAAGGAAAATGATAGTTAATTTATTACCAAAGGAGGGCTATGAAAATTACAAATTCAAGAGAGAGAAAATCATTATATATGATGTGGGACCCAACAAATTTTGTCATTTCCAATGAATGTCAACCAATAAAAGAAAATGTATTGAAAATAATTTGTTCCTAACTTTTATCTTTTTTACTATATGCCAATTATATTTTGGTACAATTGACTTTATACTCCCGTTGCAGTTTGCACCACTGAGAAATGAGTCATATCATGTTGAACTTGTTTATCTCAATTTGACTGGATAAGAATCGGTTACGTTTGAAGCTCAATTTGAATTTATTTTTTTTCAAGCTGAAAGTCAATTCAATTCAAGCTCATAAACCAATTTGGTTTAGATCATTAACTCGATTCGATTTAAAATTATTATGTTACATTAATTTATTTCATAAAAATGGAATTAATTAGAAGTTAATTACATGAATTTGTTAATATAAAATGTTAATATATATATATATATATATATATATATATATATAATTGATATTATATATAATTAATCATATAGATCAATTATTCATTCAAGTCTTAAACTAATTTTGAGTTGGTTTGAGTCATTGTAATCCCTAAATGCAAGGATGGGTGTGAAGAAGAGTATTTTAGCTTTTTGCAAAACTAAGATTAAATAAATAATATATGCACTAATTGCATAAATGATTTTTACATTGTGATCCAATCAGAAACTCTCATTTATTTAAGTTGGTTGACTTTTATATTATTGTCTTAAGGACACATTTGGTGAACAATATTTAATAGGATAGGATATGACAGGATAACAGAGCATGACAAGTACATGATAATATAAGAGCAAAATAAGTTGTAATTATATACAATGTTTAACTGAACATATGATAACTAACCAAATAAGAGTAGAATATTGTTAGAAATTCAGTAACTCAACAGATAGTTGGTCAATGGAAGGAGTCAACAAGATGTTGAGCAGTCTAGCCCATTAGTAGGTTGCCAATATCTTATCATTTCGGTGCGTTTATTTCATGTTATAAAATTGTATTCCTAGGAATTGTATTTATGGGAATGTTATGCCTAGTAATAGCATTCCCATGAACATGTTTGGTTCTCATTAGGAATTTTGGAAAATAAAATAAAATGATTTAGTTAAAGTTTTAAAAAAATAAAAATGAAATAAGAAATGTGAAGAAAGAAGTGAGGATATGTAGTTATTGTAGAAAATAACTACCACTCTCATGAGAATCAAAGATACCCATCTCTTTACATGGGAATAAGAAGAAACAGAAACATGTGTATTTCATATTCATAGGAATATTTTCACAAAACTTGGGACAAACATGGGAATGTGATATTCCCAAGTCTAGATTCCTAGGAATCTTTCTTGATAACTTAAAACAAATGCCTCCTTAGAAATCGATGGGGATAAGGCAATGTGTCTTAGCCAACACAAAGCCCAACCCACTTAAAGAGCTCGATAGGAATTATCAGTTGTTGAGTCATAAGGGAAACAAGGTTGACTTCATCATGTGATTGAATAAGATGATTGGAAGAAAATCCCAAGAATTAAGGGACAAGCATAGGCAGTGGAGTGTAATTGTTTCAGTGGTGGCTTCCAATCGACACATATGAGCTTTTGTCTATAAATATTCGAATTGGAACAATTGCAAAGACCTTAAACTCAAATTCAAATCAATTTACCTTATTTTCAGTTATTATTTTGTAGTTTACAACATTATTCTATTTTCATCATATTCATCAAAATCCCTTTATCTCTTTCAATTTAGCTTTTTTTTTTTTTTTTTACTTTGCTTATACCAAATGCTCTTTGGAGTAGCTTGAGAACCCATTGTTGGAGAGCATATTTCCCTCTTTGATGCAAATCACTTGATCATTATTTTGGAATCCTGTTGAAGCTTTTAGATGGTACCATCAATTTGATTTTACACAACTACAAAATTGGCATGCTAAGTGGGACCAGAGTGGATGAATTGATAAAATAATTTGAATCAAAGGTTGAGTCATATTGGCTTACACATTTGCACTCCAATAAGACTACAAAAGATATGGAACTAACACAGAAGAAAACGTGTAGCAAGAAGACGACTAAAGGAATAACTTTAGGAATGACGACAACATGTTAAATCCACATCCTTGGTTTTAATTATAATAAACCATTAGCAATGCAAATTGAAAGCATGATAGGTTTAAGTGATAACTAACATTCTGCGTAAATGTTTTAGTGTTAATTGTTTTAAGAAGTAGATATGTTCATTCATTATGAAGTGCTTATAAAGGTTGTCTCGAAATAGTTGTCAAAGAGGTGAGAACTGTGAAGATTCCACGAATCCTATCCGCATGATGAAGAATGCTTCTGTGTGAGTACTTGGTTTAGGAAAAATACTAAACAACAAGGCCTTACATAGAAGACTTATGAAAGGCTACATAAAGAGCATCGAAAATCAAAATGAAGTTGTATCAGAGTCTACATCAAAATAATGATGAACTTGACTCTGAAGAACTGAACTTCAGAATGGAGTTCAAACTGGTTTAGAATGCATTTGAAGGACAACATCATGTCTTTCATATGTTGCCACAAATACAGAGGGCAAATCAAAAGACTGAAGTTGACAACATCTCACTTTCCACATTCTACCACACACACTGAGGGCATATTAGAAAGTAAATAATGCAAACTTGTTGAAAGTTGAATCTGCCCATGAGAAGTACTAATAAGAAGTATCAAAATGAAAGACTGTAGATATTTTACAGTCTAGCCCTAGATAAAAAAACTAACTCGCCAACTATTGTACCTTTACTTAAATGTCTATGAAGCAATCTATTTCAAAATGCTTTGAGGTTTGAAGATGTGTTAAGGTTGATGAAGTTGTGCTACTTGTTCGACGGCCGGCAAATTCACCGGATCGTGCAAGTAGTATAAAACGGTAAGAACCGAGTATCAAACTCTTGGGGAACTTGTTTTACTTGGTAAAGTTGTGGTTCAATAAATAAGCGTCTTGTTATAAAAGGTTTATATGTAGTATGGACACGTGTGTAAACTAACTAAACAAAGGTAAATAAAAGGTCAACATGTTGGTCTTCCTACTGGGCGACTGATGCTACTAAAGATTTTCTTTACCTAACAACATTCATGTGTTCTATGTTTTCTCCTGGACTGCTAAACCTTGATGTCTCGTGCATGTTTAACCTAATCCTAGCCAAGTGTCATCCTCAGATCCCTCTTGTTGGACTAAACTTGACCATAACTGCATTAAGACATACATACCAACAACTAGGTTACCGTGCCCCGATCCCTCGTGAAAATATGATAAACTAGCCTCATCTTATCAAGTTCTAAGGATCAAACCATTTCCCAATGTTGAATGACCCTAACCGAGCATTCATCTACGTGATCAAGGCAAAAGCATACTAAAAATGAAGTACTGATAGCACAGAGAACACATGCAACATCATTAGATAGATATAAGAGTATTTACATCAAGTACCCCGTAGGAAGAACCAACTGAGGATTTAGCTCTCCATAACTGGGAAGCTTCTCTTACAAACATGAAAAAGAAAAAATGAAATATTAGGAAGTACATGTGGTGAGGATGTCTCCTTCACCTCTAGAAACCTCACAATCACTCAAACTCTCATCTAATACTCTACATGATAACTTCCTCTTTAATCTTTGTTGTCCCTCAGGATCTTCACACCAGAAGTTCTCTCCGCCACTAAGCCACTCAGATGAATGCTTCCAAGAACAGAGAAAACGCCAAAAATTGAGAACTGGTTTCCATTTCTGATTTCAGGCTTTAAATAGTGTTGTTGATTTTTGGTCGTTTGCTCAACCACATTCTAGCTTGCATAGCCAAATTAAGTGACATTTGGCTTAGCGCGCCTCTTCTTCACTCAACCTGGAGGTGCAAACAGTGCGCTTAGCGAGTTGATTCTCGCTGAGCGCATCATGACAACTCATCTGCTTCCAGGATCTTCTACGCGTTTAGCCATGAACTGTTGTGCTTAGCGGATGGCTCGCTAAGCCAGAGAATTGGCTTAGCGAGCGGCTCAAAATCAGAACTTGCACAAACTTGCTTATTTTACCTGAAATTGAAATTGAAAGGTTATTAAATACACAAAAGTGGGATACTCAGTACTTATTACCTATATTTAAAAAAAATGTACTCACAATACTACAAAAAGAACTATAAATGGAACGAGTCGAATACAATTTACACAACTTTTTTTACACAAAAGTTAGTCGTATTAACCAACTAACACTACTTCAAAAAGGCATATAAGTTGATCTTCATAAAAAAGATCTACCTCAAACATGTATGCTTTCTTCGCTAACATCTGATTGGCTATTCTGATTTTACATCAAAATGCTCATCAGAAAGGTTCCTCAGGATGGAAACTTTAAAATGACTACCTCAAAATGGCTTTACAAGTTGTCAATTCATGACAACTGTTAAGTTTGTCTACTTGCTTCAAAAGCTTATCAGTTGAGTAGGCTTCACTTCAACAACCTTCTTTTGAGATTTATAAGTTTATAGAAGAGCATCTTGAAGTCAAGTTGAAGCATTTTAGTGAGAGAAACTAGAGCAAAATCTCTGTGTGAGAAATCTAAGTTTTCTGCTTTAACCCTCTTTGTTGAGAGTGACCCACTTCTATAATCAACTTATAATCTATAATAGATTTGAGATAGAAATGACATAATTTATTTTCCTAAGTGGAAACCCTCTGTGAGGTGAAGATCTATGTCTATGTAGTTCAAAAACACAAAAATCCATTTATTGTTGTAAGTCTAGTAATGGCTGGCAAGGTGGAAATTTAGTGTTGTTGTTGGTTTAGTTGAAGCTAGGTTGGAAGTCCAATGGGAGTATTAGCAGGTTGTTGGTCCAACAATGATTGGTTGTGTTAGTGAAATCACATACCCCAAGGTTGGGGTGAACCAATATTAAAATCATTATGCACTACCCTTCTTCCCTTTCTTTGCATTGATTTTGGTGACTGATCTGTTAATTGTTTTTGTTAATCTTTAAGACAGAAAAACATTTCATAAATACACATAAAACTAAACTTTTTTTTTTTTTATCAAAGTTTTATTTTAAGCAAACCCTTTTTGTGAAACAAGAGATCTGAACTATGAAAAAAACACTTTTTCCATAACTACTTGAACTTTTGTTCTGAGCTCAGAACAATTCTTCATTTTGAACTATTTCATTATGAGCTTACACTAGAAACCTATTTATTTCAAAAATGATTTCAAAGTTTGTAAAACCCCAATTCAATCCCTTTCTTGTGGTAATTTTGTTATTTCATGTAATTCATTAGGCGAACAAATCTATTTCAGTATTCATGACATTATGTATCAAGTAGAACTAACAAAATGAACGGCTCGGTCCTGCGTGGCTTGGCCTGGTCCATTATGCCAAGCGTGAAATTAGGTTCGGTTAGGCCAACCCATATTCTATATGAGCTTCATTTTTTTAAGTCCAATCAGACCTGATGGCCCATTGGACCGACCCATATTGACCAATTTTACTTTTTTGTCCAAATTTATACAAATTCAAAAAGAGAAAAATAAAAATATTAGACTTAATAAGCTTGATTGAATTTGGGCCTATATTTCTTGAGTTCAGTCTGGCTTGGTCCATTTTGGCAACTCTAGTACCAATGTCCAAATAATTTGTTGATATTGTCAATCCAATGGTACACAATGAATTTTATATTGTCCAAACTACTTATATATATTTTGAAGTTCTCCACTCCATTGAAAGATCTATATTTGTTTTGTTTTCATCAATTTGAAAGTCTTCTTCATTTCCATTTCCTTTCGCATCAATGTGCATGTCTTCTAATGAATCTGTAATATCATCAAGTGTTTCTTTTCTTGGCCTTATAGGGTTAGTCTCATCAAAAGAAACATGGATAGATTCTTCAATAATCATAATTCTTTTGTTATAAATTCTAAAAGCTTTACTATTCAAGGAATAGCCAAGGAATATACCTTCATCAGATTTTGCATCAAACTTACCTAAGTTGTCTTTCCCATTTTTTAGCACAAAACATTTACATCCAAAAACATGAAGATGAGAAATGTTTGGTTTTCTTCCTTTGTACAATTCATATGGAGTTTTCTTTAAGATTGGTCTAATTAAAGCTCTATTCATTATGTAGCATGCAGGATTAATAGCTTCAGCCCAAAAATATTTAGGAAGATTTGTATCATTAAGCAAAGTTCTGGCTATTTCTTCTAAAGATCTATTTTTCCTCTCAACTACTCCATTTTGTTGAGGGGTTCTAGGTGCAAAAAAATTGTGTTCAATGCCATTTTCATCACAAAATGATTCAAAATCCTTATTTTCAAATTCTCTTCCATGATCACTCCTAATAGATGCAATATAGAGATTTTTCTTGTTTTGAATGATTTTAGCAAGTTTCTTAAAAGCATGAAAAATATCTCTTTTGTGAGTGAGAAATAATGTCCATGTGAATCTTAAATAATCATCAACTATAGGTGCAGGGTTTTCGAAAATAAGAGATATGGGAGAAGAGAGAATTAGGAACGAGGGTTTTCGAAAATAAGAGAGGTTGCAGATTTCTGATTTTGAAATTTGTATATATAGGTGTAGGGACGCGTGGTAATCGATTACACTAATATGGTAATCGATTACCAGAGAGCATATTAGCCAAAAATAACTGCCTGTAATCGATTACACTAATATGGTAATCGATTACCAAAGAGCATTTTCACCAAAAAAAATAAAAGCTTATTGATTTTTAAGGAAAAATTTGAATGAGTATCAAAATACTTTCTTAAAGAAAAATATATATATTTAAAAATACTTTATGAATGAATCTTAATCAAGTAATACATATTCAAAATCATGCATAATTAAAAAAAATCATGTATACATGAAATTATATAAAAAAAAAAATCAACACAAGTATTGAAGAATAATAATCATAGACACTATCAAAATACTCAAAAGTAGACTTCATGCTTTGAGAAAGAAAAAATAACACAATCAAGAATATTTAACCACATACTCACAATCTCAATCAATAAAGATAAACAAATAAAAATTTGTTAGTCATCATAATCAAATTAATTGAAAGAGAAATATCAACCAAAATAAAATTTCAAAAGAGAATGGTTTTGATATTACCTTTTTCATGATTAAAGGTGTCTAGATCTTTGAAGATGAAAGTCATACTTTTGCTTTTTGTTTAAACTTCTTGAGAGAAGTTCTCGTCACTCTCATAATCCTTGGTTAGAAGATTGATCTCCTTTTCAGAACCATCGGATGAATCATTGTCGTCCCATGCAATGTAGGCCTTCTTGGTTCTTCTTTCATCATACCTTTTCTTATCACTTTTCTCAGGCCATTCTTCATTTGAATGACAATTAGCTTTGATGTGACCAAGTTGATTGCATTTGTAACATCTAAGAACTTGAGAGTCTTCTTGTGATCTTCTTCCATTGTTAAAGTTCTGACGCCTCTCTATTCTTCTTCTCTTGACAAATTTCTGGAACTTCTTCACAACGAGTGAGAAGTCTTCTTCATCATCTGAATCTTTTTCTTCATTTTCTTCTTGTATTGATGATGAGGCTTTAAGTGCTATACTTCTCTTCTTTTTTTCGGTTTCTTCATTTTGATTAAGACGTTGGAGTTCCATTTTATGTTCCTGCAATTTTCCAAACAAAGTAGCTAGAGACATAGAAGAGAGATCTTTACTTTAAGAAATAACAGTTACCTTGGGCTGCCATTCCCTACTTAAGCATCTGAAAACTTTATTAATTAAATCTTCATTAGGGAATATTTTTCCTAAAGAGGCAAGATGGTTAACTATATGTGTAAATCTTTTCTGCATGCTATTGATGTTTTCATTAGGGTTCATCCTAAACAATTCATACTCATGTGTAAGGGTATTGACTCTAGATCTTTTTACATCAGTGGTTCCTTCATGTGTAAGTTGGAGAGTATCCCACATCTCCTTGGCATTTGTGCAATTTGACACTCTAAAATACTCATTTATTCCTAGGGCTGAAGTAATAATATTTTTGGCTTTAAGATCATACTGGATTCTTCTTCTATCTTTTTCTGTCCACTTATCTCTAGGTTTTTGTGTTGTGGTGCTTGTGCTTACATCTACTACAGTGGGTATGTATGGTCCTATTTCTATTGCTTCCCAAATGTTTAAATCTATGGCTTCAATGAAAATCTGCATACGGGTTTTCCAATAATGGTAACCTTCACCATTGAAAATGAGTGGTCTATGAATGGAATTTCCTTCAGGAAACAAAGGATTTGAAGAGGCCATGAATCTTGAAGTGGTTAAACTTTCAACAAGATACCTGCTCTGATACCACTTGTTGGATCAAGTGACCTCGGAATAATTAAGAAAGGGGGTTGAATTAATTATTGATGAATCTTTACTAATTAAAATTTACCCTTCTTAGGCTTTTACTATGTTGTTAAGAAAGTAAAGAATAGGAATATAAACTTAACCAAAAGTAAAAGCGGTAATTAAAGTGCACAACGGAAAATAAATAGTGTAGGGAAGAAGAAGACAAACACAAGAGTTTTATACTGGTTCGGCAACAATCCGTGCCTACATCCAGTCCCCAAGCGACCTGCGGTCCTTGAGATTTCTTTTCAACCTTGTAAAATCCTTTACAAGCAAAGATCCACAAGGGATGTATCCTCCCTTGTTCTCTTTGAACAACCTAGTGGATGTACCCTCCACTAGAATTGATCCACAAGAGATGTACCCTCTCTTGTTCTCAGTCACAACAACCCAAGTAGATGTACCCTCTACTTGTACCACAAAGGATGTACCCTCCAATGTGTTAAGACAAAGTTCTCAGGCGGTTAGTCCTTTGAAACTTTGTGAAGGGGGAAACAAAAGAATTCTCAGGCGGTTAGTCCTTTGAAATCATTTGTTTATGGGAAAGGGAAGAATCAAAAAAATTCTCAGACTGTGTCATTTTGAATTCTTTGACAAGGGAGAAGGGAGACACAAAAGAATTCAGGCGGTTAGTCCTTCGTTCTTTTGGAAAAGGGAGAAGAGAGATACAAAAATAATTCAAGCGGTTAGTCCTTGGCGAATTCTTTTTGGCAAAGGGAGAAGGGAGTGAAAAAAATGAATAACACAAGTTTTTGAACAAAGAACTTTTCTTGGAAGATAAAGTTTTGAACAAAAACTTTTAGAAAGATGAAGAGAAGAAGAAACCAGAAAGTTCTGAAAGAAATGAAAGAAGATGTTGAAAGATAGATTGAAAGATAGAATGATTGAAAGAGATGATTGATATGAATGAATGTTTCATGCCAAGGTCACATATTTATATTTTCTTGATGACTCAAGTCAAAACTTGTAACTCTTGGCAATTCCTTTAAAACTAATTACTTAAAAAGTTATGACTTTTGAAAAAATCTTCAAAAACAAGTCATTTGAAGAATTGTGACTTTTGGAAATGAATTTTTCAAAAATTGTCACTGGTAATCGATTACCATAAAGGTGTAATCGATTACACATCAACATATGTGACTCTTCATTTTGAATTTTGAAAATCTTAATGTTTTAAAACACTGGTAATCGATTACTACAATCTGGTAATCGATTACCAGAGAGTAAAACTCTTTGGTAATGATTTTGTGAAAACTTCTTGTGCTACTCAATGTTTTAAAAAACCTTTTAATACTTATCTTGATTAAGTATTATCTTGATTCTTGAATCTTTGAGTCTTGAATCTTGATCTTGATTATTCTTGAATCTTGAATCTTGAATCTTCTTGATGAAACTTTCTCTTGAATCTTTCTCTTGATTCTTGAATTGTTCTTGACTCAATCTTGAAATCATTTTCTTGGGCTTTTTGTCATCATCTTTGTTATCATCAAAACACCTTGAATCAATCTTGATTCATCATCATGAAGCAATGAAGTTTGCTTGTACAATCTCCCCCTTTTTGATGATGACAACTCTGAAATCAAGAAACACACACACACACTTTTTCCTAGTTGATCACTCACTTAAATTCTCCCCCTTTGTTTTTGAGTTTATGCTTTACTTGAAATTAAGTTGATTACTTATGTGAGTTCTTGATTTAACTCCTATTTCTCTCCCCCTTTGGCATCAACAAAAAGCCAAAGTGCATAACAAGTATAAGACAAACATATACTATTAATCATTCACAAGACATACATTGAAGAATATAAACCAAAGTGCGTAACAAGTTTGATTGATTCTTCATGCAAGTCATTAAATGCATCTTGAAGTTCATCAAAGGAAATAGTAGGTTATTGTTAGAAGATGTTACCTCTTATTCGCTATCATAGTTTTTGGCTATGAGACTCAGATTCAAGACTTCATTTTCTGAATCTCCTGATGAATCTATATCGTTATCTTCCCAAGTGATGTAAGCTTTCTTTGCTTTTTTGCCTTTGAAATTTTTCTTGTCAGACTTCTCCATTCTTTTCTTGAAACAGGGGCAATCAACTCTTAGATGTCCAGGTTGATTACATTCATAGTACTTTGGAATAGAAGGAGAGCCTTCTCCTTTTTTCTTTGGATTGAAATTTGTTCTTCTTTGATTTCCTTTGTTCCTTAGAAACTTGTTGAATCTCTTTATGAAGAAACTAAAATCATCATCTTCGTCTATTTCATTCAAGTTTTCTCTATCACTTTCTTCTTGAATAGAAGATGAGGCTTTAAGTGCAATGCCTTTCTTTTTCTTGTCATTTTCTTCATGTTGATTTAGTCTCATAAGTTCTATTTCGTGTTCCTGAAGCTTTCCAAAAAGAGTTGCAAGAGACATGTTAGTGAGATCTCTTGATTCTGCAATTGCAGTTACCTTTGGTTGTCATTCCCTGCTTAAACATCTTAGAACTTTGTTAATAAGATCCTCATTAGGAAATATCTTTCCTAATGATGCAAGATGATTAACTATATGTGTAAATCTATTTTGCATATCTTGTATGGTCTCATTTTGATTCATTCTGATATGTTCATATTCATGTGTTAGGGTGTTTATTCTAGATCTCTTAACATCTATTGTTCCTTCATGGGTTACTTGTAATGTATCCCACATTTCTTTTGCATTCTTTCAATTTGAGACTCTAAAGTATTCATCCATTCCTAATGTAGAGGTAATTATATTTTTAGCCTTTAAGTTATATTGTACCCTTCTTCTTTCCTTTTCATCCCTTGTTCCCTAAGTTTTTCTATAGTTGTATTTCCTACTACCATTATAGGGATGTAAGGACCAATTTCAATAGCTTCTCAGATGTTTAAATCTATAGCCTCTATGAGGATTTACATGCGAGTTTTCCACTAATGATAGCCCACACCATTAAATATAGGAGGCCTATTAATGGAGTTTCCTTTGGGAAATAGGAAGTTTGATGAGGCCATTGTTATTCTTGAAGTTTCTAAACTTTATATAAGAATCAAGCTCTGATACCACTTGTTGGACAAGTGGCCTCAATAACTTAAGAGGGGGGTGAATTAAGTTAAAAAAATTCATTTAATTGACTTCTAAATCCCCTTTTAAATCTATAAGTTAAGAATATTGTGTGGAAGCAATGCCTTCCAAAATTATTTTGATGATGCCAAAGAATCAAGAGTTAAGCAAATTCTAAAGATTCAAGAACAAACAAGATCAAGATTCAAGACTCAAGATTCAAGAATCAAGAGAAGATTCAATCAAAATAAGTACAAAAAAGTTTTTTCAAAACATTGAGTAGCACAAGAATTTTTCACAAAATATTTTACCAAAGAGTTTCAGTCTCTGGTAATCAATTACCATAAGATAGTAATCGATTACCAGTAGCCAGCATTGTTTTCAAAACTGATCTACAAAGCTGTAATCGATTACCATGAGCATGTAATCGATTACCAATGTTTTAAAACGTTAGAATTCAAATTGCAAGAGTCACAACTAGTGATAAAACATTTTCAAATCTTTTTTAACTTGTGTAATCGATTATATAATACTTGTAATTGATTACCAGTGTTTCTAAATGTTTTGATTTTCAAATTTAAACATGAAGAGTCACATCTGTTGATGTGTAATCGATTACACCTTAATGGTAATCGATTACCAGTGACTGATTTTGAAAAATAAATTACCAAAAGTCACAATTCTTAAAGTGACTTGTTTCTGAAGATTTTTTTTTCAAAAGTCAAGTTTTTAAGTGACTAGTTTTCAAAAGAGTCACAATTTTTAAAAGGTGACTAGTTTTAAAGAAATTGCCAAGAGTCACAAACTTTAACTTGAGTCATCAAATGATTATAAATATGTGACCATGGCATGAATTTCATAACAAGTTTTTTACAAAAATGTCTGATTCATTTTCTCAACTTCTTTTTAAGAGTTTTTGTTCAATACTTTCTCTTCCAAGAAAAGTTCATTATTCAAAAACTTGTACTACTCTTTTTCATTCTCTTCTCCCTTTGCCAAAAGAATAAAAGGACTAACCGCCTGAATTCTTTTGTGTCTCCCTTTTCTCTTTCCAAGAGAATTCAAAGGACTAACCGCCTGAGAATTCTTTCGACTCTTCCCTTCCCCTTAAACAAAATATTTCAAAGGACTAACCGCCTGAGATATCTTTTGTTTCCCCTTACAAAGATTCAAAGGACTAATCGCCTAAAAATCCTTTGTCTTAACACATTGGAGGGTACATCCATCGTGGTACAAGTAGAGGGTACATCTACTTGGGTTGTTGTATTGAGAACAAGAGAGGGTACATCTCTTGTGGGTCAGTTCAAGTGGAGGGTACATCCACTTGGTTGTTCAAAGAGAACAAGGGAGGGTACATCCCTTGTGGATCTTTGGCTTGTAAAGGATTTTACAAGGTTGAAAGAAATCTCAAGAACTGTTGGTTTCTTGGGGACTGGACGTAGGCACGGATTGTGGCTGAACCAGTATAAATCTTGTGTTTGTCTTCTTCTTCCCTACACTCTTTACTTTTCCGCTGTGTTCTTTTATTTCCGCTTTAGTATTGTCTAAGTTATTGTTTTTGTTCTTTACTTCCTCATAACTTAGTCGTAAAGCCTAATTTATTCTAGTAATATTAAGAAGGATAATTTTTTAATTAGTCAAGACACACTTATAATTAATTCAACCCCCCTTCTTAATTATTCCAAGGCCACTTGATCCAACAAGTGGTATCAGAGCAGGTATCTTGAGAAAAGTTTCACAACTTCAAGATAAATGACCTCTTTAAATTCTGTTTTTCAAAAGTATTTTTAAGAATAGGTCAAATCTGAAATCATTTCAAGATTATGATGAAGACCAAGCCAACTTATGTCTCATGACAAAATCTCATGAGAATAACAAGGAAGAATCTGTAAGGAAGAAGTGGTACATCAACAGTGGATGTTCCAAGCATATGATGGGAAATGTATCCAAGTTTACAACCATTTCTCCCAAGAAAAGTGGACATGTTACATACGGCGACAACAACAAAGGCAAAATCATTGGAGTCGGCAAAATAGGTACGAGTTCCTCTACTCCTATTGAAAATGTGCTACTTGTAGAAGGTTTAAAGCATAGCCTATTAAGTGTTAGTCAATTATGTGATAGACGATATAAAGTATCTTTTTATTTTGAAAAATGTGTTATCAAGCATGAACATGACAAAGATATTGAGCATATAGGTTTCAGAGAAAATAATGTTTACATGATTGATTTGAAACAAAAATCTGAAAAATGATTGATGCTTTCTAAGTAAAGATAGTGATCCTTGGTTATGGCATAAGAGAATTGCTCACATTAACATTGATCATCTAAATAGATTAACCTCAAAAGACCTAGTTGTTGGTTTACCAAAATTAAAGTTTGAAAAAGATAAATTATGTGATGCATGCCAAAAAGGTAAACAAACAAGAACATCTTTTAAATCTAAAAATATTGTCCCTACCACTCAACCATTACAATTACTGCATATAGATTTGTTTGGGCCCTCTAGGATCCTGAGTTTTGGTGGTAGTTACTATGCATTAGTAATTGTTGATGACTATTCTAGGTATCCTTGGACTTTATTTCTTACTCATAAAAATTATGCATTTCATGCATTTAAAAGACTTGCCAAAGTCATCCAAAATAAGAAAAATCTTAAAATTATCTCCATTAGAAGTGATCATGGAGGTGAATTTGAAAACAATGATTTTGAAATGTTTTGTGATGAACATGGCATAAAACACAACTTTTCTGCACCTAGGACACCCCAACAAAACGGTGTGGTAGAAAGGAAAAATAGATCTCTAGAAGAAATAGCTAGAACCCTTTTAAATGACACTCCACTTCCAAAATATTTTTGGGCAAGAGCTGTCAACACCGCATGTTATATTATGAATAGAGCCTTAATAAGACCCATTCTTAAGAAAACCCCATATGAACTATTTAACAATAGAAAACCAAACATTGCTCATTTACATGTTTTTGGATGTAAATGTTTTGTCCTAAACAATGGTAAAGAAAGCCTAGGAAAATTTGATGCTAAGGCGGATGAGGGTATCTTCCTTGGTTATTCCATACATAGCAAAGCCTTTAGGATATACAACAAAAGAACCATGACAATTGAGGAATCAATACATGTTACTTTTGATGAAACTAATATTACCTCTCCGAGAAAGGAGTTTCTTGATGATATTGCAGATTCTTTGGAAGATATGCACAATCAAGAAAGAAATCTAAAAAGGAAGAGAAATGAAGAAAACAAGGATGTTCAAGATGATATAGCCTAAGAAAATGATGATCTTCCCAAAGAATGGAAAACTTCAAGAAATCATCCTCTTGACAATATCATTGGAGATATCTCAAAAGGGGTAACAACTAGACACTCTCTCAAAGATTTATGCAATAACATGGCATTTGTTTCTATAATAGAACCTAAAAACTTTAATGAAACCATAATAGATGATCAATGGATAGTTGCTATGCAAGAAGAGTTAAATCAATTTGAGAGAAATAATGTTTGGGAACTAGTTGAGAAACCGCATAACTACCCCATTATAGGAACTAAGTGGGTATTTAGAAATAAACTAGATGAAAATGGTATAGTAAAGAAATAAAGCTAGACTAGTTGTAAAAGGATACAACCAAAAAGAAGGTATAGACTATGAAGAAACATTTGCACCTGTAGCTAGATTAGAAGCCATTAGAATGCTTTTAGCCTATGCATCTATTATGAATTTTAAATTATATCAAATGGATGTCAAGAGTGCATTCTTAAATGGTCTAATCCAAGAGGAAGTATATGTAGAACAACCTCCCAGGTTTGAAGACTCACAAAAATTAGATCATGTCTATAGGTTAAAGAAAGCACTTTATGGGTTAAAACAAGCACCTATGGCTTGGAATGAAAGATTAAGTAAATTCCTATTAGAAAAGAATTTCATTAGAGGAAAGGTAGATACCACCTTATTCATAAAGAAGAAGGATAATGATATCTTATTGGTACAAATTTATGTTGATGATATAATCTTTGGATCTACTAATGAATCTTTGAGCAAGGAGTTTTCTATTGACATGCAAAGTGAGTTTGAGATGTCCATGATGGGTGAGTTAAACTACTTTCTTGGACTACAAATCAAACAAACAAATGATGGGATCTTTGTCAATCGAGTAAAATATTGCAAGGAACTCATCAAGAAATTCGGAATGGAGAACTCAAAACACTTGGCTACTCCTATGAGCACTGGTTGCTACCTTGATAAAGATAAGTCTGGTCAACCCGTTGATGAAAAGCAATATAGAGGTATGATTGGATCTCTACTTATCTGCAAGTAGGCCAGATATTATGTTTAGTGTGTGCATGTCTGCAAGATTTCAATCAAATCCAAAGTTTTCACATTTAACTGCAGTAAAAAGGATCATAAGATATCTCTTAGGAAGAGTTAACTTAGGATTATGGTACCCAAAAAATTCTTTATGCAATTTAGTAGGATACTCAGATTCAGATTTTGCTGGATCCAAAACAGATAGGAAGAGCACTAGTGGCACATGTCAATTCATAGGATCTGCTCTTGTCTCTTGGCACAACAAGAAGCAAAATAGTGTAGCATTATCCACAGCTGAAGTAGAATATATCTCTGCTGGTAGTTGTTGTGCACAGATTCTATGGATGAAACAACAACTATCTGATTATGGGATTGTATTAGACCATATTCCCATAAAATGTGACAACACAAGTGCCATAAATATATCTAAGAACCCAGTCCTCCATTCTAGAACCAAGCACATAGAAATTAGGCATCATTTTCTTAGAGATCATGTCCTAAAAGGTGACTGTGTTCTAGAATTTGTAGATACCAAACATCAACTCGCAGATATCTTCACAAAACCACTACCCAAAGATTCCTTCTACACCATTAGAGGAGAATTAGGACTTCTAGATGCCAGTGACTTAGACAAATGATTTGTTTTATGTTATGATGACTTATAACTTGTTTAATACACATGCTTTTATTATGTTTTGTGAATAATTTGACATTATGTGATTTATTTATTCTCTGGACATTGGTTATGTTTTAAGTATTTAGTACTTAGTTAATTACAACTGCCTTGATTTACCTCCACCACCATCAGTTTAGACATTATTATTATTAGTATTTTGATTTCTAGCCGTGTATTTGACTATTATTATGACATTAGAACACTTAGTATTTCCCTTAATATTTGGTTAGTATGACTGAATATTTATAGGTTGTGATATATGACTATGTGGTTTGCATTTCAATATGATTCCACTCAAGTTTGGCTTGTTTTCTAAATCCATGTCTTACAAGCTTTACTATCTTATATGCTATGAAATATGATTGTTGTAACACCCTGATATATATATATATATATATATAAAATTAATAAGTATGTTTGATGATTGATTATATTTTTTGCATTATTTTTATCCGTAATTATTTTCAAGGAGGTTAATTTAGTTAATAAAGGGGTGTGGGTAGATAAGGATCTAGATTCTCAAAGAAGCCACGAGGAAGCTTCTTGAGGAAGTTACATGAGCTGCCTCAGTAAAAACACTGCCCAGCCTTCGTTAACTGTTGGATCTTCGCGAAATTTGGTTTGCAGCTTTACAAGACACTTGTCCACGATCTGACCATTGGGATCTTCGAGAAGATGTCTAGAGTGTGCGCGATGTTTCCGTGTCCAAGACCATTTCTCACTTGAGCATTTTCAGCCTTTGCTTTCGTGTAGCTTAGGAAAAACACCATTTATTCTTCTTTCTTTCTTCCAAAGCCATTTCTAACGTCCCAAACACTTTCTCCATCACCCACAGCCTCCATTAGCCACCACAAACCGCCGTTGTTCTCCGTTGCAACCCCACACTAAGAGGAACCCTTCGACCGAAGCAGAATCTTCCAACTTGGCTCGCGGCTTCGGTAGAGAACGAAACCCTAGTCTGACCTTTCATTTTCCTTCGAGGTAACCATGGTTCTACACTTGTTTCTTGTTAGTTTCAGCTTGTCTTTGCTTCTTTTCTGACTTTGGAACCGCCATTGCATGTCTTATGCTTCCTTTTAAAAACCTTAGAGAAAGAGACTTTGTAAACATTATCCTTTCATGAAATGCATGTTATTTTCGTAACCTACACTGAACCCCGGTCACATTGGCATGGTCGAAATTTCCAAATGATATCCCTTTGTAAAACCCGAAATGCTCTCAGCTCTTTCATGAAGTAACGTGGGTGTTTGACCCAGAGCATTGTTGTTAGCTTTGTTTTCTGAAATCCATATCAAGTCTCCTTCATTTTGGCATGGTAGAGGCTTGCATGGAATCGACGAGCAAGGACGAAAAGGAATCTTCAAGTGACGCGACGAGGAACCCGCGGGGTAGCTCACGATAGGTGAGGGGAGTTTATTATAAAATTTACCGTTTTAACACCATAACTAGGGTCAGGGAACCTAGCTATGAGGATACCTGCCTATCCCTGTTGCATGCTGATTTTTCTTCCAAGAAAATTATGTTTTTAACTAATGGGATGCGATATAATTGTCCTTGATTTGCATGTGAGTTTTCCAAAAAGGAATAATGTTTTTAACTAATGGGATGCGATATAACTGTTATTGATATGCATGCTGGTTTTTCAGGAGAAATTATGTTTTGACGAATGGGATGCGATATATATATGTATTGTGATGAATGATATTGTTGTGTTTGTTTGAATTGTGTTGTTTGAAGACTGTGAGTGTGAATCTCAGGCATGAAAGATATGTGTGTGTGTGTGTGTGTGTGTGCAAAATGCGATTTGTTGTTGATGTTCCTATTGAGGATTTTAATTGATATGTGATGATAATGATAACTATGATGATATTGATTTGAGATGACGATGTTAATAAAGACCATGTCAACATGAATTGTTATTATTGATGAATATGTGAATATGAAATGAGGTTGTTGTTGTTGTTGTTGATAACGTCGTTGAGACGAGATGATATTTATGTTGAAAATGACATGGAAATGGAATGTTGATTGATGTTGGAAATGGATTGGCATGTGCATGTTGTGTATGTTCGTGGGGGGCACTGTGCACTGACCTTCCAGGGTCTTCGGCACTAGCTTTTGGCCACGTTCATACGTTGGATGTTGTGTATGTTCGTGGGGGGCACTGTGCACTGACCTTCCAGGGTCTTTGGCACTAGCTTTTGGCCATGATCATACGTTGGATGTTGTGTATGTCATGGGGGGCACTGTGCACTGACCTTCCAGGGTCTTTGGCACTAGCTTTTGGCCACAATCATACGTTGTATTGAGTGTATGTCATGGGGGGTAGAGTGCACTGACCTTGTTGGATGACCCAGACGTGGGTAACTAGCGTGGTTAGAGAATCTAAGCATTTCTGAGGGGATGCTTAGGTGCTTTAATTGGTCCATGGTTTTTGGCACTTACTTTTGGCCGTGATCATAGCTCATACAACACAGGAAATAGAGTAACTGTGGCCAAGTGTACTTTGTACTAGGGGGCTTGTCACCTGGTAGGGAACACCTTTGGGCTCCCAGGCTGATCACCTATGGGAGGGGGGCTATTACATGCACACCCGGGTGGTCTCAACAAACTCAACACAGTTCCCTAAGTGAGAGTGTCGTGTGGACACGCTTAGGCTATTTCCTGAGATTTGGTTGTTGTTGGTACGTACCACATTGCATCTGAGTGTTGAGTCAGGTGCATGCATCATTCTGTGCAATCTTGATTGGGTCCATGAATGGATGATGAGTAATTGTTGGATGTGGATGATGAGTATTTGTTGGATACGAGTGTTGAATAATGAATGTTGTGTATGCTCATCATGTTTACCTATGTTCCTTGCTAATTGTGGTTATTTGGTTTTGGTATTGGTTCTTTTTATAATGAACTCACCCTTGCAATGGTTGATACCTGTGATGATCATGAACTTTGTTTGTGGGAGCAGAATGATAGTGGCAGGGTGCAAGGAGTAAGATTCTGGTGAGGAGCCGCCGAGCCGACGTGATGACGTTGGCATTATTTTGGGAGGGAGTTGTGTTTTGTGATCAACTCCTCCGTAGTTGGTTTTGAAGTTTTATTTTATCGAATCAAAGATGTAAAACTTGGATTTTAATTATACTTATGAACATATTTAATTTTCGTTTATGTGTATGACGTGTACCGAGTTACTGTTTCTATATAATTATGTATATTCACTTAAGTAATGGCATGTTGTTGGATGAATGTATGTTGTGACAAAATCACTTCTATTTTCATAAGCAAAATTAAGGGAGTTCTTTTATAAAAATTGAAATTAGCATATATTAGAGTGTGGATATCGTAGCGACGAGGCAGGTCGTTACAATTGCGACATAGAGGAAAGGTTGAGTTAAATTTATAGGAAAAAGTTTGGTTTGGCGGACCAGTATCTGATTTGACTTACCAAATTCACCTCTATAATTTCCAGCTTGTATTTTGATCACATTAAAGTGGTTTCTAGCCTAAGCGATTATGAGAATCTCATTTTAACACCAAATATGGTATGTATCTTTGATGTGTCATTATTTTCTCCTATTTCTTAACCCTTTTTGTCACCAATTTAATTACTGATTAACTCTAATTGTCAAATTTATTATTCAGTTTTATCAATTGGGCCCACTTGACTAATTTGGTGTTTTTAATTCAATTTCAGGATAATTATAAGCAATTGGGCTGAGCCAGATTGGACTTGAAGAGAGCAGACACTTTTATTAGATTTCGTCTAATTTCATTTTATTGCGTTCAGTTTTTATTTCGTTTTGGGCCAAAATAATGTAATCAGGGCCAGTGACTTTGTGTGAACTTTAAAAACAACACAGCCTTGGGATTCGAGATTATTCTATTCTTCAGGAGAGAATACCCAAGCTGAGTCCAGAGAGTTTGAGGGTTTTATGTTTTTAGCTTTGTATTACTGTTCACGTGAATTCATTTTTCCATTTTCTGCTTCCAATTGCAATTTCGTTTTTGTTCCTTCTTCTGCCTTTAGTTTCAAAAGATGACAAGGAAAGATGACAAGGAATCAAAAGATGACAAGGAATCCAAGGAGGAATCTGTGCTGCCAAAAATCGTGCAAGGCACAACCTTTGCAATGCATGGACACTTTAAGCATGATTTTTGGCATCTTTTAAGTTAGGGACTATTTTGCAACACTTATCCAGAAGATAGGGACTATTTTGAATTTTTCATTAAGCTAGGGACTAATATGCAACAGGGGTACAAAGTCAGGGACTAAATTGCCTATTTACTCGTTTTGTTATCATTAAATGACGTGGCATCTTTTAGGAGGCACGTCCACGTGTCATGCCACGTTGGATAGTCCATGTGGCACTAAAATTGACCTCACTAACGGCGTTACTTTAAAATTTAATGGGAGGACTATTTTGCAACACTTATGCAAAGATAGGGACTTTTTTGAATTTAATATTAAGTTAGGGACTAATATGCAAAATGGGTACAATCTCCGGGACTAAATTGTCTATTCACTCCTATTATTATATATGTATTTGGGGTAGAAAAAAAATTTCCCATACTGTGACAACCCAACAAAGCTGGGTTGAGGTCTCTAACTATCCATAATCGCATGTTTACTAGTTTTTTTTTTCAAGTTTTATTGTTCTATTTTTCGAAACTTTCCTTAGGCAGTTTCCATAGTTAGACTTTGAATTTTTGTCTGAAACTTTTTGTGCTATCTTTTCATGATTTTAGGGTGTTGCTCACAAAATTTTAGCTAATTTGGATATCGTTTGAGTATAGCTGTAGTTTTAACCCACCTTTTTTGCCCTGTTTGAGAAACACATGAACTGCTGCATATAGTGCATGACTAGAGGCAATCCAGGTGACTTACAACCCTTTGATCCTGAAATAGATAGAACATTTCATAGATTAGTTAGGCATAGTGTGCATCTTGATTACCCTGAACATTTTGTGCCTTTTGAGCATCCCGAACAATTTGTTACTGGTGAATCTGAGCATTTTGTTGTTGGTAATTTTGAACATCCTGATTTTGGGCATTCTAATTTTGAACATCCTGATTTTGGGCATTCTAATTTTGAACATCCTAATTTTGAGCATTCCACTACCAATTTTCATATTGAAATATATGGCTCAACCTCCACCTCGTGAGAGGACTCTAAGGGAAATGGCTGCACCTGATTTCACTTATGAAAGCCTGTGCATTCAATACCTTGATGAGGATGTCCCATATGTTTTTAAAACTGGACTGATCCACTTGTTTCCCAAGTTTCATGGTCTTGTAGGTGAAGACCCTCATAAACATCTGAAAGAATTCCATATTGTCTGCTCCACCATGAAACCTCCAGATGTCCAAGAAGATTACATCTTTCTGAAGTCCTTTCCTCATTCTTTGGAGGGAGTGGCAAAAGATTGGCTATACTACCTTGCTCCAAGGTCCATTACAAGCTGGGATGACCTAAAGAGAGTGTTCTTAGAGAAAATTTTTCCCTGCTTCTAGGACCACTGCCATCAGAAAGGATATTTCAGGCATCAGGCAACTCAGTGGAGAAAGCCTATATGAATACTGGGAAAGATTCAAAAAATTATGCGCCAGTTGCCCTCACCACAATATTTCTGAGCAACTTCTTCTCCAATATTTTTATGAAGGACTTAGTAACATGGAGAGAAGTATGATTGATGCTGCTAGTGGTGGAGCCCTTGGAGACATGACCCCTGCTGAAGCCAGGAATTTAATTTAGAAGATGGTTTCCAATTCCCAACAATTTAGTGCCAGAAATGATGCTATTGTCATTAGAGGAGTGCATGAGGTAGCCACAAATTCATCTTCATCAGCTGAAACTAAGAAGCTTGAGGGTAAACTAGATGCCTTGGTTAACCTGGTAACCCAGCTGGCCATGAATCAGAAATCTGTACCTGTCGCAAGAGTCTGTGGTTTATGCTCCTTTGCCGACCACCATACAGACCTTTGCCCTTCTATGCAGCAATCTGGAGCAATTGAGCAGGCTGAAGCTTATGCTGCAAACATTTACAATAGACCCCCTCAAACTCAACAGCAAAATCAACCACAACAGAACAATTATGATCTCTCCAGCAACAGATACAATCCCGGATGGAGGAATCACCCAAATCTCAGATGGTCTAGCCCTCAACAACAACAACAACAGTCTGCTCCTTCCTTCCAAAATGCTGCTGGTCCTAGCAGGCCATACGTTCCTCCTCCAATGCAACAATAACAACAGCAACAGAGACAACAATCAATTGAGGCCCCTTCTCAACCTTCCTTAGAGGAGTTAGTGAGGCAAATGACAATACAGAATATGCAGTTTCAGCAAGAGACAAGAGCCTCCATTCAGAGTTTGACAAATCAGATGGGGCAGATGGCCACTCAATTGAACCAAGCTCAGTCCCAAAACTCTGACAAGCTGCCTTCTTAAGCTGTGCAGAATCCGAGAAACGTGAGTGCCATCACTTTGAGGTATGGTAAGCAAACTGAAGTGCCTATCCCAGTAGTAGAACCGACACCTGAAAGAGAGAATGAGATAGATGGACAAAAGAGACAGCCTCCTGACCATGAAGGACCTTCTTCTAGAAATTCTGATGTACGAAAACCTCTTATTCCTCTTCCATTTCCACCTAGAGCAATTCCTAACAAAAAGATGGAAGAGGTAGATAAGGAGATCTTAGAGACTTTCAGGAAGGTAGAAGTGAATATACCTCTGTTGGATGCTCTCAAACAAATTCCAAGATATGCCAAGTTTTTAAAGGAGTTGTGCACCCACAAGAGGAAGCTTAAGGGAAATGAAAGGATTAGCATGGGTAGAAACGTGTCCGCATTGATAGGTAAATATGTTCCTCACATTCCTAAAAAATGTAAAGACCCAGGTACTTTCTGTGTACCTTGCATTATTAGGAACAACAATTTTAAGAATGCCATGCTAGACTTAGGAGCATCAATGAGTGTCATGCCTCTGTCTATTTTCAATTCTTTATCACTTGGACCTTTGCAATCCATAGATGTGGTAATTCATTTGGCAAATAGAAGTGTTGCTTACCCTGCAGGTTTCATAGAGGATGTACTGGTGAGGGTTGATGAACTTATTTTCCCCGTTGATTTTTATGTTCTTGATATGGAAGAGGGATTCTCACATGGTTCAGTTCCAATTATTTTAGGCAGACCATTTATGAAAACAGCCCGAACCAAAATAGATGTTTATGCAGGCACATTGTCTATGGAATTTGGTGATATTGTTATTCATTTTAACATTCTTGATGCCATGAAACATCCATCTGAAGATCATTCTGTTTTTCGTGCTGAGATACTTGATCAACTTGTTGATGAATATATGTTTGATGTTCTTTCTATGCATGGTAACAAACATCCATTTGAGTTTGATCTACATAATTGTCATCTTTCATGCATTGAATTTGAGGTTGAATTGGATCCTGAATCTGATCTTTATGCTGACAGTAATGTTGAATTTGAGCCTGGTTCTGATTTGTTGGGTGTTGTACCTTTTGATGCTGATTTTGTAGAATCAGAATGCACTAACCCTGTTGTAGGAAATACACATGCTTCTGATTTGCTTTATGAGATGCAGGCTGAAGAACCTTCCTCTTCTCCTACCCTAGTTCCTCCCACTGTTCAGCCATCACCCACACCAGAGCTGAAGCCCTTACTAGAAAACCTCAAGTATGCTTATTTAGAAAACAACGAAAAATTTCCAGTAATCATCTCTGCTTCCCTTGCTGCTGAGCAAGAGGACAAGTTGCTGCTAGTGCTCAAGAAGCACAAGAAAGCCATTGGATGGACTTTACCAGACATTCCTGGTATTAGCCCTTCTACCTGCATGCATAGAATACTTTTAGAGGATGGAGTTAAGCCAGTGAGGCAACCATAGCGGTGACTCAACCCCATCATTCTAGACGTGGTAAAAAAGGAAGTGACCAAGCTCTTACAAGCCAGAATCATTTACCCCATTTTGGACAGCCAGTGGGTGAGTCCAGTCCAAGTGGTTCCTAAGAAGACAGGCCTCACAATAATAAAAAATGAGAGGGATGAGCTTATCCCCACAAGAGTGCAGAACAACTGGAGAGTCTGCATTGACTATAGGAGGCTGAACCAAGCAACTAGGAAAGATCATTTTCCTCTGCCATTCATTGATCAAATGCTTGAGCGCTTGGCAGGTAAGTCCCATTATTTCTTCCTTGATGGTTTTTTTGGGTATTTGTAAATTCATATTGCTCCTGAGGATCAAGAAAAGACCACATTCACCTGTCCCTTTGGTACTTTTTCCTATAGGAGGATGCCCTTTGGCCTATGCAATGCCCCTAGTACTTTCCAGCGGTGTATGCTTAGCATTTTCAGTGATTTTCTAGAGAGTTGCATAGAGGTGTTTATGAATGATTTTACCGTTTATGGAACCTCTTTTGATGCATGTTTGAATAGTCTGCATAGAGTTCTTAACAGATGCATTGAAACTAACCTTGTGCTGAATTTTGAAAAATGTCACTTCATGGTAGAACAAGGTATAGTTTTAGGGAATATCATTTCAAATAAAGGCATAGAGGTAGACCCTGCAAAAATAGTTGTTATTTCACAATTGCCTTACCCCTCTTGCGTGCGAGAGGTTCGTTCTTTTCTTGGTCATGCAGGGTTTTATAAACGTTTTATCAAGGATTTTAGCAAGGTGGCCCTTCCACTTTCCAATCTGTTGCAAATGGAGGTGGAGTTCGATTTTGATGACAGGTGCGAAGAGGTCTTTGATCGCCTCAAGCGTGCGTTGACTACCACCCCTATCATTCAGGCACCTGATTGGACAACCCCGTTTGAGCTGATGTGTGATGCGTCCAATTATGCATTGGGGGCTATCCTTGCCCAAAAGATTGACAAGCTGCCTCGGGTGATTTACTACGCTTCCAGAACTTTGGATGTTGCCCAAGCAAATTACACTACCACAGAAAAGGAGCTACTAGCGATAGTTTTTGCTCTTGAAAAATTTCGTTCATATTTGCTTGGTTCTCATGTTATTGTTTATACTGACCATGCAGTCTGAAGTACATGTTGAAAAAGGCTGAATCAAAGTCTCGATTGATCAGATGGATGCTTTGGCTCCAAGAGTTTGATTTAGAGATCCGTGATTGTAGTGGTGCACAGAACTTAGTAGCTGACCACCTGAGTAGGATCGAGCAAGCGCCAGAGGACTCACCCATTCGGGATGATTTTCCGGATGACCATTTGTACATTCTGTATAATATTTTTGATTCCTTCCCCACTCCTTGGTTTGCTAATATTCTGAATTATTTGGTTGCTTCTGTTTTTCCTCCTTTAGCATTTAAAGCTCAAACTGATAAAATTAAAAGCGATGCTAAGCATTATATTTGGGATGACCCCTATTTGTGGAAGATGTTCAGTGACCAAGTTATTAGGAGATACATTCTAGACCATGAGATTGACTCGGTCCTAAATTTTTGTCATTCTTCTGCAGCAGGCAGCCATCTTGGTATATAGAAGACAGCTCGCAGGGTGCTTGACTATGGTTTCTATTGGCCCACCATTTTCAAGGATGCATGGAGAATTTGTAGTATTTGTGAGCCTTGTCAGAGAGCAGGTGGTTCACTTTCTTGGAAACAACAAATGCCTCAACAACCTATGTTGTTCTGTGAGGTGTTTGATGTATGGGGTATAGATTTTATGGGACCTTTCCCTGTCTCTTTTGGTTTTGTTTATATTCTCCTTGTTGTTGATTATGTTTCAAAATGGGTGGAAGCCAAAGCCACCAGAACTAACGATGTTAAGGTTGTTGTGGATTTTGTTAGATCTAATTTGTTTTGCAGGTTTGGAATCCCTAAAGCCATCATTAGTGATCAAGGCATCCACTTTTGCAACAGATCAATGTATGCCTTGCTCAAAAAGTATGGGGTCGTTCATAGAATTTCCACACCTTACCACCCTCAAACCAATGGGCAGGCTGAGATTTCAAACAGGGAGATAAAAAGGATCTTGGAGAAGATAGTGCAGCCTAACATAAAGGATTGGAGCACTAGGCTGGATGATGCTCTTTGGGCGCATAGGACTGCCTACAAGGCACCCATAGGGATGTCCCTTTATCGGGTTGTCTTTGGCAAGGCATGTCATCTTCCCGTAGAGATAGAGCACAAAGCCTATTGAGCTGTGAAGACATGCAACTTCTCTTTTGATCAGGCTGGAGAGGAAAGAAAGTTGCAACTAAGTGAGCTAGATGAGATCCGTTTAGAAGCCTATGAGAATTCCAAGTTCTACAAGGAAAAGACCAAGAAGTTCCATGACAGCATGATAGCTAAGAAAGACTTCATGGTTGGACAGAAAGTTTTTTGTATAACTCTAAGCTCGGACTCATGAGTGGTAAGTTGAGGTCAAAGTGGATTGGTCCTTTTGTGGTAACTAACGTTTTTCCTTATGGTACAGTTGAGATCAAAAGTGAATCCACAGATAAGAGCTTCAAGGTCAGTGGACACCGGCTAAAACCATTCCTCACAAATCCTTCTTTAGTGGATGTCGTGGTGGAAGAGTCCTCCTTACTCCACCCGACTTCTCTTCCGCCATGACTTAGGGAGTTTTCTTTTTATGTCTCCTTCTTTACTTTTGATGCACTTGTCCAATTTTTTTGATTTATCTGATTGCTTTGAATCTTGTGATAGTGCCACATTGAGGACAATGTGTTGTTTAGGTGTGGGGGGGGGGGGGGAGATTGTTCTTTGTTTGGGTTTTTCTAGGTTAAATTTGTTATGTTGGTTTTGTGTTTTGTGTACAACATTGCATATCTCTCTTTGAATTCTCAGTTATGCATAGGTAATGGGTAATTGTTTTTGAAATAGGAGTTTATTGGCATTTTGTGAAATGAAATCCTTGAAAGTGATAAATTTACCATTGGTGAGATTTTGAGCCATCATTGTTTATTTTATTCGGTGTGCTTTGCCCCATTGATTGCTTGCACAATAGCCTTGGCTTGACTCTTTTTGATACTTCTTGGTTCACATGCATGTTGGGAGATGATTTAGGCATTTTATTCTTATAAGCCTCTAGCCAAATGAGCCTACCTTGAATTAATTCCTTTGATAGCCCTTTTGAGCCTATGTTTCCCTTTCCTTGTTTTGAAGCTCACTACAAGCCTTAAGTGAAAAACCATGATATCACCTTACCCTTAAGGAATTTTGGAGCTTTGGAATTGTTTTGGGAATAAGTGTGTGTGTGGGGCGGGGGGGGGGGGGGGGGTATGTTTCATTGGAAGATATGATTTTTGGCCATGCTTGATGTATATATATATTGCCTAATTTTTGCTTTAATCTTCAAAAATTCAAAATACTTTCAATTGCTGCAAATTCGTAATGTTCCAAAAAAAAAAAAGTGAAGTTGAATAAATAAGGTCTTGTTTTGAGGACTTGATTTGGTTTGAAGCCTTGGTTGATTTTGTTGATATTAGAGGTTTTGGGTTTAATACTTTTGCTTAATTTCCACTTATTCCCCATCGCTCCTCTATTCATTTAGGGTTTTAGCTACTTATCCCATACTTCCCTCTACCTTGTCCTTGGCCCCATTACAACCTTTAAAGACCTTTTGATCCTCATGGCATGTGTTTGTCAAGTTTGTTTGTCAATTTTAGAATTTTGCCAAGTCTATGTGGTGTTTGTTTTCATGGGTGCTTTGAGAGTAAACAGTAGCCTAGACACTTGAGAGATAGAGTGCATATCTTGTGAGGCTATATCACTTATATTTGAGCTGACTGACTACCTGACCATGTTTGAGATGCTTGGATGATTTTCATGACTGTCTTGATTCTTTAACTCGTTACATATTGGATATTACCCATTCCTTTCATTCCCTGAGACTCAGTGAGAAATATGTAATTGCTTTGGTGTTTGTTTATCTCTCTTTAAATGTCTCTGGATTTGTTCTTTGCTCTGTTTTTAATTTTTCCCAGGAGTGCAAAAAGCTAAATGTGGGGGAATTTGATGTGTCATTATTTTCTCCTATTTCTTAACCCTTTTTGTCACAAATTTAATTACTGATTAACTCTAATTGTCAAATTTATTATTCAGTTTTATCAATTAGGCCCACTTGACTAATTTGGTGTTTTTAATTCAATTTCAGGATAATTATAAGTAATTGGGCAGAGCCAGATTGGACTTGAAGAGAGCAGACAATTTTATTAGATTTCATCTAATTTCATTGTATTGCGTTCAATTTTTATTTCATTTTGGGCCAAAATAATGTAATCATGCCCAGTGACTTTGAGTGACCTTTAAAAACAGCACACCCTTGGGATTCGAGATTATTCTATTCTTCTTCAGGAGAGAATACCCAAGCTGAGTGCAGAGAGTTTGAGGGTTTTACGTTTTTAGCTTTGTATTACTATTCACGTGAATTCATTTTTCCATTTTCTGCTTCCAATTGCAATTTCGTTTTTGTTCCTTCTTCTGCCTTTAGTTTCATTTTCATTTTCTTCTTCTAGTTTCATTTTCGTTTTCTGCTTCTAGTTTCATTTTCATTTTCTGCCTTTAGCTTCACTTGCGTTTTCTGCTTTTGTTGAATTTATGGGAGGCTAAATTTCTAGTGTTGTTTCCTTCTGAGGATGAAGTATAACTCTCTTTGAGGTTCTGTTTTTAATGTTGCTCTCCTATCGGTTTTCCCTTCACCAATTAACCCACATTCGTTACTGTTAAACTATGCATGCTTCGTGTTCAATTAATTGCCTCAGTGCTTAAGTTACGTTTGTGCTTAATGAACAAGGGATTAATTGGTGTATGTGTTGCTTAATCACATATTGACAACCCTAAATTGATTTTCGCTTAGTAAATTAAATTAGGGTTGGATTAAGTGGTTAAATGTTAGGGATGAAATCCTCATAACCTAGGATAAAAGAATGGCTTCTGAATAAAGAGGAACAAACATGTTTTTAATACTGTTAATTTTCTATTCCAGTCTGCTGGTTCTTTAATTCACAAAACAAACAAACCCACCAATTGTTACTGTTATAGCAAAGCATATTATGAACATTTGGTTAGTCATTGCTCGTTGGGAGACGACCTAGAATCACTTCCTAATTACTGCAATCTAATGTTTATTTGATTCGGGTACGGCCTCGATCAATCTATGACCTTCTATATTAAGCATTTTGGGTAAACATATATATGTCTATCTTTAGTTGAGTTTTTTTTAGTTACTTTCTATTCATACTCTCTATCTTATCAACTTCTTTGAAAAAAATAATTTTTAATAATTAATTAAGGAAACTAAATAACAATAGTTTACTAGAGCAGTATTATGAACACATTCTCTAACACACTCATTCTAACATATTATCTCTAATTAGTTAGAATGTATTGAAAACTATAAATTCAAGAGAGAGAATCATTAAATATGATATAGAACACATAAAATTTTGTCATTTCCAATGAATTTTAACCAATAAAAGAGAATGTGTTTACAAAAGAGTGTTTCTAACTTTATTTCTCTTGTTTATTATATGTCAGGTCACTCTCACTAAGTAAAATCATAAGGTGACCAGTCAGGGACACTCTGTTTTGTGCGAATGTTCCAACCGTATGAGATCAACATAGGCTTAAAAGAGCACTCAAACCAATTGTCTTTACCCCCAAGGCCTAGACTTTGAAGAAGTCATTAGGGTCTCACCTTCCTAATTTAGGTCCAACCTCTAAAACAATTTTTGCACACAGACACTGCTCATGAATTATACAATACCCATGATCTCACACTCATGTTTCAATCATGTTTAACACATTGCGCTACAATTTAACACTTTAGGTTCCTCACTAGGAATCCTACATTTTCCCTTTAATAATGCGCACAAACACTTTTCTCAAGGTAAATACCAATCGGGTTATTGTATAATTCACAACTCACAACACAAGTATTATCAGATCAAGTGTTAACCACACACTTATTCACAACCAAATTTCGTGTACACAATTTGATATCTCATAATGTCATATTCCACCATCACTTGTTTACATGTTTCTAAAAAATTAACACATGTTTCAACTTTACACTTGTACTCAATCTCAAAATTAATATTATAATCTTATTATAACAATTTGTCACGCTTCATAATTCATATGCACATCACACAATAATATCTGCATGACGCAAAACACACACACACACACACACACACACATACTCAATCAAAAAGAGTTTCTACAATAGTTAAATTAAAATTACATCAAAAGGAATTACTACTGGACATTAACTTTACAACTTTCTTTAATTTATTATATATATATATATATATATATATATAACATGTTGATCATCATCGTGGGAAAATACAAAACAAAGACAATAATTTGCATAAAATAAACAATTAAAGAGAATATTATTTTGAGTACAATTCATGTTAAATAAAAAAAAAACTCAATTTTTAGGGTTCACACTCAATATAAGAACAAGTTGAAAAATCCGGGATCATAGTTTTACTCGAACAAGTTTTGGGTGTGTGTGGGAAAAGGAAGATCTCAATTCGAGGGGCATTTCTTCAACCACAGATATTATCTTACAATTCCCATCGGTGAATATGTGTGGATATAAGTTCCTAACACCTTGTTTAAATTTCATGACAATCCAACGGTTAACAAGTTCAGGATCGTCGTTTTACTAAGACAAGTTTGAGTGTATGTGGGAAAAAGAGAGGGTTTTGGGAGAGGAAGAAGGAAAAATGAAATTGAGAGGAACAGAAAGCGTAGAGACTATCGTCAGTTTGAAAGATGACATAATATGTCTCTATTTATAGCTAGGGGTGGGAATAGGTCAGGCAAGGCCAGGCTTTAAAAGGCCTGAGCCTAGCCTGCGATGAATTTTTGAGGCTTGAGCCTGGCCTATAGCCTATCAAAGACTTTTATTTTGGCTCGGCCTGAGCTTTTTAAAAGTCTGGCTTGGCCTGATAGCCTTTTTAAAAGCCTTCTTCACATTAATATTCATTTGCTCTAGAGTAGTAGGAACTTAATAGGAAAGTTAAAGGAAAAGGAAACATTAACAGGAATAGGAAAGCCAATAAAAATAATGAGGAATATAAAGGGGCACATGATAAATTGTAATTAAAGTCTTACTTAATTATATGAATAGAAGTTATGGAGTAGTAATATGTAATCAAAGTCTGCTGGAGTGTAATATTTATATTATTTTTTGGTACCCAAAAAATAATATAAATATATATACATATATATAGGCCAGCCTATCAGGCTTATAAGGCTTTTTAATAAGCCTAAGTCTGATCTATTTAATTTAATAGGCTTTTAAAAAAGTATGAGTCTAACCTTTTAATTAAATAGGTCAGGTCAGACCAGGCTTTATGTAGGCCAGGTCGTAGGCCCCTGTAGGCCGGCCTAGCCTATTCCCACCCCTATTTATAGCTAGGATACTTCAAGCCTATTATTTACTCTATTTTTTTTATTGTTTTTATTATTTTATAAACAAAACTCTATTTTATTTTTTATCAAATAAATAAATAAAATATCCTTTTATTTTCCTTCAAACCATTGTTTTAATTAATAAATTTATTTTTCCTTATTTATTTAATTACAAAAACCTCATCATTTTTCTAAAATTATTTATTTTTAAATAAAAAACCTTTTTAATTTATTTACGAAAAGTGGGGTGTTACAATTTGGACCTTTCCAATGAGCTCAAAGATCAAGTGTTTGTGGAAAGACCAAATTATGCCTTTTTCATTAATATTACCTATGAAAAGATTTCCATTTTCCGTTTTAGATTCAAAACAACAAGGAATACAATGGCTAATTGCAAAACTGTTCCTTTTGCTGAGTCTAAGATAGGTGGCTGTCATACCCTAATTTCGTCCGGGAACCTTTGCTCGATGACGTGCGACCATTCTTTGGTCCTCGTGAGGTGCTTGGCACCCATCATTAGGCAATTTGTGAAATTCCAGGACATGCCGAAAAACCAAAAAAATATTGATGCACAATCCGTAAGTTTCCGTGACACACCGGAAATCAAATGGAAGCATCGTTGCATAATTAAGTGAGGTTCCGTAACATTCCGTAAGTCAAAAAGGGGATGATTATGTAATCCGCAAGGTTCCGTAACATTACGGAAAGAAAACAAGTATCGTTACGAAATTCGTAAGTTTCCGTAACTTTACGGAAAAAGAATCACCAAAAAACAGCAGAGGGGGGTGTACTTAGTAAAAATGGGGGTGCAAATAGCACCCAGGCCCACTTGGGCCCTCCGGAATATTCCTCCAGAAGGCGGTTGCTTCTGGAGGAAGCAACCCAGCTCGCCTGGGCGAGCTGGGCGGCAACCACCTCCCCTATTTTGCTATAAATAGGGGAGGAAGTGAAGAAGAAAAGGGTTCAGCCCCTTAGGCACTTCTCTCTCTTTCGAATTTGCTTGGAAAAATTGTTTCCGTGAAGAAAATCTAAGCCGAGGCGCTTCCGAAACGTTTCCGTAACGTTTTCCGTGAGGAATCTCGCAAAGATTTCAACCGTTCTTCGACGTTCTTCATTCGTTCTTCGATCTTCAACGGGTAAGTACCTCGAACCAAGCTTTTCGATTCATTCTATGCACCCATGGTGGTCCACATTGTGTTTCGTGCATTTTTATTCTCGTTTTGTTTACTTTTTATACCCCCTGTTGACGTGCTTAAGCCATTTTACTTAAGTCATTTCTCGCTTAACTTAAAAATAAAATAAATTTCCACCGAACGTTTGAATTGTATTATCCATTAACTTCGGTTAAAATAAATTCCGACCGTTCGGTCGTGCCGTAACCACGTTGGAAATCAAAAAGAGGTAAAAAATAATATAATAATCAAAAAGACATCTTTTAGTAAAATAAAGCGGAAAATCAATCGGACGTTTTCTCTTTGGGATTTCTCATTCTTAATCGAATTGATTAATAACTAAAGTGAAACTAAAGGCTAAAATCAATTCGCCTAGTCAAGCTCGTACATAAAAATAGGCTTTTTAAGTTTGTCATTTCATTTTCTCACTAAGTAAAATGGATCATTTTTAAGGTCCAACGCCTTAAAATGATCACCTCTTAAAGTAAAAAAGAATCACTTGATAAAAAAGAACTACGTAGGTCTGATTTTCTCATCCCAAATTGAGGAATACGTAGGAGCAAAGGGAAACACCCTTGTCGACCACAAAAAGAGAAAATATAAAAAGGGTATAAAGGATATAGAGACATAAAAAGGGAACATAAAAAATCAAAGTCATGTTTGCACATTCGATTAAAGGCTGCCGTCCCTTGGGGCGGACGTGTGGGGTGCTAATACCTTCCCCGTGCGTAAATACAACTCCCGAACCTTTCACTTAAAAAGTTCGTAGATCGCGTCTTTTCCGGTTTTTCCGACGTTTTCCTCAAATAAACGTTGGTGGCGACTCCGCGCGTATTCCTTTCGTGGAACACGCATCCCGCGAGTCACGCGTCGCCCTCCCGCCGAAGGGTAGGTTGCGACAGTTGGCGACTCCACTGGGGACTGTTTTTTAGAGAGTTAGGCCATTTAATCTTGTGCAATGTTTTATCATGACTTTCTCCTTTGTTGGTTTCCCTTTATTTGTTTTATGTTCTTGTGTATATAAACTATTTGTTGCTTTTAGTGTGTTTTAGAATGTATGCATGAGGTAAATATTTATTCATTTGATGCACACAAACACTAACACTATTTGCACACACTGTGAGTGAAAAAGGGCCCTATACCCGGGTTCATGGGAACATAAGGAGTGGAGGTGAATCTGTGATCATGCTAGGTCTCCGACTTGCTTGATTACAGTGAACCCTCATCTAGAGCTTTTCTATTTGAAAACTTATTGTTGCTAGTAGTCCCTGCTGCTGCAATATGTTCTTCGAAGGGGATGATACCTCTAGAAACCATCAAGAGAGATATGACTACCTTGGGGATTATTGCTAAAAGCCTAGTTAGTTCTCTCCCTTATAGGTCCCTTAAATAGGGGCACGGAGCAAACACGCTGCGTGCCATTTTTCACACTGCCATGCATAAGTTATCATATACCCTTTTGCTTATATTTGTTTGTGAATATTGTCGTACTATGTACATCCCCGTGTTGTGCCTTTCGCATATGCATCATGCGTGGGTTTCGTCTTTGATCCCCTCACTTTAGCAAACCGACGGAGGGTCCGTGTCGCCTTCTTAAAAAACATACGTTGGGTGCCATGCTGCCCAAACGTTGTATCCAAGAAGGAAACAATTTCTCGGGCTCCCGTAATCGTAAATTGCATCTGTGTCATATGCATTTCTTCATGCATTCATCCATTCCACCCATGATAGATGTAGGAGTTTTGTTTCGCACTAGATTTTATTTCACTTTAGTAAAACATGGGATCAAGTCAAAAGCCTTCGCTTAAAAAGAGGTTCTATCAAGTCAAAATCAAGAGCTTAGAGGTCACCAGTTTATGAAAGTTGGGGCAATTAATGGGTCAACTTCAACGGCAAGCCTTCCGCAAAGCCTATGGTAAGCATTTGGGACCTAGCTAGGGTAGACGTCTCCATGGAACCAATTGCCTCCCTCGCCCAGTATTATGGTCAGCCGTTGAGGTGCTTCATCTTTGGGGACTTCCAGCTATCACCAATGGTGGAAGAATTTGAAGAGATCCTAGGATGTCCTCTAGGGGGAAGGAAACCATACCTCTTCTCAGGGTTCTACCCCTCATTGGCCAGAATTTCTAAAAAAGTCCAAATCTCGGCGCAGGAATTAGACCGCCAAAGGCAAGTCGAAAATGGGGTGGTCGGAATACCGAGAAAATATTTGGAGGTAAAAGCAAGAATCTTGGCAGATAAAGGCGAGTGGACCCCATTCATAGATATTCTCACACTGTTGATTTTCGAGGGAGTCCTCTTTCCAAATGTGGATGGGTTGGTGGACCTGGCAGCGATCGACGTTTTTCTCGCCTATCATAACCACAAGGAAAGTCCGGTTGTCGCTATGCTAGCCGACCTATACGACGCGTTCGACCGGGGATGTGAAAGGAGCAGCACAAGAATTGTTTGTTGTGCACTGGCTCTCTATGTGTGGCTGGTTTCACACCTTTTTCTCCAAGAAGGTAGGCCCGTCTATCCGCTACAAGGTCACCGCTCGTGCGTCGAAAAAGGAAAGGCGAATTGGGACCAACTCTTGGCTAGCATGGAGGGGCGTCTGTTAATTGGTTCCCTCGCTAGAAGGAAGGGAGAATCAGGATTCTATCTTCATGCGAAGGCTACCCCATGAGAGGAGCGCCATTAGATGAAAGCATCACGCCTTTCATCGCACGGGGTTTTAGTGACCACAACGCGAGGGTACTCCAAGGAGTTCGCAAGGCATGGGATGCGGGGTGAAGAAAGAACAGAGAGCTTAGGGGAAGCAGTAATGGGATCATCGGCGGCTATCATAAGTGGCTGAGAGTCCGAACACAAGGATTGGATTGGCTCCCAAATCTAAAGACTGTGAGGGACGATGAGGTTAAAGCTTCGGAAGAAAGTGATGAGGTACAAGCCCTAAAGGCAGAGCTTGAAAGAGCCCGAGTAGTCGAAGAGAAGTTCAAGTCCAAAGTCTGAAAAGAGTATGATGAACTAAGGGACGTCAATATGGCCACAGCTGAAGCCTTGGAACGAGAAACCAAGAAAGCCCGAAAGGAAGAACACGTGCAAGCAAAGTTTTGAGGGGCTTTATAGGGCAGCAATAGTAAGCTCAAGCTCCGAAGAGGTGAAAGGAATCATCACGGGTCAAAGGCATGATCTTGAAGGACGAGCTAAAGGCTTACCTTAGGTCAAAAAGAAATTTGTCCCAACAGTTAAGCGAGACTGAAGGGAATATGTGGGCCGTCATCGATGAGTGCAAAGAGAAGCTAAATCTAGCGGCGACTCACGAGCAAAGGCTAGAGGATGAGTACGCCAAGATATCAGCAGAAAGCGAAGCAAGGGAGAGGGTAATTGATTCATGGCACCAAGAGGCAACAATGTGGATGGACCGATTTGCTCTTACTTTGAACAGGAGTCAAGAACTTCCCCGATTGCTAGCCAAGGCCAAAGCAATGGCGGACACCTACTCCGCCCCCAAGAAGATCCACGGACTTCTCAGCTATTGTCAACATATGATAGACTTAATGGACCATATGATTAGAAACCGCTAGGAAGTTTGTATTGTCGCTCAGATCTTGACTAGTTATAACTTTTTGAAAAAAATGAGTTTATCCCACGTTTTTACTCCAAAAATTAGTGCGAATCAAGTCACTCCCGCATTTTATCTCTAGCATGCATTGTATGTTGGTCTCGTCCTTTGTCACGGGAAGCCGGAAGGTCCATATCACCTTCTTAATTGTACACATGGGGCACTGCGCCCCCAAATGCGCAAGTAAGAAGAGATAATTTTTCGGGCTCTCGTGTCCGTAAAATGCATTCATATCATGCATCGCATAAGCATCTCTTCATAACATCATAATGAACATATCGTTCCTGCATTTGTCCGTTATCATATTCCAGCCTCACATTTTGCATAAGTCATGGCATCATCATGCATATGCGTTCAACAAACTTTTTGATCTGCAAAATTGCATACCATTGGTTTTCATGTTTGCTCATCCTTGCGTTTTCCTCTACAAAACAAAAACAAAAAAGGGGGAAGCGTGAAACTTCACACTACATTCTTAGTTTCATGTGTTAGGCACCACGAGCCAACCATGTTGGGATCATAAACCCGTTTCACTTAAAAACAAAATAATTGAACATGGTACCTAATGCATGGTTAACTAGGAAATGGTGTTTCTTCGGGCATCTCAATTTCATAATTACATTTTCCATGCATAAGCTTAAAGTATGCCCGAGTCATTCATCCCTATGAGATGTTGTTGAAGTATTGGCGATCAGAATTGCCATTCCTTGGATTATAGGGTTGAACCAAGCTCATGCTTTTACAAAAAGGTTCATCAAGTCAAGTTGAAATATGGAAGTAACCGTCTTGCAAAATTGGGGCAAAAGATGAATCGAGTCACATCACTGCTTCGTCTACTGCCAAACATATTTAGGATTATTGATGTCCTTGTTACTTCCAGTTTCACCTTGACAAAGATGTCATGGACCATGTTGAAAATCTAAATTGATTCAACCCCATATCTTGCGTAAAAATTCGCAATACTTCAACTGTACATCATTCGCATGCATCCATGCTTTTCATTGGTTGCATTGCTCGTTGCATTCTTTCCTTGAAAAATAAAATAAAATGAACTTAATCATTGTTATAAAAAAGAAAGGGACACGCTTTACGACGCCCTTACCGAACTCGTGCTAGAGCTAGAGTAATGGGTGAAGTAGAGGAGATACAAGAGAAGATGAAGGCCGACATGGAGGCCATTAAAGAGAAAATGGCCACAATGATGGAGGCCATGATGAGCGTGAAGAAGATAATGGAAGCCAATGCGGTTGCAATTGCCGCTACCAGCGTTGTTGCTAAGGTGAACCCGACGTCCCCATCCGGCCTCAAGCAAATGAATCATCCAACCTCAAATATGGTAGGCAAAGATTTAGGAAGTACGAGCGGCCCCCATGATGTGCAAATTCAAAACGAGCACGCCTTCCCGTCATATGGCTTGCCTCTCAACTATACGCCACCCAATGTGGCGTACACTCCCAATAAGAATGTCAATAACTCCACTCCTATACCCATTGAAAGCCAGCAACCCCAAACTGATCATGCACATGTCTCTTAAACTGTGGAAGAGACCCATGAAATTCCCCATCACAATCTAGCCAACTTCGAGCCTTGGCTCGGATATACCACTGAAGGGCAAGCAGTTGGTGGTATACCCCTACAAAACCCTTTGGAGGGCCCTCAGTATCACTCACAACTACACCTCTTGCATTCCACAGCGGTTAAAAACCCTCATGACTATGGCAGGAATGGGAAAGTTGGATCATCTAGAGGAAAGGCTCAGGGCCATTGAAGGAGGTGAAGATTATGCCTTTGCTAACCTAGAAGAATTGTTCCTAATATGGTCATTCCCAAGTTCAAGGTGCCGGACTTTGGCAAGTACAAGGGGACTACTCGCTCCAAGAACCATCTAAAGATGTACTGTCGGAAGATGGGGGCATACGCAAAAGATGAGAAACTGCTGATACATTTTTCCTGAGAAAGTCTTACTAGGACAACTGTCGCCTGGTATACTAACTTAGGAACCTTCTTGAGTCCATTCTTGGAAGGACCTAATGGTTGCCTTCATTAAGCAGTGTCAGTACAATTCTGATATGGCTCCGGATAGGATACAACTACAAAAAGTGTGCAAAAAGGGGGCACGAATCTTTCAAAGAATACGCCCAAAGATGGAGAGACTTGGCAACTCAAGTAGCACCCCCAAAAACAGAGAAAGAGATTATCACAATGATAGTAGACACGTGACCGGTGTTCTACTATGAAAAAAATGGTGGGTTACACACCTTCAAGTTTTACAGATTTGGTCTTCACCAGCAAAAAGATCGAAGTGGATCCGAAAAGAGGCAAATTTGATCATCCTACTAGGACGACTGAGAAAACTGGGGCAAATGAAGAGGGTGAGAAAGAGGGAGAAACCCATGCTGTGACTGCCATTCCTATACGGCCAAGTTTCCCACCAACCCAACAATGTCATTACTCAGCCAATAACAAACCTCCTCCTTACCCACCACCCAGTTATCCACAAAGGCCATCCCTAAATCAACCACAAAGCCTGTCTATCGCACTTCCAATGATGAATATCACCTTTAGCACAAACCAAGAGCACCAACCAAGAAATGAATTTTGCAACGAGAAAGCCTGTAGGGTTCACCCCAAATTTCGTTGTCATATGCTAAACTTGATCCCATATCTACTTGATAATTCAATGGTAGCCATAACCCTAGCCAAGGTTCATCAACCTCCATTTCTCCGAGAATACGACTCGAACGCAACGTGTGCTTGTCACGGAGAAGCCCCGGGGCGTTCCATTGAGCATTGTAGGGCTCTGAAGCGTAAGGTGCAAGGTCTAATTGATACGGGCTGGCTGAAATTTGAGGAGAATTGCTTGTTGAATCCTAACATTAACAAGCAACACCATACATGGGGCAATTCTGGAAGCTGTTGTTATGACTCATCAGGATTTTCAAGTTTATGCCATAAACCACAGTTACAATGTTAAATGATATAGATAAAATGGACATCCTCTCACGAACACATCTTTGCTTATTCAACTTCCACCGGAATGTGAGTGTAAGCCATTGGTCTGTTTGCTCAAGCAACCTGCGCTCCTGAGTGTTGACTTCCAAGACCGTTCAATCAGAGATTACTCATCTTGCACGTTGGTGGGGGTGTCGTAAAACAACGAGCAAAGTTCAAAACAAATAAGTTTCAAAATAAAAAATAAGTTTCAAAATAAAAAATAAAAAGGCATTTGATTGACTGTGTTTTCAAGTAAAAATATAGGCGTTCATGTGACCTCATTTTGTCTTTTTAGAGAGAAGTGAGTTATCAAGAATAGGGTGTTGGACAAATGGCCTCAGTTACCTTAAGAAAAAGGGGGGTTGAATTAAGATGCAAAGACTATTCCCCAATTGAACTATCAATCTCTCTTTTTGGATTAACAATGCACACAAGGATAACCCTTCCCTTGTGTTCAGGAATCCTCTACAACAAGAGACCCACGGTCTCTTAATCCCTTTTCAGAAATAAGAAGAAGAGAAGAAGAGGTCTCTCGTAAAAAAGGTAGATTGTAAAATGAAGATCAATCAAAATTCCTTATTGAATAAGCAAGTGGTTGACCAAGGAATCTTTTTGAGAGGATAAGACATTTCAGTTCAGAAAAACTCTTGATCTTTCGAGAGGATAAAACTGTTTGGGCAATGAAAACTCTCTTTAAAACATTTGAATGGCCATTCATAAAACATTTGAATAGATATGTCTCTTGGAAATTATTTTCTGAAAATCCCCTCTGGTAATCAATTACAAGACTTATGTAATCGATTACAGGTTTTAAAAATTTGAATTAAAACATTTTCAACTAATGGTAATCGATTACCAGAGAGCAAATCTCAATTTGAAAGGATAGAATTCCTTGGTCAAACCTTTTGCTTCTTCAATTTGGAAACTTCTTCCTAAGATTCTAGAGATCAACTTGATCATATATCTTGATTTTCTTGGATTCTTGTCTTGAATAAAACTTGGAAGCACTTGATCCTTTGGCATCATCAAAACATCAAAACATCTTGCTTCTACATAGGAGTCATTTGACTTAATCCATCAACTAAAAAAAATCCTTCAACTATTTCTCGTCCTTGGAAAATTATTTTTGCAAGAATCAACTGCTTCTTTCATTCTTCCTCACTACGAGGTCGTGAAAACAAGACAACACTTGGTACCTCTAAGCCCTACACTGGGGCAACAAAAGGCACCATGCAAAAACCTCAAGCGAACCTAGGGGCAGATTAGAAGTTCTCACCCAATAGGTTCCCTCCTACAAGGTCATGACGAAAGGCAACGATTGGTACCTCAAAGCCTTACACTGGGGCAATGAGGGGCACCGTGCATGAGCCTCAAGTGAACATAGGGGCCGATCAAAAGTTCACACCCGTCGATGTTTTTAAACAAGAAAAAAAAGGGAGACAAGCCCTGGAATTTCAATAGATTGATTAATTATCAAACGACTCCATTCCCGTCACTCCAAAACGGTCAAGTGACTAAATCAAACAGAACATACACTCTGAGGGAGTTCCCAGAGAGATTTGCAAAAAGATAGGATAAGGTCGCATGAATTATCACCTCTTTCAAAAGGACAGTCAATCTATGTTTTCCAAAAAAAAATCAAATCAAAATCAAAATCACAAAATAGGGAAAGAATGTCATGAACATTGTACAACTTTCCATTACGTTGCATTGTTTCATATGAAGTCCGCATTTACCAAATTTCACGACAAAGGTTGCATGCATCTGCATCCCTAAAAATCATGTTAACTGCATAGATTTCCTACATCTAATGTCCAAATCTTGTGGATTTGGGATGACCGGCCCTCTCGATGAGTCGATCTCTTGCTTTCTCATAAGGGTGGACCCTTGGGTACTTGTACCTATCACTTTTAGAGGACTACACGTCCTCGCCAACAGAGGGCTGCACGCCCTCACCTTGGGTACTAGTTACCCTCACCGTTGAGAGGACTACACGTCCTCGCCTTGAGAGGACTACACGTCCTCACCATCAGAGGGCTGCACGCCCTCACCTCCAGAGGACTACATGTCCTCGCCTTGAGAGGGCTGCACGCCCTCACCTTGGGTACTAGTTACCCTCACCGTTGAGAGGACTACACGTCCTCGCCTTGAGAGGACTACACGTCCTCACCATCAGAGGGCTGCACGCCCTCACCTCCAGAGGACTACATGTCCTCGCCTTGAGAGGGCTGCACGCCCTCACCTTGGGTACTAGTTACCCTCACCGTCAGAGGACTACACGTCCTCACCTTGAGAGGACTACACGTCCTCACCATCAGAGGGCTGCACGCCCTCACCTCCAGAGGACTACATGTCCTCGCCTTGAGAGGGCTACACACCCTCACCTTGGGTACTAGTTACCCTCACCGTCAGAGGACTACACGTCCTCACCACCAGAGGGCTGCACGCCCTCACCTCCAGAGGACTATAAGTCCTCGCCTTGAGAGGGCTACACGCCCTCACCTTGGGTACTAGTTACCCTCACCGTTGAGAGGACTACACGTCCTCGCCTTGAGAGGACTACACGTCCTCACCATCAGAGGGCTGCACGCCCTCACCTCTAGAGGACTACATGTCCTCGCCTTGAGAGGGCTTCACGCCCTCACCTTGGGTACTAGTTACCCTCACCGTCAGAGGACTACACGTCCTCGCCTTGAGAGGACTACACGTCCTCACCATCAGAGGGCTGCACGCCCTTACCTCCAGAGGACTACATGTCCTCGCCTTGAGAGGGCTACACGCCCTCACCTTGGGTACTAGTTACCCTCACCGTCAGAGGACTACACGTCCTCGCCTTGAGAGGACTACACGTCCTCACCATCAGAGGGCTGCACGCCCTTACCTCCAGAGGACTACATGTCCTCGCCTTGAGAGGGCTACACGCCCTCACCTTGGGTACTAGTTACCCTCACCGTCAGAGGACTACACGTCCTCGCCTTGAGAGGGCTGCACGCCCTCACCTTGGGTACTAGTTACCCTCACCGTCAGAGGACTACACGTCCTCGCCTTGAGAGGACTACACGTCCTCACCATCAGAGGGCTGCACGCCCTTACCTCCAGAGGACTACATGTCCTCGCCTTGAGAGGGCTACACGCCCTCACCTTTGGTACTAGTTACCCTCACCATCAGAGGACTACACGTCCTCGCCTTGAGAGGACTACACGTCCTCACCACCAGAGGGCTGCACGCCCTCACCTCCAGAGGACTATAAGTCCTCGCCTTGAGAGGGCTACACGCCCTCACCTTGGGTACTAGTTACCTTCACCTTCAGAGGACTACACGTCCTCGCCTTCAAAGGGTCATGTACCTTCAACTTCAGAGGACTACACGTCCTCGCCGTCAAAGGGTCATGTGCCTTCACCTTTGTAGGGCTACACGCCCTCACATTCAGAGGACTACACGTCCTCACCTTTAGAGGACTACACGTCCTCGCCATCAGAGGACTACATGTTCCCCATTTTCAAAGGGGGGCATGCCCTCACCTTTAGAGGATTTCACGTCCTTGCCATCATAGGACTACACTCCCTCGCCTTCGAAAGGCGACACGTCCTGAACTTCAGAGGGCTACACGCCCTCGCCTTTAGAGGACTACGCGTCCTCACTTTCAGTGGGCTCCATATCCACACCTTAAGATAATTTAAGGTCCTCTATCCTTAAATGCTTAACCGAGACTTGCACTCCCGGTTAGGGGACCAGTAGTTTCCTTTTAACAGTTCCTGGGCCACCCCCTGATATTGGAGGAGGGCCAACTGTGCGAGCACAACCAGAGAGGGAGGCTATCACACAGCTACTATGCATACTGGGGCAAGATTTCACCCGTGCCGCTGCAAAGAGACGAGTGCGGATCATGCGCACCAACATGACCACTCTTACACAGATATAGATGACATTGCTACTTAGCAACATTCTGCCCAGAGACCGCAATGCCAATCTCCCCCTGCAAAAGTATCAGTTGGTCTGTGTCGTCCCGACGTGGGTAAGTATGCATATGGTTCAACTTATTTCTGATACCATCTATTGTTTGCAGGGATCGCACCCACAAAGACACCCAGTGGACCCGGAAAAGTCCAACAGGGCCCTGGGGTTTCCAGCTCTGGTTACGGGCCTCTATCAGTCCTACAGGGTGCCCGTACCCCCCCGGCAAGGTCACGTCATCATAGGTAAGTATGCACATCGCTCAACTGATTTCTGATTTCATCTATTGTTTGCAGGGATCGCGCCTGCAAGACACCCAGTGGACCCGAAGAAGTCCAACAGGGTCTTGGAGTTGTCAAGCTCTAATTACGGGTCTCTGTCAGTTCTACGGAGTACCTGTCACCTCCAGCAAGGGCATCATGCCCCCTACTAATCGAGCTTTCATCAAGAAGTACTGCGCCCCCAGGCAGGCGCAGGGCGAAACACCACAGCAGCATTGGGATGGCCGGTAGCGGGCAATAGGCACACCGCCACCACCTCTAGAGTTCACCTCAGCTCATCCGCAAAAAGGTTAGAGCGTTGCCTATGACACATGGCCGACCAGCAGGCTACCAAGTCCAAAGCCAAAGGTAAGCAAAGTACTAGGTCCGTGACCTACAAGTCATAAGGCGTCCAGCTAAAGACGTTAAAGAAGCGCTACTAGGAGGCAACCTAGTACCTTTTGAATCTATGCTTGTTATTTGATCACTTTTTATAGTAGGACGCACCTAGTTGCTCATGATCCTAAGAATTTAAATAAAACAAGCACAAGCTCGGAAGGTAGTCATACCTCACAAAATATATATATGTATGTTTAGGTAGAGAGATACCTTAGATGTGCGTGTATGGAGCAAAAAGATACCTCACAATATATATATATATATGTATGTTTAGGTAGCAAGATACCTTGGATATGCATGTATATAGCAAAAATACCTCACAAAAATATACACATGTTTAGGTAGCAAAATACCTCATGAAAAAAAAAGGAAAAAAAAACAAACAAGAAAAAGAAATAAACAAATGATAATGATAAAAAAAAAGAAGGAGAAAAAAGAAAAATAAGTTGTCAAGCTGAAAAACCAACATGCTTTTGAAAAGAGATGACTTCCAACTTTTCTTTGGAAAAATTCACTGATCATAACTAGTTTTTAAAAAAAATGTGTATACACCTGAAGGGTGAATGCTGTGAAGATTTTCCCAGACGCCCAAAATGGACTCGGATGAATGCACAAATTGATAAAAGAACATATTTTGGAAACGTTGGGTTGACTAAAATAGAGGAAATGAATCCTGAGCCCTAGCATCACATGACCATAAAAATTTGACACTTGAGCGTCCGCATAGGTGCATGCATGACCAGTTTTGCATAAAATTTCCAAATCATCATTTTTGCATTTGTGTCATGGAAATAATGTGGGGCATCCCTTTTTACCCTTGAACCAAACCAAGCCCTGACATGTATCATGTCTAGCCATTCTACAAGCTTTGAGCCAAAATCCTGACTCACCATAAACCTTGACCCAGGGTGAGAATGCCAATCCTTACCCTCGGAAGCAAAAAAGAATAGAAGGGAAATTTCCAATCAAAGAAAAAGAGAAGGAAAATTTCCAATGAAAGCAAAAAAAGAAAAGAAGGAAAATTCCCCAATCAAAGAGTGGGAGAAAGCAAAAAGAAAAGAAAGGAAATTCCCAATCAAAGAATGGGAGAAAGTAAAAAAGGGAAGGAAAGAAAGTTCTTGAAGGAAAAACAGAAGGAATATGCAGAGAGGTCTTTGGACCGGACAATATCTGAACAATACAGAATTGTCACCAAATGAACGAAAAAAGAAGGAAAGGGAACCACGACCTAAAATAGTCTTCTCCCTTTGATTACCAACCAAAATCCCGTGCGCTAGCGACTTTTTTTTCTCGCCCCGCACTAAAGAAAACAGAAAAAGAAAAAGCCAGAAAAATCAAAAGCCAAAAACACACAAAAGCCGAAAGAAGAAACCACCAAAAGAACCCATTCCCAAGGGAAGCCCTATTGATCCATGATCACGCGTGTAATTTTTTATTTGATAGGAAATAATTTGCAAAGTCAAGTCATGACATATCTATGGTTCGGAACTAGGATGAAACACTTACCTGTGCGAGATTGATACACTTTGAGTGGATTTCTTCTATTTTTGTCGAACCCAGTGTTTCCTCTAAATGTTCATTTAGAAACGAAATGCTAACATCCAAAATCTCAGTTAAGGTTATGGGGGATTTCATCAACGGACTCTCCTTCCCCGGTAAACGCATTGTTTTTCACTCGAAAAAGCGTATGCTGCTCTAATCAGTTGGAATATTTATCTCTTTACTAAAGCATGTTTGCATTTTAGCGAAGAAAACACCGAGACTTTTTCAAGTCTCACAAGTTATCAAGAACTACGTAGGTCTGAATTCCTCAATGAAGGATACGTAGGAGCAAGAGCCTTGCTTTTGTCGGCCGCCCCATAATCTTTGTCATACTGACCCTGAGGTCATGTGACATGCACCCTGGTATCATCCAGAGGCGGCGGGCCCGATGATACGCGGAGATACCTTACGGTTATCCGCACCCTTTTGTCATCCAGAGGCGGCGGGCCCGATGACAAGCAGAGACCAAGTTTGGTCATTCTGCACCCTTGTATCATCCAGAGGCGGCGGGCCCGATGATACGCGGAGATACCTTACGGTTATCCGCACCCTTTTGTCATCCAGAGGCGGCGGGCCCGATGACAAGCAGAGACCAAGTTTGGTCATTCTGCACCCTTGTATCATCCAGAGGCGGCGGGCCCGATGATACGCGGAGATACCTTACGGTTATCCGCACCCTTTTGTCATCCAGAGGCGGCGGGCCCGATGACAAGCAGAGACCAAGTTTGGTCATTCTGCACCCTTGTATCATCCAGAGGCGGCGGGCCCGATGATACGCGGAGATACCTTACGGTTATCCGCACCCTTTTGTCATCCAGAGGCGGCGGGCCCGATGACAAGCAGAGACCAAGTTTGGTCATTCTGCACCCTTGTATCATCCAGAGGCGGCGGGCCCGATGATACGCGGAGATACCTTACGGTTATTCGCACCCTTTTGTCATCCAGAGGCGGCGGGCCCGATGACAAGCAGAGACCAAGTTTGGTCATTCTGCACCCTTGTATCATCCAGAGGCGGCGGGCCCGATGATACGCGGAGATACCTTACGGTTATCCGCACCCTTTTGTCATCCAGAGGCGGCGGGCCCGATGACAAGCAAATACCAAGTTTGGTCATTCTGCACCCTTGTATCATCCAGAGGCGGCGGGCCCGATGATACGCGGAGATACCTTACGGTTATCCGCACCCTTTTGTCATCCAGAGGCGGCGGGCCCGATGACAAGCAGAGACCAAGTTTGGTCATTCTGCACCCTTGTATCATCCAGAGGCGGCGGGCCCGATGATACGCGGAGATACCTTACGGTTATCCGCACCCTTTTGTCATCCAGAGGCGGCGGGCCCGATGACAAGCAGAGACCAAGTTTGGTCATTCTGCACCCTTGTATCATCCAGAGGCGGCGGGCCCGATGATACGCGGAGATACCTTACGGTTATCCGCACCCTTTTGTCATCCAGAGGCGGCGGGCCCGATGACAAGCAGAGACCAAGTTTGGTCATTCTGCACCCTTGTATCATCCAGAGGCGGCGGGCCCGATGATACGCGGAGATACCTTACGGTTATCCGCACCCTTTTGTCATCCAGAGGCGGCGGGCTCGATGACAAGCAGAGACCAAGTTTGGTCATTCTGCACCCTTGTATCATCCAGAGGCGGCGGGCCCGATGATACGCGGAGATACCTTACGGTTATTCGCACCCTTTTGTCATCCAGAGGCGGCGGGCCCGATGACAAGCAGAGACCAAGTTTGGTCATTCTGCACCCTTGTATCATCCAGAGGCGGCGGGCCCGATGACAAGCAGAGACCAAGTTTGGTCATTCTGCACCCTTGTATCATCCAGAGGCGGCGGGCCCAATGATACGCGGAGATACCTTATGGTTATTCGCACCCTTTTGTCATCCAGAGGCGGCGGGCCCGATGACAAGCAGAGACCAAGTTTGGTCATTCTGCACCCTTGTATCATCCAGAGGTGGCGGGCCCGATAATACGCGGAGATACCTTACGGTTATTCGCACCCTTTTGTCATCCAGAGGCGGCGGGCCCGATGACAAGCAGAGACCAAGTTTGGTCATTCTGCACCCTTGTATCATCCAGAGGCGGCGGGCCCGATGATACGCGGAAATACCCGAGTGGTTATCCGTATAAACATTCTTTTGCTATCTGTAAGACAGAACGCTTGATAGCATGCAGAGGCTGACATAGTCTTCTGCACCTTTTGTTCCTCCGGGAACAACAAGTCATTTACATGTGGAAATTTCATGGTCACCCGCGACTCTCGTCAACCGAGAGGAGCGAAATTAGTGTCATACACTAATTTTCGGGGACCTTTGCTTGATGACATGCGACCATTCTTTGGTCCTTGTGAGATGCTTGGCATCCATCATTAGGCAATTTGTGAAATTCTAGGAACGACAAGTCATGGTCACCCGCGACTCTCGTCAACCGAGAGGAGCGAAATTAGTGTCACACACTGATTTTCGTCTGGGGACCTTTGCTTGATGACATGCGACCATTCTTTGGTCCTTGTGAGGTGCTTGGCATCCATCATTAGGCAATTTGTGAAATTCTGGGAACAACAAGTCATTTGCATGTGGAGATTTTATGGTCACCCGCGACTCTCGCCAAATCAAGAGGAACGAAATTAGTGTCTTATCTTTACTTTCCTTTTATCTCCAATAAAAGACAAGTAAAGAGGGGCAACTGTCATACCCTAATTTCGTCCGGGAACCTTTGCTCGATGACGTGCGACCATTCTTTGGTCCTCGTGAGGTGCTTGGCACCCATCATTAGGCAATTTGTGAAATTCCAGGACATGCCGAAAAACCAAAAAAATATTGATGCACAATCCGTAAGTTTCCGTGACACACCGGAAATCAAATGGAAGCATCGTTGCATAATTAAGTGAGGTTCCGTAACATTCCGTAAGTCAAAAAGGGGATGATTATGTAATCCGCAAGGTTCCGTAACATTACGGAAAGAAAACAAGTATCGTTACGAAATTCATAAGTTTCCGTAACTTTACGGAAAAAGAATCACCAAAAAACAGCAGAGGGGGGTGTACTTAGTAAAAATGGGGGTGCAAATAGCACCCAGGCCCACTTGGGCCCTCCGGAATATTCCTCCAGAAGGCGGTTGCTTCTGGAGGAAGCAACCCAGCTCGCCTGGGCGAGCTGGGCGGCAACCACCTCCCCTATTTTGCTATAAATAGGGGAGGAAGTGAAGAAGAAAAGGGTTCAGCCCCTTAGGCACTTCTCTCTCTTTCGACTTTGCTTGGAAAAATTGTTTCCGTGAAGAAAATCTAAGCCGAGGCGCTTCCGAAACGTTTCCGTAACGTTTTCCGTGAGGAATCTCGCAAAGATTTCAACCGTTCTTCGACGTTCTTCATTCGTTCTTCATCGTTCTTCGATCTTCAACGGGTAAGTACCTCGAACCAAGCTTTTCTATTCATTCTATGCACCCATGGTGGTCCACATTGTGTTTCGTGCATTTTTATTCTCGTTTTGTTTACTTTTTATACCCCCTGTTGACGTGCTTAAGCCATTTTACTTAAGTCATTTCTCGCTTAACTTAAAAATAAAATAAATTTCCACCGAACGTTTGAATTGTATTATCCATTAACTTCGGTTAAAATAAATTTCGACCGTTCGGTCGTGCCGTAACCACGTTGGAAATCAAAAAGAGGTAAAAAATAATATAATAATCAAAAAGACATCTTTTAGTAAAATAAAGCGGAAAATCAATCGGACGTTTTCTCTTTGGGATTTCTCATTCTTAATCGAATTGATTAATAACTAAAGTGAAACTAAAGGCTAAAATCAATTCGCCTAGTCAAGCTCGTCCATAAAAATAGGCTTTTTAAGTTTGTCATTTCATTTTCTCACTAAGTAAAATGGATCATTTTTAAGGTCCAACGCCTTAAAATGATCACCTCTTAAAGTAAAAAAGAATCACTTGATAAAAAAGAACTACGTAGGTCTGATTTTCTCATCCCAAATTGAGGAATACGTAGGAGCAAAGGGAAACACCCTTGTCGACCACAAAAAGAGAAAATATAAAAAGGGTATAAAGGATATAGAGACATAAAAAGGGAACATAAAAAATCAAAGTCATGTTTGCACATTCGATTAAAGGCTGCCGTCCCTTGGGGCGGACGTGTGGGGTGCTAATACCTTCCCCGTGCGTAAATACAACTCCCGAACCTTTCACTTAAAAAGTTCGTAGATCGCGTCTTTTCCGGTTTTTCCGACGTTTTCCTCAAATAAACGTTGGTGGCGACTCCGCGCGTATTCCTTTCGTGGAACACGCATCCCGCGAGTCACGCGTCGCCCTCCCGCCGAAGGGTAGGTTGCGACAGTGGCCAAAATCAAAGGCTAGGAAAAAAACATTCTAAGAAGGCTGGACTTGACCCAATGATGAAGAACATGACCAAAACTGAACTGCAAATGTAGCCACAAATTCCAGTGAGGGATGTTTTTGTTCATGATCTGATAGTGGATAACATGCCTAAAATGAAACCACGAGTGCAACCACAAATTTTGGTGAAGGTTGTTTTTGTTCCCATCTCTCTAGCAGTGAACTTGTATGGCCAAGGCAACCTTGTAGGAGCAACCCCTCTTATTTATGCTCCTAATATTAAGGGTGGGATTGATTCGCTATAAAATAAGGGATTGGACAACGCAAAAATATTTGTCCAACATTTGATTTAAAAAATGACTTAGGGACAATACAAAATAAAGAATGATGGACTGGACAAATACCCAAAAACTTGTAACTCACTAAATCTCGTACAATTTTTTGTCGAGTGTCTAACAAAAGTAAAAATACAATATTATCTCTATCTTTTGACTTTCATTATCCCACACCTTTTTACTTTTTCCATATGTGACTCCTTCTCTAAACCTCCCTCTTCAAACGTCATACCTTAGCTACTGGCAAGGGTCGCCTTGGCCGCTAGCTAGGGCCGTATGGACTACTATTTTTCCTTTTTTGCTCATTATTTATTTCTTTTCATTGTTAATTTATTCAAATGTTCCCATCGTCATCTTGCTCCTTCTTGCTATGTCTTTTTTTTCTTTTGGGCAACTCCGATGAGGCCTCGTAGCATCGTTGTACCGTCACTGCCATTGTTATGACCTTATGGTAGCCTTGCATAGCCAGGCCCTATGCCCAATGGCTCAAGGGCCACACCTCCTCCATGGAGGTGTCTCTCCTTTGTTGCACCGTCAAGGTGCTACTAATGCACCTAGGGTTTTATAGTAAAACTTAACATTATTTTGTCCAATACATAAGTATATCAAACAAGATACAACATAAATTACTTGTACTGTGCATCAACCACCAAATAGTATACAATACAAAAGATTTTAATGTGACTCAACTACTTGTTCAAAGCTATTATGGTTGCCCTATCTTTTTAGCAAATGAAACACACCCTCAATCTCCTAGGGACATTACTTCTTCTATTGGTAATAGCAGGACAACCCTAATTAACTTGAGTGCTTTGACCTCCCTAGTCGCTTCTAATGCTTTGATATTCGATGTTTCAGATTCTCATTATGAAACAATATCACCTATCATGGGACAAATTTATGCTTCAATCTCAAAAAACACTCAACCAACATGTGTTAATAAGGACCTCAGAATTATCTCCAAATTATGGGTAGACGCTTTGGATGATGAATCTGATATTGAATTGTAGAATGTGGATCATGGTGACCCTAATAAGGATCCATATTTTGAAATTGTTTTGGCAAAATCTCAGAAAAAAAAAAACTAAAGAAAAGAGCAAAAGATGTTGAGAATTAGAGAGTCAACCAAATTTGTGCTAGAGGGACATCTTGAAGCCATCCCTTATGAAGAGTCTATATTGGATAGCTAGAAGGCTTGCTAATGCCTAAACTCAAAATGTTCTAAAACTTCTTTGTACTTCTCATAAACTTCACCTCCTTTTTGTGGAAAAGTCTTGGACCTCCTTGGCCTCTATTTTATGAACTTTTTTGTCCAGTATTGGGCTTCCTCTTGTTGTAGTAAATTATAGGCTCAACCTTTCTCCCAACTTATGGTGTTTTAACCTCTCTTCTTACTCCACCTCGGTGTTATAAACCTTAGATCAACATTTCACCTTCCAGATTTCCATGGATGGGATGGTAGTTTATGTTGCTAACATTTATGGCTCCACTAGTTGAGTGAACAGAAGAAAGCTTTAGTTGGATCCTAGGTTTTTATTGGGGATTTTAATGCAGTTTGGGGTGCCAGTGAAAAGCAGGGCGGTCTTACTCCTCTTAAGGCACCTTGTGATGATTTTTTAGACTTGACACATTCCAATAGTCTTTCTCTAATCGTTGTGTTGATTTCACCGGGAGTAATGGTAGGAAAAGCTCTAAGTGAATGATCTTCGTCTAGATCGAGTCATTTATAATCAACAATGCTATTGGATGATTGGGAAAATGCCATTTTTTGTGTTCTTCCTAAAGCTAAGTCTAATCATCACCTTCTTTTTCTTACTCTGAATAATGGTTCTTTGCCTCCTAAACCTCATTTTAAATTTCATGCCATGTGGTCTAATCACCAAGGATGAAGAAAAATTATTGAGGACAATTTGGAAGTTGCCATATGTAGGTTGCCCTATGTTCATTTTAAAGCAAAAGCTCAAGAAGTTGAAGGTGGCCCTTAAATTTTGGAGTGTTAAGATTTTTGGGAATGTTCATAAGAATTCAGAGCAAGCCTTGTCAACTCTTGACAATGTTCATCATAGTACTCAACAACTAGCTTATACTAATGAGTTGATAGAAACACCATTTTCTAGGAGATTCGTCTGAACTAGTTTTCGTTGGGAGATAGAAACACCATTTTTTCATATAAATTGCCAAACTTAAAAAGGATACGAGAAGTATCAATTTGCTTAAAGATGGGAACTCTCTCCTCCAATCCAAGGAACTCATTCGATAGCACACTGTCAACTACTTCATTAGTCTTATTTGGCTCTAATAACGATTGTGTTTAGAACAGACTGATCTATAATCTCACCCCTCGCTTAGTCTCTGATGAAGACAATGCGATGCTCTTTAATTTGTATGCTACAGAGGAGTTGAAGATGGTTGTCTTCTCCATGAGCAGCTCTAGCTTGCTTGGTCTTGATGGCTTCAGTGGTCATTTTTGCCACACATGCTAGGATGTTATATCCAAAAATGTGTTTAACTTTGTGCTATAGTTCTTTTTTATTTAGAATTGGATGCTCCCCAGGCTCAACTCCAATGTTGTAGCCAAGGACATATAGATTTGGACTATCAAGTTGGAATCCCTCTTTCACCAACCTTCCCATAACCTCAAAAATCTAAACTTAAGACTCTCATTGAGGACTTCATCTTAACTAAAACCAAGCAAATTGGGGATTTGATCTTTGCTCAAAATGTATCAAGGCTTGAGCACATCATGGGTAGCTTTATCTCGGTGCAAAACTAACCATAATGAGTTTACGCACAATACCATTAAAAGGTTGATAACTAAGATGGAAAACATGGCAACCCATCAAAAGATGATAAAGACTTAAATTGCTCAATATAGTTTCACTATGAGACATCTTGATCGAGGTACTTGATGTAGCCCTCATTTCTTCTCATCCAGATAAATAAAAAAAATGAGAACTTTGTTTAAATGTGAAGATCAAAAGAAAAAGCCTACTTCATTGGTAGGATCTAAACCACCTCCCTCGCTGCTTACATATGACCTTCTTGGATATAACTCTATTGTTGATACCATTTGGCCTAAAATTGGAAATGAGAGAAAACTTAAAGAATGGTCCTTAAAGTTAGGAGATGCATACCTTACTCAAAAGGGGAAAGTGTGGTGTTGTTTCTTTTCTTCCTCTCCTTCACCTGACCACCAAGGGAGCAAGGCTTCCTTGAACTCCTTCCAACTCTTAGATAGAATCTCCAAAAAACACACAACCCTCTAACTTTCTCAAGTGAGGCATGGCTAAGCACACATGCTCGTGGGCAAAAAGAGAGACCAACGACTTTCATTTGCTTGTTGTAGGGTGAGTTTAGCTTAGGTAGAAGGCTAGGTTGTAAGGCTAGGAGAGTAGTGACAAGACAAGGCATTGCATGCATGTCTCATTCAACCATGCAAGAGACAAAAATCTGAGCAAATCTCTTTCTTGAGTCTCTTTCTCTCTCTTTTTTGGTTTTCTTCTATTTTGTGTAAAAAAATGATTAAGTTTTGGAGGATAGTGCCTTTTTGGTGAAAACAAACTATTTTAAAGATTTTTGGGCCAAAAACAAATGCAAGCCCAAAATGTTATTGTTTCCACCCCCAGCTTTACTAACACCACTTCTTTTGGTGTCTAGTCAGGTTTCTTAGTTGTGCCTTGTTTTTGTTAAATACACCTCCACCTGTCAGATTTTTATTTCTAGCATTTGTTAAATATACATATAATTTTCTAAAAAATAACATTTATTACAAATTTTGAAAAATATAAAAAAGGTACAACTTTAATTAAATTATATTTTATTTATGTAGCCAATTTCTTTAAATGGTGATAACACCATCACTTTTAATTTCTAGCTAGGTTTCTTAGCTGCACCATGGTTTCTGTTAAATATACACATTGCTGGTACTTGTCTATTTCTAGCATCCAGTCCCAAATCTAATTATTTTTCTAACATTCCTTCGTGTTAGGTTTGGACAACCACTCTTTACATCTACCTTGGATTGTGATGAATAACAATAACTATAAATTATTGGTGTTCTAATGAGTTTATGAAAATTAGACAAGATCAACATGTTAAAGGATTTAAGAATAATCTACATGTATCATCGACACTCCAAGAGAAAAGGCTCTGTTAACTATTTAACTAGTGTCCAACGCCCTAAAATCAAAGAGTGTCCATTCATTATTTTAATCAGTGTTATACACGGGGTTTTGTTAACTCTCGTGTCTAGCTAGTAAGAGACTCAAACTCTTTCAAAATGATCAACACTAATAAAAAATTATGTGATAGCCAAAAAGGGAAGTGCATGTGCTTTAACTTATGCAAATTCATTTTGCCTCTCTTTGTTTTGAATTGATAACATTTGAATTTAAGGAAAGGACATAATATAAGAGAATATAGGGTGTTCACAGAATATTCCTTAGAGGTTGCTTTCATTGAGGACAAGGAGCACATGACACTGTCTGTACTATCATTCATTTCCTTGCAAATTAGAGCATGTCACATAGTCTTATCTCGTGGTGTGAAACAACGGTCTTTTCAAGGAATCGACACTGATCTTGTAATGAATCTTTCACTAAAGCCTATAAAAGGCAATCTTTACCTAAAAGGAAAGATAGAAAATTATTATGAGAAAAAAAAAATATTTGAAGCAAAACTCTGTTGAAATCACAAGGCGACTTATTCAAAGCTTTCATTTAGTTATCTTGTATTTGAGCTTTATTATTTATTCACCCATTAAGTGTTATTGAATACTTGTATACATTCAAACTAGTGTTTGTGAAAGATAGGAGTAGCTTAGTGTTAAACAATACTTGGATTTCTTAGATTCTGGGGAGTTAAGACATTGCCAGAAGTGGTATTAAGAATACTTGAATAGCTAGAAGTGGCAAAACAAAATAGTTTTTTTGTAATCAAGTTTTGATTAATGAAACCTTTTACTATTGCATAAAGGAGAATTGGATGTAGCTCAGGTTGAGAGAACCAGTATAAACCAAGTGTTTCTACTTCTTTCCTTAACGGTTTATTAAATATTCTATCAACATTCTTTTCCTTTTTCTATAATACCAAGTATTTATTTGAAAAACTGTTTTAAAGACTCTATCTTATTAAGTCATTGGACGATCAAGCCTGACTTTATTAAAACTTGTTTTCTCCTTAGTGGGTGACTTACCATATATATATATATATATATATATATATATTTGTGCTAAATGTTCTAAAAAAATTTATTATCTTTGATAAACACACTATTCAACCCTTCCTCTTCTAGTGTGATTGTTGTAATTTCACTTTGGCCTATCAAGCACACACCATAAAAGTTAATTAAATTCTTTATAGTTTCAAACATATTTTTAACTACAAAATTTAATTTATAAACATCATAATAGTGAACACTATAATAATTAATTAACACAATAGTTAAATAATTGAATATGCACAATAATTTCAATTGTTAATCAAATAACTCAATTTTAACTGAACAAAATAATATCATAAACACACAAAATGAATCCATTTACCAACTAAACCAAGCACTAATAATATAACAAAATAATGATTAAATAAATTAGTCACAAGTTCTTGCTAACTTGAATCCTTCAGAGCTTAGACCAAACAATTTCAAATCTGACAAACAACATTTGTGTGTGTTTGGGATTGTCTTTGTGTTCCAATGATGTTTGTGTTGGTCTGGATTTTAGATTACAAAGAGTTGACATGAGATATATTTAGGGATTTATGCACCAAATTTGTTTTCTATGCTAATGCATATGTATTATTGTTAAGAATTGACATGCGATTTTTGGACTGTGAATTGTCTTTGTCTTCTAAATTTGTTGTATTGGTTAATGCATATGTATTATTGTTCTAAATTTGTCTTTGAAATTCTAAGTGAATACTAGCAATTTTAAAAATTGCAACAAATCATTTTAAAAAAATTTAACAGACATGTTAGCACTTAAGAGAGTCAATATAACGATAATGAGATTTTTTTTAAGAGATGAAAAAGCAAGAAATTTTTATTAGGCACCAAAAATAAATTAATCCGTGTATATTTCATGGACATAGAAATGTTTAAGCCTTTTAAAAAATATTACAAGGATACAAGAAAATTACTAGTTATAACAAAATTGAATTTCTTAAAATGTATACAAATTAATACTATCTTTTAAAATATTGATTGCATACATTTTAAGAAATTCATTTTGTCTTAATTGCAATTTTGGTACCTTAGGCATCACAATTATGTAATTTTAGTCTCTCATATTTAAATTGTGTCAATTAGATCCTCGCATATCGCAATTGTGCAATTTTAGTCATCCAAATATTGTAACGGCACACCTTCATTACATAACTAACAAAGCTAAAAATTTGTTTGATTAAAATTTAAAAACTCTAAAATATTTATTTGTGAAAATACTGGTGAATTTTCCACAATTTCACAACAAATAGATAAAATTCAAAGCTTAAATTTTAAACATTTCATACAAAAAGTTTAACAAAATAAACTACGGATATATACATATTTTCACAAGATAAATACATGATACTCCTAAGCTAGTCCATTCTATATATACATAAGTCTAAACCAAAGAAAAGAAAAACAGATCATGTCTTCAATCCTGTGTGCTCTCTACCTGCAATGTCTCCAAGAGGAGGATTCACCTAAAAGTCATATGCTCTCATACACGCAGTTGCGAATCATCATAGTCAAAACCACATGTGTCACATGTACAAGTAAACTTACTAAAACAAATAAAAATTTTAATACAATTTATCAATCATAATAATTAGTTTTCAATTCCTTTAATTATTTAGCCGTGCAAATCTGTTATTTCCAATTCTGATTTGTTGAGAATTATTAGGAGATTGGTAGCTTGATTCACTACATATTAGGGTTGTTCACTTGTATATATATCACTGTAAACTAATATCAAATTCATCAATAAAAGTTACAAACTTATTCCTCTATATGGTATCAGCCTAAACGATCCACCCATTCCCTATTTCTTCAATTAAGGACGTCGTTCCCCACCCTTGCCTCCCATGGCCGACAACAACTCCTTCATTCCCAACCCCCATGAGCCATCCAAACCCCTTGCTTGCATCACTTTCACCAATGTCACCAAACTTCTTCCCAACAATTATCCTAATTGGAAACAACAAGTTGAAACTCTCCTTGATGGCTATGATCTCCTCCAATATCCAGATGGATCTTTTCCTGCGCCATCGGAAACGACCCCCACCACTGCATCACTTCCGGTAGCAACTCAGAATCCTGCTTACCAAACCTGGCATCGACAGGACCGCCTTATATATGGTGCTCTCTTCACCACTCTCTCTAATGAAGTGGCCTCCCTGGTGTCTCACACCAAGACCTCGCATGATCTTTGGATCCTTCTCAAAAACACCTATGCCAAAGCATCTCGCAAACCTTTTCTCGGCCGCTGTCAGTGGTGCAACATCAAAGGTCATGTTCTCTCTCAGTGCAAAACCTTCCAGCAGCAGCATCCTAGTGTCCCACCGCCACCTCGTAACTCTCCGGCTCACACTGGACAGGTTCAGGTCAATACTGCAACTGTCGGCCCATCGCAACATGATTTTCTGTTTGACAGTGGAGCGACACATCACGTAACCAATGATCTCGATAATCTGGCACTTCATCATCCGTACACTGGTCCTGACTCACTGTTTATGGGTAATGGTTCAGGTTTAAACATCACTCATTCTGGAACACTTTTACTTAATGATTTATCCTTGTCTAATGCTCTGTGTGTTCCTTCCATGAAACAAAAAATAATCTCTGTCTCTAAACTTACCCAACAAACCAACTATGCTGTTGTTTTCCTGCCAAACTCTTTTTATGTGAAGGACTTGCAGACGGGTCACACAACCCATAAAGGCTCATGTGTGGATGGACTCTATCTCTGGCCCGCCACCTCACCCTCCGTCCACACGGTTCGAACAAAATCCTCTGCATCATGGCATCATAGGCTTGGGCACCCTTCATCTTCTATTTTCAAATTTGTTCAGAAACATTTTTCCTTAGGCTCAAATAAATTTCCGCAATCCGATTGTCACTCGTGTCAAATTAACAAAAGTCATAAACTTCCATTCCATGAATCCACTCTTCAATCTTGTTATCCATTAGAAATAATTTTCTCTGATGTCTGGACTTCTCCTATTTTATCAATTGATGGTCTTGCATGTTTGTTGATCATTTTACTCGTTATATTTGGCTATATCCAATGAAACGAAAATCTGATGTGCAAACTATATTTCCCAAATTTAAATCGCTAGTTGAAAATTTCTATCATCACAAAATAAAAATTCTTTACACAGACAATGGTGGCGAATATATTGGTCTTCGCCCTTTTTTACTAAATCATGGTATAAGTCATCATACAACGCTACCTCATACACCTGAACATAATGGAATTTCAGAACGCCGGAATCGTCACATTGCTGAAACCGGTCTCTCTCTTCTCCATCACTCGGGCTTGCCCCTCACCTATTGGCCTCACGCCATGACCACCGCCGCTTATCTCATAAATCGCCTCCCAACTCCAATTCTTGGGTACCAATCACCCTATTCTAAATTGCTCAACATTAGTCCGGATTATCATAAGTTAAAGTGTTTTGGATGTTTGTGTTTTCCCTGGACTAAACCATATGCTAACCATAAACTTGCACCAAAGTCTGCTATGTGTGTTTTTGTAGGTTACTCGGCTGATCAACATGCATATTTGTGTCTCGATCCCACAACAGGAAGGATCTACACCTCTCGGCATGTGAAGTTCGTTGAATCTGAATTCCCGTTCAACTCCCTAGTAACTCACGCTAGTCCAAATCCGGAGAAACAAACAGGCCCACTTCAACTCTCCATCTTACAACCCATGAACCCACCGGAAGATTCATCTCCTGCCCCTTCCTCCCCATCCATCACCAACTCCCCATATATGGCCCAGTCCTCCACCGAACCCACAAACCCCACTCAATCTCCTCCTCCAACCTCACAATCATCCCCGCAACTCTCTGCTCCACCACCCCAAACCATTGTCAACCCAAATGGAGGTGGGATCATCACTCGGTCTAAAAACAACATTATCAAACCCATCCAAAAGCTTAATCTCCATGTCCAAGCCTCCTCTCCCATTGAACCCAACACCATCACCCAGGCCCTTCGCGACCCTGATTGGCGCTCAGCCATGCAAGCCGAATTTGATGCCTTACACCACAACAACACTTGGGATCTTGTCAGTCGGTCCTCTGATCAAAATTTGGTTGGCTGTAAATGGGTATTTCGAATCAAACGAAATCCAGACGGATCAATTGATCGTTACAAGGCTCGGTTAGTCGCCAAAGGGTTTCACCAACGCTCTGGTTGGGACTATACAGAAACTTTTAGCCCCGTTGTTAAACCGGTGACCATTCGCATTGTCCTAACTCTTGCAGTTCGTCAAGGGTGGCTCATACGTCAGCTTGATGTCAACAATGCATTTCTTCAAGGGACACTTAAGGAGGAAGTCTTCATGATACAACCACCTGGTTTTGTCAACAAAAACTTTCCTGATCATGTTTGTCGCCTCAAAAAGGCACTCTATGGGCTGAAGCAAGCACCCCGCGCCTGGTATACGAAGCTTCGCGTATTCCTGCTCTCCCTTGGTTTTGTCAATTCCACTGCTGATGCATCTCTTTTCATCTACCAAAAACCAGAGGTTACACTTTACTTATTAGTATATGTTGATGATATAATTATCACTGGAAATTCATCTGCAGAGTTGTCCAAACTCATTGCCACACTTGCTGCTCAGTTTTCGTTAAAAGATCTTGGATGTCTCAGTTATTTCTTGGGTGTCGAAGTAATTCCTTCCGCTGCAGGAATGTTTCTTTCACAAAGGAAATATATCATTGATCTGCTACATAAATCAGGCATGACAAATACAAAATCAGCATCCACTCCTTTGTTAGCGAGTGTTCAATTACTTAAGGATTCTGGTGATCTCCTACCCTCTCCAAAGGAGTACTGCACACTGGTTGGAAGCCTTCAATACTTGAGTCTTACACGTCCAGATATCGCCTTCAGCACTAACAAACTCGCACAGTTCATGCAAAATCCAAGAACGGCGCATTGGTCTGCACTCAAACAAGTGCTCCGATATTTGGCGGGCTCTTGTGACAAAGGAGTCTTCATCTCAGCGACTGCTCCTTTGACCTTTCATGCCTACTCGGATGCTGATTGGGCTGGTGACAAGGATGATTATGTTTCAACCACTGGTTACTTGTTGTATCTCGGTAACACTCCCATCTCCTGGAGCTCCCGCAAACAACGTTCTGTTGCTCGATCATCAACTGAAGCAGAATACAAAGCCTTGGCTGACACGGCTAGTGAACTATTATGGGTTCTTTCCTTATTCACAAAACTTGGTCACATGCCCACTGCCAATCCAGTCATATACTGTGACAATCTTGGTGCCACAAATCTCAGTGCTAATCCTGTCTTCCACTCTCGGATGAAACATATAGCCTTAGCCTACCACTTTGCCCGAGAACATGTTCAACATGGCAAGTTTCGAGTGTCTTTTGTGTCTACCGATGATCAACTTGCTGATATTCTAACAAAGCCTCTGCTTCGTCCTCGGTTCGAATCGTTACTGTCCAAGTTGCATCTCTCATCCAGATTATACAACTTGCGGGAGGATATCAATCATAATAATTAGTTTTCAATTCCTTTAATTATTTAGCCGTGCAAATCTGTTATTTCCAACCATATTAGTAGGAATAACATTCTCAGGAATCCAATTAATATTAGTAGGAATAACATTCTCAGGAATCCAATTAGTTCCCATGAAACAAATGTCCCTATATATATAAGTTACTAATTTTAATTATCATTACATTAACTTTTTAATTATAAAAATTAATATTTAACCATTATGAATTAATTATAATTATTAATTTTTGTATAGGAATTGAATCGTGTCATATGCATAATAGTTCATTATAGTTTTTTTGGTATATTATTACTATTTATATGTGAGAATTAAATCATCAAATGCAGTTATTAATTGAAGTTCTTTTTAAGTATATATGAGAACTCTTTGTTTCACCTTTGTGAGCATTGATATTTGTGCATTTCTTATTGAACTAGATTGTATTCATTTTTATAGGTGATGGAAGACTATTGTCGTGTGCTTAGGTACACTATGGTAGTTGTGAACTAGGATTATACCAACTCATAATTTGATATGTACCTCAGGTGTAAGTTTTGAATGCTTGTAGTTAGGATTATGCTTACTCACACATAAATACTATTTTTTAGGCTTAAATATGTTTATAATCCCTTAAATTTGTGTCATATTTTTATAGTCCTTTAAGTTCAAAATTACTTTTTTTGGTCCCACAAATTTTTAAAAAAATACTCTTTTTAGTCTGTTCCCCAAATGTCATTAACACATGTCAAATAAGGCCGTACATATTTTTGATTAAATTTTAGAAATATGATTTCTAGCGGGTTTTAAATCGCTAGAATCATTTTAACCAAAAATAAAAACACAAGATTTTCTTGTTAACCTCAGAAATCTCTAAACCTAAAATCAATCCCAAATGTCAGTAAGCTCATAAATCCCTTCATCTTCAATTTAGAATATCTAATCCATGCTCCCAATCCACACACTTGAAGGAAGATCCAATCGTGACTTTCTTGTTGATGTTGAAGGTGTTAAGCTAAACGCTGATTTCTTGCTCTAGTTGCGGATCACGGCGGCGTAGCGTCCCCATGGGCGTGTCTAGATGCCTTTGTAGCAGATCTATTGGTGAAGTGAGAAGGAAGGATTGTTAGGTGGGATGTTCCTTCTTTTCCAGCAACTGCACCTCCTTCGTCAATTACAGTGTCTCCAATAGGTTTCCTATCTTCCTCACCTGGGACACCATGTGTTTGCAATTCCTCCAGTGTGCTCTGGTGCTTCCTCTATCATTATCACCATGTTCGCCATATGGATACAATCACAACAACATAGATTTGCGCTTCCTTTGACTTATATCATACTACCAACAAAATTCTCTTTTTTGCTATGAGATTATCAAATTGGTCCTTTATTTGTATAGTATAAGAAAATACTCGGCAAAGGGACAAATTGAGAGTTTAGGGATATCCAATTTTTCTTTCCTTGAGTTTTGCTTTTGCCTATGTAGTTTAGCCATTTAGGTATCTTGAAGGAGGTGATTTGGGGATTATTTTGGGTTTAGGGATTTTGTGAAGTTAAAGTAGAAATTCTCATGTTTTTATTTTTTATTATTGTTTTAAATGATTATTTCTGTTTAAAACCGTTAGAAAATGCAAAAAGTTACTCCTTGTTTAGCACATGCTAATGATTTCTAGGAAAAGGACTAAAGAGAGTATTTTCTATGATTGAGGGACTAAAAAAACATATTTTTATTTGTAGAACTAAAAAAATTGACCCAAGTTTAAAGGGCTAAAAACATATTTAAGTCTATTTTTTATTGTTCCTTAGGTACACATCATCCTATGTGCAATAAATGAATAGTACTTAACATGCACATTTACATAACCCCAACCTAATATGCAACAAGTTGAGATGAATCTAACATTTCCTTTGCATTTTTCAACCAAAAGCTTTGTTATATTCGATCTTGGCTAGTACACAAGTAATTGGTACTTAGTCTTAAACTACATCCTAAGGGTATCTTTCTGAGTCCATCTAGACTCTAGAATAAGATATCCATTTTCATCATATTTCTTGGTGGTTCAAAATCTCCCCTTATTATAATTTGTCATGGATCATAATGTGTATACTTAATGAATATCTTCATCCTAGCACTCTAGTAGGGATAATCATCTACAAAAAGGTTGGAAACCTTGTAATTGAAGCTCATGTAAAAAGGATCTAATTTTCAAGATTTTGTTATGTTAGTTTATGGATCATTTCCTTTGAAACTTTAAGGTGTTAAATCCTAGTGGTTGATATCTAATAACAAACTATAAAATCATTGGAAAATAGAAGGAGATTGAATTGTGATTCTTAAAATCTTTTCACAAATCTTTTCAATATACATGTTGGAAGCACACATGCAAAGCATTTCAAAAATATGAATGAATTCGATAAGACAAACCAAGGGTACTGTCCTATTCATGACTTCAAAATTCCTTTTCTTACATGCATATTCAATTTTGTTTACATTAGTTGAAATAAACAAGATAAAGGAAGGGAGAAAAAATAGAAGTTTTTATACTAGTTCGTTTTACAATTTGAGGCTACATTTAGTCCTTAACAAGTTTTTTTCCTACCTTGTTCCACAATATTACAAGTATTATATTCTTCCTACCTTGCCTTCTTTTAGAAAATAAAAGCACCCAAGTACTTTTCCACTTTTTACTCTAGCTACACTAATTCAAGTATATTTTTCAACAAGACTTTTTAGGCTCACGAAACTTCAAAAGTTTGGATGTGTATCCTTAGACTATTGTCTATTTAAGCTAGAGTACAATAAATGATATTTTAAATGCTTATAAATTATTTACAAGGTTTGCAAAGAATGCTCTTGAGATGATTGAAAGTTAATGAGCATAGTAAATACAAGTTCTTGAAACTCTATTTATCTTTATAACTTGTTAATTTTTAAAGCTATTATAAATTACATAAAATATTAGTTATTGTGAGAGTTTCTTCCTCTTGTTTGAAATAAACATTGAGATGCATTAAATGTTTCTCATTATAACGAGAATATTTTGATAAAGCACATATATTTTGTTCTCTTTTTGTACTTTGTTTGTGTAGCAGCTAGAGGTTTCCATACTTGTGGTTATACTTGTTGAATTTTTTGGCAATGTTGTTATGTCAGCTTTATTTTAGTGTCCAACATGTTTTTAGAGATACAAGATTTGCTAAACTCTTTTTTTTTGTCTCTTTTGAGTAAGGCAATTACTTTTAGGCTTGTGGGATTAATACACCTAAAACATGTGATAGGAAAAGCTTGTTGTTGCATCAAGTGGCTTCTACATTATACAAACATATCAAGTGGCATTTTTGCAATTTAGGGAAATTTTTTCACCTTAGTATAAAGCATTGGTTTTAGGGGCTTTTTGTATATGGGTTTATAGCATAACTGTTGTGATATCGAGGGAGTAAACATCGAGGATATTTGCATCAATGAGTCATGAGAAATCACATAAGTGAACTTGACACTACAGTTTAGCCCAAAACCTTAGGACTCAAGTTTATGAATTTTTCATTCACTTTTTTGGTGTTTAACCTTATCATTCCTACCCAATGTGGAACTTCATCTCAAATTTGTATTCCAACAATCTCCCCCTCAAGTATGTTTCTCTTCCACAAGCTAGTCTGCCCCTCAAGGAGAAGCCATTTTTAATCCACAAGTATCCAATGGTGGCCCTTAGAGCTTAACTGTGTTTGTCCCGACTCGCCTAGTCATTACCACCGACATGCTCTATTACCTTGCACCGTCACACCTTGCACCATTGCGCTCTTTACCGAGCCACAACCATGAAACACGCTTCCTGACCTCCATGCATGGACTCACCCGCCAGATAGACTTTTGATGCAAGGGATTCTTATTGTCCATGGATCGACCGCCACCATCTTACTTGTTTGAGTCAATCCACAGTCGAATCATCAACTCTAATACCAATTGTTGAGGAATTTGAGGGGGATAAATACCAAGGAGATTTTCACCAATGGGCCATGAGCAATCACATACGTAAACTTTATATCACATTTTAACCCAAAACCTTAAGGTTCATATTTATAAGTTTTATCCTCACTTATATGATCATATTTCTTCCCGTATGAGACTTCGACTTACAGTTGTATTCCAACAATAACCTTACCTACATAGGTTTTTTTATTATTATAACTTTCTTGTACAAGAGCATTGTTTTTCTCTCTGATACTATTCTAATACACACACACACACAAACATATTCCCTTTCAAAAAAAAGATAATTGAATTGATGTCAAACCTACAACTCATTCATTCTACATGTGTGCTCTCCAAATCATTAGTAGCATCAATAACAACATCTTCTTTGATCTTCATCATCATGTACATTAGATTAATAAATCAAATTATATGTAGCACAAAGATTATTAGTCTTGATCAAAATTTAATAGTTGCATGTTTTGTCTATCATCATTAAAACTAAGGATTGGAACATATTAAAACTGACATTTAAAGTCTTCAATACTTGACATTGAAATTTAATTTGTGGAAGCACTAGTGCAAAAATTACATAGTGTCATTTTTGCAATTTATGGAATTTTTTTTACATTGGTTCTAATTTAAATTTATGTCAAACCTACAAATCATTCCTTCCACCCTTTGTTCTCCAAACCATCATCATCACCATCATAGATAGATTTCATGGAAGAATGATTGAAATATATTTTGTGTAATGGAGAGTTAAATATGTGGTTATAGAGCACAATCATAGTAGAGGAAATAATGAAGATGCAAAATTATGAAAGGAAATGAAAAAAAAAATAGATATCATAAAGGTCAAATATATATGATCCAATAATGTAGAATGAAAGGTTAAAATAGATCTAATGAATATATGGGAGTGGAAAGAACATTTGAAGGGATAAAGTCCTCATAGAACAAATGTAATTTAAGTTGCCTTCTTAGAAGCAAAAAAGAGGTTCTTTTGGAAGTCATACATCTAATCATGATGGTATGCAGATGATTGAGGGGCCATAGGATAAACCATTTACCTTTTTGACAATATATAAGTAAGCCCTTTGAGATTCTTAATCACAATAACATGACATACCATCGTTATCATCTAAATTTGGTATTCAAGAAACTATAGACAATATTAGTTATCACAATTACCTTAGTTGAACCTTACCTTTTATGAGATATGACAAATCATTCAATTGAACCTTACCTTTTATGAGATATGACAAATCAAATGCTCAAGGAGTTGTAGATCATATTGATTATCGACCATAATTCATAATTTATGAGCCAATCAACCAATCTTTAATTTATGGAATTATTTCAATTGTCTATATTAAAGGATTGGCCTAAATTATTTACTTGTACCACATTTATTGTAAAGTTTTTTTTTTTTTGTGGAGATCACAATTATCCTTTACTTGAGACAATATGCTTAAGCTAGGTAAAACTAGTATGGGCAACAAAGTTCACACTTTGAGTATTTAACGTAATTGCATACACAAGATTTGAACTTGAGACCACTAATTAAGTTTGAACAATCCTACACCAGTTGAACCACATGCTCGGTATATATATGACACCCCTTTCTCATTAGTTACAACAAATAATGTTAAGAAAATCAATTCAAATTTCTAATATTAATTCAAGTGAAAATTTAAGATGTGCATTCTAAAGGGAAGTGGAATGTATCTTTACTCTTAGAGAATTCTATTAAAATAATGAAATGATAGGTAGAGAGATGAGACAATTAAGGTCCGCTAAGTCACGTTCATGAATCACCACTATGTAAAGGTTGTAAAGAGAAAATACACTACTTAACCTAAAGATGGAGTCACCACCCAAGTGAGAGGGTTTCTCAAGTTTTTCTATAAAACTTGTAATAAGGAGGATTTTCTCAAGTTTGTCCAAAAAACCTATAATCTTATTTCATATAATAAATATTTTTTGAGATGTTTCCATTTGTGTAGGCAAGAGGTGCTAAATCTTGTTAAACTTGTATTCTTTTGCCATTTCTATGTATAATGTTATTTGTTTGTATGTGTCCATATGCTTTGATCCTCATTGTGTTTTTTTTTCAATAAAAATATTTAAACAGCTCCAAGGTAGGTAGATAGATTTAGGAAATAACATATTCTGAGACATAATACTTACTCGGCAATACTCAAACCCGTTGTATCCAACCCATTCTCTAGCAAGTACAAATGATGATTTGCATATAGCCATATATGATTCTTTGTCTAATACACATGATAGATGCAACATCTAAATGTATCTCCCTTTTATTTTGAATTGATTAGCTGTAATGTGGAAAAATATATTGATAGCTTCCACATAAAGATCTTGGTTTTGGGAATTAATATTCCAAACCAAATTAGCTAGTTTATTCACATTATACAAAAATAAGGGTTTAAATGCAACTTCATTTTACAAATCCATCCCACTAACCCTTAACCCAATTTCTATAGAAAAAAAAAGGAGAAAAAGAAAAGTAATTTGCTAAATACAATCAAGATCCTGCTCAATGAAAATCTTATTTATGAGATTATTTAAAAACATTGAACAATACTTGGATTCTTGCATATATAATGTTCTTTTTGTGGATACACAACCTGCTAATTAAAATTGGAAGAGAGGGAAAATATTAAAAACCAAGTCTTCCCTTCCTATCATTCATAATCCCCTTGTACAAAATTGCCCTATTAGGAGGCATGACATCTTTCAATTTTTGTTCATGCTTCCATTTCTTAACATCATCTATAAACAAAACCTTCTTAATGACCTCTTGAGTCCTTGCCACGTTTATATGATCATTCTTCTCCTCCATTGGAAATTCTACCACATCTTTTGCAAACCGCACCTTCTTTTTTGCTTGATGTTTCATTGAGCCTTGTAACAAATAAAAATCACATTATTTAGATTCAATTTCTCCATAACAAATCTATACAAAGGAAATTTTATGAAATCATGATACCACAAAAAAAATTAAATTGGTCGTGCGGTTACAAGATAGATATATATGTACCTCGAATTTCAATCTCAAATTTCTTCATGAAGTTGTTGCACAAATGCTTATTGACTTGATGAAACAAAAAGACCATGCTTCCTGACACAGCAAAGATAGTCATCAAGTATCCAAGTCTCATTGAACTCTCCATCTTTCTTTCTCTTTGTAAATGACAACTTTTGGTTTGGTTCACGTTGTTCTCACATGTTGGCCTTTTATCATCATCCAAGACAAGCAACCTTGAATCAAGTACTCAATGAAGGAAAGAGATCAATAAAATTTAATTTTTTTAGAAGCAAGATAAGATGATGAGTATGAAGGAAATTAAATAAGGAGTGAGAAATTATGGGTAACGGAATAGATGGCTTTTCCCAAATAAAAGTGTTTTTTTATCCTATTTTAGCCATGAGAATCTAAAAAGTCAATGGCAACGGTAACAAAAGACGTTAAATAGAGAAGAATGATCCATTCCTATATTGTTTTGAGGTCCACAGGATGGCAATTCGACTTTAGAAGGATCTTTAAAGAGTCCATGAATCCACAAATCTCTTTCATGCATCCAAGTAGATTCTTGAATAGATTTTTCCATAAGATCACTTGCTATTTTTTCCTCCGGTGTAAAGATAAATGTTAATGATGCACCAATACACTCTCTTTAATATTTTATTTAATACTCATTAAAATTTATTGCAAATTATAAATGTATGAGTTGAACTTTCCGCATACACTGTTTACAATATTATTTTTTTCCTATTGCATTAATTATCTTTCTTTTCTCTCATCATTTTTTTCTCTTTCTTAATTTATTATTCAAATTCAGTTTCTTTAAAAGTATTAGCTTTCTCTATTTTTTCTACCATGTACATGAAAATATTAATAACACTGAATTGCATATATATGCATGCACATGACTGCATTAAATATTTTTCATACTTTTTAAAATTAAATCAATATTTTTTTATCTGATAAATTAAATTAAATCAATATACAAACTAGACGTTTCTTGCATTAAATGACAATTTTTTACAGCCACAAAGTTAAACTAAATTCACATATTTTTAAAAGTTGAAGGACTAAATTGGTTAATTAAAGAAGAGAATGTAATAATATTCAAAAGGTTTAATTACTGGTCCCTATAGTTTTATCATTTTTACCTTTTAGTCCTTATAGTTTTAAATTAGTTTTTTTTAGTCCTTATAATTTACATTTTAATTCTCTTTTAGTCCATGTAGTTTGAAAGTGGTTTTTTTAGTCCTTATCATTTGTATTTTAATTTCCTTTTAGTCCCTATAGTTTGAAAGTGGTTTTTTTAGTTTCTATACTTTATATTTTAATTTTCTTTTAGTCCTTACCATCAAAATATGAGTAATATTATCAATTACAATTAATCCAAAAAATATTAGCAAGTAATTCATAACTAATTTATTGTAAGATAATTTGTAACAAAAAAGATTTGATAATTTATAACTAATTTGTAGCTAATTATTTTTATATATTTTTTTATAGTAAGGACTAAAAAGTAATTAAAATACAAATTATAGGGACTAAAAATATCACTTTCAAATTATAGGGACTAAAAGAGAATTAAAATACAAATTATAAAGATTAAAAAGATCACTTTCAAACTATAAGGACTAAAAATTACGAATCGTGAAACTATAGAGACTAAATAAGTTAATATATTCAAAATTAAAACACATTAATTCTATTTATGAGGATTCATTCTTATTTACTAATAAAAGAATTATATATTAAAAGAAAAACATAAAATAAATGTCTCCATTGGTAAAGGTTAATGAAATATGATGTATTCAAATTTAATTGATTTTAATTTATTATAGGAAAAAATTACATTATAAGCTGTTAATGGAAAATATGAGTAGAAAAATGCTAGATATTCCCATCCCTTTTTTAGTACCTTACTACATAATATTTGTGCCATGTACATGTAAATTTGGAGGAGATTTTTTTATTATATACAAAATTCTGTTATTAAAAAATTAAAATTAATTCAAATGTCCACAATTTAAAATTTATTTATCAATAAAATAAATAATAGAAGAGATATAAAAGAAATAAAAAATAGTAGAAGATAATTGAATGTGATTAATTTTCAATATAATTATAAAATTACCTTTAACAATATTACTCTTTTGAAGTCAAAGAAGCTTATATTATCAAATAAAGTTAGATAACAAAATACAAATGAAAATAATAATAAAATTATTTTTACATGATAAATCAATTTTCAATAAAAAAAAACATTTAACTTGGTATCTTGTCTACAAAAGACTAAGTTCAAGGGAATGTTTCAAAGAGGTAGCTTTCTCGTTTAGTTTTCTTTACAAAATCTATTTTTCAGTGGGATTTAACTTTGGTTCCTCGTGGGATTATAAGATTGAATTAGGTTATATTTGGAAAAACTAATTAAAAAGTTAACTGTAAGCTAAAAAATTAACTTATTAAATTATAAGTGTTTGGTAAAACTAGTGGTTGAAGTAATCGAAAAATGTAAAATGACATAAATAAATATATTTATATTCTACTATTTTATGTTATACTTTTTCATGTGAAGCATTCTACTATTATTCTTATACTATTTTTTCAAATATTTTTAATAAAGTTTAAAATAATATAAGAAAATATTATACTTTTATTATGTTAATTAGTGTAATAGTTAAAATAAATCATCTAATATAAAATTATTCAAAAAATAATAGACAAAATATAGTGTTGAAATAATAAATAAAATATTATAACTGGTACAATGGTTAAGATAAATAATGTAACAAAAAATATAAAGCATAATAACAAAAAAAAAACAATTGTATGCAAGTTGGAGGAAAAAAGTAGACGGATGAACACTGATACGTCAAACGTATGACTAAGTTAAAAAAGAAAACAACAAAACTCTAATTTATTAAAAAAGCGTAAGCAAGAAATTTGATAAATATATCAAGGATAAAAGGAGAAGAAAATATAAAAACATAGAAACTAGCTTTTTAAAAAATTCTAAAAACTACTAAAAAAACTTGTTTACTGGATAACTAAATGAGTTTTCCAACTAGTGTATTGGCTGGGGTCCAAAAAATTGATGTGACAAGTGACATGACATCAACCCTCATCGTCAGCCTTATCACATGAGCATGGACAAAACTTCCTTAGCAGCAGCCGAGCTATTGTGCCACTAAATTGACAATATATATATATATATATATATGAATTCTAATGATAATGTTATTATTCTCTCATCTACTAGTAATAAATTATTTATAAGCAATGAATTATCTATAAGGGTTCTATCTCCCCTCTAACAACCCTGCAATCAAAGACCCAAAGCTCCCCTCCAATGTTATAAATATCAAGTTATATCTCCCCCTTTCAATTCATTTTCAACTAACTCACATACTTGCTAGAATGTTAGAATCATTTGGTTTTACAAGTCGTGAATTTGAATTTCTACTAACAAATACATACATACATACATACATACATACATACATACATATATATATATATATATATATATATATATATTAAAAATAATAGACGGTTAAAATTAAAATATTTAAAAATTCAAATTAAAATCTAGGCTAAATTACAATTTTGGCCATTTATAATTTCAAATCCGTGATTGTGGAAAAAATTAAAAGAAATGAAAAATAAAAAAATATCTTAATAGGAAGTGAACTCATGATATTCACATATAAAACAATAAACTACAATGATACTTATTTTATTTAGTTAACTACATTAACATTGTTTCATATGTATCATTAATTAATAGTTATTTTTTCTTCAAATTATCAAAATTTATAAATTAAAAATGTTTAATATATAAATATTTTTAATTTTATCTTATATTACTTTATATGTTTTTATTTTGATTTTTTTACATTTTTTTATTTTACCAATTTATAATTAAATTTTATAAACTAGTATGAAAATTATTTACATAATCTTTTTTGCAAATTTATTTTAATATACACATTATTTTTACTCTAATTATCTATACTAATATCAAAGAGAATACTCCCATTTGATGTCTACATTTTATTGGACAGTTTTATCTATAAGCCACTTAAGTTTTTCAAATTTTTCCTATAACTTACACTAACTTCACACTACTTCTATGTTACTACTTTTTTTATTAATTATATTTGACTGCTATTTTTTATTTTATTATTATTTAAAATTTTAGAGAGGCATATTGCCCTAGTTTACATAAAATTAAAAGGATTTATATATCTAATATATTTTTTTAATTTACAAATTTTGATAATTTTTAAAAAATTAATAACCCTTGACTAATAATACATAAATAATTAGAGTAAAAATAATTTACATATTAATGTATGAAATATATTTATAAATTGGTCAAATAAAAATAAAAATATTGAAACAATTCAAATTAAAACATATAAAATGATATAAAATAAAATTAAAAAGATATATATACATACATACATATATATATATATATATATATATATATATATATATATATATAATGTCTTGAAGTATAATGTTAAAACATTAAACTAAATATAGTGTAATGATCAAAATAAATAATATAATATAAAAACGTAAAATATAATAAATGATAAAATAAAATAAACTAATCATCTATCATTATTAACATGTTGAATGATGTATAATGCTAAAATAATAAAATAAATAAATTAACAGTTAAATTAAACAACAGAATAAGAAAATTTAATAAAGAGGTTAATAATAAATAAATAGTTTTTCGGTAAAAGAAAAAAATATTTAAAAAAAATATAAAACCCAAAAACTACTTAAAAAAAACTTATTTGTCAAACAATAGTTTAAACCATAATTGAATGCCATTATTGTAGATTTGTTCTGTAGAAAAACATTAGTATTAGGGTAAATAACCACTTTTGTATGTAATTCGTTGACAAATGCGTTCCTGAAATATAAAAATATAAAATTTAGTTCTCGAAAGTGTAAAAAGTGCGACAAATATATCCGACCATTAACTTTTATCTGTTGCGGTTAATAAAATAGCCTAAGTGGTACGAAGAGACGAATTTATCACTGAAATGATTGCTAACGTGACCATCTCTAATGGCCAACATAAGGGCATATTTATCATATAATATTTTTTTTACTTTTCGTCTTCCTACTCCGCTAACAAATGCATCCCTGAAAGATGAAAATTTAAAATTTAGTCCCGAAAGTATAAAAAGTGCAACATATATATCAGGATGTTAATAGTAGATTATGACTAATTATTATAATTTGGAAAAGTTTATGATTGTGACAACAGGATTGAATTAGTAATTCAATATTTTTTTTAACTTAACTCATCTCAAATAACAAACAAAAGTTAGTGTATATTTAAAATTTCGATTTGGTTGTTAAGTGAAATTCAGATCATAGAATTAAGGTTAAAGAGGTGAAAATAAAAAAAAATTAAATAAGAAAAAATATAATAAATAATTATTTTGGTATTTGCTTTATTAACTTTAAATTAATGATAAAAACTCGTAAATTAAATTGAGTCTAAAAGAAAAAAAATATTCGTTTTATAAACTCGTAAATAATTTTTTTGTACTCCTATGTTTGAAGAAAGGTTCAAGTAAAAAAAAAAATGCTTATTGTAAATCATTATAGTTAAATTAGGTCCATGAATAATTTTTAGGGAAACTTGCAATTGCAATGACACTTTTAATTTGTAAAAAACACTCACCTCCTTTGGAATTATTTTTTAAAGGTTATGATTTTTTAAATGAGTAGTCAATAAAAAATAATTGTGTATGATTTAAAAAAATTAATTTAAAAATCAACAAACTTATATTATAATTTGTAATTTGATGTCATTGCATATACTAATAGACATTTATATTTTATTATGAAAAATTTGTAAAAAAAAAACAATTAAATAAATATTGTTTGATTAAACAAAAAGAAAGATTTTCTTATCGTTTTACAGTAAAGTTTTTTGTGTTACTAGCTTAAAGATTATAAAACGGAAACAAACACCCTCGTCGCAATCATTATAAATTTTTCCAAATTATAATAATTAGTTACAATTTACTATTAGCGTTCGGATATATCGCACTTTTTACATTTCAGGGACTAAATTCTTTATTTTCATCTTCCAGAGACGCATTTTTCAGCGGGTGAAAAGACGAAAAGTCAAAAAAATATTATATGACAAATATGCCCCTAGGCTAAGAATTAGAGATGTTTAGGTTGACGATCATCTCAGTGACAAATTCGTCCCTATGTGCCTCTTAGACTATTTTATTAACGGTCACGCATGAAAGTTAGAAGCCGGATATATTTGTTGTACTTTTTTTCATTTTTCAAGGACTAAATCTTGTATTTTTATACATCTATTAGTAAATTACATATTGAGGAAAAAAAGTAATTATTTACGAATTCTCCTTTTGCTACCGGTATTACCAAAGCTCAACCACATTTTCTTCCCAATGGTTAATATCTCCTCCCAATCCCCCAATTCGCCAAAGACCACCTTTGCGCCTCTCGACCGATCAACAACATGACCCACTAACTGTTACTCTCTTACCCTCAGGGACCCCGAAGTATCCTACCCACTCCAAAGTCATTCAACTGCAACTATACCCATGTGCTCCGAGTTGAATGACTCTAACTCATTCTTGGTTCATGCAATGGCTTGTATCATACAGCGTATCTGGCGTTGTGGAACCCTTCAATCAGATTCACATCGAAAAGATTGATGACCGGTTTATTACCCGGTGAGGGTTTTCGTACTTTTCATGGCTTTGATTATGATGCAGTAATTTGCAAGTACAAGTTGTTATTAGCCACGAGAGTTCTCTCGATGAAACTGTGACGAAAATATATATGTTTGATGTGGATTCTTGCAATAAGGTGATTCAAAATTTGCAGTTGGATCCGCACCCGATCCGTGGCTAGGGAAATTTGTGACTAGCACCCTTAATTGGATGGTGCCTAAGATTGGTGTAAGTGATGAGAAATTGGATTTTGTGACGGATACTAAGTGGTGATTCCTGGTGAGAAATGAGTGATTTGTCCCTGGAAATTGATGTGTCAGGCTCTGCACTTTGTGCATATCAGAAGATGGTATTGCTCTGTTCAAAACTACAGCTTCCAACATAGTTGTGTATAACTCAAATGATGGTAGGTTGGATTTTCTTAGGATTTGGGGTAACCTTTGGAGTTACCTAGAAAGTTTGGTTTCACCATGATGTTAAGATCTATCATCTTTGCTGCTTATTCTTCATGACCTTGGAAATAGCTTTTTCTTGTATGATTAATGTTGGCAGTTTGTTGTGTTTCTTATTCTTCATGACCTTGGAAATGTTCTTCAATATGGCTTTAAAAGATTGCCTATCATGTCATTTTTTCATCTTCCTCTCATGAGTTTGACTTGCTAAATTGATTTATTCATCCCAAAATCTAAACAAAAAAAAAAAAACTAATGAGTTGCATGTTAACTCGTTGGCAAGTGTACCAAATTTGTCACAAGTAGTAAAGTACTCGGAAGTCCGAGTGTCGAATCCACAGGGACTTTGTTTGTACTTAGATTAATGCAAACCCAATTTAAAAGAAATAGATAAATAATTTAAAATAAAAATAAGAAAATATAGTAGATAAGACAAAGATTTAAAGATGAAAATAAAAGATTTAAATTAAAAGATGATAAAGATAGAAGATAAAGAAAATAAGAAAAATAAAAGATTAAGATAAAGATAAGAAAAGATAAGATAAGAAAAATAAAAGATAAAAATAGAAGATAAAAGAAATAAAATCAGAATATGATAAGGTTGGGACCTGGACGTATGAGTTTATGATTTTTCTTTATCAATTTAGGTGATTCTGTTCTACCCTGTTCAATTACTTGCCCCTGATTCCTCACGATGACAAGCCTGTTTTATTTATCTATCTTCCAAATTCCTTTGCAAAGACTTAACAAATAAAATGCATGAAGTATGAATTCTAGATGTTTGCAAGAATGCATGGGCATAAAATTATCATTCTATTCCTAGCAATGATTTTCTTATGAAATCTTTTCTTTTTGTTCTATTAGAAGTTACCCTCTTCCGAGCATCTAACCCCTAAAACCAATGTATGCATACCTTCTTTAAATCTTATTCTTATTTAGAAGCTACTCTCTCCCGAGCGTCTAACCCCTAACAGAATATAAAGATGAATAATGCAAGATAAAAGGAGAAAAAATATTAGAATAGAAAACACCTTTACATTGATAAATAGTGAGTACATCATATATCGCTTGGCTTTTAGGCCTGACAGGCCCTAACTAGAGGTTTATCCACTCATGGCCATTGAGGGCTTTACAATGGATGGGGTATAAGAATTGATGGGATAAGAGGGGTGAAAGTAAGAAATGGAGTAAATGAAACCCCTAGGAGAGGGGGTTCTGGTGTTGTTGTCCTCCTTGGCTTGACTCTTTTTTTTTATAATTGTTGGAGTGGACTTGGACCTGATACTAAAAATCTTCCTTTTTTGATATTTTTGATATCTTTTGGATTTATTTTTCTTTTAATCATATCTTCCTGAGACTTCCTGATATTTTGGATATTTTCTCTATCTTTTTCTCTTTTAATCTCTCATTTTTATGTCTGCAAGTCATAAATAAGAAAAATATCAATTCATATCATTTAATACAAAAATAACTGCTAAATAAATATTTTCAAAGATATTTTCAATATATTTTTATTAGCAAAATAGCTCATATTTAGCCGTTATCATTGCATTACTGTGCACTACATTGGCAACCGATATAATTTATTGAAACTCCTAAGTGTGTCTAAATTACAGCTAGAGATTCAATTCGTAAAGCAAAATACATCAATGGCGACAAACCTGGAAAAGGGGGAAAAAGAAGGTGAGGTAGGAGGTTCAAGATGGAACAGGTTGCCCTTTTTGGCGATGTATTCATTGTCACAGTCTAGATGTTTGTTGTTTACTTACTCTTGTTGGGAATTGGATTTTGGGATGGAGGAAGTGAAGAGGATATGCCAAATTATCCCTGTAACATCTAAAGTAGCTTTTCCCGGGAGATTCCTCTTGGATAGGATTCAACAGAATCTTAGGAAGTGGACTATTGGGATGGTTGATGATGGATTAAACTGTTTGTTTTGCCAATAAGTTGATAAGGAATTGGTTGAACATCTAATGTTCTCGCAAGTTTTCGTACCAAGTGTGGAAGGAATGTTACTCATGGATAGGAGTAAAAGTGATGCTACCTAAAGATCCTACAAGTCATTTCTGGCAGCATAGTGGGTTCACTATTAGAAAATACACTTTCAACATCAGTTATTTAGAACATTCTATATCGGTTCTAAAACCGATGTTGAATGTATCAATGTTAACATCGGTTTTGTAAAACCGATGTTAACATATATATGACAACATCGGTTCTCTAAATACCCGATGTTAAACACAATGAACAACAGCAAAAAAAGTGTACGCATGATGAACGTTGACATCGATTTTGCAGTAAAACCGATGTTAATATGTTATATTAACATCGGTTTTCTACGATAACCGATGTTAATATATTCCATTAACATCATTTTTGCTAGAAAACCAATGTCAACGTTGATGATGCATACACTTATTTGGTGTAGTTCTTTGTGTATAACATTGGTTATGTGTAGATAACCGATGTTAATATTCAAATGTTCACATCGGTTATTTATAACTAACCGATGTTAATGTACAAGAGTTGACATCGGTTATCTACAGATGATCGATGTTAAAATACAAACGTTGACATCGGTTATACACAAATAACCGATGTTAATATACAAACGTTAACATCAGTTGTCTATTACAACCGATGTTAAGGTTCATGTCGACATCGGTTTTTATAAATAACCGATGTTTTTTATCATATTAACATCGGTTTTTGTTAATAACCGATGTTGTTTTCAAGTATTTTTTTTATATATACTTTTTTTTTACAGTAAACCCAAAATTGTAATTGTCAAATGCAATTTCAAGCCCAATTCACAGCAAATAAACATTTTATTCTGCTTTCAAGCAGTTTTAATGATAATAAACATCAAATAATTGATTTATCATAAAGAACAATCATCAAATGAATTCAATGTTCATATTACATAGAAAATGTAAAAAATGTTAAACCAAAGTAAACTAAGGAAAAAACCACTGTCCCTAAATCCTAGGTCTGATCTCTAACTCGAAGATAAAACTGTGCCCACTGGATCCGCAATGTCTTTAATCTCTCTGGCTCCAATGGTCTAGGATTGTTAAAATACTACATGATGAAATAAATCATAATAAGTTAATAATGTAATAGAAATTATAAATAAATCGATTTTGTTTAAAATAAACTTACCGCTTCCCAATTATTCCTAAAAGTTCCTAAAATGATGGTGGACATCCAGTGCATCACATAGTAGTCGCACTCAGTACTTCCGTTTTGTCTATTACACTAAATACATAATGAAATTTGGATATTAATTAAACAACTAGTGTACAGACACATAAAAAAATATATATAAGTGGAAGTTTTATGTAAATGACGTACCTTGACGACAATCCACCTAGCAGAAGCCTTTGATTTAGGCTGTGGAGCATCATCAAGACCTTTTAAAGCACTGTTTCAGATGAGTAACAATTAAAAACTGGTGTTGTACGTTGAGGTATTACAATGCAAATGTTTTGAAAAGAACACTAACCTATTAATAATCCCCTTAAGGTAGTTGTCTGGCCTGTTATGCAATGAACAAAACCAGACAACTAAGTGTTCCTTGGGCAGGATGACCACCATCTGCCAGTGTCCGCTGCAGTGGAACCTAAAATGGGTTAGTACATTAGTAAACATTAATTAAATTTAGTTATTTTGTGACTTACCCATTTAGGTAGGCTCCAAGATAGACATCGCGTTGTGAACTATGCATCCAACTCTTTATGTAACTTTCAGACTCAAACTACGATTGCCCAGACCTCTGAATGGACTGTGGCTCAAGGAATCCATAGATATCATAATTCCCCACTTGCATACATGTTTCAGTGAGATGCCTGTTTATGTTAAGTCAAAGTTAAATATTTATGAATTGAAAGCAATAACTTAGGTAATAAAAAGTAATATATAATGACTTACAGAATCCACAACTGTAACACTGATATGTTGAGACATTGACCACCGTGTGCGATTTTGGAGAGGTCTTCATGCTTTATGTAGAGGGGGAAATCTGGATTAAAGACCCCGAACACGGTGGCATCCCATCTAACCTGATAAGGCCTCAAGAAAAGCTCTGGGATGGTCAATGTCATCAGATAAAGCGGATCATCGACCTCCGGATCGAGCTTCGGAGGTGGTTTTTCCGGAGACACAGCTACCTGTTCATGAAACAAAGTTAAATAGGCTAATTTGAGGCACACTTAATGAATTAATTTAAAAAGAAGAAACATATAGTAAGGACAATAAGTACATGCTGTGATAAAGACTTGACCAGATGTGTCGGCCAAGCAAGGAAGGTGTGAAGTGTCTGCCCCACTAAGGAAACCTCATCAGTGGGTACAGGAACTGGAGCATCTGCATCTGTAACCTCCTTCACACTCACCTTTACTTGGCCAGGCAACAAAGGAGTGTTATGAACAACAGTGGATCCCTCATAAACTCTCCCCATGGCAACCAGACGGGTAGGATCTACTTCTATGTACAAGCCGCACCTGTCAGAGTCACCCGTCTCAGGATCGTTTCCTTAGGGATCAACACAACTCCCATTTGTGCTCACTCGAGGACCGGAGGGACCAACCAGAGGCTTAGGAGGCACTGCAAGTCCCTGAGATTGCATCTGCGACTGAAGCTAGGACTGCATGTGGCTGAAGGATGCCATGACCCGCCTCGTCACTTTCTCTCTGATGGACTCCTCTAGCTAGTCCCTGATTTGTTGGGTCAGCTGCTGCAATTCATCAGAAGGCAAGGAGGAAGCGTTGCGGGACGTCCGTGGAGCCGATCCAAAGTATTGCTTGATGGTGTCACCGGCTCCAGCAGCACGAACACGTCCAGGGTGCTCTAGACGTCCAATAGCAGCGGCGAGAACATCCTGACGTCCATGGGGGACGAACGATCCCTGTGTTGCCTACTCCTCAAAGGAATCCTGCACAGAAAACACACAGTGGTACATGGCATTCTCAAAATATTGAAATATAATTGTAATGGTTAGTTGAAAATGACTTACAATCTTCTCAGCGATTTCCTTTGCGGCCTCAGTCGTCATCTCCCCTGTCTTCTTCGTGCGGGCCATCTTCCACTTCACGTGGCGTCTGACCGGGGATGGAGGGTCGATGACGCCATCAACGCTTCCTGACTGTGCAGCTTCCTCCAGCTTCTTCTAAGTCTTCTCATCCAGGAGCTTCTGCTCCAAATAATCATAACCCCCACGAGACAAAACGTGGGGGGTAGTATTCTGCTTCTGGATGGCCTATGCCTTGATGCACACATCCTGAAAAAATTAAACAATAATGTTTGAAATGGGTAGAATGAAGTATAACAATATCATGTTTAATATGAAAAACAACTTAAATGGCAAGGAACATACCTCCCAAGAAGGGTCTCTGCGAGTCTGGCAAAACTGGGCCCACTTTTCCTTGCTGATGCCGTATTTCTCACAGACAGTGTCCTCGACACCGTCCTGATCGGCTGCAAGGGCCCATTCCCTCGTGAGGTCTGATTTAAACTGCCTCCATCTCTCCCCCACTATCTGCAGTAACTTCCTCTTCGTCCTACTGTCAAAAGCCTCTAGGATATCAAATTCCGTCTGACAACATCAAATAAAGTTTATTTGTTACAATAATGTATTTTTTGGCTATTAATTAAACAAAATCAAATAAGAAAAGAAAAATACCTGAATATCCTCCCAAATCAGGTCCTTCTAAGCAGTAGGGACCTCTTTCCAGTTCTCGTAGGTGACGTCCACCTTATCACGCGCCACAATCCCCAAATATGTTCTTAATTTCTTCCTGTGGGGACCGTCGGCCTTCCCGGTAACAGGATCAACATGCACCACTAGTCTCTCAACACCAGGTGGTCTAGTGGACAACGATCGTAGACGTGAGGCTTTGCGTGTCCGCTTCACGGCAGACGGCGAAGCCGATGCGTCCGAAGGAGAAGGTGTGGAGGCAGGTGGATTAGTCAAAAGAGGATCAGTCATAAGTTTTTTTTGGAAGGAAAAAGTATAATATTATTAATAAAACATAACAGTACCAGAGGTACGGAGGAGATCAGATACAAGACATCCAAGGTGCCACCTTCGAAAAACATAAAACCCAACAAAACCCCACCACAGAAGGAGACAAGACAAATTAACCAAAGGACTCCGAAAGATTGGTAGACCAATGGTTAAATAAAGTATTGAAACCTTTCTCAGTAGCTTTTAACCAAGACCAAGCAAGAAATAAAGCATCATCCATGACTTTGGGAAGGTCAAAAGGGGTGCTTGAAAGTGATTTAGTTGTGCTTTTTAATTGTGATTTGGGGTACCCATGTTATAAAAAGTCTATTACATGTAATCAACAGTCAATGTATGTTTGATGGAATATAAATACTATATCTTCAGAAATACACATGTATATGGCATCCTTAGGACTTCATCCAGCTGATGTTTGTCGCCAGTTTCATCATCCACCACCCTTTTCTTCTCTGCCTTCTCACGTTTGTTGTTGTTAAACCCATATTTATGCCTTCTTTCCTTCATGTCTTGTTTTATCACAAATTTAGCCGAATTTCCTATCTTCGGCACAGTTGAATCTCCTGTCTTATTCTCCAATGACACACTTTGATGGCCTGTATCTCTTTTCTTCGTATGTTCTAGTGCTTCAGCTTCAGAATACAAAAAGCAATCTGCATTTTCCAGTGATCACCAAAAGCTTCTGCATCAGCATTAACACTCTCCACCCTCTTTGGTTTATGCTTCTGTGCTGCATTCCGTGCTTCCTCCTTATAAATCTCAGATTTATTAGAGGTTGCACTAGAATGATCAGCACCAATCTGTGCTTCTTCCTCGTCTACCAGCTCAATATCTTTCCTTTCAACTTTTGTTTTGTAAATTACAGTGTAGTTCACAAAAGCAAAGGTGAAACGAAAGATATTGAGCTGGTAGAGGAGGAACAGGCACGAATTGGTGCTAATCCTTCTAGTGAGACCTCTAATAAATCTGAGAATTATAAGGAGGAAGCATAGAATGCAACACAGAAGCATAAACCAAAGAAGGTAGAGAGTGTCAATGTTGATGCAGAAGCCTTTGGTGATCACTGGAAAATTCCGATTACTCTATGCATTCTGAAGCTAAACCACTAGAACATACGAAGAAAAGAGATACAGGCCATCAAAGTGTGTCATTGGAGAATAAGACAGGAGATTCAACTGTGCTAAAGATAGGAGATTCGGCTAAAGTTGTGACAAAACAAGACATGAAGGGAAGAAAGCATAAATATGGGTTTAACAACAATAAACGTGAGAAGACAGAGAAGAAAAGGGTGGTGGATGATGAAACTGGCGACGAACATCAGCTGTATGAAGTCCTAAGGATACCATCTAAAAGAAAATACTGATGCCTCAATCAGAGAAAAATGTAGCTGTCACTTACTTGCTTTGGTGACCTCTGTCTCTGCAGAAAATTACATTAGACGATGTTAATCAATTCTCCTTCATCATGATCATTTCGATTAGCATGAACATCGTCAGCTTCTTCTTCTCCGACAACGTTAGGAGTGATTTAAGCGGTCAAAGGACTAACATAGGTGTTAATGTATGAATCATCATCTTCTACATTAACACCAATTGTTTTGCCCTGCAGAACCACGCACCACCTTTCATCACAAGGGTCTTGCACGTAAAATACTTGTCTAGCTTGTTCTGCCATAATGAAAGGGTCATTGTGGAAACCAAGTTTCTTTAGGTCTACCAACGTAAATCCTATATCATCGGTGCGCACACCGGTGTTGCTGTCAACCCATTTACATTTGAAAACACATACCGTAAATTTGACATAGTTAAGCTCCCAAATTTCATCAATGAACCCAAAGTAAGGGATGGAAGCTACACAAGGATTGGCGTCATTGACACTTGCAAAGTGTTGAGATTCAGCCCTTAGGGTGACCCCGTTGTTCTGCATTGTACTTTTGTCATCTTGTGCTTTTGTGTAAAATGAATACTTGTTTATGTCGTATCCTTTCCAGGTTATAACATTTCTTTTAGGCCCATCTGCTAGCTTTCTTAATGTTTCTGAAGCATTCTCATATGCAAAGATTGTATCTTTAAACCAATCACAGAAAGTCGTGTTATGCTTTTTCAACACCCAATTCTTTGACATTTTCGGATTATTCTGTTTGACTAAAGCTTCATGCTAAACTATGTATGGCAAAACTTCATTATTGTTGTTCAAGACATACAAGTGAGCTTGTAACAAATCTTCTACACTTGGAGTGATCACATGCAGTCCTCTTGAACCCTTACCACCCACTCTGTCATCATGCCGAGACTCAGGAAGCCCAACAAGTTTAGCCTTCTCTAAGTATTCTGAACAAAATTCAATGGCTACTTCTGCAATGTACCTCTCTATAATAGATGCTTCTGGACGACATAGATTCTTTGTATACCCTTTTAAGATCTTCATGTATCGCTCAACCGGGTACATCCATCGTAGATAAACAGGACCACAACATTTGATTTCTCTGACAAGATGCACAATCAAGTGAATCATGATGTCAAAGAAAGTAGGGGGAAAATACATCTCCAACTGGCACAGTATAATTGCGGCCTCATTTTCCAACTCATCAAACTTGACTAGATCAATGACTTTGCTACATATAGCATGGAAGAAAAAGCACAGGTGAGTTATCGCTAACCTGACTTTGTTTGGCAAGATGTCTCGTATAGCCACGGCTAACAATTGTTGCATCAGCACGTGACAATCGTGAGACTTTAACCCTACAAGCTTAAGCTCCTTCAACTGCACAAGGCTCTTAATATTTGAAGAGTATCCTTGTGGAACCTTCACCCGACGAAGACACTGACAAAAACTTATCTTCTCCTTCTTGGACAAAGTATGGCGGGCTGGGGGTAAGTAAATTTTCTTCCCATCAGACCTTGGATGCAATTGTGATTGTATACCCATATCAGCTAGATCTTGACAGGTATTCAAGCCATCCTTCATCTTGCCTTGAATGTTAAGGAGCGTCCCAACCACACTGTCACAAACATTTTTCTCCACATGCATAACATCAATACAATGTCTAACGTCAAGATTACACCAGTACGGAAGATCAAAGAAAATGGACCTTTTCTTCCATATGCAACTCTGACTTTTATCCTTCTTTTGGGTCTTCCCAAATACAGTATTCAAGTGTTGAACCCGCTGATATACCTGCTCACCAGTCAACGGTATCGGTGCAATATCATGCTCTTGACTTCCATTAAAAGCTTTTTTTAGTCGTCTGTAAGGATGATTGGGTGTTAGAAAGCGGTGATGCCTACTGTAGACTGTTTTTCTCCCTTGTTTAAGTTGTATGTAACTTGTGTTTTCTTCACAGATGGGGCATGCATGATGACCCTTAACACTATAACCGCTGAGATTCCCATATGCTGGAAAGTTATTAATGGTACAAAAAAGCATTGCACGCATTTCGAACGTCTCCTTGTGAAACGCATCAAACACTACAACGCCCCCGTCCCACAACTTTCTCAGATCTTCAACCAACGGACTTAGATAAATATCAATGTCATTTCCTGGCTATCTTGGGCCCGATATCATCATAGACAATGTCATGTATTTTCGCTTCATGCACAACCAAGGAGGCAAATTGTAAATTACTAGCAAAACTGGCCATGAACTGTGTTGAGTGCCTAAGGTACCATATGGATTCATTCCATCACTGGCTAGTCCAAGTCGAAGATTTCTTGGCTCTTTCCCGAAATCCAGATACAAACCATCAATCTTCTTCCACTGCGAGCAATCAGCCGGATGACGGACCATTCCATCAGAAATCCTTCCATTTGCATGCCATGTAAGGTCTTTTGTGTCATCCTCATTAGAAAAAAGACGCTTAAACCTTGGAATGATTGGAAGATACCATAAAACCTTCGCTGGGGGGCCCTTGTTGGAGTTTTCATCAGAACTGCTTTCCTCTTCATCCTTCACTTTGTACCATGAAGTTCCACAGATAGGGCATTTCGACATTTCTTGGAATTCATGCCTGTACAGTATGCAATCATTGGGGCAAGCATGAATCTTCTGATACTCCATACCCATCAGACACAATATCTTTTTCGCCTTATAGTAACTTTTAGGCAACGTGTTGTCCTCTGGAAGCAGATTGTGCACTACCTCAAGCAGTGAGGTGAAACTTTTGTCACTCCACCCATACCTGGCCTTCACATTAACCAGACTTAACACAACAGACAACAGGGTTAAGGAATTCTTGCACCCTGCATACAAAGGCTTCTTTGAATCACTCTACAATCCTTCATACACAGGGGCGTGTGCTTGCTAGAAAGACTCTTGTCCAAGGTCACGAATCATGTCCTCCAACCGATTTCCCATTTCTACATCAAACGGTTCAGATTGGGACCCACTCTGCATGTCTGTGACTTCACCATGCCATATCCACGTCTTGTAATTCTTCTTAATCCCATCACACAATAGATGGTCCCGTATGTCATCGAGTACTTGTCGTCTTCCATTCAAACAGTTGATGCAAGGACAATAATATTTTCCTTCTTCATTCGGTCGACCTCTTTCTGAAGCAAATTGCAAGAACTGTTCGACGCCATCCTCATATTCTGGGCTCATACGACTTTCATTCATCCAACTTCGATCCATCTAAGCAATTCCATGCATGAAAATCCCACTTTTTTATTTATAGGTGCGGCCCTATCCCATTTAGGAAAACTGTCTTTTATGTTAGCTTCAAACGTCAGGGTTACCATTATTTACAAAAATTTGACTAAATTTCGGCAGCATTTCGCATTGGTCTCCAAGTACACGACATGACATCGGTGAAATGAATTTCCCGATAATCAAGTATGCACTCAGAGAACAATTTGAAATGCATTGAACCGAAATTTAATCAAATTAATGAAAATAATAATAACCTTCACGAATGAATCTAACATAAAAATAACAGTCTCCCCAAACTGTCCAAACGGACAATTCAAGACTAAATACAATGACTAATGCAAGCTGTCTGCAAGAGTCATTGCATTCAGTCTCAAACAGGAATCTAAGGTTCACTCAGCATGAACAACAATTGTTTATATAGCAAATTACACTGATCACATACAAGAACATACAAAAGGTAAAATTCAATTACAGGCAAATATAGACATCAGCAGTTGTTTATGTATCTAATTTAAAATGCTGGGTTTGAAGGGTGCTTATGCTTTATTATTGTAGTTAGGTATATATGTGTGTGTGGGTGTGTTTGTGGTTCCTTTAGGTTTGACACTGCACAAACTCTTGTGTCAAGGTTCCTTCAAGTTTCTTCTTTTTTCGAGGACGAGGGTGAGAGCCCCGTCGAGTCTGATGAAACAAAAGTCCAAACTTGGAGCTGTGTGTGTGTGTGTGTTTGTGGTTGGGTGTGTGTTTGTGGTTGGGTGTGTGTATGAATATTTGAAACGATGAACAACATTGCTAATCCAAAATTGATTTTCTCCACTTTTCAATGTTTTTAGGTGAACAAACAAATTATGTCACATAGAAAGTGGGAATATAATTCAGGGTCGAACACGTACAAGAGAAAGCGACTTAGTACTGCTACCAGGAAAGGATTATTACTTATTAGCACCACGACTAAGATGCCAAGCCAACCATTTATTTCACCAAAAGACTAGTAGAGAGGTGGAGCTAGGTGAAGATTGATAACTGATAGAAGGGAATCAATCAAAAAGGCCATGCCATGGCCTGGCATTCTTTGGAATGACTATGGTGTGAATTGGCATTATACTGACTTTGGATGCAAACAAGAGATGCTATTGTTTCCCTTCAAAGCTCAAGTACCAAACGAATATATATGTTGTCATTTCAACGATACATCCCTAAATTTAGCTTCTTCCGCACGGAGTGAAAAGGGTTTAGGAGGGACCAAGATAAGATAAAAAGAGTTAAAGAGAATGGTCACTTTCCAAATTAAGTTATTTAACTTTTATTCTTAAATAATTTCATCGTCTAGGATCAAATTCAATGTGTGAATGTGTGTGTGTGTGTGTGGGGTGGGGGGGTGTGTGGGTGTGTGTGGGGGTGTGTGTGTGTGTGTGTGTGTGTGTGGGTGGGTGGGTGTGGGTGTGTGTGTGTGTGTGGGGGGGGGGGGGGTGTGTGTGTGGGTGGGTGGGTGGGTGGGTGGGTGGGTGGGTGTGTGTGTGTGTGTGTGTGTGTGTGTGTGTGTGTGTGTGTGTGTGATAGCAAAATTGAATGCAGTATAAAGGTGTTGAAACCAAATAGAAATTCAGCTACAACATTGAGCTAGGTGTTGAAACCAAATAGAAATTCAGCTACAACATTGAGCTTATGTTTGGTTCTTCTTGTATTTTATTGCAATTGCTTTGCTTTCAGTCTATGAGCATGTTTCTATGTTGTCTAGATTCTTGAAAGGGAGCAATAATAATGATGCAATACCATGAGATCTTGGCTTTCATCAATATGTCATGTTAGTAAACTTAATTTCAGATTTATTAAGCACTTTTGGAAGGATTTGAAGCCTTAGTTTCTAAGGTAGTGTGCCAGGCTTTGTGGGGTCACTCAAACTTTGACTGGGAATCAGTCCCTACTGTGAATACTGCTGGAGGGTTACTGTGTGTCTGGGGTCCTAAGCCTTTTAGGGTCTTTGATGCTTGGCTGTCTAACAAGGATTACACTAAGGTGGTTAGGGACTGCTGGTCTGCAAATCAGCATATGGGTTGGGGGGGTTATGCATTAAAATGCAAACTTCAGAACCTCAAACATAGGCTAAAAACCTGGAGCAGAGATAATTGTGGAGACCTGGGCAACAAGGTGAAGCAAACTCAGAAAAAGCTGAATGACCTGGAGAATTCTCTTATAGCTCACCCCTCTGATCAACAAGTCCAACAACTCAAGAAAATACAGTCTGACCTATGGGAGCAGTCTTTTCTTCATGAATCAATAGTGAGACAGAAATCTAGAAGCAAATGGATCAAAGAGGGTGATGGTAACACCTCTTATTTTCACAAAATTATAAATTTTAGCAGAAGAAGGAATGCCTTGAGGGGGCTGCACATTGAGGACAGTTGGGTAGACAAACCTGCTATGGTTAAGGCTGCAATCCTCCAGCATTTCCAAGGCAGATTTGCTGAACCTTCCTTAAACAGACCCAATCTAGATGGGGTTTCCTTCAATGTTTTATCCAGTAACCAGAGAGATATGATGGGGTTTCATGAAAGGTGGATCGGATGGATAATGGGCTGCCTTTCATCAGCATCCATATCTATTCTAGTGAATGGAAGCCCAACTGAAGAATTTTTATCTTTTATTGTTTGCAGAAGTGGGGAATCGACAATTTCAACAAATGGTAATGTAGAAACCAGGACTAGTAAGTTTTTTTTCTTTCCCACTTTTGCATACATGTCATCTTCTTAAGCTAACTTTTAAATTTGAAATTCACCATTTATATTTTAGTTCACTTAGGATAGGAAGTATTAGAAAACTGTAGTCGAGAGAATTTTGAGAAACTCAAGCTAAGTGTTCAAGAGACTGAATGTGTATTCTCATCAATGATAAGCTAGTAGAGAGAGGTTTATATATGAAGAGAAAATGAGTGGGTCGTTATCACACTGTTACAATAGCAAAGCCTGAGACAGATGCAACTGTTATGACTAATACTAACATACTAATAGCAACTGACCTGTACCAACAGATGAGGCTGCCCCATACAGACCAGTATACACTAATAATCCTCCCTCAAGCCCAGGGAGGATGAGATAATTTTGCTTATTAATTCCAGAAACTGAGCTTGGCTTTTAATTTCAAAAAGAGAGTAGGAGATAGGGTGGTAGAAACTTGAAGCTTGGGAAGTAGTGTTTGAATCCATAAGATTTCTGAGGTAGCTGAAGCAAGGCTGCAGTATTCAACTGCAGTAGGTGGCCACAACAGTTTGCTTTTTGTGCTACTAGGACTAGGAGACTAGATTAGGCCCAAGAAAAATGCACACACTAGAGGTTGACCTATGATCATCAGAATTGGAAGCCCAGTCAGTGTCTCAGTAACATTGAATTTGGAGAGGAGAGTGAGTAGGTGCAGACTGTAAATGGTACAACTTGGAGGAGATGGAACCTTGGAGATATCTAAGGACCTTCTTAAATGCTTTCTAGTATGATTCTAGGGGTTTGTACAAAACTTGACAGACTTTGTTAACAGTGTAGTCAATTTCTGATCTTTCAATGGTTGAATATTCTAAGGTGTTGATAGCTGAACAATATAGAGTAGGATCAGAAACATATTATGAACCCTGTCTTGGGAGTTTTTTTGTCTCCAATCATGGGAGATGAGATGCCATTAGAATTAGTCGTATTGGATTTAGCAAGAAGATTGTAAATATATTGGCTCTAAGTGACAAGTAGAGAACCATCAGAAAGATGCTTTACTTCAATGCCTAAAAAGTAATCAAGATGGTCAAGCTGTTTTAGGGCCAAGACTGATTTCAATCGAGTGATCAATTGTTGAATTAAAATAGGAGAGTTCCCTGTAAAAATAATATATCATCAAAGTAGACCAAAATACTGTGCAGTAACAATGATTGCTATAATTATTAATAGTGTTTCTAATATTCTCACTTGCAGTTTATTTTGAACTTGTCAACAAGGGTCCAACTGCATGATTAAATTTAATAAAATAACAGGTATAGCAAAAACGTAGAAAGAAAACTAGAACTTGTATTGATTCATATTTCTTTTTGGATTTGAGAAATGGATTTAAAAACATATTTTAAGAAAATGGGTTAAACCAATGTTAGAACTGGTTTTGGATTTACAAGTGGTTTTTAACCCAAAATCAATTTTAAAACTAGTATTGAAAGTGGTTTTGGATTGGAAACCATTTTTAAAATTAGTTTGGGTTCTAAACCAAGTTAAAATCTGGTTTGCCAAAAAACCTATTTTGGTTATAGGATTTTACCTATGAGTATTATCATAGTTTTTTTAAATACTTTTATATACCGCATTTGTAGGTTGAGTTTACAAGTCGAGTTTATGGAAATTTCACAAGTTTGATAGCCTCTCTAGATTTTGGTAACCTTAATGTTAAGTAGCATTAATAAAGATAGTGTCCTGAGTCGTCTGCTGCCTGTGCCTTATAAACCTCGAGCCAGTAACAGTGCTTCAATCTCCTCGATGTGGAAATGGTTTGAACTTGCTACCGATAAAGGTTACTATGGCATCATATTCATCTGGTAGGCCCTCAACAATGACATCTAATTACTTGAGTTGAGATAAGATCAACAGCAAACAGGGAATCAATGATGGCTTTGATGCGAAGGAGAAATTTTGAGTGAGAGATTTCCAAGTTTAGTTCTTTTTATCTCAGTGTAAAGTTGTTCAATTGTGAAAATGATTGTGGATTCACTCTCGCAGATGTAGCCCAGATTCATTTTCTCAAGATCATTTGGTCCAGATTCTTGATACCATACAAAAACTATAGTTTAGACTTCAGAGAAATTTGAAAGTGTATTTTAATTTATGATAAGCCAGTACAGAGAGGTATAGGAAGAGAAAATGAGTGGATCACAACCATATTGTTACAATATCAAGGCCTAAAAGCAGATGAAACTGTTCTAACTAATATTAACCATGCAACTCTTTGAAAGTGGAAGCTGCGGAGTGGAGACATGATCAGATTTTGGGAGGACAAATGGCTTGGAGAGAACAGATCTTTAAAGGAAAAATTCCCTACGCTGTATCAAATCTCTAACCAACAACAACAACCTATCAGCCTCTTGGGAAGTCATAAGGAGGAAGGGTGAGAATGGAACTTTAAATGGAGGAGAAACTTATTTGATAATGAAGCTACCATGGCTGCTGAATTCCTAGAGGAAACAGTAGGGCTAGCAGTACAGCAACAAGGAGCAGACTCATGGGTTTGGAAGCAAGACTCGAGTGAAATCTATTCGACCAGAACTGCATATAAGTTTCTGCTGGGGGAAATAAGGGGGGAATCAGAGGATGGGAGTTTCTCGCTTCTGTGGAAACTTAAAATACCACCTAAGGCAAAGGTATTTACATGGAGGCTCATCAAAGACCGTTTACCAACGAAGATGAATTTAAGAGGAAGACAAGTGGAGATAGTTGATCCATTGTGCCTGTTCTGTAACAATTTGGATGAAGATGCAGCGCACCTTTTCTTCAACTGCAGCAAGGTACTTCCCTTGTGGTGGCAGACACTCTCATGGGTCAAATCAGTGGGTGCTTTCCCAAAAGAACTGAAAGACCACTTCATGCATCACAGATCGAAGGCTACACGAACAAAAGATATGAGATGGAGTTGTTGGTGGATAGCCCTCAGAAGGACCATATGGCATCATAGAAACAAGCTAGTTTTTGATAACCAAGCTTTTAACGCAAGTAAGCTGATGGACGATGCGCTCTTTTTACTCTGGTCCTGGCTCAAAGTTATGGAAAAAGACTTCGATACTCATTTCAACCAGTGGTCTTCCAATTTGTCAGATGTATTTGTATAATTAGAAAGGGAGGGTAATGATTGTCACCTCTTCCAAGAGGTGTAGCATGTATGTGTTTGAGTTTGGGGTATAGCTGGGTCTTAATTCTCTGCACCAGCTGTGTTTTAAACATTTATCTGTATCTACTGTACCTCTGGTACTTTCTTATATATATAATATATATTTTTGCTGAGCAAAAAAAAAATTAGCCATGCAGCTGGAAGGGGGGAGCAGCTGGAAGGAGGAAGGGGGGAGCAGTTGGAAGCAAGGAGGAAGGTTTTGCGGAGATTTGGAAGTTGAGGATCCCCAAAAAAATATGCAGTATTTGTGTGGAGATTGTTTAAAGATAGATTGCCAACAAAGAAAAATTTATAGAGGAGGCAAGTGCAGATTATGGAGTTTTTATGTCCTTTTTGTGGCAAGGTGGAGGAGGAGGCATCTCATTTATTCATTCACTGCACTAAAATTCAGTCTATTTGGTGGGAAACTTTGTCGTGGATGAATATTAGCAGTGTTCTTCCTTTAAACCCTCGCTGCCACTTCCTTCAACATTCATTTGTCCAGGTGGCTGGCATAAGGGTTAAGAGATGGCAATGCTGGTGGGTGGTTGTGGTATGGTCCATTTGGCAAATGCGCAATAGAATTGTATTTTCAAATGAAAGCTTCAATGGAAACAAGCTGATGGAGGATGCAATGTTACTAACTTGGACCTGGCTTACAAATTTTGAGAAAGATTTCACAATTAACTTTAACCACTAGTCAAGTCATATTCGACAAGGCTTTTTGTATCACTAGAGGGTAGATTTTTATTGGGGCTTTAGCAGATGTATTAGCCATAATATGGTTCCTAATTAAACTGTATTAGTTTTTTCTAAGGAACCATATCTATGGGATCCTATCTATGTACAAAGTACCTCTGGTACTTCATCACTATTTAGATAATGAAATATTTATATATTTTTGCCGATAAAAAAAAACCATGCAGACTAATAGGAAAGAACAAAATACTAAACATTTATTTAATTAAATCTAATAAAAAATTTACTTCAATCACATTATTTAACAAAATACTTGCAAGGTCTATAACTTCATGAACTAAAGAGAAAATAAAAACGAACAAAATACAAATACATCCAGCAACATCAAATGACTCAAATCCATTACTTCAAAATACAAATACCCAAAGGAACTACAACACAACATATTTTAATTATTAGCAACAAGCATATTCTCATCTTGGTAAGACTCACAATGATGAGAATCATGAAACTGGCCAAATACAGGCTAAAGGCCCAAGTGGAGAAGAACGAAGGCCCAAGTGGAGAAGGACAAAGCCCCCGAGTGGAGAAGGATGAAGGCCCAAGTGGAGAAGGATGAAGGCCCAGAGGCAGAGACACTATCAAGACTATTAATTATTGCTGAAGGCCCAAGTTAAATATGTTTTTTAGTTATAATTTTTATTTATTGTAATTTTGGCCCAAACTATTTAGAAGGCCCATGTCTATTTTTATCTTTTAGTTCAGATACACTATAAGTATTGGTTTTTGTTTTGAATAAAAAAAACTTTTGGCATTTTCATAAAATTGGGTGAGAGTTTCTCTCTGGGTTCCTTGTTGAACCAATATCAGACTTATCAAGGTAATCCTTGTGGCGTCTATCCTGACTTATCTTCCTTCACCGGAAGTGGCATCTACCCAGACTTATCTTCCTTCACCGGAAGTGGCGTCTACCCAGACTTATCTTCCTTCACCGGAAGTGGTGTCTACCCTGACTTATCTTCCTTCACCGGAAGTGGCGTCATCCAAACCTTCGTAGCCTGTATCAAATGATCCGCCCCGTAAGATTCACATCATCTGGTATCAGAGCTTCGGCTCTTGATACAGGTTCTATCCTATCCTATCCTATTTTTTTTCTTTGTAATTTGTCTAGGTTCGTGTTTTTGTCCTTGTTCTGTTATTTGTTTTCTTGTTTGCGTCTTGTTGCATTCTTGTTTGTGTCTTTGTTTCGTTCTTGTTCTTGTCACGTTTGTGTTCTTGTTTCTAGTGTCTTTCAGACTTTGTGTAAAAAAAAAAAATTGTTTGAGTTCTGTTTCAAGTTAAAAAAAAAAGTTGCAGAAATTTTGAAAAAAAAAAGAGAAGAAAAGAAGAAAGAGAAAAAAGAGAAAGTGGGTGTTTGATCTTTGAACACGAAATTGAGGCAGTTAGAGGCTTTTTTTTGGCAGAAAATCGTGTACCAAATCCCGTTATCTAGATTCTCCTCTGAATTCTGAGCGTTTTGATATATAGTGGGCCTCAAACAGACAACCGAAGCAAAAGTTATGAGCATTTGAAGTTTAGTTGTCATATTTGTTATCTATCTGTTATCCTATCTGTTATCTTATTTGTTATCATATCTGTTATCCAAATTAAATCTAATTTGTTATCCCAAATCTGATCTATTATCCAAATCAAATCAAATCAAAATTTTTTATCCAAATCAGATTTGTTATCCAAATCTAATCTGTTATCCAAATCAAATCCAATATGCTATCCAAATCAAGTCCAAGTTGTTATCCCAAATCAAATCTGTTACTCTGATAATTATATTGTCTTTCCTTTTATTTTATATTACCTTGTGTGTCTAATTCGGTCCATCCAGGAACTTAAGAGGGAGTGAGTGGTAAAAGGCAAGAGTGAAAACATCACACAAAAGCCTATATTGATAGCATCAAACACGAGTGAACTACCATTAAAGAGAGAAACACGTGAGTAGAGTGTGGTGAGGTCCTGAATTTTATTTTTTTTTAATTTACTGCAAAATTCTTTGTTCCTTAATCATGGCAAGAGCTGGTGACAATGGTGGTGTATATCATCAATTGGACGAATCTCAGCGCTTATTTCTGGACGCGTGGACTACACAAATGCAACGTTTGTTGAACCGTAACAAAGAAGAGCCCTACAGACGAATAGCCAAATCTTCCTCGTTTACTCTTAAACCTCTATCCCCTAGAAAAGTGTGTGATGACCAAATCAGAATGAGAGAAAAGAGAGAACAAGAGAAAGAAAATAGTGAGGCACCACAAAGGAATATGAAAAAGAAGAGTGATACACCCGAGGAAAAGAGTGATACACAAGAGAGAGAGAGTGATAATTCTAATCAGTTAACTATTTATGTTTCTCCTAGTGTTCAACCCTTATTACAGGAATTTAAAGATGTCTTTCCCAAGGAGATTCCTCATGGACTGCCACCTTCAAGAAGCATAGAACATCAAGTTGATCTCCTTCTACAAGCTTCATTGCCTAACAGGTCAACTTACAAAAGCAATCCCCAAGAGACTCAACGTAAGGATGCACATGCCAAAGTTCAGTATGTGAAAAGATTGTATGACCAAGTGAAGGTGCAAATTGCAAAGAAGAATGAAAGTTATGCCAAGCAAGTCAACAAGAAAAGGAAGGAAGTGGTACTTGAATCCGGTGATGATCCTAGACATTTGAGGACAAATGTTTTCCAAGAAGGAGGGAATGATGAGAATCATGAAACTGGCCAAATACAGGCTAAAGGCCCAAGTGGAGAAGAACGAAGGCCCAAGTGGAGAAGGACAAAGCCCCCGAGTGGAGAAGGATGAAGGCCCAGAGGCAGAGACACTATCAAGACTATTAATTATTGCTGAAGGCCCAAGTTAAATATGTTTTTTAGTTATAATTTTTATTTATTGTAATTTTGGCCCAAACTATTTAGAAGGCCCATGTCTATTTTTATCTTTTAGTTCAGATACACTATAAGTATTGGTTTTTTTTTTTGAATAAAAAAAACTTTTGGCATTTTCATAAAATTGGGTGAGAGTTTCTCTCTGGGTTCCTTGTTGAACCAATATCAGACTTATCAAGGTAATCCTTGTGGCGTCTATCCTGACTTATCTTCCTTCACCGGAAGTGGCATCTACCCAGACTTATCTTCCTTCACCGGAAGTGGCGTCTACCCAGACTTATCTTCCTTCACCGGAAGTGGTGTCTACCCGGACTTATCTTCCTTCACCGGAAGTGGCGTCTACCCTGACTTATCTTCCTTCACTGGAAGTGGCGTCATCCAAAACCTCCGTAGCCTGTATCAAACGATCCGCTCCTACTCAGGTTCGCATCACACAAATAGAGATGCATATACTCACCGATTGTCAATTGTTGTCAGTGTCGAAGATATTCCTAATCAGCACTAATCACTTAGCAGCACACAGAACACAAGCAACAACGAACCATGACAGTGACTAAAGAAGACGAACAAATCACCTGAGCAGCAAAGTAGACATGATATATACAAAGTTAACCAATTGGTTTCAAAACATGACAACAGAGACATACCTTCGATGGCTTCCCTGGGAGTCTTAAAGCCAACCACAAGTGACTTCCAAAATTGATTCCCACCCTTTCCGGGACTCTTTCCTTTCCTAGTTTTCTTCGAGCTGCGAAAGTGAGCAAATGTTAAAACGAGGAACGCCTAATGTAAAAATGAAAGGACGTACCTCAATCGATAAGTGCCAGACTCAAACTCCACAAAGCCAAACTCCACAATGTCGTTGCAGTCATGGAAGTGCAGCCCAGTTTGCGACAAAGACGAACTCAGGCAGAAGGAGAAAGAAGAAGAACGCCCTGGGATTCTTAAGGTGAACCACAATGGACTTCCAAAATCGATTCCCACCCTTTCCGGGACTCTTTCCTTTCCTAGTTTTCTTCGACCTGCGAAAGTGAGCAAATGTTAAAACGACGAACGCCTAATGTTAAAATGAAAGGACGTACCTCAATCGATAAGTGGCAGAGACGAACTCCACAAACACGATCTCCACAATGTGGTTGCAGTCACGGAAGCGCAAGCCAGTTTGCGACAAATACGAACTCAAGCAGAAGGAGAAAGAAGAAGAACGATAGGGTTCGAGCGCGCGGGTTGTGCAATTTTAGATTTTTAATATATAATGATAACATCGGTCTTTTAAAAATAACCGATGTTAACATCAACTAGGTAACATCGGTTTTCTTAAAACCGATGTTAACATCAACTTGATAACATCGATTTTTCCCAAACCGATGTTAACAACAACATACTAACATCGGTTTTTCCAAAACCGATGTTAACTACTCCATAGTAACATCGCTTATTTTAATAACCGATGTTAATATCGAGTAGTTAACATCGGTTTCAGAAAAACCGATGTTAACTAAATCTACTTATTTACAAAAATGCCACCGCGCTTTTGTTAACATCGGTTTTGTGAATAACTGATGTTAACCGTGCGATGTTAAATCTAAAAATTGTAGTAGTGGTTTATTGCAGGGAAGAAAAGGAAGAAAGCTTGGTGGGGTAGTGTGGTTAGCAGTAATGTAACTTCAGCAGGTGGTGGATTCAATCAAATCCGATCATGGTTAAAGACAACGAGGAATACATTTTTTTGTTCATACTATGAATGATCTTTTGAACCAATGTTGTGCTTGAAAAATATGCAATAATGAAATACGCAGGGACGTGTGTTTCCTCTGGGACACAAACTCATGTCATATGAAGGCTCTATATGGATGCGGACATGGTTTTGGCTTCATATCATGACACAAAGAAAATATTGGTACATAAGTCTGATATAGTAGGACCCAGTACTGATGAACAGGAATATAGCTCCAGACGGATAGAATTGAACCATATATGTTGTAACTGGTTGCTAATATCAGAAAAGAAGCTCAAATGATTTGGCAGCTTATTCTCTAGCTAGGAGGTATTTTCTAATTGGTGAGTGGAGTAACTCATAGGCAGTGTCAATTGAAGGAGCACCAGACACTACAACAAATCTGTTAAATAATGGAGGTTATTTTTTCGTTTAGTGGAGGTTTTTACCCTTCGCAAAATAAATTACGGAAGTTTTCAAAAACCTCCGCAGTTAGATTCGCCACAAGCAATTAGCGGCGGTTTTCGAAAACCTCTGGTATTGAGAACATTTTGCAGAGGTTTTTTTGTAGAGGTTTTAAACCTACGCTAACTGTGGAGGTTTATTTGAAGAGGTTTTTATACCTACACTAAATACAGAAGTTTTTTGTAGGAGGTTTTAAACCTATGCTAAATGCGGAGATTTATTAAAAGAGGTTTTAAAACTATACTATGGAGGGTTTTTTTTAAATCATGCTAGCAATAGATGTTTTACAATTGATTTTCTAATTCTCCTTATTTTCTTGTATATAATGATTTTGTATACTCATTTTAGTTTCATAATCTACATGTATTATAATTTTTCATTTTCTTATGATATCGATAAAAAAATGTAATAAAAAAACTCATAATGAGGACGTAGAAATTATATTTCAATAACCAAAATAATAGCATATAGTTCAAAGATTTATAATTCAAATTTCTATTGTAAATCAAAGTATGACATGAAATCCATAACAAAGTAATATTAGTATTGTACTAAACTTTAAATCAAAAATACATTATAAGCAAACTAAGGGTTGCTAGCACCAGAAGATCCTCTTGCATCCAAAGGTGTATTAGGAACACTTGAAGCATCATTTGGCTGAAATAAGAAAAGAAAAAACACTTAGTCACATATACTATATATATACAAGGGTGTATCACACATACTAAATCATAATGACCATCAATAAAAATAATCAATTCTAAACAATTGTTTTAATATTCTAAACTTATGCATGGTTATTACCTTGATCATGTATGTTTACTTAAAGACCTAACTTGAGATAAAGAGTATTAAGAGCTAGCCAAAATGAATAAAATTCTACCTTAATATTGTTGATTAACTATAAAATCTACCTACAAAACTGTAAATTAATTAGCTTAATAAATACACGTACCAATTACAAAATATATTTCCTAACTAATATGCGTGAATAAATTAATAAACTATAGACATATGTAAAACAGTTTTAAGATTACATTGTGTATTATACTAACAAGTTTTAGGATACCTCATATACATAATGATGTATGCATATTAATTACTTACATGTGTTTGATCAGGAGTGAAATAACTAGCTAATTCTTCAGGGATCCTTCCTTCCTTCATTATCATGTAGGCCTTAAAAGCTGATTCTAAATTGTTGTATTTCTCTTGCCATTGGTTTGAAGATGGAAAGGCAACACCAGATGAAGAAGAGCTCAGACTAGAAGCTCGAAGTCTTGTGTTCCTGAATGTATTAGAAGGAACAACTCCTAATCCCATGCATCGCACTCTCCCAGAGTGCTCTAACCCTAACACTCTACCAACAACATCAAGAGGAGAAACTTCAGATTCATCAACTATGCTTTGAGTCAACCCTACTTCAATTTGTTCCTGCAAACATGTAATAAAAGGAATTACAAAAGTTTTAAGATTAAGCACAATCCTTGAAAACAATGTTACTAAAGAAAAACATACCGCTATAGTCTTTGCTGCTTCATTTACAAATGATCCATCTTTTCTTTTATGAGTTTCAATATATAATTGTCCATGACTTGATAGCTTCTCAGTTTCTAACAACTAAGATAAATAAAGAGTAAGTAAACATTGAACTTCTTTAATTAGTAAAAGTTAACATTTAGTGTCATTACCAACTCATTTCTTCTTCTAGGATTAGCTTTGGATCCACTAGTGTGTGGAATAACTTGCTTGCTTCGAATTTCTTTATTTCTCCTACAAAGTTCCTATATGCAAAGCAATTTCAAGTTTACAACTTGTAATAGTAATCATATAATTAGCTATAAAAACAATTCAATAATTAAAACAATCTAATTGTACCAATGTTGATGGTTTATGACGATAATGAACAAAACGAGCCCATTGATCTTTATCTATGCCTATCGGCACATTTTTTATGATTTCATCTCTTGTTTTGGTTGGATCGTTGAATTCATTCCATAAGCTTTGCCTATTTGCAGCCCATTTTCTTCCCATACTCAATTTGCAATACCGTTTTGCACCAGCTTCATTAATCTTAAAATAAAATCGAGGCTAAAAAAAAAAGACAAATTTATCAAATATCATATGCAAAATAATATATATATATATATGAAAAATAGTAAAGATAGGGTTTCTAAGTGGTGTAGATATAAAAAGTTATATATAACTAATTGACATACCTTTAAAATTGTTTCAAAGCAATCATCAAAATAAGCTTTAGGTACGCCTGAAGGTCCAGACCATCTATCATAATCCATAGGAAATAATTTGCAATCAGCTACTAGTGTTCCAAGAAATCCTGCAAGCAAGGCTTGTGCTTCACCAATTGCTTGGCCTTGGTCATCAAAATTCACAATGATGCGTAACTCCCTAGGTAAGCTATTGACTCCCCTAACTTTCACCTTAATCTTCTTGATCGTTTCTTCAGAGTCTTTAACAATAAAAGAATTTCTCAATTAGAAAATGTAATATACTTCATATGATGATAATTACAAAAATAAAAATAAAATACAATACTTGTATACCTATTGCCTCAACAGTCCAACAGTGTGTAGACTCACGCCCAACATGACGTCTATTTGTTTCATCTTCTTGTGGAACTTCAGATGTTGATACATGAGAAAGAGGGACATTACCAGTTGGGACTTCAGGAGCTTGTGTGGAATCACTTGGTGGGGAAGAAATTTCAGGATTCATTGCTGGAACTTCAGATGTTGATCCATGAGAAATAGGGACATTACTAGTTGGGACTTCAGGAGCTTGTGTGGAATCACTTGGTGAGGGACATTGTGGTTGAGGTGCTGATTTTTGTGGATTTCTAAAACGCTTCACCTTTGGCATGACTACATATTCATGACAACAATATTAAGAGAAAAATAAATAAAGAATAATAAAATTTAAGATGACATACTATCAAAATTAAAACAAGATTAAAATAATTAATAAATGAAATAATAACAACATTTATAAGTCAATCAACTATATCATATTTAGACAAGTGTGAATTTCTTACTATTTTAGGAGTTACAATTCAATCAACTATATCATCATTTAGATGGTTTGTAGCCAATTGTACATATTGATCATCAAGCCTAGAAAATTGTTCAAGTTGTTGCTCTTGGTATGGCTCATTTTCATATGCATTTTCTTCTACTTCTTCTCCCATGTCATATAAATCTCTTGGATTTATGTGTACAACAACACTCCATCCTTCATTGACTACATCATCTACATAATACACCATTTGTGCTTGAGATGCTTCAATGTATGGTTCATGTTCTTCACGATCACCAATATGAATCAATCTATCAAAGTTAACACAATTAAAATTCCAACAATCCTTTTTATACCCTTTATCTCGTGTAGTATCAGCCCATTTACATTTAAAAAGAATATCAAAGAATCGATCATAGTAGTTAATCTCAATGATATCTTCCAACTTCCCATAATAAGGTAAATCTGCTTGCCTTAAGTTGTCAACGCTACTTGAAACACATGATGTGTTAGATGTTAAGAAAACACCACTGTTTTGTGTTTTCAATCCTTCTTCTCGAGCCAAGGTTCGAAATTTGAATCCATTAATATTATATGCAGTAAATCTTGTTGCATTGTCCAAGGGTCCTCGTGCTAAAAACTTTAGATCAGTAGACATTTCATTCATTGTATCTGGATTCATAATCTAAAAAAATTGGAAGGTAGAGTTTGAAACAAAGACGGTAAAAAAATCCCTATCCACTGAATGACTACTCACCCGCTTTCTAAACCCATCAACAAACTCTTTATTGACTTTTTTCTCTATCTCTATAGATGGAGGTCTTCTTCCTCTTGAACTCCCTTTTATGAATTCTTTAAATTCACTACATAAATTAATTATTATAATCAATACATGACTATTATTTATAAGTAGTATAACAATAAAAGTTTATGTCACTTTACTTACTCCACAAATGGTGTGACTATAGTGCAATTAAGGAGCACATATCGATGAGCTTGCAAATTTTTGCATTGGAGTTAACGTGAACATTGAACAATCTCCGACTGGTTTTCCAATTTGTGGGAAGATAGAGGACACAAAAAAAGTCTCATTATCAATTGGGTTATCACAAACACGTTTAGGTCTATTGAACCTTGTCTCTCGATATCCTTCCACGTACCGAGAATAAAAAGGTAAGAGACTCTTCAGTTAAATACCCCTCAGCTATGGATCCTTCAGGTTGTGCCTTGTTTCTCACAAAGGATTTTAAGTGACCTAATTCCCTATAGAAATAACTAACAATTAAAGAATGTACAAGTAAGATATTTGTAATATAACATCATAAATTTAAATTATTTAATTCTTTACCAATTAAAGAGTGCACACGTAAGAGCATTCACAGTTCACACATCATAAACCCACCAAAAAAATAATCTGAAAGGACTAACAGGAGGAAACCACGAAACATATTACAGTAAAACATGGAATAAAATTGAAGTTCTGAAAATAACAAAACATGGTAGACACATTAGACATCAGCTCCAATTTCTTCGACTCGTCCTGGGTACCTCTTTTTTTATTTTCTTGGCGGATTCTAGTAAGAACAAAAAAGGTTTTAGGGAATCCTGGGCGTGTCTCACAGAGTAGTAGCGAAATCTTTGGCCACGGTTACCTTTTTTATGCATAGTGTTTTTTTATTTACTTAATTTGATAAATCCTTCTTTTATTTGGATAATTCCAATTCTTCTGCAGAACAAGAAACAAAGAAACTATCTAACAAAAGAAAATATTAGCAAACATTTTATGTAGGAAACTATCTCACAAACATAAAGTTACTGATCCAAGATGAGTTCTAAGATTATTTCTGTATTTTTTTTTCTCATAACATTAGAGGAGATATTAGCAAACATTTTATGTAGCAAATATTTCATACACTCTTCTAATTAATGAGACTTATTAAAATTGTTTTATTTTTCTCTCTTAACATACTAAAATCTAACATAGAAATATTTACTGTTAAAAAACATAAAAATAATATTTATCTCTGAGGCGTGTATATAAATAGGTAGGCAGATGAATCTTTATCTTTATTATAATAATATAATAAAAATAAAAAATTCTGAAAGGAAAATCTTGTGCAAATAAACAGGAAAATTTTAGAGAATTTATTAATTTTATATTCATAAAAATATATAAATATAATAAATAAGGTAATTATAACCATCATATCTTCTAATTTAAAATATTTAATTTTATTATTATCAACACATATATATGTTTTAATTAAGTTAATTAAAATCATTGTAAAATAAAAAAAATAATTATATGTAAGAATTTTTCTCAAATTATAAAATACATTTATAATTAATTAATGTTTCATGCCTTTAAATGATCAGAAAATATATTTATTTAACTAATTACTTTCAATAGTGTGAATATAGGTCTATTTTATTTTAAAGAATAAAGGATGGAAAAATAATATTTAATTAGAAGAGTTATAAACCTCCGCAAAAAATTAAGTACAAAAAATTGTAGTTTTTAATAAATTAAGAAGGTTTCTAAAATCTCCGCAAAATAACCTCCATTATTTAACATTTTTTTGTAGTGAGATGAGAAGACTGTTGGAGGAATGATTTGTAGTTAGCATAAATGTTTACGATATAAGTAGGAAGTATCTAACTTGGAAACAGAGCAAGTTACATGGACGAAAGAGTGTCACACACAAGATGTCAATCTACAAAGAAGATCCGAAGGCCTGAAACTGAAACCATATGTTGGGATGTGTTATATTGAAACAAAGCATATTTGAGTACCATGTGATGGAGGAACATGTTTGTTTGCAGGATCAGTGATATAGGAGAAGTATGGCATCTGTTGGATAGTTTGAATCATGATACTTTCAACATGTTGGTATGATGGAAAACTGGAGGTTGATGTTTTGATTTTCTGTTTGTGAATAACGAGGGGAACCGGGATGCTAATGTTATGTAAATAGTATAGCACTTTATGATATAATCCTGCAGAATAGTGTTATGATTGAATGAATGAACTTTGTAATAGGACTGGGTAACCCTTGTACCTCAGTTAATATATTTATTTTCTTTTCTTATAAAAAAACTTCAGAACCTAGAGGGATGCACGGTACAAAAACCCACCAGGACTACTTACACTAAAAAGAAAGAAAAAAGGGAAGATAAAGTATATTCTTCTCTTTTTTAGCATTCTTCATCTACTTATGCACTGTACCTGAATACCTTCTTCTCCCCCTCACATTTTGATTTTTTAGTGTGTTTTTTGTTGAGTTGAAGTGGAAAAAATAATGAAAGGGGGTTATTCTTTTTTATGTGTTCGAAACTTGTGGAGATAGTTGATTTGTATTTTGTATCTAAAAGATAGAGTTTCTTTTTTGATTCTTTGAATGTGTATATAGAAAAACTATAATGCAGAATGCAATTAAGTCTCGGTAGTTTAATTAGAATGAATCATGCACTCCCCTAATTCTAAATTTAGACCACGTAGTGATTTGCTATAAGAATTGTGATGTCTATGAAGTAAAACTCATTAATTTTTTTATAGACCAATTATGTTTCACTGTTTCGCAATCATTAAGATTATGTGTTGTCATGTAAAACTTCTCGTGCCTTGATCCGCATGCCAGAATGATGCTGCGGCAGGGTTGGTTAATTGTCTACATGGTCTAATAGGTTGGTTATACATCCTTAAGCTGTGGCCTTATGCTGCGGTCTCATGGATTCTCTGCTGGTAGTTAAATTATGTGTTCGTTTTGTCCTTTTGGGTTCTCTAGTTTGAAATGTAGCAGATATCAATGTAACTGAAATGTAGAACATGTCAATGTTATGTGACTATGCTAAGTTCATGCATTTTGGGTTACCAATATCTACATTATTTGGTTTGGTCCTCGAGTTCCCTTCTTAATATACATTCTTTGCTTCTTTTTTTTTCTCTTCCATCCAATATTGTAAGATGGCTAGTTGACTCGGAAACTCATGCAATCTTTGTTTTCTGGACCTCCAGTGAGTAAAATTGCTGCCAAGATCGTTCATGTGCCGGATTGCGAGTTTGCTCGCATTTTTTATTTAAAATTTATATATGTAAAAAAATATATTATTAGATCAAAATTAATTATTACAAAATTTATTATGTAATTTTATATGTGTAATAAATATATATTAGAAATTTTAATGTTATATATAACGACATTAATTATTTTTTAGCATAATTAATTTATTAGTTTAGTTGGTTAAAGTGTCATACCAATGTGCTGATAATATGAAAGTCGTAGGTTTGAGACTTGACCCAATTTGAAAAAGAAGGTAAAGCAACACTTTGCTCTAGGGTTCTCGAAGGCTGTTGTGAAGTGTGTGAAGTGCGAACCCCAGCCCATGTGATTGTGAAGTGTGAATCGTCTCCGGTCCTTGGTGGTCCTTGGTCATTGCTAGCACTGCCCTTGACTGAATCAAACTTCTCTATTCTTCTTTGCATTGACATTCTATGTTCTTCTTGCTAATCGAACTTCCCACTTCTTCGTTGTGATCAAACCCCTATTTTGTTCTGGTTTGATTTATTTTTGTGTTCCATTGATGTAATAAGTAAAAAATAAAGGGTCAATTAGTTATTAGAAAGTTATGATTATGATTTTATCTTAAATAATTAGATAAGATTAGAAAGTGAGAGTATAAATATCAAGTATGTACTCATAGAAGGAGGTAGAAAATAAAAATGATTTAGTTTGTTTCCTCTTGCGCTGTGTGAGTAGAGATGTGAGTAGAGAGTGAGTGAAGTTACATTAGAAATTTATTTCTAATTGTAACAGTTGAATCTATTTTCTGACTTAAGAATCTATTTAGAATTTTGTCTTATTTATATGTTGGATCTTTATCTTTATCTTTTATTATAAATGATCTCCTTTTTTTCGTTCCTATATTATTTTTTATGTATTTGTATGTTTGTAAATATAATTTTTTATATATGCATATAACTCTTACAAGTCGTGTTACCTCTTCTGTTCCTCGAGGAGTTGTCGTAGGATGAAATAAAGATTTTTGTACCTTAGTTAAAGATATGATGAAGCAGCATTTCACTTCTTTTGTTATCCTTATGGAAACGCATACTTATGGTGAGAAGCCTAAGGGGATCATCCGTTGCATTGGTCTTTGAGGCACTTCTGTGGAGGTGGCTAGAGGTCACTCAGGTGGGATGTGGTGTTTGTGGGATACAAATGTTTGGAAAGTGGATATTTTGAGAAGCTCTCAGCAATTTGTTCACATGCTAGTGACTTGGAGGAATTCAATATATTGGCTCCTCACAGCTAGTGGTCTATGGAGCTCCCCAGTTTGCTCGTAGACAAGCCTCGTGGGATGATTTTTGTGAGATAATGGGAAATGTCTCGAAACCTTGGACCTTATATAGGGGATTTTAATAGTACTCTAGTTCATCATGAACCTAGAAGAGGAGTCAACTCTCAAGCCCATAGGGACATGGAGGCTTTTAGAAATGTGTTGCCTCTACCTAGCTTCATTTGTTGTTATGGTGTTGTTTTTCAACATGACACGATGACACAGGTTATTCCAATTTAATTTATGATCTCAAGTTTGGATCATAAGTATATCGTAGTATTAAATATTTAGATGTCAAAAGTTGAGGCCTATAGTAACCCTACCGATTATAGTAGGATTATCTCCTATGAAAAATATATAATATTGTATTCTTGAAAACAACATATTTCAAGTATATAAGAGGAATTTAATAAATATATACTTAAAATTTTAATGTTTTATATATTATATATTATATATATTAAATGAGAAATAGACTATGTAATAAGTGATGTTGTAAGTACATTATCATCTAATCACAAATTATTACTTGTATGATAATTTTATTTACTTCAATAATAATTACTCTAAAAATCATATTGATGATTTACAATCAGTTGCAATGTAAGAAAAAATTACATTAACAATGGATAACCATAAAATTATACATGTTGTAGATGTTTTTATGTTACTTATTGTCTTTGTTGTTGCAAACAAAATATATATATATATATATATATATATATATATATATATATATATATATATATATATATATATATATATATATGTTGTAGATATAATTACAATAAGATAAAGTATTTTTATATTCAACCTTAGCTTTATATCTAACCTTAAAATTGAGAGCACCCGATTCTATTTATAGAGCTATGTCCATCATAAAGCTCAACAGAGTATGGATAATAAGATCATGATTTGTTGATGAACGTTGCTCAACATGGTTTCAATGTAGACAGAAAATGAACCATGTACAAAAACTCACTTCCCATAAAAATCACAACAGAAAAATAGTCTGGGAAAATAGGAATTGAAAATTCCAACAAACCTAGCATAGGTGACATCATTTCCAGCCTTGTTCAGAGCTCCAAGCCATCATCATCATAGTTGCATCATTAATGTGCCTTAAAGATCTCAAACCCAATCCTAAACAAAATCCCAAGCCATGGTAACAAGTTCCCTTTGATTACCATCCTCAGACCATATAAAATTATGAATTCAAGTGCCAAATTCCTTGAGAAGGGTCCCCTTGTTGCACCCCACGCACGCACACAAGGGAAGAAACCTGTTGCTTTACCATTGACCGAGAATGAAAGTTTGGCCCACTGAAGAATAGCACAAATCCAAGAAAGAAGGTGCGATTAAACCCAAAGCACTGAAGAACATGAGTTAGGAAGTTCCATTCAAGGGTATCAAAAGCTTTTTTATTAACAAAATATAATATATTATGATACAATAATGCATATATTGTTATTATTATTATTATAAAAATATATATTATGATATGTATCAAAGACATATATTATCAAATTTCACTCTTTTAATTTTTTTACTAGCCTCCAGTAGGAACAAATGATTGAGTGGAGGAGCATTTTTGAAGTTAACAACTGTGAAAAAAACAATTCATATGAGCAGATGAACGATTTTAAGTCGGTTACACTCATAATTGATAATAGGGGAAAAAATAAGGAAAGAGAAGAAAATAAAGAAAGTGAGTATTTTAGTCTTTTTGAATATGTTGTATTTGTAAAAAAAAAAAGTTATTTTGTGGATAATTGAATAACAAGAAAATAGTTTTTTGTCTTGTTGATCTCCACTTCAGTTGTGTTGTCCACTTGTCTTGTGATCTTTTCTTAAAACAAACATAGAACAATTATAGTTGTTCTATCTAGTATTGTATATTTTAACAAATCAAACAAATTCTTAAATTTATTATAATAATCATAACCAATAATGGAGGAGGTGGGTAAATGGGAGATGGGAATGGATCTCAAGTCAAGCGGAGGAAAGTATGATTTGAGTGGGAAATGCCATTGGTGAATAGCTTTCTAAGCATTAAAAATATTTTTTTTTTACTTATTTTAAGAATTAAATTGTATCTACTTAATAAAAAAAGTGTTTTTTAAAAAAGCACTTATTTAAAATGTAAACAAACTAACTCATATTTTGTTAATAAGGCAACTTTGTTGATGCACTTTTCAATAGATGATTGTGGATATTACAGGTTCCCACCAATGTAACATATTGTGTTTGACTTCTAGTTAAGGATAGGTAGTGAGAATTAATGTCTCATGTGAGAGGCATGTGACTTATGTAGGGACTAATAAATAAATAATTAATAATTAAGGACTAAATTATAATTGGGCTAAATTAGATAAGTTTCTAGAAATAATTATTATTTGATGGGAGTAGTGGTTATAAAGGAGTTAATACCTATTAATGTGAAATAAGATTCCCTTTTTGACAAAAAACTATTCTCTCTAATCCTTAGTCACCACGAATGTAGAGAGATAAAAAGAATAAAAGAATGAAATCTTGTTTCTTTCCTCTTTCAAGGAATCAAGACACACTAGAGACTCGATAGGGATCTCACTATGAACAAAGGTATGTCTTACTCTCTAATGATTGTGTGTGAACTATAGGTTTCAAGATCCTATTGGTTTCCTATAATTGTTAATCTCGGGAACCCTTAAGATTTTACATGTGGTACCAGAGCATGGGTTATGAAATTTATGATTCTCCAAGAATGATTTATTTTCTCCTAATTATGCATGAACCCTAATTTTATTTTTCCGCCATATGGAATTTTGTATCTAATTTGTGTGTGTGTGAATTGGCTTCCTCTTGAACTCTACTTGTTGTATATCATGGGTGACAATGTTTTGTTTGTTGAGTTTGTATGATAAACTAAATTAATAACACTCGAAGAAGGAAGCATATATTTTGTTTGAATGATGAATTGAAGGAAAGTAATAGAAACCTAATAGGCTTTTCGTTTGAATGGAGAAAGCCACAACCTTCTCTCTTTTCCATGTATGTGAAAAAAAAAGGATGATGTAGATAAATAGTATTCTTTTGGAGTTGCTACTCTCAATCCATGTTTTGTTATTCTCATTCCCACGTGCTCACTATTTTCTAGTATTATTGTTGAACATGAACAAAGGATTGAAAGTTTATGGTCTAGAATGAAATTAGCGAGAATGCTTTGAAATTGATGATAGGAGTAAGTATGTGTAGGTTGTGTATTTGTTTGGAATTAAGTGTATGATGGATTTGTTAGTCACCAAAGTGATTAAATCTATAAGGTTATTTAATTTCAAATTAATGATTATTTCAATTACTCATAGAATAATAGATGCTAAAATATATAACTATTGGTTTATGGGTAATTGAAATTCATCGTTATAAGACATCTATGGATCACCCAAAGGTTGATTAGTTGTTCTTATAATTAATGAATATAATTGTAGGTGATTTGTATGTATCATTAGTTTTATTTATATACCCAAAGGTAGTAGGTGATTCAAATTGGTACATTTTTAATTGCCAAATAATGTTAAAATTATATCAGCATCATCATGTTGTATGTTGTGTGTTGGTGTATCTCCTAAAGGAGAGCATCAATATACATTGATTGTTATCTGAATGAATTATATGTATGACATGTGTTTTATGTCTCAAAATGTTTATGTGAATTTTATTATGTAGTACCTATTCCCAATTCATTGAATTCTCGTGTATCATTTGCGTCAATTTTTAATGGGCTTAAATTCTCTAATTGGAATGAGCGAGTCCAATTTCACCTCGATGTAATGGATCTTGGACTTTCTATATTGGAAGAGAAACTTGCTACTATTATTGATTCTAGTAGCAATGAAGAGAAATCTCATTATAAAGCTTGGGAAAGATCTAACAGACTTAGCCTAATATTCATTAGAATGATTGTTGCAGACAATATTAAGACAATTATCCCTAAAATCAATAGTGCTAACAAGTTTATGGGGTTAGTGGGAGAGCATTCTCAAACAAATGATAAGTCTCTTGCTGGGACATTAATGAGTACACTGACCACTACGAAGTTTGATGGTTCATGTACTATGCATGAGCATGTTATTGAGATGACAAACATTGCAACAAGACTTAAGGCCCTCGAAATGGCTATGAATGAGAACACTTTTTGTTTAGTTTATTCTGAACTCATTATCGTATGAGTATGGCTCATTCTAAATGAGCTATAATACCATAAAAGATAAATAGAATGTGCATGAATTGCATAGTATGTTAGTTCAAAAAGAAACGAGGCTTAAGAATCAAGGAAGTCACTCTGTCCATTTTGTAAGCCACCAAGGGAATCAAGAAGTTGGAAAGAAATTTGTGAAGAAGCATGGTAAAGGCAAAGGGCCATTAAAGATCAATGATTACTCTTTGCAAATCCATAAGAAGGCATCAAAGAGCAATAATTGCCATGTGTATGGGAAATCTGGTGTTCTTATCTAAACTTTATGTTTCAGTTTATTTGAGCATAATCATCTCATTGGTACTGGTGTTCTTTGTGATGGTTTATATAAATTGAAATTAGATGGTTTGTATGCTAAAACCGTTTTAACTATGCATCATAATGTTGGCACTAAATGTAGTTTAGTGAATGAATGATCTACTTTATTGTAAACATTTAGGTCACATTTCTAGAGAAAGGATGGAAAGATTAATAAAGAATGAAATTCTTCCCGATCTAGATTTTATGGATCTAAATATTTGTGTGGATTGTATTAAGGGAAAACAAACATACAAAGAAAGAAGCTACAAGGAGCACTCAACTTCTTGAAATTGTGCATACTGAGATTTGTGGGCCTTTTGATGTTAATTCTTTCGAAAGGGAAAGATACTTTATCACCTTTATTGATGACTATTCACATTACGATTATGTCTACTTACTGCATGAAAAATCTCAAGCAATGGATGCCTTAGAAAGTTACTAGAAATACAATTAGACAGAAAGGTAAGAGTTGTTAAGTTTGATAGAGGTGGTGAGTATTACAAAAGATACGATGAAATTGGGCAACACCTAGGTCCATTTGCTAAACTCCTTAAAAAACGTGGCATTTGAGTGCAATACACAATGCCTGGTACACCACAACAAAATGGTGTATCAGAAAGGCATAATAGAACTTTAATGGATATGGTTAGAAGTGTGTTAAGTAATTCAACTTTACTTGTATCTTTATGGATGCATGCCTTGAAAACTACCATGTACTTGTTGAATAGGGTTCCTAGTAAGGCAGTTCCAAAGACACGTTTTGAACTATGGACGAATAGGACACCTAGTATAAGGCACCTGGATATTTGGGGTTGCTAGATAGAAATAAGGATTTATAATCCATAAGAAAGAAAATTGGATGCAAGAACATTCAACGTATATTTCATTGGTTATCTAGAAAAGTCAAAGGGTATATATTTTATCGTCTTAATCATAATATGAGAATTTTCGAAACTAGAAATGCAAAGTTCATTGAAAATGGTGAAATTAGTGGGAGTACAGTTCCACCAGATGTGGAAATTAACGAAGTTAGAGTATGAGTCCCTTTAAATTGTGCCTCTAGCAGTAAGGTGATTGTTCCTTCAGTTGTTGTTCCAAACAACAATGAAGAAGAGCAACACAATGAACCTATTGTGGAAGAACCACAAGAAGTAGCATTAAGGAGGTCTCAAAGAAAAAGGAGACCAACTACTTTGAATGACTATGTGGTATACGTACATGAAACATAAATAGACTTAAGCGTTAATGATAATGATCCAGTTTTGTTTCTACAAGTTTAAAGCTGTGATAATTATGAGAAGTGGTTAGATGCCATGAAAGAAGAGCTAAATTCCATGGAACATAATTGTGTTTGGGACCTTGTAGAATTTCCAAAGGGTTGTAAGAGAGTTGGATGTAAGTGGGTGTTCAAGACTAAACGTGATTCCAATGGCGACCTTGAACATTACAAGACTAGACTTTTTGCTAAGGGGTTTACTCAGAAAGATGACTTTGATTATAAAGAGACGTTTTCATCGGTCTCATGAAAGGATTCTTTCAGGATTATCATGGCATTAGTAGCCTATAATGACTTGGAGCTACATTAGATGGATATAAAAATTGTCTTTCTTAATGGAGATTTAGAGGAAAATGTTTATATGGACCGACCAATGGGATTCTCATTTGAAGGAGAGGAACACATGGTGTGCAAATTAAAGAAACCAATATACGGTCTTAAGCAAGCTTCTTGCCAATGGTATTTTAACTTTAATGATACCATTGTTTCCTTTGGATTTAAGGAAAATACTATTGATCGATGGATATATCTGAAGGTCAGTGGGAGTAAGGTTATTTTTCTAATTCTATATGTTGATTGTATCTTGGTCTTCTACATGAGACTAAGAAGTTTCTATCTAGTATCTTTGAAATGAAAGACATGGGTGAGACAAGCTATGTGATATGGAAAGAAATATTCCAAAATAGATCACAAGGATTGTTAGGCTTGTCTTAGAAAGCATATATCAATAAAGTACTAAAGAGATTCAAGATGGAAAAGTGCTCAGCATCACCCGTTCTAATTCAGAAAGGAAACAAATTTAGTCTCGCACAATGTCCTAAAAATGATTTGGAACGAAAACAAGTGGAAGCAATTTCGTATGCATTTGTTATTGGGAGTATTATATATGCTCAGATCTGTACTCGACTAGACATAAGTTTTGCAGATGGAAGGTTAGGAAGATATCAAAGTAACCCGGGAATGGAACATTAGAAAGCTGCAAAGAAAGTTCTGAGATACTTACAGGGAACAAAAGATCACATGCTTACGGTCTGATCACCTGGAGGTGATTGGGTATTCAGACTCAGACTTTGTTGGATGTATGGATACGAGAAAATTCACTTTTGGCTATGTATTCCTTTTAGCTGGAGAAGCAGTATCATGGAAGAGTGCAAAGCAATCAGTTGTTATTCCATCTACCACGGAAGCTGAATTTGTAGCATGTTTTGAGGCTATAATTCAGGCTATTTGGTTGTGGAAGTTTATTTTAGGGCTTGGAATTGTCAACAGTATTGCTAGACCGCTAAATATGTATCGTGATAACTCCACCACAGTATTTTTTGTAGAAGCAAAGCTTCATGGTGAATCAAAGGTGATTCAAAGGTGTTTTGATGATAACAATGATGATAACAAAAGATGATGACAAAGGTGATGACAAAAAGCTCAAAGATCAATCAAAGAACAACTCAAGTGAATCAAAGATCAATCAAAGAACAACTCAAGTGAATCAAGAACAATTCAAGAGTTCAAGATAAGAATCAAGAAGAATTCAAGACTCAAGAAGAAAGTTTAGAGTCAAGAATCAAGATTCAAGGTTCAAGATCTCAAGAATCAAGATCAAGATTCAAGACTCAAGATTCAAGAATCAAGAGAAGGCTTAATCAAGATAAGTATAAAAAAATTTTCTCAAAAATTGAGTAGCACATGATTTTTCTCAAAACATGTTTACCAAAGAGTTTTTACTCTCTGGTAATCGATTACCAGATTGTTGTAATCGATTACCAGTAGCAAAATTGTTTTGAAAAAGTTTTCAAATTGAATTTACAACGTTCCAATTAATTTCAAAAAAGCTGTAATCGATTACAATGTTTTGGTAATCGATTACTAGTCCCTTTGAACGTTGAAATTCAAATTCAAATGTGAAGAGTCACATCCTTTCACATAAAAGCCTTGTGTAATCGATTACACTGATTTGGTAATCGATTACCAGTGATTGTTTCTGAATAAATCAAAAGATGTAACTCTTCAAAAGGTTTTTGAATTTTTCAAATTGGTTTTAAGTTTTTCTAAAAAGTTATAACTCTTCTAAATGGTCTTCTTGACCAGACATGAAGAGTCTATAAAAACAAGGCTTTGTTATACACTTATTCATTCATTCAATACTTTTACACTTATTTCATACAATCCTTTACAAGCCTTGAATCTCTTTGAACTTCTTCTTCTTCTTTGTACCAAAAGCTTTCTGAAGTTTTCTGGTTTTCTAAACCTTAAAAACTTATGTTATTCATCTTTTCATTCTCTTCTCCCTTTGCCAAAAAGAATTCGCCGAGGACTAACCGCCTGAATTCTTTTTGTGTCTCTCTTCTCCCTTTTCCAAAAGAACAAAGGACTAACCGCCTGAATTCTTTTGTGTCTCCCTTCTCCCTTGTTAAAGAATTCAAAATGACACAGTCTGAGAATTCTTTTGATTCTTCCCATTCCCTAATACAAAAGTGTTCAAAGGACTAACCGCCTGAGAATTTTTTTGTATCCCCATTCACAAAGTATCAAAGGTTTAACAGCCTGAGATCTTTGTCTTAACACATTGGAGGGTACATCCTTTGTGGTACAAGTAGAGGGTACATCTACTTGGGTTTGACTGAGAGCAAGAGAGGGTACATCTCTTGTGGATCAGTTCTAGTAGAGGGTACATTCACTAGGTTCAAAGAGAACAAGGGAGGGTATATCCCTTGTGGATCTTTGCTTGTAAAAGGATTTTTACAAGGTTGAAATAAATCTCAAGGACCGTAGGTCGCTTGGGGACGGGATGTAGGCACGGGTTGTTGCTGAACCAGTATAAAAACTCTTGTGTGTTTGTCTCTTTATTCCCTACTCTTTTACTTTCCGCTGTGTATTTAATTTCCGCTTTTACTTTCTGTTAAGTTTCTCTTCTACTCCATATTCTCTTAACAACATAAGTAAAAGCCTTAGAAGAGTAATTTTTTAATTAGTAAAGGTTTAGGAATAATTAATTCAACCCCCCCTTCTTAATTATTCTGAGGTCACTCGATCTAATATTTTTTTCTAAGAACGATAAGTACTCTAAGGGTGCTAAGCATATGGAATTGAAGTACTTTGTTGTGAAGGAAGAAGTTTAGAAACAAAGAGTGTCAATAGAACATATTAGCACAAACCTTATGATACCTGACCCTTTGACAAAGGGGTTACCACCTAAGACATTTATAGAACATGTTGAAAATATTGGCACTATTGTTATTGATGATCATTAAGTGTAATTTATCTTATTCATTTTACTGACACTCTGAGCTCATTTATAATATGTTTCTGATTACCTATTCTCTACCATCATGACTCAAATTGGTTCTTATTCTTAATCATGAAATTATGTTGTATCCAATGTATAAAATGATTTAGTCATTTTAATGTGCATTATGTTAGTTTAATCTATTTATTTATTTAGTCCATAATGTTTGGTAATGTCACATGAGTCAAGTGGGAGAATGTAAAAATTAATGTCTCATGTGAGAGGCAAACGACATATGTAGGGACTAATAAATAAATAATTAATAATTAAGGACTAAATTGGAGAAGTTTCTAGAAATAACTACTATTTGATGAGAGTAGTGGTTATAAATGGATTAATACCCACTAACGTGAAATAAAGACTCTTTTCTAACAAAAAAGTATTCTCTCTAATCCTTAGCCATCACAACATGGAGAGATAAAAATTGTCAATGGAGCAAAATTTTGTTTCTTTCCTTTTTCAAGGAATCAAGACACACCAAAGACTCGGTAGGAATCTCACTATGGACAAATGTATGTCTTACTCTCTAATGATTGTGTGAGAATCATAGGTTTCAAAATTCAACTGGTTTCTTATAATTGTTAATCTCGAGAAACCTTAAGATTTTACATAGGCTCCCAACAAAAGCTAACTTGGGAAGTCGGAACATAGCCATACAAGCCTTGGATTACAATTCACCTTTTGTCATATGGAGGAGGAAATATGGTACGTTTGTTATTCCATTGCTCTTTTGCATCATCTGTTTGGTATCATTGCTATATGGGTTCAACATAATTGCTACTGGTTGGGGAGGGGGAAACTAAAGCTTGGAGGGTGGTTTGTTGTGCTATTGTTTGGTCTCTGTGGTGCCATTGAAATCAAATCATTTTCAAGGGTTATAGTTTTTGGACTTTCATTCAATGATTGAAATTATTAGATTTAGGTCTTGGGCTTGGCTTGGCTTGCTGCAAAACATCATAACTTCAATTTTTCTTTTTATGAATGGTACACCAAACCATCTTATGTGTCTTAGAAGTTTGTAGAGGTTTCTCTTTTCTCATGGATATATGCACATCTGAGGATGTATACCTGGCTATTGTATCCTGCACCCCTAATATCACATCTTACACCTCCCATTGAATTCCGGAATGTAAATTTGCATTTTAGAATAGGCCTTTCGAAATGTAATGAGATATCCGATGCAATAGTGAGAGTACAGAAAATATATACGTGCACAGCTAAATGGTACTACAACTCTGGATGGGGAATTTTTTGAGTTTTTATGCAGTCACTGGTCCTTATAGAAGGGAATGGGTATACATGTTTAGTTGTAATCTGCACTTTTTTGTAAATGAAAAAGTTACCCCTTGTACCCATCTTAATGAATTTTTTTTTACCAAGTCTTAATGAAGTTTTATTGGCCGATAAAAATAAATAAATAAATGATAGCCAGTAGTGCAATATGTGAATGTTATCCGAAAGCATAAGCAGCTAATGAAAATAGCATTGTAGGAAGAGCCAAGATAGAGGGTGTGTCTGAGAAAATGTTGGGTTCACATTTTTTCAAACCACCAATATAAAATATTTGGTCGGCTGGCGGAGCCTTGTGAATATAGTATTTTTGACATCTTACTCAGTCTTATATTCATCATCTAAGCTCATATAAGTCACTAGCAAGTATTGGGGGCATTAAGTGAATTTTTTTAAGTAAAAAATATATAAATAACTTAGATTTAAGATAACAAAAATTAAAAAGTTAAAATGAATGAAGTGCAGAGTATAAATAGTCCAAAAGTTTAAGATCAAAATAAATTTTTAAATATAATTTTTTCTAGATAAACTATGGTTTTTTTTTTATCTTTGAACTTTTTGGTATTTATGATTTTGATTCCTAAACTTTTCAACAGTCAAGGTCCTTTATTTTTATTTTTCCAATGCTTTGGTTCTTTTCATCTATTTAAGACATTAATGGTCCCTTTGGTTAGATGGAAGGAGAAAAAGGAAGAAAGAAAATTTTAAAATTTGAATTGAAAAGAAAATGATAAAAAGGAAAAATTTAAATTTTTATTTCTAAAAGTCTAACTTATCCTTTCATTTTCCTCTCATTTTCTTTTCAACCATAGTAAAGCATGTTTTCTTTCTTCTCTATTTTCTTTCTTCCTACTTTCTCTCATATCAATCCAACCATAAGTGATGACTTGACATTCATTTTACTATTATTTTATGTTATTACATTTTTCTGACGGTTAAAAAGGGCAGAAATTACTTCCTAACATACTAATCTCGCACAACAGTCACACGCAGGGGACCTTATCGCAAGAAAATAATTAAAGTTGCGATTCAAGAATTTGAATAAACACTGAACTTTAGAGAGCTTGAAGCAAAGACAAACAAGAAATTAGAAGCCAAAATACAGAAACTGCAAATTGCCCCATGCTTTACAGAAGTTTAATATAAACATTTACAGAACACACAATTTTTCTAACTCAATTGGAAGGAGAATATTATGATTTTTATTATTCTATTAATTATGCAAATGATGAATCCCGTTCAGCCGAAAGGTAGGGGAAAAAAGAATAAAAACCAGACATAACAACAGATTGAAATAACCTATAATCAAGCCGATGTGTTAAAAATTGGATTCTCATGACAGCTATGCAACCAGAAAAGATTTACAGTAAATTTGAAATACATATGACATAAGACACCTTCACATGATGGAAGGTCTTTAAAAATTTCAGGAATAGAAATTACTTTGTGATTGATTACATTACATTTATTGCAGAAGTTATCACAAGACACACGGGAACTTGGATAAGCCGTAGGAACAAACTAAAGTATCCATAAACCTTGCTCTGAGTTTTCCAACCAGGTTTCATGCACATGCACCCAAGTGAACCAATCCGAATCCTGAAACTCAAATTTCATTCTTAGAAAATATTAAATACAAAACATGAAAAAATGTTGATGTTGATGCATTACAACATACCTTTTTGCTTATTATGGCGGTAACAACACAACCCTGCCGCTCTTCACCTGCGATGTTGGCAAATTAGCAGTAGCTAAAATGGTAAGATATCCAATGCCAAATTTTCTAATTTCCTTGCAGATAGATTATTATTCATAAAACCAATCCCAACATAAAAACATGATATAGAATTGCTTATTTTGAGATACAAAGGGGTGGGAAATGAAAAGAGCATAAAAAGCAAAAAGTTATGCAAAATCATACCAGATAACTCCCACTTGTCAAATTTCACTAGCCATGTATCTGAACCTAACGGTGTAGCCAATAAATCATCCACCCAAATCCTGAACTGTTTTCCCTGTTTGTCACCATGCACCTTTCTAAGAATATTTACATACTCCTTAATATTATGGTCAGCACCAGAAGGATGGATAAAGAAACCAGATGGGAGCTGCATATTAAAAGAAAGAACAATTTAGATATTTATCAAAAAGAAACTTTACAAAAAGACTTTACTATGAAAAAGTCATGTCCAAATGTGCCGCTGGAAAAATAAAGAATTCGTAGATCAAGAAACAAGAAAATGAGAAAGGGAAAATACAAATATTATGGTGGGAAGATAGAGAACAAGAGGGAGAAAGAAGCTTTTCTGATGACTTGTGATAGAATTTCCCAGAAATCAACTGTGGAAATGCCTCATTCCAAGCTATTAAAATGGTTGAACAGTTGAGCAAGAATGTGGAATATATAAGAAAATGTAGGATGGTCATATGTAAAAGAGATGGAGAAAGAAGCTTTTCCGACAACTTATGATAGAATTTCCTGAAATCAACTGTGGAAATGCCTTATTCCAAGCTGTTGAAATGGTTGAACAGTTGAGCAAGAATGTGGAATATATAAGAAAATGTAGGATGGTCATATATGCTAATGATAAAACTTAATGGTTGTATAGAGAAAAAAAAAACATAATATTGAAGGAATATATTCTAGAAAAGAAAAATATACGCTAAAATAAGATATTCTTCAGCAACAACATTCACTCAGAAAAGGGGAAATAGGAAATTATACCAAAGCAAAATGAACAATATACTAAAAAACTTAAGACCTGTAAAAATAATAGGCAAATTGATTGATTACACCCCAGATATTCATTCTATTTTGCTATTTAATTTCCTGTTTGTAAATCTTAGAACTTGCTAGTCCTTGAAAAGTGAATATAGAAACAATGCAGTGAAGAGGAAAAGAGTTTTCAGTTCATATTTAAAAAAAAATGGTAAAATGGACTTAATTAGGATAACATTTCAAATGCCCAGTAGTCTGCAAACACAAATAGAACACACAATAGGTAATCTGTAAAGATAAAGGATATCAGACATACAGTGGTTGCCTTTAAACCAGAAATAAACAGCTCCGTTTTCTCAACTTCTGCACGCCTCCATGATTCGAGTAACAAACTAAAGTTAACCATTTCAAGGCCTGGAGATCCATTTTCAACGTTTTGTCCAATGTCTGAAACATCTCTAGGGGACAGGTTTAGGCCTAACTTAAAATGACCTATGGCTTGTATTATCCCAGATGCGCAACGCTCTGAGGCATGAAGAATCTTGGGGTTATCTTTTGCATTTTCTGCATGCCACTGCAACAGTTCCTCTTGGGCATTGCTTACCTACACAACGAACAGAAACAAATGCAATAAGCAATATCTCAACTTTTAACCAGCAAGACAAAATATGGCAATAAACAAGCAAAACCACCAACCATGACTCCATAAACTCCCGGAATGCTGAACAGCTCGGCATCATTTCCAGAGTCACCACAAACAAGAGTATTAACAGGTGGCTTTCCCTCAGTCTCAAACTTTTTGAGCAGATAGGCAAGAGCTTGGCCTTTGCCAGCACCTTTTGGTAATACATCCAAATCAACTCCTCCACTATATATTATTTTAACATCTAACTGGCAAAAAATTACCCAATGTTATGGATCTATATACAAAGTAAGGTGTCAAAAAATCTAAATTACATACAAAAACTATTCATGAAAAGAAAGCAATGAATATAAGTGTCATTATATCTTACCCCACGCCCTTCCAAAACCTTAGAAAGAGTCTCCGTAACATGCTTAGCCTTGTCTTTCTCAACATAAAAGCTAACCTTGTGCGGCCGTTGTTCTGTTTCAGCCTGCACCATCAATCATGAATCAAACTAATTAAGATGCTAGCTCAAAAGAATAACCAAAGAATCAAACAAGATACACTATACACCCAAATCAAAGAAGACAATCTGAAAACAAACCATACCTGACGCTTAAGTTCGGGAAACTTGCTTGTTTCCTCGATGACTATGTCCTTATCCCATTTCTGGTTCAAACACCGAACCCATCCATCATCAGGCACCATTGATTTCCCATAAGTAATCTCAGTCCCCACAGACATAATGGCTATATCAGGAGTTATCAGAGGCTTTTCCTTCCTCAGTTGTTTGTAGAGTGTAGGTGACCTTCCAGTTGAGAACACCAGCAGAGAATCTTGGCGATAATGGGCTTCCCAAAGGGCATTGAACCTAAAAAGGGACCAATTCTCAGAATCATGATGATCAACCTGCACACGAAACATATCAACCATTCAAATCACAACCAACATCATCACCACCGATAACAACAACAATAATAACAAGGCTTTAACTTTTAAATAACAGTCCATGACTGCGATTTTGGCTGCAACATCAATGTTTTTGGGCTGTCTGTGACTGCAATTAAGGCTAGCATTTGTCCATGTTTTTGCGACGAAATCGTGACCCCAGATTAAAAATTTTGAAATAATCAAACAATAAGATGAGCAGTTACAGAAACATACCATTGTGTGATCAAGATCCGAAACAATCATGAGCTGCGGAGAAGATTTTAGGCGATCCATGATGTCCAATCCCCAAATCAATCCTTCAGATAGGAATTCAACACAAAGAGGGAAAGATTATTGAATCAGAATTTTATGCAGTACATTCCTGAATCCAAATTAACAAATAAATCAAAATGACGACGACAATGATGGAAATCACAATTATCTTTTTTTTATGAATAAATATTATTTTATTAATTTTATTAGAAATATTAGTTCCCGCTAATTAAGTTACTCATAACTAAAATATAATTTTTTTTTTACCGAAAAGTGGGCTTATATTGAAAGTTGAAATGTAAAACACTTAGTTGGGAGAAGTGAAGTAAAGGAAGAAGGCGAAGGTGATGAGAATTACCTGTATGAGAATGAATAGCTAGAGATTGTGAAGTTATATATAATAATATAATATTATAAATGTAATCAGTGTACCATATATTTTATATAATGTTATGATTGAAGGAGGAGAAGAAGAAGAGGTACTGAGGAAGAAGGGATTGCAGTGTGACTGAGTCACAGATGAGAATATAACGGAAATCGGTTAGCGCTTATTCTGTACCTGTGACTGTGAGGGTAAGACGTTCACCCACACGTCACAACCAAAAAAACAAATATTATAGAGGTTATTTTAAACTGAAATTCAACACAAGAATTTAAAACTCATGGATTTTTACCCTCTTGATTAATTAGAAATCATTCCTAAACTGATTTTTAATGTTAATTATTATGAAAGTTAGCAATACTCTATGTGATTAGATACTAATATTCAAAGTAAATACAAATAATTAAATTAGAAAAAACTTAGATTTTTTCCCTGTAAAATTAAGATAGATGTACTCGCTTTGATATAACTATTAACAATTAATTTGACACCACTAATCAGAGAGTTCATAAATTTTGTTTGCGTAATCATTTTGTGTAAAATTCGTTTTATTACTAAAATAGGTAATCCGAGTACTGAAGAACTGTTTTTATAGAATTTTATTTTAAGATAAAGATTTGGAACTATTTTTATAACAATAAAAAGTACCACAGAAGCTTTTTTTTTTAACTGAGTATAAGTGGTATCTTTTATAATTAATTTTGAAATATTTTTATTTTCTAATGCTCTAAAGTTTTAAAATTAAAATAGTGGCATGCTAGATAAATGAAATAAGGGCATAAATATAATAACATGATATCTTTTATTTTAATTTTAAATGAGAAATACATTGAAAATATAATAGAAAAATAAATTATTATTAGGTTATGAATTAGTGTCATTTTTAAAACAAATAAAGAAACATAATTAAATTAGTACGGTAACCTTTTGCTTTGTTTTTAATTGGTTAGGTTGAAAACACTAAATTTTGAAAACTTATAGAAACCAAGCAAAAAAATGTCCTTCACACACATGAAGTAGGCACGAGATAATGAAATAAGGGGCCACCGTTCAATTTGAGTTACCAAATGGGATTGGATTCGATCAATTATCATGAGTGCGAGTATGTCACCTCAAGCAAACAAACCAAAGATGGACACGAGAAAAGGCAAAGAAACTAAATAACAATAATAAATTGTACCTATAAATAATAAAAATAACAAAAAATTAAAGACTGTCTTCCATTTTCCTTTTCATATTTCAGTTAAAGATAATGGTAGGTAATTTTGTTAGGTATTAGCATATTCGATGGAATTTTGGCAACAAACAAATAGATAGCATATTCGTGGGGAATATGTTAGCAATCAATTACTCTTTTAGTTGTTAATTTGGGGTATATTTTTTTAGTTACTAAAATTTTAAATTTTTTTTTCTTGTCCCAGAATTTTAATAAATTATTATTTTGTCATTGGCATACTAAATTGACATTTTATGTCAATTTTTAGTTGTCATAAATTATTTTATATTTTTTAATTGCTTGAACTGTCATAAAGTATTAGAAAATATTACACAAGGTCGGTCTAATAAAAAATGAAATCTAAAATAAAAATTAAGAGAGATTTTTTTTACTTTAAAAATAATTATATGTGAAGTCTTATAGACAATGTGACTTTTTTTTACTTTAAAAAACTAATATAAAATGTTATCACCACAAAATATTAAAAATCATTATAAAATATCAATTTATTACAGAGATTAAAAAAATAATTTATTAAAATTTAGGGACTAAAAAACATTTTTAAATTTTATAAACTACAAAGCACAACTCTAAGAGACTAGAACAATAATGAAACCAATTTTTTATATAATATTTTTTCATCTTTTAGATTTTCTAAAGGTTCTTAAATATAAAAGCTACCAAATTTTCACAATAAAAAAACTCTGAAACTTTTGCGGGGCAAGGGGATGAAAAAAAAAAGCAAGAAAAAGTAAAAGGTGCGTAATGATTTATATGTACACCGATTTAGAAATATACAAAGAAACAAGAAGAAAAATAAATGTAAAAGTAAGATGAAAAGGAGAATAAATGTTTGTTGAAGCGAAGATTGATTCTCGCATTACTATTGTCCTCAAATATTTCAATTATCTCATCAATGACGGAACCAAAAAATATAGTTAAGGGGGCAAAACTTTAATTAGTCTAATAAAAAATATAATATAATATTTCTAATAATTCTTAAACACTTCAGTTTGACCACCAAAACTGAAATGCTACCTTAAATTCTTAAAGGCAATTTGCTTATGTAGAGGGGGTGAATGCTTTTTTTTTTTTTTTTCAAATGTAAATGTCAAGGTTCTTTTGCTTCAGGGTAGCTACCCCTATTTTGCTTTACCTAGTTTTGTCACTGCATATCATCAACTAATTAATAATGCACACAAAATCAATGCATATGAACGAAAACTCATGCAAAAGACCAACTCTACTTAGGGGTTAACAAGTTTATACCTGATTCATCAATTGATTGTGTCCTCTAACATCATAAATATATCACCAACAAGGTCTTCTTGGTCTAAAATCATAACATATGCATAAACTATTTAGTGGACACACCAAAACTCTAATTCATAGGAGCAATCATGGTTTTATTAAAAAAAAATATGTATAAGAATAGTCATTATCACAATTTGAAGATGCATGACCCTGACTCTTAGTGGGATACAACAGCCAGATTCGTGAGCCCCTCCACATATGCTGGATCCTCCAACCTGTAAAACAGCTGAATGTGAAGGTTGAGTCACTTGCAATTGATTAGGCAACTTACTCAAAGTTTCTGTCAATGTCTCAAGCTGCTCAGATAGCAACTTGTTCTGTGCCAATAGTGCAATTTGAGAGGAAAGCTCTAGCAGGCTTCTCTTTGTGGGAATGTGAGTCCGATCACGCAGAATGGCATGATCACTAGCAATCATATTTTCAATAAGCTCCATGGCTTCTTCTGGGGTCTTCAACTTGATTTTCCCCCCAACAGAAGCATCTAATAACTGTTTGGACTATGGCCTTAGCCCATCAATAAAGATATTCAGTTGAATTGGTTCTAAGAATCCATGAGTTGGTGTTTTCCGCAACAAGCTACGAAATCTTTCTAATGCATCGCTTAGGGACTAATCCGGAAACTGGTGAAATGAAGAGATGACTACTTTTCCTTCAGCTGTTTTGGACTCAGGAAAATATTTCTTCAAGAATTTCTCAACTACTTCATCCCAAGTCTTCAAACTATTTCCTATAAATGAATGTAGCCACCTCTTGGCTTCCCCACATAATGAAAAAGAGAACAAACTCAGCCTCACTGCGTCTTCAAGCACACCGGCAATCTTCATTGTATTGCAAATCTTAATGTATGTGGCCAAGTGTGCATACAGGTCTTCGTTTGGCAAGCCATGAAATAGATTTCCCTAAATTAACTGTATTAAGGAATAAGGATAAGTAATGTTATGTGCTTGAACTTCCGGTCGTGCTATACTTGTGAAGAATTGGGGCACAGTTGAGCTAGAGTAATCCTCAAGAGTAACCCTCTTAGGTTGACCTTTAGCCATGATATCAGCCTCAGATGCACCTACTTCTGGTTCTCTTGGCTCTAGAAAGATAGAAGATGACTCAGATGATTGAGCTTCTTTCGGACCTGGTTGTGTTGTCCTGTCCTGCAAAATTTTTCTTCTTCTCTCTGCGTTGTTCCTCCTACAAGTGGCTTCTATCTCCAAATCCAATGGAGCTAAATCACCTGCAGAAGGGTTACCTCGCATACAAAACACTAACAAGAGCAGCAGTTAACCAAATCAAGAGAAGAATAAATTTCAACTATTCACACAAAAATTAATCAAAGAATAAAGAATAAATGTCTACAACTGAACTATACTTCCCAAATGGAAAGAAGTTCCCCGGCAACGGCGCCAAAAACTTGTTCCACACTCTCCCAATTGCGATACTAATCAGCAAGTGTACTGAGTCGCGCAAGTAATATAAAACAGTAAGAACCGAGTATCGAATCACAGGGAACTTGTTTCATTCAGAGAACATTCAATCAGTAAGTAAACATTTGTATAAAGCCAGTAAATATAAAAAGAAATTGTGTCTACAGTTCTAATTTAACTACAAAATTAACTATTTAAAGGTGAGAGATAAACAGATGATTAAAAATGTTGGGTGTTTCTACTGAACCTACTTGATGTTATTGAGTATTTTTCTCTATTTAAGGTTGTTTTTCGTGTTCTATGCCGAAAACAACTACCCCCAACTAGGATCCCTCAAGTGAATTGGTCTAACTCTATCTAAACTTCGTTCTAGATCCCTCTTCGAACTTAGTCTAAACGATTTGCATTAAGATTATGACATAATATAAACTAAATCCCTGCACTCCGTGTCCAGACATACAGTTCTCTAGCCTGCTTTATCCAGTTCTAAGGATTTAAAACACTTTCCAATGCTAAAAATCCTAACTTTACACACAAATGGGTGATCAAGCCACAAGCATGCAAGAATTAAGTGTAGATAGAAGCAATGAACACATAAAAACAACTTTAAATAGATAGTAAAAGACACGGGAACACAATACTCTGATAGGATGTGACATTAGGGTATAAATTTCTGTATTAATTGCATGAAGTCTCGGACGACCTTGTTTTGAGCCGAGATGATTTATTATTTATTTGGACAAGTTTTATTATGATGTTAGAAAAGTGAATGTGAGCCTTTTATCCTTTTGAAAGGCTTGTATTTAAATGTGTTTAAAAAAAATTAATTAATTATGATTTCTTATTCCTTTTATTATTAGTATATATATGTATAGGGTGGAGGGTGTCACAATAGAGGCTCAAATGCTGACAGAAGCTGCAAAGTGTGCAATTACTGTGGTATCACTGACCACACTAAGACAGAGTGCTTCAAGAAACATGGATATCCATCAGGACATCGTTTGCACAAGGCGTCCGGTGCTAATATCAATAACACAGCTACAAAAATAATGAATATTGAGAATTCTGTAGCAGCAACTACATTTCAGGAAGGACGGAATTCAAAAATGAAACTGACATCACAACAATATCAAGCTCTAATGAGTTTTCTACAATAGACATCTACCACTGGATGTTCTTCTTCTACACAGACAGTCCATATCAATCAACTTGGTATAGTTCCTAAAATTGATTATGTTATAGGAAGTGTTTTACCTATAGTTTGCACCATAAATAATGATTTTGATCTCAATACTTGGTTCCTTGACTCGAGGGCTACTGATCACATTACATCTTCCCTTGATTTGTATAGTGAGTGTAAACAGATTTCTCCCATCACTATTAGCCTCCCTAATGGAGAACAACTGATTGCTAGATACTCTGGGACTGTGCATATTTCAGAATTTCTTGTTCTGACTGATGTGTTGTATCTACCTAATTTCAATTTCAATTTGATCTCCATTTCCAAATTGACTAATTCCATGCATTATCAGCTTGTATTCTTGGCTAATAAATGTCTTATATAGGAAATCTCCACCAAGAGGATGATTGATACAGTTGATGTTGAAACTGGTTTGTACAAACTCAAGTCAACCTCTAGCCATCACAACAATACATCCCTGGCTATAATGAGTCTCCATATCAAAAACTTTATTATGTATTATATGATGTTAATTTACTTTGAGTTTTTGGTTGTCTATGTTACACTAGCACTCTTAGTGCTAACAGAAAAAAGCTAGATCCTAGAGCCTTACCTTGTGTGTTTCTGAGATTTAAACCCCACAAGAAAGGTTACATTGTGTATAATCTCCAAACACGAACCATTGAAGTGTCTCGAAATGTCATTTTTTATGAGAACTGTTTTCCCTTCTCTACTCTCAACATTGTTGACCCTACCACCTTTGCCCACCCTTCCATCACTACCCATAATCCAGAAGCTTTTTCTTCTCCTATAGATTCCTCTTCTCCTACACCTTTACCTCCTCAACCTGAACCTATATCCATTGACTAGCCATATACTAAGCCCACCTCCTCTGAACATTCCCTTCGTAAGGTTGACAGAGTTCAAACCAAACCCATCAAATACAATGACTATCAAACCATGCATCAACCACTATCACTAATCATCCATACACTAAACATCTTATTTCCTCTATGATTTCCTATAATAAGCTTTATTCCCATTATCACAACTTTATTCTTAATGTCTATACTAATTTTGAGCCTAAGTCTTATATTGAAGCCTGTAAACATGATTCATGGGTTCGAGCTATGCATGATGAAATTTCTGCTTTAGAAAGGAATCATACATGTGTGCTTACTAATTTACCTCAGCATAAAAATGTGATTGGTTGCAAATGAGTGTACAAGATCAAACATAATGCAGATGGCTCTATTGAACGGTATAAGGCTCGCTTGGTTGCTAAGGGCTATACCCAAATTGAAGGCCTGGACTATTTAGATACTTTTTCTTCAATAGCCAAAATTACTACAGTTCGACTTTTGCTGGCACTCGCTGCTTCGAATAAGTGGTTTATTAGACAGCTTGATGTCAATAATGCGCTCCTTCATGTTGATCTTAATGAAGAGGTGTATATCATTCTACCTCCAGGTATGAAATCTACTAAACCTGGTCAAGTTTGTAAGTTACAAAGATCTCTCTATGGGTTGAAATAGGCCAGTCGTCAATGGTATGCTCGATTATCTAGTTTTCTTGTTGCTCATGGCTTCAAACAGTCTGTTGCTGACTATTCTCTCTTTACTTTGAAAAGAGAAAATTCATTCACTGCATTATTGGTCTACGTTGATGATATTGTTCTGAGTGGCAATGATCTCTCTGTTATTTCTCATATTACAACATTACTGGATAACACTTTTAAGATCAAAAACCTTGGTAATTTGAAGTATTTTCTTGGATTTGAAGTTGCTCGTGGAACCTCTGGTATTAACATTTGTCAAAGAAAGTATGCTTTTGATCTTCTCATCGATACTTATATGTTAAATTCCAAGCCTGTTTCTACTCCTTTTGATTATTGTACTAGACTACATCAATCCTCTGAGTCATTGCTTTCTGATTCACAAATTTCTTCATATAGACGCTTAATTGGCAGGTTAATATACCTTACAAATACCAGACCTGATATCACCTTTGTTGTTCAACACCTGAGTGGGTTCATTGCTTCTCCCACTATTGCTCATTACACGACTCTTTATCATATTCTTTGATACACTAAAGCTGCTCCTGGTTTGGGTATTTTCTTTCCTTCTACCAGCGAGCTTCAACTCAAAGCCTTTAGCGATTATGATTGGGCTGGATGTATTGATACTAGGAAATTCGTTACTGGTTTTTCTGTTTATCTTGGTTCATCACTTATATCATGGAAATCTAAGAATCAAGCCACAGTCTCAAGAAGTTCTTTTGAAGCCGAATATCATGCCCTTGCTACTGTAACTTGTGAAATTCAATGACTCACATATTTGCTTCATGACTTTGGTATTATTCATAAGCCTGCTTTGGTGTTCTGTGACAATAAATCAGCTCTCCACATTGCAGCTAATCTTGTCTTCCATGAAAGAACCAAGCATATTGAGATTGATTGTCACTTGGTTCGTGACAAGCTACTTTCGGGTTTGACCAAACTCTTGCCTATTGTTTCAGCACAACAACTTGATGATGTTTACACAAAAGTTTTAGCTCCCGGTGCGTTTCATTTTATCTATTCCAAGCTAGGTATGAATGACATTCATTCCCCAGCTTAAGGGGGGATATTAGCCTTCTCTCTCATTTCAGTTAGAGTAGTTATAACTGTGTTAGTTGTCATAGTTGTCAGTTAGAGTAGTTATAACTGTCTTAGTTGTCTTAGCTGTCATAGCTATCAGTTAGTTTATTATAAACTAACTTTTGTATATAATTTGTATTCATGATTGAATTAAGTAATGAGAAGCATTCCTTTCGTCTTCTTCTTCAAGCTTCTTTTCTCTCTGTCTTAGAATATGTTGTGCCATGAGTTTTATAAAGGTAACAAAAAAAAAATCAATTGTTGAACCATGCAAGAAAAAACTGAACTAAATGTATATTATACAAGCTTATAATACTCATTATCATTTGGATACGAATAGTGATACAACTTATTCCAAATATAGGTTTACTATAATACATTAATATTGCGGAAGCAAAGCTTTCCAAATTTATTTTGATGATGCCAAAGACTCAAGTCAAGAATCAAGAGTCAAGCACGTATCAAGAATCAAAGGGTCGTTCAATCAAGAATCAATATTAAAGTGAAGATTCAAGAGAAGACTCAAGATGTAAAAGAACTTCAAGAAAAGCATCAAGATAAGTATTAAAATATTTTTTTCTTCAAAAACCAAATAGCACAGTTTTGTTTTACAAAAGAATTTTCTCAAATTTTCTAAAGTTACCAGAGTGATTACTCTCTGGTAATCAATTACTAGTTGACAGTAATCGATTACCAGTGACCAGATTGGTTTTCAAAATGTTTTCAAATAATTTGTAACGTTCCAAAATGATTTTCAAATAGTGTAATCAGTTACACTATATTAGTAATCGATTACAAGTGAATCTGAACGTTGGAATTCAAATCCAATTGTGAAGAGTCATAACTTTTCATAAAATACATTGTCTAATCGATTACACCATTGTGGTAATCGATTACCAGTGAATAGTTTTGAAGAAAATAGTTAAGAGTTATAACTCTTAACATGATTTTCTTAAAAGTCATAACTCTTCCAATGTTTTTTTTACCAGACATGAAGAGTCTATAAAAAGCAAGACCTTGGCACACATTTTAAAAAGCATCCAAAAAAATGCATATCTCTTTCAAATCTTTTCTTACCATTGCCCATTGTTTTTCTTTGCAAAAACTTTTGCCAAAAAGCTTTCTAAACTTCGGTTTCAAAACTGTTTTTCTGCAAGTGGAAATTCTGCAGAAAACAAAAGTGTACTATCTTTTCTTTCTTCTCCCTCTTGCCAAAAGAATTCAAAGGACTAACCGCCTGAGAATTCTTTTGATTCTTCCTCCTCCCTTTGAACAAAATATTTCAAAGGACTAACCGCCTGAGATATCTTTTGTTTCCCCTTACAAAGATTCAAGAGACTAACCGCTTAAGAATTCTTTGTCTTAACACATTGGAGCGTACATCCTTTGTGGTACAAGTAGAGCGTACATCTACTTGGGTTGTAATACTGAGAACAAGAGAGGGTACATCTCTTGTGAATCAGTTCAAGTGGAGCGTACATCCACTTGGTTGTTCGAAGAGAACAATGGAGGGTACATCCCTTGTGGATCTTTGCTTGTAAAGGATTTTACAAGGTTATTGGAAATCTCAAGAATCGGTGGTTGTTTGGGGACTGGATGTAGGCACGGGTTGTTACCAAACTAGTATAAAAACTTGTGTTTGTTTTCTTCTTCCCTACACTCTTTAATTTCCACTGCGCATTTTTTATTTTCGCTTTACTTTTGTCTAAGTTATTGTTTCTGTTCTTTACTTTCTCATAACTTAGTAATAAAACCTAATTGAATCTAGTAACATTAAGAAGGATAAATTTTTAATTAGTCAAGACACGTTCATAATTAATTCAATCCCCCTACTTAATTATTCTGAGGTCACTTGATCCAACAAACATAAATAATACTCAAATTATTTTATGCATATAATATATTTTTTTAGACACATGTGGCTAACTTAAACATGTATTCAACTTGCTTATATTGTTTAATCTTGACTTCAACTAGTGTGTATATATATATATATATATATATATATATATATATATATATAGATTCATGATAAAAACTAAGTTAATCCCTAGGTGAAGTAGCAGGTGAAACACGTCTTTATTTAATCAAATGTACATGTAGATTCCTTCTCTAAAGGCAAGTTCGTTGTGATATATATTATCATAATAATAATATAATGCTTAATTTTATGACCAATCAATTGGACCCACCAAAATTATAATGTTTAATTTTTGTTAAAAAAAATTATACATGAAAGCACTTAAGCTTCCATTATTATACGACATTTCTTGATGACAAAGTTATTATATGATATTTCATGAATTGTTCTAGAGATAGATATACATACACATACCTGAATAATCCTCAATCTGAAGGATAGTTGATGTAGTGCATTATTCCCTTCTGCAATGTGGGTGTTTGCGTCCATGGAAACCAAGCTCACGTGGTGAGCCAGTTTTAAGAATTCCAATAACCGGATTAATAAATCAGTTTGAGAAACTTGTCCTCTCACTTTCACTTGCAACTCCACCATTCTCTCTTCTAATGAGCTTGATTCGGGTACATGTGAAATTATGACACGCAAAACATGAGGTGCAAATATATCCACAGACACATTAAGCATATGTTCTTTGTAGTTTTCGAAGGATGCAGACATTTCATTGTATATGTCCAAGTAAAAATAAAAAACAATACAAAACCTGCAACAAGTTGTCCTAGAACAAATGCAATTTGATAAGTATAGTATTGTTTAACAGAGATTTTTGAATAAGTAGATGATGATACTTATTAGAAGAACTGAGAGAAGTATATGAAAAACAACACCAGTAGTAGCTAAAAAGACACAAGTGAACAAGTCCCACCCAAAAATAAGATTTAATCCTTGTGTCATGCCCAGGATCTTGCAAAACAGGTAGAATCATAGCTTCAGGTCAAAACAATGTGAAAATCTTTGAAGAGCCAGCTAAATCTTTGAAGGTTAATCAAGCATACTACCATGTTAAGGTCTAGTGTTGTTCATCAGTTGTTTCCTAAAATAAATTTAATTGATATACAATGAGAATCTAAAATAATTTTACATAGACATTTAATATTATTTAGTTTAATTAATAAAAATTAATGATACATTAAAATATTTAATAAAATTAGTAACATAGTGCATACCAATTAAAATTCAACTAAATTTATCTTTAATCGAACAATTTCTGAAAATAATTATATAGAAAAAAAGTGTCACAAAGCAAATAAAACAAAAAGTAATTACCAATCTATAGTTAAGTCAGACAACCTGTCAAAAAAAAGTTGGTGAATATTTGACACTAATAATATATTAACCAAAAAATTAACCATGTTAGGAGAACAATCCCATTAAAAGGGATAATTCAGATTTCAGATAAGATTAATCATCAATAGTAAAGTTGTTGAATGTTTGATGCTAATAATATGGTTAATTTGCAAATGCAAAATGAAGCAATTAGGGGAAGAGCTTACGATATATCAACAAGGTTGCCAATAGAAGCAACAGTGGAAGCAATTGTCCAGTACACAACAAGAGGGATATCTTGCATGCCAGCTTGCAAGGAATGCACAGCCTCTGTGTTGTAATCCATGGAAAACCATTTTGCCCATAGATTGATGTAATTAAGCATTTCTCTGAAAACTGCGACCGGATCAATCATATCTACAGGGACCCTTCTGCTGATTTGGACTTGATTCAGCTTTCTCAGTGAGTTCCCAAATTGATCTACAGCTTGAACCCGATCAAGCCTCCAAAACTCCCCATATAAAGAGAAACCAACTATTGCTATTAGTGCTTTCGCATCCCACGAGAAGCCACTCAGTTGCTGAAGAATCCTTAGTGTTGTCTGGTGTGCACATTCTAGAGTGCCACGTGTGGTTATCATCTGTTACTTGTTACCAGTTGATTTCCTCTTCATTTGCAGAGTTTGAATCCACTTTAGAAATTTGAGGCTCAACTTTCTGCAAAATTATATAACAGAACAAAGTAACAACTGTATGTTTTAATAAATAATAGCTTTTTTAAAAGCAATTACAATTATGAAATGTTGTAAGTGGATGTCAATAACAACATTGGTAATAGTGAAAAAGCTCTCTATCTCACCTTTACTTCCTTTATTGCCACCGTACTTGAAACACGATGATGTTCATTCCTCCGAGGTGGTGCTTGATCCTCAATATCTTCAAGATACCACACACACACACACACACACACACACACACACACACACAAACTTGAAGTAAAGGGTAAGAAAGCAAAAGAAATGGTTATGCAATGCATCAAAATCATTCAAAAGTTACTTGTGATACCAATAATCACCAATTATTAATAACCTACAATCACTTTTAACAACATTAATAAAAATCTGGATATATATTGATCTTTCTTCCTATCCTATACTGTACCCTGTGCATTTATTGGTCTACAAATAATAAAAAAATTGGAAGTGGAACTGCACAATTACGAGATCCATGATCATGACCAACTGCCATATCTTAATACACCTTTTATTAGAAAAATAGAGTGATAGAATCATAGATAGAAACACAAGAAACTAAGTCAAAACTAATATGCAAAACAAAATAATAGAGCAAACAGTACTGGTCCACTTTATTGCCAATAGCACGTCTGAAGCCACATGGAACTGCTGCCACTTCAATATCCCTAACATGAAATCTAATGTTGGTTTTAACCCTGAAAAAGAAAATTTCAACTACTATGGGAAAAAGAGCAACAAGGAAGAATTTAGATAACAAAGACAAAAATTAAAATCAAAGGAGGAAAATAGTTGATATGTCTATTCAGGATACAATTAGGAACCCAATCTTTAGTGATTCATATCCATATATACCAAACCAAAATAGAATTCATAACAAGTAGGAACGAAAGTAGACAATAATCTGGTATAACACAAGCAATTTAACAGACCAATGCATGTTCAAAACCATTCATTATAAATGGAAACACTCTTCAGATAGTTATAAGTAATATACAAGAGAGAACCTAAATACACATTGCTATCATAAATCGAATCTTGGCCAAAAAGATGCCTAGGCATTTTTCTCTAACCAAATACAATAGCAAAGAACAACATAAGTTGCACACTTCTACAAAAAAAATTTCTCAAATCATGAGAAATTTTACCAAAGAGGCAGATTTGAAAATGAGGAATGGACACAGCAATAGGACCAAACAATTTTGCTACTATCACTCTAAATCACATAATCTGAAAATGATTCATAACTCAAATTTGCTTTAAAGATTGACATAATCAGAACAAGAATATTAATCGCGTCAATGCTCAATGCAATTGATGGATGAGTAAAGAGATACTAGATTGTGAAGCCACAAATGCCCACAGTTCCCGAGCCTTGTAATATCAATGATAATAGCCTTCAAGTTTTCAGAAAGAATGCTACAATAGAACTTCTGGGGTAAATGATGAAGATGCTTTACATATGCAATCCTTCTGGCACCCTTTTTTTCTTCTTAAACATAACCTTATCCTTTGCCTTCTTGAAATCAGCATGCGTCACTTGAAGAGAAATATTTAAAAAAAAAAATTGGTCATGAGAGTAAAGGAAAAGACACACTTTAACATCTCTTCTTGAATCGAAACCATCTAACTGGTTCAACAACTCTAGCATAGTCCTCTCGTTGAGGAAAAAGAAACCTTCTCGTTGACCACATACACGGAGTTGGATGAGGCCTAAATGATTACGGGCTGAGGGTTCACCGATTTACAGGCCTCGAGAAGCGTGATGAGGCCTACGATAGTGCTCTGGATGTAGGAGTGGGGATTCTGCATGGTGTAGCGAACCCCAGCTTGCATCGTGAGGTGCATCTGTGCGTGAAAGAGGCGGAGAGGTAGCACTTGTCGGAATCAACGAAGCCTTGAAAGCCGAGATATGAAGCAGTAAGGGCTATTAAAAAGAGGGCCCTCAGGAAACATGGTGTTGAACGGAAGAGCTCCTCCTCTAACAAGGCTGTAGGTGGTGTCGGGGTAAAGGATGCAGAGGAGGGAGAGGTCGAAGCTGGGGAACTAAAAGGAGAGGAGTTTGGCGGTGACGATGGAGCAGAAGAGGGAGGCGAGGGTTTAGAGGAAGTGAGGGTGAGAGTCAGAGTGAGAGAGAGGGCTTGGAGGAAGTGAGAAAATGAGAAGGGAGCGAGAAAATGAAGGTTTAGACAATGACGGTTTTTTCTAAAGACCGTAGTGTTTGAAAAGCGAAAAATCTCAATGACGACAGTGTTTGTAAAAATCGTCATCGCTCATCTCCTTTTAATTACAATTTTGCCACCGTGTTTATTTTAAGACGGTTTCAGGCGAACCGACTTTAATTTTACATCATAAAATATGCATATTTCTGTAGTGATTTGAGCATGTTTTAAGAAAAAGGAGTGTATAACATACTGAATAAATAAACTAACAATATCCAAATTCAATTGCAACAATGTTTTAACAATTATTTTTCTGCATGACAACACCTTAAGATAAATTTACCTTGATACAGTGATTTAGGAAGGTTTGGACTTTGGATCATCATCTTCATCGAACTAGGGGGGATTTTTTATGAGTTAAATAATGCATTAGAGACTAGACCACATGCAATCAGTTAAGAAAATCAAAATTGTAGAAATTATTATGAGCACAAACATATTCGATGAGCACAACAAGTTTGTGTCCACGTTCAAATATTAATTGTTGTACTTGAACCTTTTATTTAGCCGGCAATGTGCGTTCTTAAGGTTGAAATCTTACTCTATATCTATTGGTACTTTGTTCCTTGTGTACTTGGCCATAACTATTTATTGAGTCCAAAAACATAACATCAGTTGAACCATCCCCGAACCCCAATTAAAAAACTTTTAACAACATCATGGTGCAATCAAAGAAGTTTAGAGGTGTCAAGCAGTGCGCCATTAGGGTTCATGGGTATCCGAAATTCGCCACCCACTTTTGTAACTTATTTCCACTTCATTTTTGTCAAAGCGATGTGAGATTTTTTGGCGTATGGAACACTAACAAATTAGTAATATATTTCTTTTATGGAATTGGAAGAGAAAGGTGTGGGCTAGTGATGCAATCCTACCCCCCAAGGGCATTGGATAGAAGACTCCAAGAAGATTGGGCCAAAAATGCAAGAGAAGGCCCTAGGGTTCTCATGAGCCTTAGGGTAGATTTCGGGCCCATGGGCTAAGTATGAGCCCACTTATCTTGGTACATATTAGATTAAGGTTTCATTAATTTTGGACCTTGTATTTAGGGCTCCATATTGTAGGTAGGGTACCCTAGAAATATAAGATTTTTCAGCCCTTGTATTTTAGGGCACCTAGACTAGTTTTTGTATTAGGGGTAGTTTTGTAATTTCACATGCACTAAGTGGATATTTGATGTGTGTGGTTGGAAATAAATTTAATTGAATTGGTAGAGGCCCAATCCAATTAAATTTTAGAGGGGGAGGTGAGCATTTGCTTACTACACCCCATTGCCACATCATATAGTCACACTTTGTGCATGTCCTTCATGCTTTTCATGCCTCATGACACCTAAGCACACTTAGTGGAGAATCTTGGAATTGATCTTGGATTAGTGGGCTGAACCATAACTAAAATTCACTAATCATAATTAGTGAAATTTTGGCTCCAAAGTTTGGCTCCACAAATTCAATTTCAAATTCAAGTGAAATTTGAATTTCCCTCCAATTTTGTGTGACACTTAGGCTATAAATAGAGGTCATGTGTGTGCATTTTTTTCAACTTTGATCATTTGAATATTAACTTCAGATTTCAGAGCTCTTTTTGAGCACAAAATTTCGTGCTCTTCTCTCCCTCTCCCTTCATTCATCTCCTTCTTCCTCCAAGCTCTTATCCATGGCCTCCTATGGTGGTGAGCTTTTTCTAAACTCATCTTCTCCTTGAAGTGGCGTCTCCTCTCTCTCTTCCTTCTCCATTCCGCTGCCATTTATCTTCCAAGAAGCAAAAGAATCCATTGATGAAGAAGATCCTAGGCCTACAAGCTCCAATGGAGCTTGCATCATGTGGTATCAAGAGCATCTTCATCTAGGTGATGTTCTTTTGCTTCCTCTATCTTTTTGTTTGGTGAATTCTCTTTAATTCCTTGTTCTTCATCTTATTCTCCATGTATATCCTCCATTTTCTTGTGGTTTGGTGCTGTTTAGAGTAGATTCAAAAAAAAATAAACCGATTAAATCTTTGATCTACACTTGTTCTTGCATTTCCATGGTTCAAATTTTGTAGATCTACTCTTGAATCTTGTTTTTGTGTTGATTTTAGGTTCTATCATTTTTCATTCATAATATTCTTGTGCTGAACCTTAGATCTAAATTTTCTTCCAAAATATTGATTAGAAAAAAAAAACACAAAAATCTAAGTGTAAATCACTTAATCCATGTTGTCTTAGAGTCATGTTTAGTCATAGTAATTGTCACATTATGCTCTAAGTTTGTGTTGAATTTTTATTTTGTTGATTGAATTCTAGATACATTTGTTCATGTATTCTTGTCATTCTTAGCCTATCTTTTGAATTTTGAGTCTAATTCATACATGTTATTTAGTTCATAACATGTTCTAAATCAATTCCTAGAAGTAGTCTTGTTGTTGAACTCTTTTTTTTTTTTTTTGTTTTCTAAGTTTCCTACATGATGCCTATGATGAAGTTGAGTTGTGGTGCTGAGTTGTGGCTGGATTTGTGAATCAAAATAAGTCTTAAGCTCTCTTGAATTGTGTTATTCAATATAATTGAGCATAAGCAAACACAAATTGTAACTATCCAAGCCTTAAACAACATAAACACTACTCTTGATTTCTAGGTTGAAATCACTAGTGCTGGAAGCTTGAACATACAAAATTGTATAAATTACTGGGAATTGGTCACTACGAGTTTTGAGCTGAATTTTTTACTGAATTTTCTAGACATCTGGAAAAAAAATATAAAAAAAGAACCAAGCGATTTGGATTAAAGGAAAAAATAAGAAAAATCTCACAAGTTGACAGAAAAATCAGTGTCCAGGAAAAAAAAAGGTGAAAGGAAAGTGTGCTTGTTGTTTTGGCTCAAAAATTTGTTCTATAATTGGTGCCTATTTTATACCAATCCTAGTTCTGAAATTTAAATTGAAAATTATTGTGAAAACAAGTGCCAAAACTAGAGGTTTCTTGAGTCTTTTTTTTTTTTAGTTTTTCTACTCTACTCTAAAGCCATTCTAGGTTTCTCTTTGAGTCCTAGCTTGCTTTTTTGTGCTTTTCATTGCTTTAATTGTTGAATAATCCTTGAAAATTTGTCTTGTTAAAACTCTATTGGTTTATCTTTCATTTCATTTTTTTTTTGTCTTTGGTTATTGCTTGTCTCTTTGTTTCCTTGTTTGTGAGTTTCCATATAGGGAATTGGAAAGGAGGATTGGTGCCATATCTTGAAGAATTTGAGTCAAGAAGAAAGGGGCCAACCACCTTAAGAGCTATTGGACTAAGAAGCACTCCAAATTGAGTGAAACACTAAAGAGAGAATAGCCACTACAATTGAGGACTTTTTTTTTTCTTTGTAATTTTGTAATTGGCAATTTGCTTTGCTTTCAAATTTTGTAACAAAAAGACCTTTCATTGGAAGTAAGTTGGGAGCCTCCACTAGGTCACCCTACTTCCATTTGTGTGTAATAATTTTAGGCAATTTTTCCTTAGGATAGTGAGTGTTTTGTTGGGAACCTTAAATGAGGTCATCCAAACACTCTTAGGATCCGCCTAGTTTGCATTTCTTGCACTTTAATTTCTTGCTTACTTTCATAGCTTATTTCTTTTACCCTCCATTGTCAAACCGCCTAGATAGCTTGCCTTTTACCAATTAGTTTTTACCTTATCTTTCACACCTCTTTTAGTGTTTATTTTGGCTAGTTTCAACCATAGTTTCTTTTACCTTTTGTTTTCAAACCCCCAACAAGAAAGAACCATAACTTAGGAACCAACATGAGTCTTCATTCTTCATCTAGTGTTAATGGTGAGGGCTCTACTCCTAAGGACCCCTTGTATAAGATATTAGATGAGTTGAGATCCCTTAAGTTGTGGAAAGAAAAACAAGAGAGAAAAGAAAAAGGTAAAAAAAGAGTGGAAGAAATAAGTCAAGATAAAAGAGAGAAAATAAGAGAGGAAGAAAGAAGAAAAATAATGAAAGAAATGAAAAGGGAAAAACATGCCTCCTATAGTAGTCATGACTCTTGCAAGAGTTTAAGTGAAGAACTTAGCGACTATTATAGAGGGCGTCATAGTTCACATACTAAACATCACTCCCAAAGAAGAGAAAAGGATAAAAGGCCTCAAGAGGTTAACATTAGCCTCCCATATTTCCATGGAAAAGATAATGTTGAGGCTTACTTAGATTGGGAAATGAAGGTTGAACAACTCTTTGCTTGCCATCATATTAGCGAAGAGAGAAAAGTTCCATTGGCTACCCTTAGCTTTCAAGGGTATGCCCTCTATTGGTGGACTTCCCTTGTTAGGGAGCGAAGGATTCATGGGGATCCTCCAGTAGAGTATTGGAATGATCTTAAGAGTGCCCTTAGGAAGAGGCACATTCCCTCCTACTATGAAAGGGAGCTTATGGACAAGCTCCAAAGGCTTAGACAAGGGAGTATGAGTGTTGAAGAATATAGACAACAAATGGAATTACTCCTTTTAAGAGCTGGACTTAGGGAGGAGGAAAGAACAAGCATAGCTAGGTTCCTTAGTGGGCTTAATATGGAAGTGAGGGACAAGGTTGAACTTCTTCCATATAGGGACCTAGATGAGCTAGTCCAACTTTGTATAAGAGTGGAGCAACAACTTAAAAGAAAGCCTTCTTCAAAATCTTATGGCTCTCACTCTTATCCAAGGAAGGACCAAGCCCATGGAATTTTAGGAGCTGCACCTTCAAAACCCAAGAAAGATAAGGGTAAGACCATAGAAAAATACACCCCTAAGACTAGTTCCCAAGAAAGGACTAGCAACATTAAATGCTTCAAATTTCTTGGGAGAGGTCACATTGCCTCTCAATGCCCCACAAAGAAAACCATGATCATGAGGGGTCAAGACATTTATAGTAGTCAAGAGGAGACTACTTCTTGCCCTTCCTCTAGTGGAAGTGAAGATGAAGTAAGGGGTGAAGAGTCTAGTGAGGAAGTCTACCCCCATGAAGAAGGTGACCTCTTAATGGTTAGAAGGCTCCTTGGAGGTCAATCGTGTGATCTATCTCAATCCCAAAGAGAGAACATCTTTCATACAAGATGCAAAATTTTAGATAAAACTTGTTCTCTCATTGTGGATAGTGGATCTTGTTGCAATTGTTGTAGCACAAGATTAGTTTCCAAGTTGAACCTCACTATCATTCCCCACCCAAAACCTTATAAACTTCAATGGCTCAATGAGCATGGGGAAATGATAGTTAATCAACAAGTGAAGGTACCTTTCTCCATTGGGACATATAAGGATGAAGTTAATTGTGATATAGTTCCCATGGAGGCAGGACATATTCTTTTAGGAAGGCCATGGCAATTTGATAGGAAGATAATTTATAATGGCCTAACTAATGAAATTACCCTCACCCATCTTGGCACTAAATTTGTGTTGCATCCTCAAACACCTTCACAGGTGGCCAAAGATCAACTAACTATGAAAGATAAGAGGGATGAGGAGGAAAAACTAGAAAAACAAAAGAAAAAGAAGGATAGTAAGGCCTTGTCTTCAAAGGCCAAAGGGAAGGGAAAGGAGGAAAACGATTCCTCCAAGAAGATTGTTAAGAAGGAAAATCATTTTGCAACAAAAGGTGATATTAAAAGGGCACTCCTTCTTAAACAATCTTTCTACCTTCTCCTATCAAGGGAAAAATCTCTTAGCACCGCTATACCTCTTGAGCTTGAGGTTATTCCTCAAGTAAAAGAGTTGTTGGATGAGGGTTTGGTTCGCAAGAGCTTAAATCCTTGTGCTTTGTTGGTGCCTAAAATAGGTATTATTAGGCACCAAATCCCTATGATAGGTGGTATGATGAATATGTTGAGTAGTGCAACCCTCTTTTCTAAAATCACTCATGCACCCAACATCTTCATGGTTTGTGTACATAGGGACTCATTAGGTAGGTTTGTTCTTATTTTTTGTTTCAATGCAAACCTAGGTGCTCATGTGGGACACCTTAGGTTTGTCGTAATTTTTTGTAGGAATAATCAACATGAAAATAAAGAAAAAGGTATGTCTTATTCCATTACTTTCCTTAAATTTTTAAATAGTGATCAAGGGCTTCCCATGGACCCTAAGAGAATAAAGGTCATTCTTGAGTGGCCTACTCCACCAAGTATAAGGGAAATTTGGGGCTTCAATATCTTAGCAAACTTTTACAAAAGGTTTGTCCCATATTTTTCTATACTTGTAGCACCACTCATTGAGTGGGTGCGGAACTATATTCTCTCATGGGAAGATGACCAGGAAAGGGGTTTTCAGTCCTTACCATACTCTAACATACCCAACATCACTAATACATATGTTTTCATTCTTTTTACAGGTGTTGAGGAAAGAATCCATGAGTTTCAAGAACCTCTGGATTTGAGGTCAAATCCTTTTCAAGGGGGAGGGAATGATGCAATCCTACCCCCCAAGGGCATTGGATAGAAGACTCCAAGAAGATTGGGCCAAAAATGCAAGAGAAGGCCCTAGGGTTCTCATGAGCCTTAGGGTAGATTTCGGGCCCATGTGCTAAGTATGAGCCCACTTATCTTGGTAAATATTAGATTAAGGTTTCATTAATTTTGGGCCTTGTATTTAGGGCTCCATATTGTAGGTAGGGTATCCTAGAAATATAATATTTTTCAGCCCTTGTATTTTAGGGCACCTAGACTAGTTTTTGTATTAGGGGTAGTTTTGTAATTTCACATGCACTAAGTGGATATTTGATGTGTGTGGTTGGAAATAAATTTAATTGAATTGGTAGAAGCCCAATCCAATTAAATTTTAGAAGGGGAGGTGAGCATTTGCTTACTACACCCCATTGCCACATCATATAGTCACACTTTGTGCATGTCCTTCATGCTTTTCATGCCTCATGACACCTAAGCACACTTAGTGGAGAATCTTGGAATTGATCTTGGATTAGTGGGCTGAACCATAACTAAAATTCACTAATCATAATTAGTGAAATTTTGGCTCCAAAGTTTGGCTCCACAAATTCAATTTCAAATTCAAGTGAAATTTGAATTTCCCTCCAATTTTGTGTGACACTTAGGCTATAAATAGAGGTCATGTGTGTGCATTTTTTTTCAACTTTGATCATTTGAATATTAACTTCAGATTTCAGAGCTCTTTTTGAGCACAAAATTTCGTGCTCTTCTCTCCCTCTCCCTTCATTCATCTCCTTCTTCCTCCAAGCTCTTATCCATGACCTCCTATGGTGGTGAGCTTTTTCTAAACTCATCTTCTCCTTGAAGTGGCGTCTCCTCTCTCTCTTCCTTCTCCATTCCGCTGCCATTTATCTTCCAAGAAGCAAAGGAATCCATTGATGAAGAAGATCCTAGGCCTACAAGCTCCAATGGAGCTTGCATCAGCTAGGGACATTAGAAATAACAGAAGACGCTGTTAGAGCCTATGATCAAGCTACGATTCTAATGAGTGGGATAAATGCCAACACCAATTTCCCAATAACCCAAACACCAGAAGGTGATCCAAAGAGCACTACCAACGAGGACACTCCCTCGACCACCACCACGGTGGATCCTACATGTTCATGTGTTCATGTGGGGCTTACAAGACCTTTGTGTCTATATCTGTCGTATTGAAAAATTCTAGGAACCAGAGAGAATATAAATCCTTCTATAAGTTTTTTTATAATTTATTTTAAGAATTTGTCGGTAAAACTTATAATATTTTTTACATGTTTTGATAAGTTTTAACATTTAAGACTTTCAACTTCCGTCTCTATGGCCATGACTAGCTTGTAATTATGGTAGTCTGGGAAAACTTTATGGCCATCCTTTCTGAATGGTGACTTTATGAGATGCCTAAAACAAGTTTAAAATGTCAAGTGTGAACCTTAGGCTATTGTGTTCATGTTATTACAGGTTCAATCTTGAAAAGAGGCTACCCATGTTCTGTGATTCAGAATGGTTGGTATTTGTTAAAAACAATGAAAAAAATAGTTGGGAATATGCTACCCTACCATATATATAGTTAGTTACTTAGTTAGAAAAAAGGCTTATTAGTTGTGCTAGAAAATACGATAACCTTCCTTTGCCACTACCACCCTCTGTTATGCACATGCAAGACTGTTACTTTTGCACTCAAAGTTGAACAAACATTACGGGTATTAAGGACAAGCAAATGCCAATACCAACTACTTTTCTCGAATTAACCAAACACCATTCAAATTCATGGTTATAGTTTTCCAAAGTTTATTATGAAAACAAGCTAGAGAGAGTGGAGCCAATGGTGAACTAGTTTTAGTTTTACTAGAAATTAGAAAAGGCTAGTGAACAACAATTTGGATTATGGAGATGCGAAGCATTTTTCAATTCATGGTATATCTATATCATGCTAAATTCTAAGAATATGGACCCTAATATATAATGTACGAAAAGATAGCATTCACTAGTTTACCTATTAAATGCTAGACAACAATTAATCAAATCCATTTGGGATAGAAAGAGATCAAACATTGAAATAGGAAAAGACAAAAGAAAAAACATTTACATTGGTATGAGATAAAGGTGTGACACCCTCTACCCCTCACATATATATACTAATAAAGGAATAAAAATTCAAATATTAATTAAAAGTATTTTTAAATACAAGTCTTTCAAAGGGGGTAAAAGGTTCACATTCACTTTCTTCTACATCATATTTAAACTTGTCCAAATAAATAATAAAGTCATCTAGGCTCAAACACGGTCGTGTAAGAATTTATACAATTAATATAAAACCCTATACCCCAATGTCACATTCTATCAGAGCGTTGTGTCTTGACGTCCTTCAGCACAAGGTTCCTTAAAGCAATTCACCTAGTCATCTGCTTCCCCGAACACAAAGTTCAAGATCATCACAGGATCCAAAGACAAACAACACACAGGAAGTGAGTTATCACATTCCTAACTAATAGAGAAAAATAAGACAACATACAGGTATAAATATTATATAACAAAATACCATTTACTTGAGCATAACTCACTCTATTTCACCACACATCTCATTCGTTTTCACAACATTCGCATACTTAATAGTCAAAACACAATATCATTAAATCAATCAATATAGAACAATACACAAGCGTTATGCAGCATATACACTAAGACTCAATCCTATATGCAATGTGGTACCATGTCAGTGAAAAACCTCGTCGACCGCCTAGGAGTACATGACAAGACAAACCACACACTAGCAAGTCAAGTCGCTCTCACTAGGTGATATCATAGGGAGACCAGTCAGGGTCACAGTGTTTTGCGAGAATGCTCCAACCATGTGGGATCGAAATAGGCTTAAAAGAGCACTCAAATCGGGTGACCCCCAAGGCCTACACTCTGAAGAGTCCTTCAGGGCCTCTCCCTCCTGATTCAGGTCCAACCCATAAAATATTTTAGCACACAGACTCTATCTATGAACTGTACAAAACACCCGACTCCTCAATTGTTCTCGAATATTTTTAACTCGTCACCCTTTAAGGGTCTTAGCATTAACTCGTCACCCATAAAGGGTCTTAGCATTAACTCATCGCCCTTAAAGGGACTTAGCATTAACTCGTCGCCCTTAAATGATCTTATAGTCGTGTGATTGTACAATCCACAATTTACATCTCAATGCACACAACATCTCAATCACGTGCATACTCAGTTTATCACATACACTCGATCTCAATTACAATGGTATAATATCAAAATAGCATGTTATCACACCTCATGAATCATATTCACTTTACCTATGAACTATGCAATACATACAACTACTCAATTATTTTCAAAATCATTTTAACTCATTGCACTTGTGATTAAACTCATCAGGTTCCCACAATGGATCCCATCACAATACTCGTCGCGGAAAACTCACCGCCCCTAAAGGGTCTTATAGTTATGTGATTGTAAATTTCATAGCTCACAACATAATACACATCTCAATATACATGTATTCCATCATTCATCACATGTTCAATTCACCACATACTCACAATTTCAATCATCATTTCATATCCTCAATATAACAATTTATACAAAAGACTATCATAACCTGGGGACTAAAACCCCTCAAATAATATTACACAATTATATCAAAATCATAGGTCAAAATATACAAATATCAAGAGCACAATTTATCCAACAATTCTTATCAGAACATCAATATTTTATTTATAATCATAAAGAAAAAATTGCAATTTAATAAACATCCCAAAATAAAACCTTAATTTAATCCTCTAAGGATCCCTACACATGTTCTCACTAACCCCCAATTGTGAATAACTCATCTCTTACTTCTAAGCGGACTCACGTGTCTTCCGACAGCGATAGCGGCATCTCTAGCGTTTCCCTGAGATTTCTCCAGTTTTTCCTCCGATTGCTCCGATAGAGTTCCTAAACGTCAGAGAGACGAAGAAGAGATTGAAGCCTCCATATATATTGTCTTCATGAGATTCATTTTTCTCTCTCCATGAGAATTATCTCGTAAATCCCAACTGTGAAAGTGTGGGGAATTGAATTTTAAACTACATATCAAAATTTCATGAAAATCCAACGGTTAACGAAACCAGTATCACAGTTTTACTGAGACTATTTTGGGTTTCGGTGGGAAAAGAGAAAGCTGCGGTGTGAAGGGTATTTCTCTTAGCTCAGACATGTTTTTGAAATTCCCAACGGTGAGGATTCTCGTAATTGGTTTGTGAACGTTGTGCTCAAATTTCACGACGATCTAATGGTGAATGAGTCCAAGATCATTGTTTTTTTGACACAAGTTTGGTGGGCTGCGGGAAAAAGAAAGGATTTTGGGGAAGAGGAGAGGGAAAACGAAATTGAAAGGATGAACAGTCGTAAAAGCTACCGTCTGAATACTATTATTTTATTTATTTTTATTATTTTATAAAAACAAATTCTATTTTATTTGTTATCAAATGTATAAAATACCTTTTTATTTTCTCTCAAACTATTATTTTTAATCTAGTCTACGTAAAATGGGATGTTACAAAAGGTATGCACTGACAAGACCATCTATTTTCATGACTCAATACTTCAACAACCAATCCCCTTAATCTAGCTACATGGCTAGCTAGCTACTTTAATGTGCAGCCTAATATTCACTAATACTAATAATGAGCTACAATACAACATCTCAAACCCTTACACTAATTAAGCCACACACATATGATAGGTATATGCATGACTTAACCACATCTTATAGGGGAAAATAGAATCGGCCCCATCACAGCTCAACTAGGGATCGCGAGCACCAAAGGACTACAATGTACCTCTAACATTAATTAGTTAGCCATTTCCATTTTATTAACAAATATAACTACATAATGGAAATCTAGTGCAAATAATATGTTGTCATAAAACAAAAAGTAGTAACAAAACTAAACCAACAAGAGAAGAATACAACGAATAAACCGGTTGTCCAAAACCTGTTATTTCACAAACATCGACGGCAGCGACTTCAATGATCACAGAGCACAACGACTTCAACGGAGTAATCAAACATCGAGAGAACGGCGGGAGGTTGTGTGAATGAGCGGGGTGATATCATGGCACGACCGAATAACTTAAATTGCCCTAATTCAAATACGATTTTCGCGAGACTGTATTTGAATATTGTAATATTATGCCGGTTTTCCTCAAAACATCATCATTTTTATGGTTTCAAAGACATTTTTGATGCAAATCGTCTTTGAAATGGTGCCAATAATTACAAAATTGCCACCGCTACCCATACGATGACAGTTCTTCGATAACCGTTGTGGTATTTGCATAGTAGTGCTTGTATCCAACAACTCAACACATGCTTAGATGTACAAAAACAATAATAATACACATACATATAGTTTTCCTTTGATTATTTCAAATTTTTTCTATGTGGAGATCAACACATTCTAAGTTATATCCAACATCTAAGGCTATAGTATCAACTCATGGATCACAATGTGTCTGGACTCTAAGACCACAAATCAACACAAACCACTAAGGGAGTCTTACCAAAGTACTAGGAAGGGGTGTGTATAGGAAAAAAGTATAGGTGGATAGCAAAAGCCCAAACCCACCTCAAAGACTTTCTTCAATTCTCTTATATGTTGAAATCCCATCCTTTTTCTCTCATTTCCTTCATACTTTCCTCCTTCAAAGTTTTTCCTCTTCCTTGGAGCTTGAACTTTGAATTTCTACATCATTAGTGGCATATTTCTACTTCTCTAGAGTCTCCTTAGTTGATTCCTAGTTGGTAAACACCTATCTTAGTCTCTTTTGATATTTAGATTTCATTTTCTCCTTCGACAAGTAACTAACCAAGAAATGGGTTTCATCTAAAATCTTGATGGGTGGATCAAAATTTGATTGAAGCTTGTTTGGCATTGATATAGGTCTCTTCTAGTTGAATCCAAAGGAAGAGTTGAGTAAATAGCTCTCTAAGAGCACCAAGTTTATCTTTATAACTTCTTTAATAAAATCTCAAAACCTATTTGGTAAGGGAAGCTTTCTCTTTATAATGTCTATAGTGGGAGAAATGTTCCTTGCACTAAGCTTTCTCTTTTCTCATATACACTCAAACCTATCCTAGTAAAATTACGATCCTGGACTCCTCAACCGTTGGATCATTGTGAAATTGGAACACCACCTTCGGAACCCATCTTCACATATTCTCACCATTGGGATTTGCAAAATAATGTTTCTGCGAAGTAATGTTTTTGCAGTGAGGTCATGGGTATTATATAATTCATGAGCAGTGTCTGTGTACAAAAATTGTTTTAGGGGTTGGACCTCAATTAGGAAGGTGAGACTCTAATGGATTCTTCAGACTCTAGGCCTTGGGGGTTAAAGACACTCGGTTTGAATGTTCCTTTAAGCCTATGTTGATCTCATATGGTTGGAGCATTCTCGCAAAATAGATTGACCCTGACAGGTCACCTTATGATTTTATTTAGCGAGAGTGACCTGACATACCCATTGTGTGGTGTGTCTTGTTATGTACTCCTAAACGCCCCGGTGTGATTTTTCACTTACATGGTACCACATTGCATTTAGGATTGAGTCTTAGTGTGTCTGTTGCATAATGTTTGTGTATTGATCGATATTGATTGATTTAGTGATATTGTGTTTTGATCCTTGAGTATGTGAATGATCTAAAAATAAATGAGACGTGTTGTGTTGAGATGTGATGTTACACGACAAGTGGTGGAATGACGTGAACTATGTTTAAGTAAGTTGTATTTCGTTTATATGATATGTATATCTACATGGTGTCTTGTTTCTCTCTATTAGTTAGGAATGTGATAACTCACTCCCTGTGTGTTGTTTGTGTTTGGATCCTGTGATGATCTCAAACTTTGTGTTCGAATGAGTATATGACTAGGTGGATTGCTTTAAGGAATAATATGCTGAAAAATGTCGGGACACAATACTCTGATAAGATGTGACATTGAGACATAAGTTTCCATATTAATTGTATCATGTTTTGGACATTCTTGTTTTGAGCCGAGATGATTTTATTATTTATTTGTATAAGTTCTATTGTGATTTTAGAAAAATGAATGTGAGTCTTTTACCCTTTTGAAATGTTTTTATTTGAATGTGTTTCAAAAACTCTTAATTAATTTCACATTCCTATTTTTTTTATTATTAGTAGATATATGTATGAGATAGAGGGTTTCATAAATTCAAAATATAATTTTTTCAATAAAATTATATACAACAGTTTTTCTTGTAGACTACAATGCCAATAGTGAATATAGAGGAAAGATAATTATACAAATAACGTGCTATTGAAAAAAAATAAAAACTTATAAATTTTTAAAAACAGAGATGATAACTTTTTACACGAAGAGATGATAACTTGATAAGTAATAAAAAGAACAAGAGAAAGAAAATAACAAATTTCCATGAATGTTGTCTAGAAATGTGGTATCCTATTTCTACGTACAAACGGTAAGAGAGCGTTTAGTAAAGGCAAAAATTTTAGTTTCTTTGTAATTTGAATTTAGAAATGTTTGTTTTTCCAGTTTATTTTGTTAAAAAATAATTCTCACGAAACAATATTTTTAGTTAATGTTTTCATAACCGGACATGTGAGAATCTAACTTTTCTCAAGTTTAAAAAAAGTTTTAGTGCAATATAAATACTACATTATTTTTACTAGATCATTTAATATAATAAGTAATTAAATTTTTTGAGAAACTTATATAAATATTTTCAAGATTACTAATGACGAATCAAACAAATTCCAATGAATAAATAAAAAGAGATTTTAATTATTTTTTAGAATCATAATTTTCCGGCGTGATTTTTAAAAATCCTGATTTTCGGCCAATGAAAAAAGTCCCCTTCTTCTAAACACATTCTGATTGATCGAGTAGAGGTGGTTTAATTGTATGAACTTTAATTAAGGAGTCTAAAGGTAGAGTAACATGCATGAATGCTTGCAAATCTTTTAATACTTCTTCGAAAAATAGTACTCAATATTAACTATTAAGGGAAAATATAAATAATCATAATATACAATAAATATGCGCATCCACTTATTAAATACAGTAAATTAAATATTAATAACAATTAAATGATTTTTTTGTCATTTTGAATTTATTGAATTTAATAATTTCCCGGTTTGGACCAACAAATAACAAACAAACGTTATCTGTCTTTCTCTATTGTAGGAATCAATTTTACTAGTGAGTGGAATCCTTACACACCAACGCCATTACAAATTACAAAACATTTCTTTCCCCAACCCTCCATTCCAATGCCAATTTGTCACACCTCCACCAAAACATAAAAAAAAAAAAAAAATGCTCAATTCCTCTTTCCTCACCGTTTCTGAACACACCTTTTCCCACACTCCCCATCATTTCCCAACAAGGGCTTCTTCTCAAAGCCCCAACCTTCAGCCACAGTTTCAATCTTTAGCCTTTGCAAACCATGTAGTGAGTGAATTCCCATCTGGGTCTTGCTCCAATGCCCCCAGAAGAAAAGGGGTGTTGGCTGTGCGGTCAAAGTCAACGCTGGGAGTAGAAGAAGTGGTGGCAGAGGGAGGAGGAGTGAAGGGTAAGGGTGAAGAAGAGTTTGATGCAATTGTTATAGGGTCTGGGATTGGAGGGTTGGTTGCAGGGACACAGTTAGCAGTGAAGGGTGCAAGAGTTTTGGTTTTGGAGAAGTATGTGATTCCTGGTGGAAGCTCTGGTTTTTACCAGAGAGATGGGTATACTTTTGATGTGGGGTCCTCTGTCATGTTTGGTTTCAGTGATAAGGTCAGTTATTTATTCAATTTTGGTGCATGTGATTCTTTTTCTGTTATCATTTACTTTAATTTCATTTCATTAGTGATGTGATGAGATATGGATGGTGTTGAACATTTGGGGGTGAGAGGTCACTGGGCTGAATGTTACAGTGAAGGAATATGGATGCTTTGTTTGTGAGAGGGACTTACTGTTTCTCCCTGGTTTCCATGCAATCACTTTTTGTTTTTGTTTTTGGGTTTACTAATAAGTAAACACACTATTCTGTGATAATCTATCAGTTTAATTGTGCTTAGCTAGTGGCAATGAGCAAAATGGCTGCATCTAGTTTGCTCTTAAGATTAGTTTATGATAACAGAAAGACCGCATGAGAAGTAAATTATGGAATCAAAAGCATAAACATAGATGATTTTTCAGTGACAATCCCATGAGGCCATGGCCATGAGTTGCTTTATGCAAAACTTGGTTTTTGATCAATTAAGCTCCAAATAACTATATTTTGCTAATTTATGAGTAATGCCTTAGCCAACAGTAGCTTTTTGGGTACTTCTAATTATTCTTTATGTTGAATGGTATGCTTCCTAGGATCATGAGCATCATGTGAGTTAAATTTTGTAGGGTAATCTCAATTTGATAACACAAGCGTTGGAAGCAGTTGGTTGTCGGATGCAAGTGGTGCCTGATCCAACAACCGTTTACTTCCATCTACCAAATAACCTTTCTGTTCGAGTGCACAAAGAATATGATAAATTTACTGAAGAATTGACCAGTTACTTTCCCCATGAAAAGGAGGGTATTCTCAAATTCTACGGTGAATGCTGGAAGGTTTGTCTTAATTGAGGTGACTGCAGCCCCCTAAAGGCATTTTTGCCTCTCTTTGAAATTCACTTTTTAAGAGCTTTTATGTGTTATGGCTAGATTTTTGATGCCCTGAATTCGTTGGAATTGAAGTCACTAGAAGAGCCACTCTACCTTTTTGGACAGTTTTTTCAGAAGCCACTTGAATGCTTGACACTAGGTATTTTCATCTTGTTTATTTTAAAATGAGAGGCCACAAATGTAAAACTCTAAACTTCAAATGTATGATTTAAAAGAAATGTTGAGTGGGAACAAAGGGTCTCAAAGGGAACAAATGCATCACTAAACTATATGTTATTTACAGTTTGCTTCTTAAATGCTGCATAGTTGACTCAACAAATTTTACCCTAACCATGAATATCAGGGCAAGATTTGAGTTACTGATGCTTATGAAAATTCCTCATACAATTAATTTTTTTTATCTTCCTGAATAAGGATACACTAGACCTAGAGAATTACATCTGATGTACATAATCTACTTTTAACTGTGAAGAATGTGGATAGAACAAACATTTCAGCCAACCTGTATTGATCTCCTAAGGGGTCTCTGAATTTGTGATTAAATTGGCTTAAATCTTTGAAATGTGTCAATTTATTGTAATACCACGCTGTGATACTTAATTTATGAAAACCTTTGAAATGAAAATTTCAATCAATGTGAGCATCTTTAACTTTTTCTTTGTCTATTAGAACATAGCAAAGGGTGTGATCATTCTTGGTATATTTCTTTTGTATGGCATTTAGGTGATAGACCAGTCTCTATTAACCAATAAGCATGACATGCCTAGTAACAGTGCACTACTGATATGGGTTGGCATTGACCACCATCTGCACATCCCTCCATATTTGTGCCTTTTATCAATGTTTTCAGATGTTTTGTTCTTTAGCCTTTCTGACGATATTTTTGGCAGCCTATTATTTGCCTCAAAATGCTGGAGCCATAGCTCGGAAGTACATTCAAGATCCACAGTTGTTGTCTTTCATAGATGCAGAGGTAGATAGATGTAACTATTTGTTTGATTCAGTTAGAAGTTTCAAGAAATTATTAAGGAAAATGTGTCCTGATGAGGAATCAATTCTAGTGGATCTCATGTATGAGGTTGAGGAAAATTGTTGTGGGTCCCATTGTAGAAATTGAGGCAAAAATAAACAGTGCCACATGATTTGTATCTTTTTCTAAAAACTATTTTCAAGTGAGATAGCACCACTGATTTACACATTGATTAATTATTCAGTTATTGGTGCATGATTGGTAAAATATGTGTTATTGCAGTGTTTTATAGTGAGCACAGTCAATGCTTTGCAGACACCAATGATCAATGCTGCCATGGTAATCTATTCATTTATCTTTTTCATTCTTTTAGTTCTTTTAATCTTATTGCATTTCTTAAATTGTCTAGGAGAGGAGGATTCATGCTTGCATTCATTGTTTCTGGTTGCAATGGATGGGATTGGGGGATTAGAAAGTAAAATATGGAACTAGCATGAATTTGATCCAACATAGACTGCTTAGTCCTAATAACTTTACAAATATTCTATTATTTTTTTATTTGAAATGTTAAACATATAAATTGTAAGATGTAAATGCCACCCTTCAGTTAGTATTTGTCATGTTTTTGATCTGTTGTTTTTTCTTTCTAATAACTGATTCTAAAATGCGTAAAGGGTTAAATTTAGTCCTTAATCCTTATAAATATAGCAAATTTTGGTTTAAGTTCTACTCTTTTCGGTTGGACTTTGTTCTCATAATTTATTTATTTTATTTTTTTTGGAAAATAGTCCCTAATCCCTATTATTATTTAGTGATGACATGTCATTGGCATACATCTTAGCATGCTACCTAAATGACCACTCCAACATTGAATGTGACGTGGCATGTCTGAATGCATGCTAGATTATCACTAAATAGGAATAGGAACCATGCTCAAAATTTAAAAAATTTATAAGGACCAAAACCGACAATTTTTTTTTGAAGGACTAAAACCAAAATTTGCAATTTTTACAGGGACTCAACATATTAAACCCACCATGAGAAGTGTAGGGGTGACTGACAGATAACACTGTTTGAATTAGAAATTCATGTTACCTGTCCAAACAGTGAAAACACTAATGTAATGTCAAGTATAGTGTCCATTTGCATAGTTCACCTATGCCTCTCTTGCTCTCCATTTCCTGCATAGCTAGACTCCTTTTTCTCCTTCAGGTTCTATGTGACAGACACTTTGGTGGGATTAACTACCCTCTTGGGGGTGTTGGTGGGATTGCAAAGTCCTTAGCAAAAGGTCTCGTTGATCAGGGTAGTGAGATAGCTTACAAAGCAAATGTCACCAGTATTATAATTGAGCAGGGCAAAGCTGTAAGTGAGACATCAGTATAGAAACATTGAATACATATTTTGGAAAGAAGTTTTGTTTCCTCAAGAACTGTACTATGCTTTTTGCAGGTTGGTGTGAGGCTTTCAAATGGCAGAGAGTTCTTTGCCAAAACCATAATATCAAATGCTACCAGATGGGATACATTTGGTTGGTTCCAAATAAGAATTTTTATAAGATTTTTTGTTAATATTTCAATGATAATCTCCGATATGTTTCTCTGCCTTCATTCGGTCTTAGTTAACCTCTAATTGCATAATGCTACATTGTAGGAAAGTTACTGAAGGACATTCCACTTCCGAAAGAAGAAGAGAACTTCCAGAAAGTTTATGTTAAAGCTCCATCTTTTCTTTCAATTCACATGGGGGTTAAAGCAGAGGTTTTACCACCAGATACAGACTGTCACCATTTCGTGCTTGAGGTAGTTGGAAGTTTGCTCAACTTATATTCCTTAATAGTCTTTGTGCCTTAGAACAAATAATTAACTTTATTTATGCATTTCATCTGCACCTCTCTAGAGCAACTGGTCCAAATTGGAGGAGCCATATGGAAGTATCTTTCTAAGTATACCAACTGTTCTTGATTCATCATTGGCTCCTGAAGGCCGTCATATCCTTCATATATTCACAACTTCTTCTGTGGAGGACTGGGAGGTAGGCAATACTGAATAATGATTACTGGTAAACAAAGTTGAAGATTTTCACGTTGCTTGCTTCTATGACTTATAGTTTTTTTTGTTTTTCTTTTTGCCTGCTGTTTTACTCATTTGCAGATTAGTTTATGCTTAAAATCTCAATATCAAATATGTCACTGTTTTCTGTGCTAGGGTCTTTCAAGAGCAGACTACGAGGCAAAGAAGCAGCTTGTAGCAGATGAAATCACAAGCAGATTAGAGAATAAATTGTTTCCAGGTCTTAGATCATCCATTGATTTTATGGAGGTATGGACTATAACCTCAGACGTCATACTACTGAATGGTATTTCTGTGACTTCCTATGCTGTAACAAGCAATTCAAAAATAAATCAAGGAGATGTTATTGTACTTATCTTTATTAGCTCAACCACATGGGCATGAACACAAATTTTCTGTCTGCATTGGTTAAAATGTTTTAATTTTAAAAATTTAGTTAATCTGGCAGTTCGTTACTTGGATTTGTTGATCTCTCTTTGGTTAATTCAGAATTATGCAGATATGATATTGTGGTATGTGGAACATTGATTTGTGTAATGGCATTTGAATAATGCTATTTTCCTGTCGACAAAATAATAATCTGGTGTTATATTTGAAAAGAACTTATTACAGTCTACTTCACTGCTTGTGGGCCTAAATTGTGTCGTGCTAAAGGTGACGGTTAAGCATAAATGTTGGTGCAGCATAACTGCATTTGTTCTTGAAAGATCCAAACCCCACCCAGCATTTAATATAGTGATGCCTGTTTCTGTTTAAGTGTTTTTAATTGTTAAAAAAAACCTTTATTTCTTTGTTTTAGGTGATTCTGTGGCCGTCCTCAAATGTGATACTCTTTTTTGTGATGCTTGTAACAGACTGCAACTAGAATAGTAGGCAAGAGAAGCTGTTCCCATGTTATTGTTGGTATTACCCGTAGACATAATTTGTAAAACAATCAATACTGAATATTTCATATGCTAGTTTTTTCTTTCTTTCATAGGTGTTTGTAGTTTCCGTTAATTTTTCAAATTTTTGTTTTAGTCGTGTGGATGAAATCCTTTCATTTAAAGCAGTCAAAATTAATTCAATAGGATTACTTTTAGAAAAACATCTGGAAGTGGGACAGCTTATACTTGATTAAATTAAGAGCTATTAGAAAATCATTTTGAATCAAAACAGGAGAACCACTTTCATCGAAGCTGGTAGCTAAGAAGCATGCTTGCTATTCTGTTAGTGTTTGAATTATCTGTTTAGATGGATGAGACTATCTATATAATGCTTAGGAATTCTTTTTGTGTTTGATTCTTATGCCTTTTTCTATTATGTGTATGTTTTTTCTGAAATTTTAAGCCTCATTATAGGTAGGGACCCCAAAGACACACCGGCGATACCTGGCTCGTGACGAGGGAACTTATGGTCCGATGCCGCGCAGAATCCCAAAAGGGTTATTGGGAATGCCATTCAATACCACAGTAAGTCTACTTCCACAAGAAAATAACTGGTTCAGTTATGGAAACACTCTGCTATGCTTTTAGAAGGCACTGATTAACTAAAGCCATAAACCAATAAAACTTTCAGGGCATAGATGGTCTTTACTGTGTTGGTGATAGCTGCTTCCCTGGACAAGGTGTTATTGCTGTAGCTTTCTCAGGAGTTATGTGTGCTCATCGAGTAGCTGCTGATATTGGTAAGATAGAGCATTCCTTCAAATGTGCAACACATTAATAGCAAGCTTTCCTTCAAATTCTGGCAAACCCTTACTTAATGCTTCAAATGCACAAAGTTATAAGCACTCCCATGTTCTGGCAAATTTACATTATGTTTCACATAATGTGAAGAAATGCATGTGTGTTATTCCTTCAAATGTCAATAGCAAATGCACAAAGTTGTTGTTTCTATTGTGCTTACCTTTTAAGTTAAATTTATATTTTAGTTATATATGTTTGCTCCTGTTAATTTCAAAATTTTTAATACACATTGCCAGAATTTGAATCTGTGAATATTGGGATATCATGGTATATAACACTGTTGAACTGCTCTTGCTGAGAATGGTGAACTTCTAATTGGATTTTTCTTTACCCTCATTTTATTTAATTTTTATTCCTTTAAATAGGGCTGGAGAAGAAGTCACCTGTGTTGGATTCCATGCTGCTTCGGTTGCTTGGTTGGTTAAGAACAATGGCATGAGATTTAATATATAGGAGCATTTGTTGGATGCAGTATCATCATCCATTTTTCATAAGAAGCTCAACTTTCATTACAGCATTGGTTCATTGCAGATTTCATCCACAATTTTCAAGAGTCATCAATTTGTCACAGAAGGGGCCAAAGTTTAAAATGTATAAGTTTAATGTAATAATTTTGATAATATCATGTCTTATACGTGATTTAAGTAATTTATAATAATATTTAAATATTAAATATTTTCTTAATTTTATTTTTGCAATATTTTTTTTAACTTTAGTAATACACTCCCTAGACTTTTATAACCTTGTCTGCTACTGAATAAAAAAAAGGAGAATTGATCTATTTTTTTGAAAGAATCTAGATAAATTATTCACAGGAAAAAAATTGATCACAAGAAAAATCTATAAATTAAAGTCATATTGTATAAGTTTCTTGTAAAAAATGAAGTCATGGAAAAATGAGTTTGAAAAATATATAAAAAAAAACAATTTCTAAATTATGTTAGGCTAGGTTTAAAAATCATATCATAAAATAAAAAACGATCATTATTTTGAAAATATCATTTTAACTCACTTTAAAAACTAAGAAACTAATAATAGAAAATCAATCTGAATATAGTCAAAAACATAAAGATCAAAAGTGAATTTTAGTCATATTTTTAGTATTGTAGTATAGTCCTTTTTACATTTTCATTGTTAGGTCTTAATTCTATAAAAATTCCTAGGTGATTCTTCCTAGCTATAAATAAGTAAAAATAGTTGAAAGGAGACACAATCATCCGTTTTATTATGTTTTTTTTTTAATCAGCCATCTGTCCTTTTAACTCGTTCATCCTAACAAAGGGCAAAAACATAGTCAATGGTTGCTGCAACAATAACCCAAATCAGAAGTGATTGTTATTTTTTTATTTTGCAACTTGGAAGTGAAATTGAGGGGGGAATAAAAAGAAAAACAAAGTGAAACTAGATTACACTTTCAGGGCTTAGACAAATGTCAATATATTACTCTTTCAAGGACTAAATAATGAGAAGAGATCGAATTACTTCAAAAATAAGTTTAAAAAAAATCACTTTCATTTATTCTCTTTTAATGGTTAAAATTAAATTCTTATTATAATCTTTAAATTTCAAGAAAATAAATGATAAGAATAAACAATAATTAAAGAATTACTGTTAAAATAAGTTGATTCATTCTCTTTATAAATATTTATAAAATATTTATTAAAACATAGCTTACGTCAATAACAACAGGATATGACAAACTACATAACTAGTCTAATCTTATGGTATTTTTTATTCCTCTTCTAATTTAAATTATTATTTTTTTCTTCACTCATCTAACAAACTCTGAAAGTTACAAGTTCATGTTATACTTGTCTCATTCATTGAAGAGCTTAAGTTCTATTTTGACTCTTCTAACAAAGTAAATGTCTCATTCGTTGAAGAGTTTAAGTTCTATTTTGACTCTTCTAACAAACTGAAAGTTACAAGTCCATGTTATACTTGTCTCATTTATTGAAGTTTGAATAACAGCTGATAGCCTAATAATCTTATGGCATTTTTTATTTCTCTTCTAATTTAAATTATTATTTTTTCTTTACTCATCTAACAAACTCTGAAGGTTGCAAGTCAATGTTGTACTTGTTAATTCCATTCATTGAAGAGTTTAAGTTCTATTTTCACGCTTCTAACAAACTGAAAGTTACAAGTCCATGTTATACTTGTCTCATTATTGAAGTTTGAATTTCTATTTTCACTCTTCTAACAAACTGAAGGTTACAAGTCCATGGTATACCTGTCTCATTTATTGTAAATTGAATTTCTATTCTCAAAGTTGTGTAGCTCGTGCTAAAGTTGAATGGCTTTTTGGACGTAAGTTTAACTTAAATTCTTTTTTTATCAATATTGATATCTTAACTAGTTTCATGTTATTTTTTTTTTTAAAAAAAATCGTTACATGTAGTGTTTTCACCTTTTTACATGTTTGTTTCCAATCGATGCTCCGTTTTCTTTTAAATGACAACAATTTTATATTTGTCGTTTTAAATATTTATGTATTAAATTTATATATAAAGTTTAATTGGTTCAATTAATGTCTACAATGTCTATTGATGATATATTTATCTGAGTGAACTCAAGGTATTCTTTATTAGAAATCAATGACTAATTTTTAAAAATATTGAAATCAATTTAAATAATTGACCTCTTAAAAGATTTTTTTTTTTTACACATGGACTTGAGGATCGAATCATAATTATATGTTTAAGAAAAAAAAAACTTATTTGTCAATCATAACTGATGATATACTCACCCAATATGTCAGTTAAATGGATAATTAACCCAAATTCAATAACTATAAATAATGCCTTCTGAATTCAAAACAAAAGCAGAAAGATCTTTTTTGGTCAGATAAAACATTTCTTCATGTCAAGTTACATCTTAATTACTTGACAAATGTCATTTCAAAAAGGCGTGAGCAACTTAACTACGCTATATACGTAGGGAATTGATGGATAAACTCTATAATTCCACTACAGTACTAGTTACAAGCTTCAGTCAATTAAACATTCTCGGAAGAGTTAATTAAGTATCTCTCGAAAACAAAAATCTGAATTCTCCAGATAATGTTGTGCCTACGATGATCATAACATGTGGCTTGCACTGTGGTGTTTCAACATAACTAATTAAATGAAATATAAATATTCACAAGACAAAATAAAAAAAAGCCACTATCTCTAATGTGCTAGGTACTTCAATTATTGGTCCTTCTTAGTACATGTGATTCTTTGTTTAATTAATATTATCACCCACATGCAAAGAGTGATCAAGTTGAATTTAAGCTCCAGATTGAAGTTTCATTCTCCTTAGAGAAAGATATGCCAAGAAACGGTAACCAAAAACCATGGCTATTAGAGCAGCTACCTCTGTTGCACCACTATCAATTCTGATCCCATTGATGACTGGTGAGATGTGTTCATATTGCACCTTGAGAAGAAGCTTGTAGGTGTGGTAGTTGAATGACATGTAACGAATCCAAGAAAAAAATATGGGGACCCTCTGCCAAATTTAGCATCACTTGTTACATTCTTCTACTAAATGATTGCATGCAAAGGTTACTCATGTCAGCTATTGGACCATTAAATTAGTGACCAAAACAAATTCAATTTTGAAATTCAAAATTGTGTCAATTATTTCACGATTTTCTTTACTTCAAACTCTATTATACTAGTGAAAATTCCCTCAGTGCTTTAATGTTTCAAAATTATTAACAACACAGTATCTAAACAGAGTCTTTTGAACAGACATTTTATTATTGATTAAAATTTATTAAAATAATTATTTTTATAAATCTAATTTCTTATATAATAAATAAATATTATGATTTTATAGTTTTGAATATTTTATAATCAATGTGTTAAAATGTAAACTGTTAGGCTCTTCGTAATCTTTTATTCCAAACAAAAACTGGTATGTTTGTTTACCTGCACAAAAAATCCTCCAGCCAGCATGAAGGTCATCACAGTTACTGAAGCCAAAGTTGTTGCTCTTTTCAAGTCCATAAGTGTGGCCCCAATAGCAAGTCCAAGTCCCTGCATCACAACCAGCCACGGTCAGAACTAGAGACTAATTTAGTTGCATTATATCAATGATAGATTATTACTGTAATAAACTCGATTGATTTTTATAATAATTACTTTAGAAATTACATCAAAAAGTTTTTTAATTGATAGTATAAATTTTTTTACTAAACCTAAGTAAAATTAGGATTATTTAATTAGAATATACTGACACATCCAATCTTAAATTATCATATATATGAAAAGATTATTTAACTTTTGTAACAATCACTTGAAAAATCCTATTTAGAGTTTTTTTAATTAGTTGATAATATAAAAAAAATCACCACAATTACACTTTATTTTATATTATTTATAAAAAAAAAGAAAATATTTTCTGAATTTGTTAAAGTAGATACCTGAGCAGCCACAATGCAGAGGAAAACAGTGAGAACCGTGAGGAAAAATGGTGCAACACTGAGTCTGAGGCCGGCCATGAAATAAACAACAAGTAGAAAAAGCACTGGTAAAATGAGGTCTAGTGGAAGGTCACTTGTGGTTCTAGCCAGGAAGTATGCACTCAATCTGTACATGTCTGCTGCTCTCTCCTTACTCAGCATGGCTCTCTCTTGAGGAAATGTGAATATTGCAGTGAAAACAGGAAAAAATCCCCAGAAAACAGCAATAAAGAATAGTAATCCTGCCTGCAATCCGCAAAGATAAATAGCTTACAATGTTTATGCTTGTGAAATTATGTCTGAGAAATGCTAATAACACATTCTATTATATATGCTTTCCAATATGTTATTATTGACTAAAATTTCTTAGGAGTCACAAAATAATGTGGGACTGTGCCACTCTATTTAAAATGAGTCATTTATAATTTCATAAGTTTGAATAAATCTCAAATAGTAATTTCTTCATTTCTTTTTATCTGTCTTTTAAGTTTTCATGTGGAAATTAAGAAATATTTTAAATCTTCTTGATTCTAATAAAATAGTTGTGGGATTTTTTATTTTATCCCTTTTTTTTCTTTTCAGTCCATAATAAATGTATGTGCAAATTAATTATTAGGTGACAAATAATTGATGAAAGAATAATAAATGTCACCTTAAACTTTTCAAACGACAAATAAATAAAAATAAAAAATTTCCAAAACTCCTCAAAAAGGAAGAAAGAGAGTAATAAAGAATGTGTTAGAAAAAGTGTGGTTAATTTTCTTATCTGTATATGGTCTTACCTGATCTTGCAGATCTTTTGGGTTCTTAGTATCTGATTGCCACCAAAGTAATCCTAAGATGACAGCAGTGGATAAAACTTGGGTGATTCTCAACCAGCTAAAATAGTCATGCCTCCGTTCTTTGATTCCTCTCCAAAATAGTATGGAAAATTGCTCATCCCAACTTGCTCCCCATTGTCTCTTATGAGAACACACTTTAGTCTTCAGTGCTTCATCAAGAGGTATAGGAACCATTAGTCTTTTCTTTTCTGTTTCTGCTACTCGAGTTTCATATGCCTCCACCAGATACTGTTAAAATTCATTTCAGTCGTAATAGGAGAAATTTCTTCCTTCAAGATCATTTATACTTGAATCATATTAAAATTCAAGAGTAAACTGCATAATGGACTTGTTTGTTTAAATTTATTTGTGAAAAAAATATTTATTTTGATAAAATAAATAGTTATATGTTTTTTTTAGTAAGTTTATCTAAATTGTTTCTGCTTAAAAAACATAGTTTTCTACTTATTTTTAAAAGTAAATCCCATCTGTTTATTAAAAACATACTTATATAAAAAGTATTTATTTTAAATTTTTTTAAAAGTTTAAACAAACTCACCAAATCTTTACTTTTACTGTGAAACCTATACGAAACTATGGTAAATTTTTAATAAAGAGTAAATAGTTCATGTACTTTTAGATCGATATCTATCAATTTTTTGATATGTATTGTAAGTTTGATGAATTTTACAACATATATCTTTAAAGTCATAATTGTCAAGTTGCCCATGATTTTTTATTAGTTGATGATATAAAACTGACTGTGCATAGAAATTACATTCTTGGTAAAAACAAATTACAAACTGCTGGTGATGATTACCTCATGTACAACAGCTGGTGATGGCTTCCCATTTTGTGTTTCAGCTTCTGCATTTCCCATCTGCACTTTATCTTCCAACTCTGAAGGTAGGGAAACATCATTTATGTTTCCATTAGCAAGGTCTAGCAAAAACTCTGCCGGGTTCATGGAAATAAGTGGTGAACATCCTATGGACTGGAAGTAAGTCATTGTTTCTGAGGCTTTTCCAAAGTAAAGAAGGCTCCCTTTTCCAAGAAGGATCAACTTGTCAAATTTGTGGAAGAGTCTGCTTGATGGTTGGTGGATTGTTGTCACCACTGTTTTCCCTGCCTACAATTTCAATTAACAAGTTAGTGATAAAGGTTTAGTCATGGGAAAAATATCTTGTATGTTCATCACCAAAGAATAGAATTAAATGTGCATGTGAATTAATAAACTCAGATTGGAATAAACTATATGCTTTGAATTAAGTGTCATTTTCATGGAGATCCAAAAGAATTTGAATTGATTTGTCATAGATGTAATGTCATTTTCATGACTCATAGTGTGCTTATTGTCACATTGCTTGATGATTAGTAATAGTGACTTTCCTTCCCTTGCTTTCAATTATGTGAATTATTAAGTGTAATCTAAAATCTTAGCATATGATATAACAATTACTTCTGCTATGTCTTGTAGCATCTGAACAATCCTCAAGGCTGTTGTAGAATCCAAACCAGAAGTTGGTTCATCAAGAAAAAGAAGAGAAGGGTTGATTATGATCTCATTGCCAATACAAACTCTCTTCCTCTCACCACCAGATACTCCGCGAACAAAGGAACCACCAATCATAGTGTCTTGGCACCTTTTCCATACATAAAATATAAACTATTAGCTTCCAAAATTAAATATTAACATGTGTAAAATGGTTATAATGCTCTACTCTTGACTTTTGAGTCCTTAAGGATGGAATGGAACCATTTACCTAATAGTTTATATTAACATGTCTTTCTCTATAAATGTGACTTTTGTGCTCATAATAATTTTGACATTTCATTCTTAAGGATGGAATGGAACCATTTACCTTTCCAAGCCAAGCTCATAGATTACATCTAAAGCTCGTTTTTCCTTTTGCTCCTTTGTGTATGCCTTTGGTAGTCTTAGCCTGGCTGCATATGTCAATGTCTCTTTCACAGTTAGGTGAGGAAACAGAACATCATCTTGTGTCACGAATCCTATCCTGCCACATGTTTCACGTAAGTACAATATAATGGTGATTTTGCACACTTTAAGAAGCAAATACAAGTTCACCATTTGAAGGAAAAAAATTGTCTGTCATACAAAGTTGTGGTGATACATCCTAAATATCATTTACTATCTTGTTGATAGAAGAACATTTTGATCACTAACAAACTTGTAACCTTTGACTTGTTAAGAATTCCATCACTATGTTTCAATCTAGAGAAAATAGTAAAAACACTAAAACTATAAAAGGTTTACACATTGAACCGGTTAGAAATCGTCATGTATGATAAGTTTGTTGATTTTAATAATAACTATCTTAAAAATTATACCTAGCATAATTTCTGATTGGTTAACAACATAAAGTTTTTTCACTTTGGAATGTGTTTGTTCTAGATGCACTTGGTAAGGTGGTGGATTTTATGTTTTACCTGCTCTTAAGGAACTTGGAATATGGTTGGTCATTGTAAGTGATAGAACCACCACTTATAGGATGGCTTAACCTTCCCCCAAGAAGGTTTAAAAGAGTTGTCTTTCCACTTCCCGAGGGGCCCATCAATGCCAAAACTTCCCCTGGATTTACAGAACCAGTGATCCCATTCAAGATATCCTTCTCCTCAGTTGTTGTCATGCCCTTGATCACTATCTTGTAGGTCACATCCGTGAACTGCACATTCAATAATAAGAAAAGAAAAACTCGTTAAGTGTGATCCATCACTAACTCAAAACAAAACACATCATCAGAAGTAAGCTCAATGCACCAAAACATTAATATTTTTTCTAAGAAATTAGTGTCTAACTACTCATACTCCACACTCTTCTTTCTCGGTAAGACCATGCTATAAAGCCTCAAGAGATTTGAGTACCAAGGTAGGTGTATTAGTACTAATTTATTTCTCTGGTAACTGAAAAGAAGGGTTAATCTTGTACATTGATGTCACATGAAATGAAACTTTGTACAAGACTGAATCCGATGATCATGTTCTATTGGTTGCAATGATTGCTAAAGTAAGCTTCATCCTTGCCTGCCCAAATACACAGGGCCACATCAAACTCATGCTCTATTATCGATCAGAAGGTTAATTTGAAGTTTTGAACCTATGCAGAGGTAGATGCAGGCATGGAACAAGAAGATCTTAGTATTAAAATATGCAAAATGTACATTACCTTTAGATATATTGGTAGAGTTGGTTCCGTTTGAAACTTCGTCCTAGGTCCAGCTTCAATATCCTCAGCTGCAACATACATAGTAAATGACCCTCTTTATAAAATTCAAGGTGGGAAAAAGAAGCTCCTACAATCAGAAGCCTATATAGTATATACCAAGCATGCAACTATATATTAGTTTCACTTGGCACAATAGTGCACTAGAAATTAATTAATAAAAAATGCACGTTCTTGATCTTGACTAAGTATGTGGTTGTGTTATGCTATAGGGTGGTAAATATCTTTAATATGATTTGCAAGAAAGTACTATGCATGGATGCTTCTCATGTCATTGACATTACATGATCCGTTAAAAGGGTGCAACATTTGCTGGCCATGAAAACTCAAGTGGGGTAGCATGGACCATGGTTATATGTGACTTGAGCATTGACATCAATAAGTGAAGTTTTTTTTTTTTGGTTCATATGGTTGCATAGAATTATCCTCGGTAGGTCACAAAATTTTTTCATCTTATCCAAGAAATCTGTTAGCCATCATAGGTGAATTATTTCCTTCCAACAAGAATTTCTCTAAATACATCAATTAGAATTCGAACTCCTCATTACAAGCTTAAGGGACGACCCCGAAACTTGTGTCACTTGTATCAACTACTTGTTCATCAATAAGTGAAGTGTTATCCACATAGCAGTGAAAATAAAAAGTCAACCTGAATTTAATTGAGTGGCCCCAAGAATGGGGCAATTTGCTCTCCCAGAAAAAAGGAAGGAAAAAAAAACACAGAAAGAGACATGTTCACTTGTATGTTGTGGACCCGTAGGTACGACATAATTAAGAGCTAAATTGTCTTTCAAAGACATATTAGTCCACAAAATGGGTCGTGTTCCCCACATAATGGTACTCCGAGAAAGAAAGAAAAAAATGCTTGAACATTGTTATAAATGAGGATGGGAACAAGGGGAAGAAACAAAAAAATAAGAAGTCTCCCCAAGAAAATGAAAAGCCACCCACGAATCACATCAGAGAGAAATGGAAAATTGAGAGTGTGCATGCATTACAGATAATTAGTACAGCTAATTAAAACGACGTTACTATATATATGTAAACATTTGCATATATTTAGGTGATAGAATTAGTGTGCTTTTTGTCCATAAAAGAATAAATAAGTGTGCTTAAGCGCGTAAAAAAACTATATGCAAGTATAAATAGGGACGAGATGATTAATTAATATAAGGTGATAAATTTTATATTTACACTAATAATTTTTTTAGATTATGATTGATCCAACTATTTTATTTTTATTTTAATCATATATAACAAATTTCACATAATTTATACATGACTTTATACTTTAGTTAGTCGTGGATATTTACTTGTATTCCAGATAATATATTATCTGTTACAGAAAAGTAGTATGATAAAGCATTAATTATTCTTGTATGAGATTTCATTATAAACTAAATATATTATGAAAATGTTTCAATTCAATTGTTGAATTGGTAATTTTATACTTTAGAAAAAAGTTATTAATAATAGTATGAAAATTTGACACCGAGTATATATCAATTGATGCTTTAATATATTAAAATTTTAATATGTATCATTAAAATAAATTATATACATGTATATATCTATAACTATATATAAAGAAAATAAGGTGTTTTGATATAATATTTTTATATTCATTTTATTCTCTTATAATTACATCCACAAATTAATATTTTATCTTTCATTACCTTAACAAATCACTCATTTTATCCTTAAGGCATATTTTTTTTCTAATTTATACTAATAATAAAGAAAATATCTCATTCGATATTCATATTTCATTTAGATAATTTTGTCTTTAAACTATTTTTTAAACTTTCAAATATTTTTTATAACCTACAGTAACTTCATAACTTCTCACTACTATATTTATCTTCTTTTTTGTATTATTTATTTATAAATTTTAGAGAGGCACGCCCTAGTAATATATAATAATGATACAATTATTAACGGCAACACGTATATATGATTGGTCTAACGAAAATGACACTTATCTATGGACAGCAGCTACACCACTGTCTTGGTCGTTTCAGTGGTGGGTAGTGTGGGTACCACTATAGTTACCTGTTTTTTTGGATCGTTAATCACGGGGTTTGTAGTCAGAGGTGGCTGGTTGGATTGGATCCGACAAAGACACTTCCCTTCCTTCGCGTACGTGAATCAATGTGAACGCAAGTAGGTAAGTGTGTGTTTGGTTTAACAGTGAATTCAACATGCATATATTTCCAAGCATGTTAGCCACCTCTACATTAAGATGTTGCCATATTACCATGGCATGAATGGAGATCTAGCCAAAGTTCTGAAGTTTTCAACTCCTTTATGTGAAACTTGATTTTAATCTTTAATTTTGACAAATTTAGTTTTTAAATTTAGGGAAAAAATTATTTTCGTTCTTTCTCACTATATAAACTATTTGTGATCTATAAAGGATGAAAATCATTACTTATCTAAAAAGTTCAGGAAGTATATATATCAGAGTTAAAATACGAGAACTAACAACATGAAAATAATATCAGTAAATATACATAATTTTTTTTTAATTCTCTTATATTTTTTAAATATGATAATTTCACAATTTTTTTATTAAGACAAAGATCTAAATTCGACCCCTTTCTTAAATATTAAATAATCATTTTTTAATATCATATAGAAATATCTTTAACTTCTATATCTTTCAAAATAAGTGAGTATAACACGGTGGGTAAAAATACATAGTTAAGATACTACTAAATATAGTTAACCAAATTTTTCACTAAAAATTTAGTTATTAGTAAAATTAATTAATACTTTGTACCTACAATATAATCATCATATATTAAAATCAGGAAAAAAAAATGGTTTTTTTAGCCTCCACACTGTTAGTACGATTTGGTTAAGATTCTTGTATTTTTTATATCAATGAATTTGCCTTTCAAACTTTAAAAAGAAATTTCTCATACTTATCACTGACCAGTCAGGGGCCGTTATTATCACTTCCAGCATTAGCAATCTTTTCTGGGTAACGGAAGGGTACCAACAGGGACTGTACTTTTTTGTTTCATAGCAGTTTAAAAGAAAATGAATGACTTTTTTCTATTTTTACTTTTTCACATGTACTTGAGTTTGTTTTGCCCTTGCCAAAAGGTCATTCTTATAAATGCATATGTTGTGTCATTATTATTAATCAGAAAAAGGAAATCTACCCAGATCTGTAAAGTAGTAAATCAGACAACAGAGGAAACCTCACCACGTATATTTTGTGGATACTATAGGGGCACGACACAAACCTAGACCGATGGTATATAGCATTTGCTCTTTAAATTGAATGGCTGAAATTCAAATAATACTTCACTAATAAAGAAACATATCAAATTTTTCATTCAGATGGTACAAACTACAAAATGTTAACGTTTTGTTTAGGAGTAATAAAGAGAAATAAAATAAGGTAAGTAATTAAGTAAATAGTTAAGACGAACAATACCATTATTTAACAAGAATTTTTTTTAATTAAGAAGAAGACCGTAAAAAGAGTCAAACCAAGTAATATAATAAAAAAACAAGGTAACTTATGTCCATGGTTCATTAACTTCTACTCTTAAATTAGTATTAATTAGTATGACAAAATGCTTCCCTTCCTATATAAAGTGTGCCTTACATTAACTATATTATATATATATATATATATATATATATATATATATATATATATATATATATATATATATCATACTTTCACAAACACATACATGGAAAGCTACAAGATCATCTATTGCTTTGTGATTTGCATGCATGTCTGATTTCATTGTCAAAAACGTTTTTAAAATCAAGTTGTTGTTGTTATTGTTTATTCGTTACATAAGTAATCCTTCACAATAAAATAAAATAAAAATCAACAAGTGATGGTGTACGTCCATTATTTTCACTTATCCGAGAGTCAAACTGTATCATTGAATGGTTGACGGTAGGACTACAAAGAATCAATCTAGACAACAAAAGAAGTTTAATTCATTTGAATAGGTTGATTTCACAATATTTTTTTGTATATAAGTAATTATTAAAAAAAAGTTTATTTAAAGGAAAAATTAGGTAGACACAACATTCTATTAAATATATTGAGAAAAAAAGAGAAATTAAGTAGTATACATATAATAGTAATAAATGATATGATATGATGAAAAGAAAGACATAAAAAATATGATAGAAAATATATGTAGTTTAATCGGTATTTTTAGTGTTGTTAATTATTTGTTTAGAATTGAAGTTTTATCTCAATAATGTTGAAGGTCTTGATTAAATGTCAAGGTGAATCTCTGACTGTGAAACTCTAATTATAATAATAAAACATATTAAAAAATCATTTCTGACACTTGTTAATTATAAAAAATACTAGTATAATGAGGTGTATGATTTATAGAACTGTCTTTGAGTATCAGTCTTATACAAATTAAGTGTATGGTAATTAAATTGTCATGTACTTACGGATATCATCATCACTGAAGGGCTTGGAGTCAGCAATTTCTTCAGGAGGCATAGTAAAGCCAGTGAAGGAGAAAGAGAGTCCCAAGCTAGCACTTGAGGCTCTGCTAAGTGCAGCACCACTACTCACATCATCGAGCTCTAGCTTCATTTGACTTATCTGAGCACTCCTTGACTTTCTTATGTGGGTGTTCTTCCCGCCGCGCCCCGGCGAGGCCCCCGTCAGCCATCGGCTTGACTTCCTCGAGTCCACCACTCCGTTCGCGGAGTGATCGCTCGATGGTGGCGACTTTAAGCCTGCCACCATTGATTCTAATAGTTGGTCTGATTTTGTTCTCACTAGTGATGTATTTGCTTTCTCCATAGTCACCCACTGTTTGCCAAAGAATGAGAAATAAAAAAAATGTAACAATTTTGTTTTACGTGGGTAATTTGACCATAAAACATCATTAAGCAAAGGATATAGATGCGAAATTCGTTGGATTAGATTACCTCTTATACTCATTTTTTTAATTAAAATCTTTGTTTATAAAAAAAAATGAGAAATTCTATCAAACACTTTGAAATTAATTTAGGAATTTTTGTTATTAAGAATTTCTCTCTTTCTCTCTTGCTATTGATGTATGTGTTCATACTCATTTAACTATTAATTCAAAAAACAACTTATCAAAACGCTTAAATTTTACTGGGTATATATTATAGCAACTCTCATATTAGATATATAGTAATTAAGTAATATATCTAATATAAGTTTTATATAATATAATAGTTCATGAAAACTTATATGTTAGGAAAGGCATATAATATACCAGAAGTACTATTGGGTATGTTTTGTTTTTATTTTCAAAGAGGAAGATTAGGAGGGAAGAAGTTATTTCATCATATAATAGTTATGTACTCCTAGAGTACGAGGAGTAATAATTTATGACAAGAAAAATATATTAATTAAATTATAAATGGAATAGGAATAGGAATATTTGATGATAGTATATTTATAGACAAATCGTACAGGAAGATGTATCGTTGAATTTATCCATTTCTTTTTATTACTACTAGTTAGAAAAACCATAGGGGCAGAAAAAGCAGAAGACAATACCTCGAGAATGCAAGAGTTGTTTTTAGTGCTGGGGATGATCCGAAAATGGAATATGAGACCAAAGCTCAACTCAGCAACAGCAATCGATAAATTATTAGCACATCCAATCATGTGGAGCACTCGCCCTCTTATAAAGGGCAATTAAGAGCACCATGTGAAGTTACCAAATTACCCTTGCATTTCATTGCAAATATCAACCTCCATTATATATATATATATATATATTTGTTTTCATCTTTTTAGATAAGAACTGAGCTTTAGTTGAGACATGTAGATATGATGGCACATCATGGACCTTCCATGCACGCTAGGTAAGGCCATGTTTGCCGTACACGCGTCCAACATGTAGTAATCCGTTTATTATTATTATTATTATTATTATTATTGATGCAACTCCTCAAATTTTGGAGGTTTCTATCAACTAGTTCGATGGAGGTTGAGTTGATGTCAAAGAGAATGCTTTTGGTATTAATGAAGGTGTTTAACCTTATGTGCAAAAGGAGAGGGGTGGCAACTCATGACTCATATGCCGTCTAATTAAGTAACTCTAATGCGGACAGAACTCAGAAGCTATACAACAACAATTTCCCTCAATTGGTACCCAGAAACTAATTTCTTTCGTGACGAGAGATCACCAAAGTAGTTTTATCACTCCCATTATAATCTTTTGATTCTTTTTCATTCACATAATCAAGAATTAATTACTAAACTTTTAACAACAAAAATAAGAAACTCAACTATCTATCAAGTATGTTGGGTAAACCTTGTCGGCATATGATGCAGTATATTTCAGTATAAAAGAATAGTTCTGTTTGCTGCATGGATTAGAGAGGGACCTGCAGTGTGCATTTCTACTTGAGATCTTGCTTTCATCCGAGATTACCTGCACAGCAGGGAACTAGGGTTTTTGGAGTTTTGTATACTAGAAAGATATGATCTGGAGTACGTTTTTTCATTCTGAATTAAAGCGTATCATCGATGCAGAATATATCTACATATATATTTGAATAGTACTTTTTTTTGTCTTTTCTTTATGACTAGTTAGAAATGGAAATTTCAAACAATCATTGTACATTTTCTTTCTCGTCTTTCTTTCTTTTTTTACATCTTATTTTTTATTATACATATATATACATATATATATATATATGTTTTTTTTTCTTTCTAAGAATTTTAGCATATGAGTATACATGAATTATTTTATTCTTCTCATTTTCTATGACATCACTTTTACGTATTAGATTTTTTTTTCTTATTCCTCACTTAGTGCATATACTTAAGAAGTAATTAAATATATATCATATTATCAATATATATCTACCATTTTCTATATATACTTGTGTGTATTTATTTTTTGTTCTTACAAAACAAAACTACACAAAGCTATATATTAACACTCGGATATAAGAAAAATAGTCAATGCACCAATCAGAAAAACCATGTATGAAATTGTTTAATTATATAACAGTTTTTAATTAATTTTTCACACAATTTTTGTTACAACTTTCTTCATGAAATTTCTCATAAATCGAAAGAAGAATGAAACAAATGAACTATTTTACTAATCTCATAAAAGTGAGTGTAAAAACAAATGCTAACATAAAACAAACATTTTCCTTAGGTTTGATTAAGTACAAATTATCGTTACTGAAGCTGTCGAGTATTAATTAATTAATGTCGTCCTGCTTGCCACCGTTTTCTGTCAGCATGTGCTATCAATTAAGTTGTACTCTGTGTTACACGAAGTTTCTAGGAAGGTTCCTTCGAAGATATATGATTGTAATCATGTACTGTCCAAATTAAAAATTTGATTGTCGTTACACTCTTGTACGTTGAAGAATTCCAGTACAAATCTCGACGGGTTACCGCAATTTTTTCTCAAACATGATGCATTAAAATTTTGATTGTCGTTACGCTATTGTACCTTGAAGAATTGCAGTACAAATCTCGACGGGATACCGCAAAACTCACACACATGTGTGTGGGGTGTGTGTCATTTGAGATGTGTTAGCTTATGATTTAGATGATAAAAATAAAATATTTTTTAATTAAAATAGAGTGTAAAAGATATAAGATTAAAAAAAAAGATATATTTATTTAATATTATTGTCATATTTTCTTCTGAGCACACTCTTAGATCTGCTGATATTTTTTTCAAAAAGAATAACTTAGTAAGTTACACTATTTGTAAGAAATTTCAAATCGTCTAAAAATAAAGTTAAAATAAAATATATTACTGATGAGATTTTACATTCTTTTTTTTTATTATTCGAAGGAGACAAAAGCCAATACGCACATGTATTCCTATAGGAAAAAGTCCCTATCCTATCTCCCCATAGCAAGAAATGACAAGCTTGGGGAGGAGTATCAAAAACGCGGATTCCCCACTCATGGAGGTAACCCTTAGAAACCAAACAATATGCTACAAAATTGCTTTCCCATAAAATATGTGATATTTGTGCGTCTTAGAATATATAATGTGAGAGGTCTAACTCTACCTCAAAAATTAGTTCAAGAGATGAGGGTTGTCCCTCACTTATATATTCTAATGTGAAATTACTTTTAGTCGATGTGAGACTTGAATTATTTTTAACACCAATTTCTAAGCAGCTAGCCTTTGATGGCATTGAGAATAGGTGCATAGTGATGACTTCTCATATGGGGACTCTTCACAAGCTTCACCACAACAGCAGAATTCGATTCCAGCAAAAGCCTCCTCACACCTGAAGACCAAGCCAGCAGTAAGATAGTATCATAGTCATATGTTAACATATATACATCCATTTAATTTTTAAAAGAAGTATGTTAGTGAGCTACCTCTTGAGTGTTTTTTTTTAGATTATTGTAGATATAAGTTGTTAAATTACTCCCTAAAAAAAAAACATTTGCTAACTTACTATTATTTTTTTTAAAAAAAAACAAGTGCATGTGAATTATAATAATTATTTTAATAAAAATTAAAGAAAACAGGGAGAACTATATAACTTTGAAAAGAAGAAAAATGAAAAATGAAAAAATTTAAAATTTAATTATAAAAAATTGTAATTAATCGAAGTCAACTATTTTTTCTACAAAATAAGAATAAATTGATTAATTTTGAATCTTAAAAAAGAATCAGTAGTAATTGAGTAATGGCTAACACTGATTAACTCAAATAAAACTTTTTTAACCAAAGAGAATTATATCATTTCATTGATAATTTAAAGTTTTAATACACGGTGGAATAAACCAAAATAATGGTGGCAAAAATACAATGTTGACGCACTTAATTGCAAGAAAGCCAATGGCGGATGCACCTTATAGGGTGAGGAGGAAATTGCACCACAATACTTATATATATATATATATATATATATATATATATATATATATATATATATATATAACTGTTCTCATAAAAAATTAATATTATCTCTATAAAATAATTTTTTTAGAATGAATGTAAAAAATACAAAAAATAAAAAATGATACTAATTTTAATATTTTATCTTTTTAATTTTGACGGTATTTATAATGAAAAAATAATAGAACATTTTTGAACATATAAAAATACTATGAATTATTTATTGCCTCCAATAAGAAACATTTATGGATAGTGAGCAACATAATTTGTTTGCCTCGGACTAAAACGCATTGTAACCTTTTGTAGAAAAGTAAGTTTTTCTCTACAAGTGACAATGATGGAACCAAACTCAGTAGTCAGTCCCTCTTTGTTTGCAGTGAAAAGGAGTGAAATGGACAATAAAATGAAGGAGAACCTACACTTTTAAATTCTACTTTTTTTCAAAAAAAAATTATCACAATTTATTTTCATTCCACTCTATAAAAAATTCTAGCTATCAGTGTTATCAGTATTGTGATTAGAAATGTTGTCAGCAACTTGTTTGCAGTCCGTTTCAATAACAACATCATGCAAATTCAAGCTTTAATTTGAATCCATGAAACAGCGTCCCCTAGTACCATGGCTTCAGCTTCTACCTCAAGAGGTTTACCAGTATAGCAGCAAGTTTTCGAAGCAACAAAATAGAACTAGTTGGTTCAAATAGTGATTTAATGACCCACTGACATAATTTTTGTTTGAGTAAAATATCGTATCAAATATGCATACGTGCAATTTAAGTTATTAATTATACCAATGTTCACCAAAATTACCCACATAATTTAGTGAGACCCATGTAAATATGAATTAATAATAGAAGTGCGTTAGAAAGAGAAGTAACAAAAAAAAAAATAGTGGTTAGTTGTTGAAGTTGAAAGGGGAAAACAGAGAGGAGGACTTGGTTTGGTCTGCCAATAATGCTCAGTTTGATGGCTTTTTGAAAAGTCTTTTTATAATAACATCAGGTGTTGTGAGCTTTAAGAAAAGTCTAATAAATTTGATGGATCAGTCTATATATAAATAATATTATTTTTAGTATTAGTATTTAATATATATATATATATATATATATATTAAATTATTCTTTTAACAAAAAAATATTAAATTTCTGACTTATATAAGCTGATTTTAATAACTATAAAATATTATATAAAATTTTGAGTTGTTAGCTATATTTTAATTTTTAGCGTGATAGGTCCGTTAACTTACAAATTAAACCTATTTATTTGATTATTAGCGATAAGTCTGTAAATCTATTAATCCTTTTTAGTGATATGTCTATTAATCCATGAATTTATTGGCCTATTTAACAAAAGATCCGTTAGTCTATTTAAATCTTAAATATTAAGCTAACAAATTAATCACTTCAAACTTTTATCTATCTGTTTATATCTATCTCTATATACTATAGAAGTTCAGAATCCATTATTAACCTGAGATATTCATATTCATAATATATAAAAGTACATTCATAACACAAATGTTGAGTCATAAATAGAGATGTAGTAAATATTTGTTAATGATATCCACTACAAATTATTTATCTGAGCTAGCTGTCATTCTGTCAACTTCTTATTGTGCAAGGGTTAGGTTGTTCAAGAGAACGTTGAGAAAATGAATAAAATGATCATGCTGATGGGTGACATATATATATAGTGGAAGGGTTTGTGGCTAGGAAGAGTGGTCAAAACAAAATAGGTGTGGAAAGAAAGGGTGTGGACAAAAACAAACGCTGGCCCAAAAAGGACTCGTTAGGTTTGGTGGATCCTGACGATAAGCTGTGTAGCATTGTTTGATCAACGACACCTCGCCACGTAATACTCCAAATGTCCATTTCATCCCTAGAGGATTATCATTGCACCCATAATCTCCACAGTTCAGGACCATATGCTTACACTTGTTCCAATCCAATTATTACTAATTCACAATTTTATTTTTGAATATCAATCGTGCGTACCTATCTCTCTTTTTTATTGATTCTATATTAAACTATGGTTTATAGCTAAGTTGACTGTCTAGTCAAATAATGTTATTGTGAGGAATAATGATCACAAACTCTTGAATCATAATGAATTACGAGTACATTAATTAGCCTTTGAATTTCCGTACTACCTGGTCAGAAGTACAATTATTTTTGGAGGTTCTTCTTCTGGTGTCCTGATTGTACGTACATATAAGATTAATCAGTTGTAAGAAAAAATATTTCTAATAAGCAATAATTATATATATAAATAATTGTTCTAATTATTTTAGAGTATGTCTTTCGAACCTATATATACTAGGTCTAATAAAAATCCAAAGTACTAGTCTAATTCATAAAGATAAATTTCATAACTCTCAATTATGTACCTTAATTAACGACCGAGCTATTTTCACATTGTCATTAAAAACAAATGCCATACTAATTCTTAGAAAGTCAAAACTCATACTTTCCCATGAGCAAGTTTGGTGCCACAAGTCACAATTATATATGTAAGTTTTAAACCTATTAAAGTTAGTCCAATAGTAAAAGATTTAAATAACTTACACAAAGTTTCAAGTTCAAATTTTATTATTGTCTTTATACACTGAAAATATAAGTATTTAAGAGATTCAAGTTTTACATTAGCACATGGGTTCCGGAAAGTTTATATCATTTGTTTATAAGAGATACCTTATACTTGATAACAAAAATTTACCAAAATAAAAATATCGATAACAACCTTTATCTAACTAGAATATAGTGCATTTTTCATAATTTTATAATATTTTTTAATATACTAAAGTAGCATTTGAGTTTTTATTAGATTCTCAATTATGTACCATAACGACCCAGCTATTTCTATGTTGTCATTAAGACAAATGTCAAACTAAATTTTAGAAAGTCAAAACTAATACTTTCCCACATAAGTAAATTTGGCAACATGAGTCACAAATATAAGCAAGTCTTAAACCTATTAAGGTTAGTCTAATGGTGAAATATTTGAATGATTTACACAAAATTCCAAGTTCAAATTTTATTATCACCGGTGTACACTAAAAAAACAAGTCTTTAAAGAGATTCTAGTATCTTTATATCGATTGCTTATAACGAATTACTTATACTTGATAAATTTCTTCTACTAAAGTAAAATATTGATTAAAAATCTTTATCTAACTAGCACATAGTGTTTTTTTTCATTATTTTATAATGTTTTTTTAATAAACTAAAGTAGCATTTGAGCTTTTATTACTATTAGAAAATATGTTTTCTACATCGGTTATTTATGACTTTCAACATCGGTTACATTGACGTTGATAGTATTATCGTTAACATCGGTTTTTTAAAAACCGATGCTAACGTAAAATTACCAACATCGATTATATAAATAACCGATGTTGCTAATATGAATTACACCCAAAAAATATATATTAATGTTGAAAGTTAACATCGGTTTTCTGTAAAAAAAAATCGATGTTAACGAATGTGTTAATGTTGACAGTTAACATCGGTTTTTTCAAAAAACCGAGTTAACATCGGTTTTCTGTAAAAAACCAATGTTAACGAATGTGTTAATGTTGACAGTTAACATCGGTTTTTGGTAAAAAAAAACTGATGTTAACGAATGTGTTACTATTGACAGTTAACATCGATTTTTTATAATAAAAAAATCGATGTTAACGAATGTGTTACTATTGACATTTAACATCGGTTTTTTCATAAAATCCGATGTTAACTAAGGTTAACATCGATTTTCTGTAAAAAAAACCGATGTTGTTTTCAAGAATTTTTTTTTAAATAATGTCTTTGTTTTTACAAAAAAATCAAAATTTAACTTGTAAATTTAAAATCAGACCACATAGCACACAACATATATCATTTGCATTCTGCTTTCAAATAGGTTTTAGCAAAAAATTAGCTATCGACAAAGGTTATTCAATGTTAAATGAAACAACAATTGTAAAAAATGTAATGCAAAATATGTAAACTAATTGAGTAACCTAAAGTTACATAGTTGCCTAACATCCTATGTTTGATTTCTAACTTTTAGATAATACTGTGCCCACTGGATGAGAAGCGTCTTGAATTTCTCTGCTTCCAATGGTCTAACTTCATTAAAATACTGCATGATCAAATAAAAAAATAAATTAATAATGTAATAACAATTATAAGAAAACCAACTTTGTTTGAAATAAACAATTACTGTCTCCCAATTATTCCTGAAAGATCCTAAGATTATCGTGGACATCCAGTGTATCACGTAGTAGCCACATTCAATGATTCCTTTTTGTCTATTACACTAAATACATAATGAAATTTGGATATTAATTAAGCGTTAACTACAATTAGTGTACATCAATAAAGGTTATTAATTAAACATTAACTAAATACATAAGTAGAAGTTTTATTTAAATCACGTACCTTAACAACAATCCACCTAACAACAGCCTTGGATTTAGGTTGTGGAGTATCATCAAGTCCTTTCAAAGCACTAGTGTTGAATATGAGGAACATTAAAATATTGATGTTGTTGAGTTATGTAAATGAAAATGTATTAAAACAATACTAACCTGTTAATTATTCCCTTAAGGTAGTTGTCTGGCCTGTTATGTAAAGAACAAAATCAGACAACTAGGTTTTCCTTAGGCAGAATGACGATCATTTGTCAGTGTCCGCTGTAGTAAAGACGAATATCGGTTATTGTAGTAGTATAGATTATTTAAATTCAGTTGTTGTGTTTGACTTACCCATTCAGGTAGGCTCCAAGGTAAACATCTCGTTTTGAACTTTGTATTCAACTCTTGATGTAACTTTCGGATTCAAATTGTGATTGCCTAGATCTCTGAATGGACTGTGGCTCGAGGAATCCATACACATCAGAATTCTCCGCTCGCACACTTGTCTCAGTCAGATGGCTGTGTTGTTAAGCCAAAGTTAATTATGTATGAATTTAAAATAATTACTTTGGTAATTAACATTAATCTAAAATGATTTACATAATCCACAACTGTATAACAGATACGCTGAGACATTGACCACCGTGTGCAATTTCAGAGAGATCTTCGTACTTTATATACAACGGGAAGTTTTGATTAAACACCCCGAATATGGTAGCATCCCACATAACCTGGAGAGGCTTCAAAAACAGTTGTGGGATGGTCAATGTCATCAGGTACAGGGGATCATCGACCTCTTCATCCGGGATTTCTGGAGGTTTTGCTGGTGACACAATTGTCTGTTGATCAAACATAGTTAATTAACAAGTTTTGATTACAGTGAACAAATTAATTGAAAAAAATAAACATATAATCAGAGTAAAATACTTGTTCTGATAAACGCTTCACAAGATGTGTTGGCCAAGCAAGGAAGGTGTTAAGTATCTGCCCCACTAAGGTAACCTCGTCAGTGGGTAAAGGAACGAGAGCCTCTGCAACTTTAACCTCCTCAACACCAATCTTGACTTGGCCATGCAACAAAGGGATGTTGTGAACTGTTGTGGATCCCTCATAAATTCTTCCTAGGGAAACCAAGCGGGAAGGATTTTCTTCAATGTATAGCCCACATTTGTCTGAGTCACCCGTCCCTGGATCGTTCCCTGAGGGAGCAACACAACTCTCCTTTGTGCTGACACAAGGATCTGAGAGACCAACCTCTGGCTTTGGAGGTAGTGCAAGTTCCTGTGATTGCATCTGAGACTAAAACTGGGATTGCATCTGGCTAAAGGATGCCATCAGCTTTCCAGTCACTTTTTCTGTGATTAACTCCTCTAGTTGGTCTCTGATTTGTTGGGTCAGTTGTTCTAGGTCTTCATGAGGCATGGAGGAAAATTTCGGGACGTTCATGAAACCGATCCAAAGTATTGCTTTATGGTGACACCGGCACCAACAGCACGAACACAACCAGGTGCTCTGGTCGCCCAATGACAGCAGTCAGGATATCCTGATGTCCATGGAGGACGAACAATCCTTGTGACGCCTGCTCGTCCAAAGAATCATGTACCGAACACATATTTGTCCAAGAAATTCACAGAATACACAAAGATAATTACAATTATTAATTAAAAATGACTTTCAATCCTGTCAGTTATTTCCTTTGCAGTCTCAAACGTCATCTGTCCAGTTTTTTTCGTGCGAGCCATCTTCCACTTCACGTGGCGTCTGATGGGAGATGGAAGGTCAATGATGCCCTCAATGCTTCCAGACTTGGCAGCTTCTTTTAGTCTTTTCTTTGTCTTCTCAACCATGAGTTTTTGTTCTAAATATTCATAACCCCCACGAGATAATACGTGGGGGGCAGTGTTTTGCTTCTGGATGGCTTGTGCCTTTTTTCGCACATCGTGCAAAAGTTTAACATTAATGAAAATGATTATTACAATAAATTATAAGAAGTGATTTTGTTGTGGAAAACAACTAAAATGACAAAGTATATACCTCCCATGAGAGGTCTCAGCGGGTCTGACAAAACTAAGTTCATTTATCCTTGCTAATGCCATATTTTTCACAGACAATGCCGTCTACACCGTCCTTGTTGGCTGCAAGTGCCCATTTCCTAGTCAAGTCAGATTTAAATTGCCTCCAGCGCTCGCTGACAATATGAAGAATTTTCTTCTTTGTCCTAGTGTGAAAAGCTTCAGGGATTTCAAATTCCGCTTGACAAACAATAAATTAGGTTTTATTGTAAGTAAATGACAAATTTAGACTATTAAAGAAAATCAACGAAGAAAACTCAAATATCTGAATATCCTACCATATCAAATTCTTCTGAGCAGTAGGGACTTCCTTCCAGGTGTCATGTCATGTCGACCTTATCACGAGCGACAATCTCCAAATATGTTCTTAATTTCTTCTTGTAGGGATCGTCGGCTTTGCCGGTAGCAGGATCGATGTTGACCACAGGTTTTTCTGCCCAAGGTGGTCTAGTGGCCAATGATCGTAGCCACGTCGCCTTGCGTGTCTGCTTCAACGTAGATGGAGACGTTGATGCGTCTGTAGGAGGAGTAGGAGAAGGCGAGGCAGGTGGAGTAGCCATGGTCCTTTAAAGAGAAAAAGTTGAGATAGTTAATATTATCAAAAAACACTGTATGAGTTATATAAATGAATGTACTGAAATGAAATATTATATTAGAAAATTACGTTAGACGATGTTAATTAATTCTCCTTCATCATGATCATTACGATTAGCATGAACGTCGTCAGCTTCTTCTTCTCCGACGCTGTTAGAAGTCATTTGTGTAGACAAAGGACTAACATAAGTGTCCATGTATGAATCATCATCTGCCATGATGAAAGGGTCATTCTGGTAAGCTAGTTTCTTTAGGTCTACCAACATAAATCCTACATCATCAGTCCGCACACCGGTGTTGTTGTCAACCCACTTACATTTGAAAACACAAACAATAAATTTGACATAGTTAAACTCCCATATTTCTTCAATGAAGCCAAAATAAAGGATTGAAGCTACACAGGAATTGTCATCATGTACAGTTGTAAAGTGTTGAGATTCAGCCCTTAGGGTGACCCCGCTGTTTTGCAATGTACTTTTGTCGTTTTCTGCTTTTGTGTAAAAGGAATACTTGTTTATGTCGTATCCTTGCCAAGTTATAACATTTCTTTTAGGCCCATGAGGTATCTTTCTTAATGTTTCAGAAACATTTTTGTTAGCAAAGATTGTATCTTTCAACCAATCAGAGAAAGTCTTGTTATGATTTTTCAAGACCCAGTTCTTTGACATTTTTAGATTACTTTGTTTGACTAAACGTTCATGCTGAACTATGTATGGAAAAACTTCATTACTGTTGTTCAACACATACAAGTGAGCTTGTAACAAATCTTCTACACTTGGAGTGATAACATGCAAGCCTCTTGAACCCTTACCGCCCACTCTGTCATCATGGCGAGACTCAGGAAGGCCAACAGGTTTAGTCTTTTCAATGTACTCTGAACAAAATTCAACGGCTTCTTCTACGATGTACCTTTCAACAATAGATGCTTCTGGACGATGTAAATTCTTGGTATACTCTTTTAAGATCTTCATGTAGCACTCAAACAGGTACATCCAGCGCAGATGAAAAGGACCACAACATTTGATTTCTTTGACCAGGAGAACAATTAAGTGGACCATGATGTCAAAGAAAGCAGGAGAAAAATACATCTCCAACTGGCACAATATAATTGCAGCTTCATTTTCCAGGTCATCAAACTTGACCGGATTAAGGACTTTGCTACATATGGCATTGAAGAAAAAGCACAGGCGAGTTATGGCTAACCTGACTTTGTTAGGCAAAATGTCTCCTATAGCCACGGCTAACAATTGTTGTATCAACACGTGACAATCCTGAGACTTTAACTCCACCAGCTTAAGCTTCTTGAACTGCACAATGCTCTTAATATTTGAAGAGTATCCTTGTGGGACTTTAATCGGGCGCAGACACTGGCACACACTGATCTTCTCCTTTCTGGATAAAGTATGACAAGCTAGAGGCAAGTATATTTTTTTACCATCAGACCTTGGATGCAACTGTGATCGTATGCCCATGTTAGTTAGATCTTGACGGGTATTTAGACCATCTTTCGTCTTGCCCTGAATGTTAAGAAGTGTCCCAATGACACTGTCACATACATTTTTCTCTACATTCATAACATCAATACAATGTCTAACATCTAGATTAGACCAGTACGAAAGATCAAAGAAAATGGACCTCTTCTTCCATATGTAACTCTTACTTTTATCATTCTTTTGGGTCTTTCCAAATACAGTATTAAGGTGTTCAACCCGCTGGAAGACCTGCTCACTTATTAACAGTATCCGCGCAGTTTCGTGCTCTTGACTTCCATTAAAAGCTTTTTTCAATCTTTTGTAAGGATGATGAGCTTTTAGAAAACGGCGACGTCTAGTGTACACTGTTTTTCTACCATGTTTCAGTTGTATGTAGCTTGTGTCTTCTTCACAGATGGGGCATGCATGATGACCCTTAACAGTGTAACCGCTGAGATTCCCATATGTTGGAAAGTCATTAATGGTACAAAAAAGCATTGCATGCATTTGAAAAGTCTCCTTGCGAAACCCATCAAACACTAAAACCCCTTCATCCCACAACTTTCTCAGGTCTTCAATCAACGGACTTAGATAAACATCAATGTCATTTCCTGGTGTTGACTCGTTGGCAAGTGCACCAAATCGTGACAAGTAGTAAAGTACTCGGAAGTTCGAGTGTCGAATCCACAGGGACTTTGTTTGTACTTAGATTAATGCAAATCCAATTTAAAAGCAAGAGATAAGAAATTTAAAATAAAAGATAAAGAAAGATAGAAGATAAGGTAAAGAAAAGATAAAAGATTTAAAGATAAAATTAGAAGATAAAAGAATTAAAGATAAAATTAAAAGATAAAGAAAAAGATGAAAGATAAGAAAGATAAAAGATTTAGATAAAAGATAAAGATAAAGTCAAGATAAGATAATGTTGGGAACAGACTTGCCTGCCTAGCCTAGGATGTATGAGTTTATGATTTTTTTCTTTACCAATTCAAGTGATTTTATCCCACCCACATCTATTCATTTACCTGCCCCTGATGCCTCACGATGACAAGCCTATTTTACCTATCTATCCCCCAAATGCCTTTGCAAAGACTCAATAGATAAAATGCATGAAGTTCTAATTCTAGATGTTTGCTTTGACGCATGGGCATAATGCAATCACTCTATGCCTAGCAATGATTTTATTATGATATCTTTTCTTCTTGTTCTATTAGAAGTTATCCTCTCCCGAGCGTCTAACCCCTAAAACTAATGCATGCATATCTTCTTTAAATCTTATTTAAAAGTTACCCTCTCCCGAGCATCTAACCCCTAACAGAATATAAAGATGAGTATGCAAGATAAAAACAGAAAAGAAAATAGGAAAGAAAAACCTGGTATTGCATTGATAAATAGTGAAGAGTATATCATACATCACATTGGCTTCTAGGCCTGTCAGACCCTAACTAAGGGTTTAGCCACTCATGGCCATTAAGGGCTTTACAATGAGAAGAGGGGTGAAAGAAAGAAAGTAAATGAAACCCCTAGGAGAGGGGGTTCTGTGGTGGTGTGTTTTGTCCCTTGGACTGGCTCTCTATTTATAGTAGCTGCTGAAGTGGGCTTTGGGCCTTCGTAGGCGCGCTCAGCGCGACACCCCCTTGCTCAGCGCGTGTAGATCGCGCGCTTAGCGCGCATTTTGCAAGCTTAGCGCGCACTTCTGTTAGATCGCGGGCTTAGCGCGCGTGTTGCATGCTTAGCGCGCGCTTCTGTTGGATCATGGGCTTAGCGCATGACGCGCGCTCAACGCGCGTATTGGGCTGGGCCTGCTTCAGATTTTCTTCTTTTTTTCAATTTTTCTGGCCTTTTTGCTTGTTACACCTCCAGTTTTTATATCTGCAGCCAAAATTCAACAAAACATCAATTCTTTAATATTTAAGCACAAATAACTGCTAAATAATTATTTTTAAAGACAATTTTGCCTTATTTTCTATTATCAAAATACAATTATTTAGCAGTTATCACCTGGTTGTCTTGGGTCCGATATCATCATAGACAACATCATGTATTTTCGCTTCATGCACAACCAAGGCGGAAAATTGTAAATTACTAGTAGATCTGGCCATGAACTGTGTTGAGTGCTTAAATTGCTATATGGATTCATTCCATCACTGGCTAGTCCAAGTCTAAGATTTCTTGCCTCTTTGCCGAAATCCGGATACAAACTATCAATCTTCTTCCATTGGGAGCAATTAGCTGGATGACGGACCATTCCATCATATTTTCTCCCATTTGCATGCCAGGTAAGATCTTTTGCGTCGTCCTCATTAGCAAATAAATGTTTAAACCTTGGAATGATGGGAAGATACCACAACACCTTCGCTGGAGGGCCCATCTTTTAGTTTTCATCAGAACTGCCATCCTCATCATCCTTCACCTTGTACCGTGACAACCCACACTTAGAGCATTTCGACATTTCTTCAAATTCATGTCTGTACAGTATGCAATCATTAGGGCAAGCATGAATCTTCTGATACTCCATACCCATCGGACATAATATTTTCTTGGCCTGATAGTAGCTTTTAGGCAATGTGTTATCCTGTGGAAGCAGATCGTGCACTATTTGAAGCAATGAAGTAAAGCTTTTGTCACTCCATCCATATCTGGCCTTGACATTAACCAGACTTAACACCGCCGACAATAGCGTCAAGGAATTGTTGCACCCCGGATACAAAGGCTTCTTTGAGTCACTCTGCAATCTTTCATACATAGGGGCATGTGCTTGCTGGAAAGACTCTTGCCCAAGGTCACGAATCATATCGTCCAAGCGATCTCCCATTTCTACATCAAACGGTTCAGATTGCTGCCCACTCTGCATGTCTGTCATTTCACCATGCCATATCCACGTCGTATAATTTCTCTTAATTCCATCACACAACAGATGCTCTCGTATGTCATCAAGTATTTGTCGTCTTATGTTCAAACAATTGATGCAAGGACAATAATATTTTCCATCTTCATCCGGTTGACCTCTTTCTGAAGCAAATTGTAAGAATTGCTCGACGCCTTCCTCATATTCTGAGCTGATGCGACTTTCATTCATCCAACTTCAATCCATCTAAGTAATAACTCGGTCATACTCTCAAAGTTATTCGATACATGAAAATCTCACTTTTTTATTATAGGTGTGGCCCTATCCCATTCGGGAAGACCGTCTTTTATGGTAGCTTCATACATCAGGGTTAATTCTATTTTGTTAAATTTGACAAAATTTTGGCAGCATTTCGCATTGGTCTCCAAGTACATGACATGGAATCAGTGAAATTAATTTTCCGATAATCAAGTATGTACTCAGAGCACAACTATAAATGCATTACCGAAATTTCATCAAATTAAACAAAATAATTTTAACCTTAACACATGAATCTACCATAAAAATATCAGTCTCCCCAAACTGTCCAAACGGACAATTCAAGATTGAATACAATGATTAATGCAAACTATCTGCAAGAATCATTGCATTCAATCTCAAACGGGAATCTAATGTTCACTCATCATGAACACAATTTGTATAGCATATATCAATTGTCAGTAATGGCAGTGAACACGTAATAAAAATATTCATTGATAACAAACATTTGTACCTGTGATGATGAGCAGCACGGTCCAAAATGAAAGCAAGAATCAAAGAAATAACTGAATGAACACCTACATCAATCATCATTCCCAAAAACAAATATCAATATGAATGCTACACTCAAAAGCAAAACTCTATAGTATCGACTCATGTAATTGCTACTCAAAGTTAGTTTAGTTGCTAAGGATATAATTCATATTTCATAAAATCTATAAATACCTACTTAAGTGAACTTTGAGTCCTGACATCATGTGTGTGGTAGTTGGTTACGGTGTTGCAATCCATTTTAGTAAATTGGAATAAGATTATGTGTATGGTAGTTGTTTACCATGTGTGCATTTAATCGAGAGCTAACTTCCTTGAATTTTTGTTGACTAAAAAAAGACTCATGTACTATACATATATAAACTGTAACTAGTTTTGTTTGATCGAACAAAGCAATTAAATAGCATTGCTCAAGGCCATCTTATTGTTAACTACGACTTCATGGACTGCGGTGACTAAACTTTGACTAGCAAGCGTTGGTTATAATAATAAGCATTTATATGCAAAAGGAATTGAATAAAGAAAGCCATACAAGTGCTTTTTACATTAAATGTATACTCAACCTTGTGGGTATACTATTGGAGTTGCCAAGTGGTAAAGAATTGATGAGCACTCATCTCTTTCGGAGTGGGCATGGCGCTGTATTTTGGTTAATTATTGTTAATGCTAATATATATGTATAAGCAATTTATTTTATTTTTTAGCCTTTCGTGTAGAACCTGGAAGTATTTTTACAATTATTCTTTTTTGGGTCAACTATAACTATAAGATTATCCTTCATCTTTGGACAACTAGTTTGGTAATTATTTAGTCATCATCTTGGATCCCAACCACAGTGAAGGAAGGCAAAGCTCAGCTCATTCCACTGTCTATTAAGGCGAGCTTGAAATGAGAGGAAGTTTCAATAAGTGGTACTATATGCTTTGTCTATAAACTGTTTGATAAAATGTTTCTTAAGTAATATTAAGTGACATCAAATCCATACTACAATCAAAAGGTTGTTGTTAACTAAGTATATTAGTTAAGAAATTAAAAGAAGAAAATATTTATTAGAAGAATTATAGAAAAAATTTTAAAAAATTATTTTAATTCTTTAATTAATATCCTTAGGATATTGATTAACATGTCTAATCAAAATTGGAAATTTATACCATACAAATAATTTAGATACATTGCCGGAAATAACCGTGGTACGGTTTTTGTTTGGGAGCATTCCACACTCTCCATCAACATTAACAATCAAATATGCTTTTTGTGCTAGGTTTTGCCTCTTGACTTCTTTTTCTAACTAAAGAGGCACAGTCAATCGGACTTTTGATGTTTTTTAAATTTTCTTAGTTATCTTTCTATGCTTTATAATATTGGAATTTTTCTTAGTTATCTCAAACTTTCATACATAACATCAAGCACCAAGTCCCTACGGGTGTAGTGAAGTTCAACTCCTATTGTGATTTCGAAATCAAATTCCCTAAAAATAAAGGGTGAAATCGCGATGGAGGCATAAAAATCTCACCTGAAACGGCACAGTGAGGATGGCGTCGCGAGGGAGCTCTGCTATGTACGACACTCTGTCGCGATGGCAAGGGCGGCGTTGCTAGGTAGTTACTCTTCGTGTCTCAACGACGGCGAGGGAGAGTGAGTGAGTGAGTGAGTGAGTACGTTTGAGTGAGGACAAAATGCGCTTTTGGGAGAATATATATATATATATATATATATATATATATATATATATATATATATATATATATATATGAATTAATGATTTTTTTAAAACACAAATTTTAAATTAAATTTACAGCGTTTACTAAATTTTATTAAAAAATGCATTACTATTTATTAATATAAAAATAAATTTTTTCAAAGGAATTTTAAAAAAATTAATATCAACACTTTGGGAGAACACAATTTATCTATGAATTAATGATTTTCTTAAAACACGAATTAACGAAGTTATTTAAGCAAAATTTGTTGGGGGTAATTTTATTTATAATATTTGAAAATTAGCCTATTTCAATTAATATAGAATGGATTTATATTTAAATTTTTCTAAATTAAATTATTATTTATTTATATGTTTTCATGTAAGATTTTATAAAAAAATATCAAAATTTCTTTTTTAATAAATCATTAGTTAAAATTACCCCTTACCCTTTTTTATCATTAGTTAAAATTATCCCACTGAACGAATAAAATAGTATTGATAAAATGTAAAAATTAAATGTAGTTTGAACAGAGGAAGGGAGAAATGTTAGCCACATTCTCCCATACCCTTTTTTATAATTAGTTAAAATTTATAATTTTAGTAGGTCTCACTTTTAAAGGAGGAGACAAGTGAGACTCATAAAAAATTTATTGAAAGAAAAAGAAAAAGTCATTAAATGATGAAAAATAAGTCATAAAAAATTGATGATTTTTAATGAATTTGTTAAAATTTTATATTGTCATTTAATTATAAAATTTTGTGTATGTGTATGAAAATTTGGCCGACTTTAACCATTATTTGCAACGTATCCTTGAGTCAACTTTATGTAGAATTTTCATCACAACATAATCAATTTTTAGATAGTAATTTGAATCAGCATTTACAAAATTAATTTTAAATGGAATTGGTTTTGCATATTTGATTTTGATTTTGGGTGATATAATTCATGTTTAGAGATATTTATTTTTAACACAAGTTAATAATAAAATTCAATATATATTTTTTTATCTAGCATATGATAGTCTCAATGTTTATCATAACATCATTTTGTCAAACAAATAAAGTTGACGGCAAAATCTAAAGATAATAAAGAAAAGTTTGAAGACTTTGACAAGTCAAATATTTTTTCAAATATTAAAATTAGAATTTTAAAAAATAGAGACTGAAAATAGTTAATCCGAAATACTTTTTCTTTGTTTCTTCTTTCCTAAATGAGTATTAAAATATATTTAATTGAGTATTAAAATAACTTTTGACAAAAAAAAAATTCATCACTATTTAAATATAATTCTTTTTCTTTGTTTCTTCTTTCCTAAATAATTTTTTTTATTAAATTTATTAACAAAAAATTCACATAATTAACAAATGAGGTTAAAAATAATAAAAAAAATGACAAATGTAATAAAAATAAATTACATGTGGATTATAATTAACTCTAAATTTAAAGACTTAAAACATAATTTTCGTGTCTTGAAAATATTTTTATTTTTGTTCTGAAAAATTTGTTTAAAAATAATGAAAATATCATTTTTTTAAATCCTACAAATATATGAGATAACTATAATTATTTAAATTAAACCACTGTGTAACATATATTTTCAATAAATCAAATTAATATATACAAATATTTTAATTTACTTTAAATTTAAAGATAATACGATAATATAAATATAGTAGGATTTCATAGAATTTTTAAACAATATTCTCCATTTATCTTTTTAAGAAGAAAAAAACTAATTTTTTTTTATTTTTATAATAATTAAATAAAAATATATTAATAAAAAATTTAATTTTTTTATGATATAATTGTTTTTACCAACATTCTATAAAAATTCTATAAAAGTTAAACTCTATTATTAAAAACAATTTTTTTATATTTTCAAATTAACTAATATCAAATAATTTATATAAATGTGTGTTATATTTAAATGATAATCATGAAATAATAAAAGTAAAATTACAAAATTCATTTTAAAAATTTAGTTTAATTTTTAAATGCTTACCTTTTGAATTTATTATTTTTTATTAATTATTTTATTTTTTTTAATTAAAATATAATTAATAATGCAATATATGATTTTTTTTAAAATATATAAATAATTAAAAAAAAAGTTTATATTAATATCGATTTTTCAAAAAACTAATGTTAACATATCATACATTTTTCAAAAATCGATGTTAATTAATGATGTTAGCATCGGTTTTTAAAAAACCGATGTTAATGTGTATGCATTAACATTGATTTTTTGGAAAACCGATTTTAACATATCATACGTTAACATCGGTTTTTGAAAAACTGACTGATGTTAACATGTATGCATTAACATCGGTTTTTTGGAAAACCGATGTTAAGAAAAATACTTTATTTACAAATATGTCACTGCGTTAACTTAACATCGGTTTTGTCCAAAACCGATGTTAATAAATCGATGTTAAAACTGCTTTTTTGTAGTAGTGTATTGTTAATATCTCTTTTTATTTTATTTAAAAGTATCTTGCACCAAAAATAATCATGTTCGGTAGAACCACTAATATCTCATTTTTATCTTTTCTATTTCAATTAATTAGTTTCAATTATTATTCTCTCACAAATAAATAAATAAATAAAATCCTAACCCCTAATATCTCTCACAAATAAAAGTAAAAACTATTACTCTTACATTACGTTTGAAGTTATCATTAAGCAAAGAATATTATATATAAAAATTTGAAAAATAAATATGACTCGATATAAAAGAAAGATTAATGCATCTAGAAAGTTTCTGAAGTTTGGGAAAACTAGCTTATGATCATTAGTTTGTTTCATAAATTCCTACAATTAACTTATAATTAATGAAATTTATATCGTTAAGGTTAGTGTTTCTCTGTATAAAATAAAGGTTAATTTGTTTCATTAATTCCTACATCAACATGTCTTCCTATGTCATTTTATATAGTTCAACTCCTAACGTTACCAAACAAAAATTAAATCAATTAGTTAGCTTATGCTATAAACTCGTCCACTACCAATTATAAGCTATCCATTATCAACTAACTTATCTACTATATGCTAATTTTTGCTAAACGGATCAACCATAATAAATACTTAAAATTTTGTTTGAAATGAAGCATATGTGTAAAAACTGGATCGGAGGAAGAACACGGGTTATATTCATCTCTTATTTAATTTGCCTTTGAAGGTAAAAAAAAATGATTTAAGTAAAACTGAACTCGAATCATTTAAGTAAAATCTTATATTAAAACTTTGTTAATAGAAATAATGTAACTACCAGTTAGTTTTTTTAAAAAATAATCATCAATAGAATCAATAAATTTTAGGTTAGAGTTTTGTTGATGAAAATAATATAATCAATTACTTAAACATAATATATGAATTATTATAATTTTTTAATATTTATTTTTGATTCCAATGAATCAAATAAAATATACTGAAGAAAAAATCATAAACTATAACAGTCAATTATTTTAATCTTTGAAAAATTAAAATAACTTCCCATAATGAATAGAAAGGGATATATTACTTATCTCAATTCTCTCTTATTTACCAAGATTTTTGTTTTATACAAAATAATAGGAATAATGAAATCAAAGATAAAAGAGGAGACCACATAATGAGATACTATGACCATGCCATGACTCTCTCTCTCTCTCCTCTCTCTTGCCAGTCGCCAGAAAGGGGCGGTGCCCTAAGTGGGAGGGAAAGTCATGCAAGAACGACATGATGTTGACTTACAAAAAGTGTCATCGTGAGTGATAAGGGACCACTTACTACACTCCAACTCCAATTGTGTCCACCCACACACTGCATTTAAATACCAAGTTATTCTTCTTATTATTAAGAGAAATAATTGCATAAATAAAAGTTAAAATAAAAGATTATTAGTTTTTTAAGTATAAAAAAGGAACATTACTAGTTTACACACTCATTCAACAACAAATCACAATGTACGATAGATCTGGCTTTTATAGTGAATTATTATTTTAATAGTCATGTCGATATTATAATTTTACTAATCTAACCTTTTTTCAAAATAATAAAAGCAAAAAATTGTAAGGTTAGAGGGGTGAGACTCCATGCTTTGGCCACGTGTGCCACCAAAGACCAAAATGTGTGGACAACTCAGATCGTCATTAAAATCATGCAAAAGCCACCACCGTATTTTCTCTGACACATGGCATAATTTTCTAATTTTGTTTCCACGTGGAACCTCTGATTAATATTACTTTTTTTTTTCAATTCAGTCTCAATTCATTCAACCTTTCATGCTTTAGCTTCTCCTACTACCTTTATTCCCCTGCCCCAGAAGTCCAAAACATGACAAGAAGAAATGCAAAAGTTTACACTAATCCCAACAACAATAGAAAAATCAATGTTTTTGACTAAATGTGCGCCCATGCATGAAATTTGTTAGAAATTTTCTAATATTAGACCATCTCCGATTAGATTATTTATAAGTAACATTCTTTAACCTTTTTCTTTAATGAAACAAATGATAAGAAGTTGATTATATAAGTAATCATTGTTTAATAAATTTATAGTATAAATAAAATATTATTTTTCAAACATTATAAGATCCCATAAAATTAAGTCAATCATTTATTTTAATAATCTTAGTATTTTAATAAATTTCATGTAAAATTTTTAAATATATATAAAATTATAAGATTTACTAAATTATGATAACTAATTTATTTAAATAACTATGTATTGTAGATGTTGTTAGTTGGACTTATATTTATTACATTCTTTTCATAAAATAAATGAAGTGATCATAATTTTTCAGTCTATAATAATTCTTAAATCATGGAGGACCATGATAGCTTCACACTTTATCACGAAAGTGATGTTTGTATACCAGACTTGCATTTAAAAAGCTATTTATTAAACCGAAAATAAAATTAGAAAAAAAAAGGTGTAACATATGATAAATATATTTTTTGTAAAGCTCTGGGGTGCTAGCAATTTGTGGAAGGAAGCATTCGGTATTACGTAGGAGGATTGAGTGTATAAAAAGCTTTTGTTTTTTCACGATATTCTGCTATGTTTTGGTTGTGAACATGTATTTCTTGTATTCAACTTTCAATTATAATATATTTTTTGGTTTATTAAAAAAGAAAGTATACATCATATAGTTGTTTCTAGTTTCAATCTTTTGATTTTGGGTTATAATATGATTAAGATAAATCAATATAAGATTACAGGACTTCAAAATGACATTGCAATTAAGGATTTGATTGAAATGTGTGGTAATACATTTAAGAGAATGAAATATCATTTTGAAAATAAGATGTCATTTTGAATGTGGTAAAATCATTTTCTGTTTTTAAGAGAATAAAATGTGTAATAAAATGACATTTCAACTTGGAAACCATTTCAACGGTGTTAAAGGGAAGTTTTCCACTTTTCAAGACAAAAACAGAAAAGGAAAGGAGATGATGAATTGGTGTTTGTTGCCTCTAACTGGAAAAACAAACACACATATATAATATATTTTTTGGTTTACTAAAAAACAAAGTATACATCATACAGTTGTTTTTAGTTTCAATCTTTTGATTTTGGGTTATAACATGATTAAGATAATTTAATATAGGATTATAGGACTTCAAAATGACATTTCAATTAAGGATTTGATTGAAATGTGTGGTAATACATTTAAGAGAATAAAATATCATTTTGAAAATAAAATGTCATTTTGAATGTGGTAAAATCATTTACTGTTTTTAAGAGAATAAAATGTGTGGTAAAATGACATTTCAATTTGGAAACCATTTCAACGGTGTTGAAGGGGAGTTTTCCACTTTTGAAGACAAAAACAGAAAAGGAAAGGAGTGTTGAAGGGGAGTTTTCCACTTTTCAAGGAAAAAACAGATAAGGAAAGGAGATGTTGAATTGGTGTTCCTTGCCTCTAACTTGAAAACCAAACACACACAAACATATAATAATTGCTAACTAAAGAGTTTAAGGTTGACATGATGATGCTATTTATATATTATTATGCTTGTACACGTATTTGAATTTTTTTTTTTTTGCATTAACATTATAAATTAATTAGAAATCATCATGGGTATAATTTTTAAAAGAATTGTTATAAAAATCAACCATCTTTTAATTATAAGTGCATTGTAAAAAAAATTGTACATTGTCATTATGCTTATATTAATAAAATATATGATTTATAATTGTCATTTTTGATTAATTACTATTACAACTATACTTTATCACTTTACAAAAATAAAGGGGAAGAATATTCTTCCTTCGAGAATGAAATTTTGTCCCTCTAGGGAGCCAAACAGAGGATGGTTTAGTACAGTTGTGTCATGTTCTGGACCCAACATAGGATTCAGGCCCAAATGATAAGAAAGGAGTCCAGATAACCATGATTCAAAATTAAACCGGATATTACTTAAAACACCTCATTATTTGATTTAGTGTACTCCAAGTGCATTGCCGTTTGTCCAATCTGTAAAGCACTCGGGAAGCATCGAAGCAAATAATGAGATGCGTTAAATAATTACCAATTAAACCATGTAGGAGTTACTTGGATCTACTTGCTTCCATAATGTTCTCAATTCTCCCACCCTTGCTCACCTGCAATAATCATCCAAATTAACTTGTAACTATGGCTCACTGGCATCTACACTCTAGAGGCTCTTAGTTTTTATTGACTTCAACACTTAACTTCTTTATTAATAGATTAATAATTACAGTGCTTATTAGAATTATTATCATTACTCTGTTAGAGTTCTTAATAGACTAGAGCCTTAAAAGTGTCTATATGTTAAACCATGAAACTTACAATAACTTTTTTTTATCCATCGGGAAAGACAATTATCAGAGAATTTACAACTAATAACACTTTACTCAACCCAACTGAATTGGACTCCCTTAGTTATTCATCCCATTCTACATCCACCAGACTCCTACAACATATCAACATTTACTGGAAGGGAAGGATATCCTACCCCCAACTCAGATCTCAACTCTTATAAAAGAAGTGGGAACACGTCATTTAACTAAAAAAAGTCATAAATAGCATCCAATAACAACTCCAATATCCAACTTAAATTTTTTTTACATGCACTGTACGTAGGCGTGATGAGTAAGACATTTTCTATTGTGTGGTTTGCTATGACACGTATGAAAGATCAGTAGGCTATTTATAGTATTTACTAAATAGGTTAACAATCTTACATTTTATTAAAAATTAAACTAAAGGACCAAGGAATTTTTAAGAAATTGTAGCTTTATCTCTTGTATGAAATTGTAGCTTAAAACATTACATGTTCGCAAGCTTTTTTCTTAACAGATATTGTAAAGTGACAATTACACATACTTTATTAATGATGTATCGTAAAGATAAATTTTTGAAAGGTTCACTCAAACTGATAGGGTCCCTCTCAATAAGAATACTGTTCAGATTCACGTTATTGTGATGCATAATGCTTTTGGTAAATTTCATATATTTAAATAGAAAGGATAATTTTGGCTACATCACAAGCCAGTGGGTGCATACACAGAAGTTGCACAAATTGAAGATAAGATAGATATGATGCATTTTAATGGACACAGAAGTTAAGATATAGTCAAAGTAGAGTTCCTTTCTTGATGATGTGGAGTTTTGATATTGGAGTGATAGCAATTTCAGCAAAGCAATTCAGAAATAAATGCATAGCAATCATCGAGTCTCATAACCAAGATACATTCATGCAACTAAGAAAAAAATATTTCAAAACACAAAAGAATATACCTGTTCGGCAAATCTGATAGAGCTCGAGCAAGGAACTGTTGCCAATCTTTGAAGTTCCTTCTATACTTACTTCCTCTTCCTAATATGATTGGCATGTAAAACACTTTTTCCACCTTATCCAGTGCATTGTCAACCATCCCTCTGCCTCTTGTACTCCAGAAGATAGTAAATTAACCCTGTGGGCTAAGGTTTTTTTTGGTTTTAGTAATAGGAAATTATACTACAAAATATTGCATAAAAGCAGATCAGACTATAACTAAATTAGGTGATGAATGAGATTGGTAGAGGGATGAAGAGTTGTTCTCAAAGGAATCCCAGCAAGAAATCCAAGTCCGTTGGCCTGCAGTGGGTGCCAAAAGTAGATATGTTCCATATAATCAATACTGCAACCTTAAGTTGCCAATAGAACACGAGATAGTTTAGCGGCCCAATGTTCTTTTTTCATCCTATTATATCTCTAATTACCAACATTAGACAGGTCCTCTATCTTTGTTAGCATATATACAAATAGTTGAAAGAAATTAAATCAAATCATTGTTTTAAACAACCCACTTTTCCTCATCCATTTGAGGGATTACAACATCTTCCCTCATCATACAAGCATAACTCTTATCAACTGGAGCCCCAGCTTGGGCAAATAGCTCAACCACTGCAGGTAGCATACCATAGTACTTTTTCAACTCATTTACCAGAGGTTTCCTAGGTTGATCATCTCGAATGTGAAAGACATATACTGGAGGTGCCAAATCATCAATTCTTGCCTCCTGCCATGCATGTTGTCCATCCCTCATCTGGTGTTTGAAAGCTTGACAATTTCGTCCTCTATGACCTTTGGGTCCCACTTGTACCTCTGGACAATATCCACAAGTTTGGACAGCATACTTCTCCATAAGTTTTGAAGCTCCTCCATGCATTTTTTCCCAGGCTTTCATGCCTCGAACAGCAATAGCTGCACAAATGTGTGCACATAGTCAGCATAGTTAACAAAGGAAGAATGTGTGGGTGTCTAAGAGAGAAGAAAAAGAATTTGTTTTCATAAACCTTGGATATCATCAGATTGCATTGCCATAGAATTTGTGTTTACATCCACTCTTTTTTTCTTAAACCAAAACCCATGTGCTTCTATATCTTCACCAAGAGAAATTTCTTTAGGAAATCTTTTCTCAAAATCAATAATCCTACCAGCAACACAGTAAACAGGGAAGGACCTTCTCCTGGTAGGGTACTCAGGTATGTCAAAACCTGCCTGAATACACAATTCAACAATTGCTGGAATTCGGTCTACTTCAAGCATTTCATTATGTGAAACAGCCCTCCCTATTCTATCATACAGATGAAATGACTCTACAAGTGGCAGAACATGTTCAACACCACCTTTGACCCAACTATGTTCTTTGCTTGATGGGCTTCCTCTAACATCGCATGTTCTAATTTGATGTGGTGGATGACCAACATGAACTTCTCCACATAAGCTGCAAAGCATCCAACACTTAAACAATTATGCATAATAAAAAAGCCCAAGTGACTAGACATGTTTACATTATTCATTTCAGATAGATCATGTTCAGTGTTTGCATTAAGAAATCATCTAAAACCCATAATGCATTAAAAAATCATATTATATCACTTAGTTGACAAGTTAAAAGTACAAGTTCATTCCAAAAATACAAGATAAAAAATAGAAAGAAAAGACTTTTGATAGAAAGTCAAACCAGATATCATAGTTGAATAGAATATCTACAGGCAACATGCTAAAAGCTTGAACAACCACAATGAAGAATACTAGAGTTATGGTGTGACCTGCATGTATAAATAGCAATGTAGTTGACAAGTCTTGAAACAGTAGATATTAGTTCACATCTGGCAGCATAAACTTCATGAGCAATAGGAATTAAATGCTCCACCAATAAGCCATTTTCGGGAGGTTGTAATTTATTCTCATGCACCTTTTGCCTCTCCTTTCTCTCCAGTCTGGCTTGACGCTTAAGTTCATTAAAACTTGTCACCGGTGGTTTCCTCTCATACTTGTTGAGCTTTCTTGGCAGCTCATTACAAGTCGACACAGAAGAGTACCAAAGACAGAAATGTGTATTTATTCCTCTGAGCTGCGCAACATGAACTTGCATAACTCTCTCAAGGAGACTACCAATAGTTTGAACATGTCTTGGCAGCATCACTGTTCCAGAGAAGAGGGATACCTACACTGAAAGAAATTTTTTTGTATTTATTTTTTTTCTGTTCTAATATGTAGTAATATCCAAATTCTATATGTAAAAAAAAACGGCATTATGATTTAATGTTTTATGTGTTGGCCAGGAAACAAACATCAAACAAAGAAACAAGAGCTTCAACGTGTAAATTCATACATATAACCAGTGTGATCAATTGCGGATTGTGGAAAGTGGCGGAAAGCCAATAATCTGCAATATCATATAACGGATAGTGTCCCAGGCTAATAGCAAAAGTCGCATAGCAATTGAAAACTTGAAATGTATGTATGTATATATACATATCAATTAATTATATGAGTATAAAAAATTAATTTGTATGCAAATGAGTATGAAATGCATAAATATTGAGATAATAATATTAGCTCAAGTTTAATTGGCCGAAGACTCGCCAAAGATGACAAGAGGATGCAGGACGCTTGCTGCAACCATAACACCAATAGCGACCGCAATTGCGGACAAAGTTGTGATTCCAGATTCAAGAAATTCAGCAATGCAGCAAATTAGTGCAAGACACTCACAGAGGAGTCCTTCATTACGAAGACAAAAAAGATAATACTAAGCCTCTTATACAGCTCTCACTCTCGGAAGAATAAAATAAATTTTAAGTTTAAAGCCTTATTCAGATTCATTCAACCAAAACAGCAATCATCAATCAAATACAAAGAAATGCCTAATATGAAACATGCAATTTGCAAAAACACAATAACAATGTGGCACAAATAGCTACAGCAACAGAGAAAAAACAGTTTCATTCATACTCATTTTTCAATTGTGCCAGTGAAAATTGGAAAGTTGTAGCCAATGGCCACATACAATAGAATCATAAAAACCCGGGAAACAAGGTAATAAAAAATATACCTGGAGAGGAAGAAAACCACCTGCGACGGCGGCGAGAGAGCTCAGGTTAGGGCTCTACGGTGGCGGAGACACCTCTTCAGGGTCCTCAAGCGTTGCTCGTTGGCGCCTCTGCTTTCACAGGTGATGTTAAAACCAGCGGTGGGTGGCGCCGATTTCGTCCCCTTCTCTGTCGGCGGAGCCAAGATTTCGAGCAGGTGTTGCTTTCACGTTGCTCACATGTTAGAGTAAGTCCCCGAAACCGTTATTCACTTATCCAAGACATTTATTATTCTCTAATTCCAGATTACATTACGATTAAGATTGTCACTGAAATTAAAAAAATATAATTAATTGATTGAATTTTTTTAAAAAAATATTATATAAATTTTTAATATATCATTTATTTATTTAACTAATGATCTATTTATTCTTTTTATACATTATTTTCACTAAATATTGATAAAGTATAGTCTTTGAAAAAATATTAAATGTAAAATTAATTTTAATATCTATTTCGAAATAATTTTTTCTCTCTAAAATGTTATATATCGTATATAAATGTAATATTAAATTATGTCAACTAATTATTATTGATAATCAATCTGATATTTTCATAAATAAATCAACATTTCATGTTTAATTTCATATTTTATTTTATTATAATTATTTCAATTTTAAAGTGAATGGTTTAAAAGAAAATCTCATATAAATTATTTTCTTAAATAAATGTTAGTATATTTTATTGATATGACGAAATGTTAAGAATTGTTATACTTATCTTCTTAATTATTTCATACACACATCTTGTAGTTCCCCATTGGCCATCTTATTAGCTCTCTATGTATCTATCTATTAATCTTACTATATATACTCCCTAAAATATTAAGTTTGGAGCATATATTAAGATTTTTTTCTGATAAAAAAAGAAAAAATATTAAGGTTTTTTGCTAAACTTAAGTTTTTTTTAGTTCTTCAACTTAAAAAAAATGTTTTTTTAAGTCTCTTTTGACCGATTTTTTTACTTATTACATACATATTTAATGTCCTTTTATACATATTTTATGAATAATTTTTACCGCATTGCAAGAAAGAATAAAAAGAATATATTTTAAAATTGAAAACTAAAAAGTGAAATTTGAAAATTAAGGAAAAAAAATAAATAACTACAATAACCAGATTTGAGAGACCAAATAAATAACTGTTATTTTTTTATTTGTAGAAATTTATAACACTCACACATCTTATCTAATCAATTAAATTGAACTTCATTGGTAATTCAATTTTGAAATTATATGGAGTAGCTGAATTTTAGGAATTAACGAATTTTTAATTTTGACTACTATTTACTAATTTTAATTTTGAAATTAAATTAATGATTTTAATTAACATTCTCGAAACTGATAATTTTTTAATTATGAACAGTTTTAATTATTGTAACCTTTTCCAAAAGGATAATTTAATTGTTATTTGAAAAGATATCTCACATAAATCAAGAAAAAGATGTTACAACTATAGTAACTGGAATTAAACCTTAAATTTTCAAGCAACCTTGGTAAATGTTGTCTATATAGCCAACTTCTATTAAAACTCGTTTACTTTGAGTCTTTAACAAATGACATTTTTAAATTGTTTAACCTTTAAGAACCAAGTAAGCAGCCCCAAGGAAGGGAGAGGAGGGGGGGGGGGGGGGGGGGGGGGAAACCCAACGAATAAAACTACTTGGCTCATGAAAGTATATTACTCTTTTCCTTTTCTTTTAAGTCATCATGTTGGCACTTGAATTATTTAAGGAGGGAATAAGAAAGGCGTATATCAACCAAGTCTAGGTAATTAGATGATCCTGCTTATTGAGGACTTGAGAAAGTTAATAGCTAAACCAAATAGAACAACTTAAGGTTGGCAGCGGCATTGCATCTCATGATTCTAATCAAATTCATTATTTGTGTCATTGGCAAGAAATACACAGTTACAAAAGAAAAAGGAAAAAAAAAATAACGATTGTGTGTATACACTCAAAGTGAAACATCATTAAACCAAAGCTACAGATAACTTAGCTCTATACATGAATGCAAACAGGGTACATGAGTTGATACAACATGATATTCAGCATGAGCACATGATTTGAGACTCACTGAAAGATGGCATGGCTTTAAGATTCAAGACATGCACAGCTGGATGTGCATAAATGCATGTCCTTCATCACTGCTTTTGGAAATTTGTTCCCAATTGGATGTAGAGTGAGAACCATCACTAAGTAGCACCATCATATCACATGCTGAAAAATCATTCTACCATCCATTTACCCCCCAAAAAAGGGTTGCAGATTCGACAGGAAAAACTGTGATCTATTGCACTAGGCTAATTCAATAAAAGAATGATTTGTAAATACATAAACACTATGTTTAGCAGGCCATTGAAGCTTCCTCTCCCCTGAAGCTCAAACAATTTCTAAGTGCATGTACTTACATAACTTAGGCATCTGGAAGAGAAAATATGCTATCTGTGAGACTATCTATCTATCAAGTCCCCATTTGGCAAGATCAAGAGTTCACTAATGCTTGAAGGTATCCATAATTTTACTAATGCTGTTTAAAAACCCATTTTGCCAAAATCAGTGTCTTGCATCATTGCTGCAAACTCGCTGTAATCAATGCGTCCATCCTGAAAACAGTGCAGAATTCAAGTCAAATAAAAGAAAACAGAAAAAGTAAACCACTGGAATGCAATGTATTACATTATCTTTGTCAATTTCACATATTATATCATCTAGATGATAATCCTTTAGGCCGAACTGTTCGCAGGCTTGTTGGAGCTCATCTTTTGTAATGTATCCACTCCCATCTTTGTCAAAGTATGTGAATGCAGCATATAGATGATCCTCCTTCTGGATCTTGTTTAGATGAAGCATAGCTGCTAAGAATTCACCATAGTCTATGGTACCACTGTTATCCACGTCTGCCTGAATTATAAACAAGAAAGCAAAAAGATTGATCTAATGAAATACATAATAAAATCAATTATTCAGTTTAATATAATAGTGCATAAATAGTCCAAGACTTCAAGGCCAGTTCTGGTTTAAGGCATTCTTGTTTTTCTGAAATGAGTTACAAGCAGCCATTCATTTTTAAAGTATAATGGTTTCTCATAAACAACTAAGAGCATCTACAATGCATGATTTCTTATCTTAAAGTTGTTGGCCATACAATGCCACATTGATTTAAGAACTCTATACAAAATTTCACTCCAATGCTAAGGTTGTTAATGAGAGTGCTAAACTTATTTTTTCTCCTTTTGCTGCTGATTCCTGGCTTGGAAAGTACCTTTTATATTGATAAAAAAAAATAGTTAAGCAACATTGCTTATATAAACAATGGTACTTGTATAAGAAATGTTATGTCAAATGCTCGAATGACAATTTTAGTTAAGCAACACATCTTATTTTTGAGCAATTTGCATAAGCAACTGCATTGTAGATGCTCTAATATGTACCGTGTCTTTCTAATTGTGTTCCAACGAATCAAACTATAACCAGTCAAAAATCCTTTAGTACAAGAAACAATTGTACATAGAACAGCCAATTGGATACCAGGGAAGCACTTACTGCTTCCATTAGCCAAGTAATTTCAGAATCCTTAAGAACAGAACCCACTCTCTCCAAACCATTTTTCAGTTCCTCAAGAGTGATCTGTCCGCTGTTATCCGTGTCTATCATCTTGAACATTTCTTTCAGTCCTGCAATTTCTTCCTCAGACAGGTTTTCAGCAATTACCTGCCAAGGGATAACATCAAGTCATACCACAGTTTGAATAGAGCAATTATCTTCCAATGTCTAAATTTTCAATATTATCAACAATAACAGCATTTTTTTCCCAATTTATTCTTCAAATGACCAAGGCTTCGATCAATTACACAAGTTTTATCAATTTATAGAGATTGTTCCAGACAACATTGTATGGAAAATTAGATATCAGAAATAAAATGCAATAGTTTTTTAGCACAAGGTGGCCATGTACAAGACACTAAGACTGTAACTTGCAATGAACTTCTAATCTCAAATAACTACTGGATACTCACTCTAATGGCTATTTTTTTGAGCTTGTTCATTGCAGAGAATTGCTTCAAACGAGTCAAGACAGCAGAATCAAGTGGTTTATCAGGTGCAACACCTCCAACCTGAACCCATGGGTGGCCTGCACATCATCAAGCTTATTAGCTTAATGTATTTGTATATTTAAAAATGAAGAAGATTAATAATCAGATAAATGTCATGATTATGCAGCCCTAAAAGTATAATAACAAATTAAAATGAACCAATAGATCATGATGCTTCTCTTAATGCCACTTTTGAGAATTCTGTATTAATCTCTTCAACCTAACATTAAATGTTCTTGAAACCTTTTTGTCTTGCTATGCAACCGGATTTAAAGTGGAAGGAGCACGTGATTTAAATACATTATCTAGTAACATTCCTGAACTCTATTATGAAGAGAGGACTCCAAGGCTCAGATGATGATTTATTAATGAATAACAAGTCACCAACTAATACCGCAAAATAGTGATAAACAACAATGACAAAGCAACAAAGGGGAAAAAATGTAGTGATTCAACCATAAATATCTTTAATACACTTCTAATTTCAAATTATATTTATTCATTTGGATACTGCAGTGCAGCATTTCCATGTCTGTTAAGTGAAAAATGAAATAGGGGCATATATCAGCAATGCAATTTCCAAAAGAAAATCACCAAATGTGAAATAGGAAATTTTATCTGAAATATAAAAAATAAGAAGTCCATTGACAGGGAAAGATCAAAATTTTGGCTTTAACTTCTGAATATTATAGTAATGGTGTATTGGTAATGTCTGTCTAGTAGGGGCAATGTTAAATTCATGGCCAGCATATTTCTCATTCTCTTTACAGCCATTAGTTTATAGTAGTAAGTAGCAACTAACCAGATAATCTGTCATCACGAATAAAAATTGTTAAAAAAAGAAAATTCTGGATAACTAGAGTATCTATTGGAGATATAGGTGTGTTGGACGGTTAGGGGAAAAGGAAAGAGGGGAAAGGTCACTGGTTCGTTCCTCTCTGCTAACAAAACTAACATTCTAACAAATTAACATTTGCCAATAAAAAAAAAAAAACTAGACTATCTATTAAATTATTTGAAATTGATCTCTAATGACCAAAAAAAGTGTGAACTTTTCCATGATGCATTTAAGATCAAGCCAAGTAGCATCAATGAGACAGGCATACTCACAAAGAACTTCATGTGCTGTCATCCGCTTCTTAGGGTCCCTTATAAGCATCCTCCGAACAAGATCCTTTGCACTTTCAGATATGCTAGGCCAGGGTTCAGAAATGAAGTCAAGTTCTCCTTTCAAAACTTGCTCAAATATTCCCTGTTCCGTTTCTGATCCATATACCAACCATTATGAATTATGAGCATTATTACACAAACACAAACACAAACACATACACAACTAAAACTGTGAAAGGAGTTGACATCATGAAATCAAGTGATTAATTATAGCATTCTCACCATCCCAAAATGGGGGAACTCCACTGAGTAAAATATAGATGATCACCCCAGCACTCCAAACATCACATTCTGGACCATATTGCTTCCGCAAAACTTCAGGGGCCACATAGTATGGGCTCCCAACCACATCAGTGAATGTTTCACCTGAAGTTATGAATAATTTCTCAATCTGAATTTGAATGAACCAAATCCAAAATAGAAAGGAAAAGCAAAAGTGCTTAACATAGTTAAACAAAATGGAGAGCCCTCCTAAGTTAAGAGAACATTTTTTATGAGGTAACACGTAACAGGATGTCCTACAAACATGACTTAATCTTCTTTTTTTATCCATAAAAATTGAAGGTAGGTACCAGGGGTTTACAATAACTCACACACCTTGCTCAACCAACCGAACTAAGCTCCCTTGATACATACATGACTTAATCTAAAAACTTAAAGCCCTTGCAATACACTATCTCTCTCCTCTGTAGAACTCTATGAATATAGATCCCATAAACCAAAGTCCACAGCTGTTAAAATAAATTCTTTTTTTGTTTTAAATGTATGATTCATTTTTAGTTTTTTTTTTATTATTTTTGCTCACATAGTCACATGTATGATTCTTTAACTTCTAAACAACCAATTGAGGTGATAAAATGCATATCTATGCATCAGCTGAGCAGTCATCCTACTGTATCTAAACAAAATATGAAACTGGTTTTCCTTCTCTAGTCTCAACTCTCAAACAATATGGGGAAGACATAAAGATCCTCTTCCCTTTTATTAACATAAAGTAGCCATAATAATGCCCTGACATTAGCTAAATGAAAATCAACTTAGAGTCTTAGAAGTAGTTCACATGCATAAAAATATTAATTTTGGAAATAAAAGTTAAAGTAGTTATAGATATATGAAACTAACATATTCTAGTGCCAAAGGCTCCTTGTAATGTGAAAGCATGGGAGAGAGTCATTGTATGCAGTCTTACCCTTGCATATGCAAAGAGGTTGTTTATGGATTTAAACTTATGACCAATTGGTCATCAAGGCACAATTTTACTGTTGCGCCAGTGCTCACCCTCTGGTTATGCATATAATAGTGTGGAAAAAATATGGAACTCAAAACATCAACCTCATGCTTGATTTGACAAATATTAAGGGTGTGTTTAGTTTAGAGGAGAGAAATAGAGAGGATGAAAATAAAAAATAATTTTTTAATTAAAGTAGAATATAAAAGGTGTGGGTCCTACAAAAAAGTACAACATTTCTCTCCAATCTTATTTCTCTCCATTCCAAACACACCATAAAACATCAAGACGAAAATGTTTGTGAAAACAAATCCCCAAGGAACAGTGCCCATGCCATGTCTTTACTTTACTCTATTCGTAGTAGACAAGAAAGAGAACAGAGCCAAATCGTATTCACAATTCCAGTTAATATAATTAGCTCAGTAAACAGAAGATAGTCCATTTCCAAATGCACTAGCAGATAGAAGTCAATAACCATAGATCATCAAAGTAAACAAAAATGATGAACAAATGTGTAACCGGTAACTTTGCTCATCTATAACACAAGAAACATGTAACTCACTCTCAATCACAGAGATAAATCTTGTAGATCAAAGCCACATGTTTTCTATTGTTTCCATTGCATTTATTTTGGTAGCATAGGAGCACACACATTTCAACAACAAAGATCATAAGATGTCTTTCCTAGCACTTTATGATCATAATCAACTCAAATACTACTAAAAGAACGTTTTGTAATAGCTTCTACAAAAGCTTATCTAAACTAATGAAGGTGACTTATGACCATATCAGTTTTATTCGTAGCAAGAAGCTTAATAGGAAGGTAAAACGAATCAAATATCTCTCAGTTAAAATTAACTTACGCACTATAACTTGTTCAAAAGCTATCTTATCTACTCAAAACATTGAGGTACATAAGTCAATTTTAACTTTCAGAAATTGACGTTGATTTTAACTTATACAAGAAATTTTGTTCATTTTACCTCTTATTCTCTTTTTCTATAACTGTTTATTAAGAAGTTTATCTAAACTAAGTCTATGCTCTCATGTGTTAAATTCTTATTGAATTTTATTAAGCTATTTACTCAAGAAGAAAGCCTAAATACAGTTTCTTGGGTGCTTTTAGTATAATTCTCCAATCAGAATTAAAGTTTCATCTTAGTAATCTATATTGACATTGAATGGAAATCTTTATTACTACCAAAATGAAACTCTAATTTTGATTAGCTAACATCACCAAAAACATCTAAAGAACTGCATCTAAGTTTTATGGTTATTCAAGCTCTTAAAGTAATGATTCTTTACACCAAAGGATCACTAACTAAACCAGAAGGAGGGAAATTCAATACCTGGTCTAAAGAACACAGAGAGTCCAAAATCAATGGTCTTAAGAGGTGACTCCTCCTCATGATTAATAAACAAAAAATTCTCAGGCTTCAAATCCCTATGCATGACCCCAAGAGAATGACAAGCCTCCACAACATTAAGAATCAGCCTAGCAAGTTCAGCAGCCTTTCTCTCAGTGTAATGCCCCCTTTGAATGATCCTATCAAACAACTCTCCTCCAGCACAAAGCTCCATGACAACATGCACAGCCACAGCATCCTCATAAGCCCCAACAATTTGTATCACATTGGGGTGACCCGCCAAGTGGTGCATGATTTGAATCTCCCTCCTTACATCTTCCACATCCTCCTGCGTTGTCAATTTGCGCTTTGCGATTGATTTGCAAGCGAAGTCTTTGTTTGTGCCCTTTTGGACGCATAAAAACGTTGTCCCGAATTGCCCTTGCCCTAACTTGCGCCCCAAACTAAAGAACTCTTTCATGTTTTCGGTTTTTCGACCTAACACGGATTCCACTTGAAGTCCCACACTAGATACCCTTTTCAAGTGGGTGGGCTTCTTGGTCTGGTGGTTGTTATCGCCGCCGCCGGGGACCGGCTCCATGGCGTGGCTCGAGGCCGGCTTCTCGGGCTTCAGCGGGAGCGGTTTCGCAGCGTCGGCGGCGGCGGCAGGCATTTTGACCGGCTCTGGCGGTGTGCTCTGGACCGGCATGCCGGGAGGAGGCTCCGGTGATTTCGAGGAATCGGCGGTGTTGGTGGTTGTGGTTGCGGTGGAAGGCGCGGATCCGCCGGGGGCTTTGGCCTCGGCGTTGGGCGGAGGAAGGCGGTTCTCCGGCGGGCGCGTTTTCCACACCGCCGCGGTGACGGACTGGAGGAAGCCGTTGCCGACGTTGGGTCCCACACAGTTGTTGCCCATCGGAAGTTTAGTTTTTTTTTTTTTTTTCACCAACGCGAGAGATTCTTCCGCTCTCGCCGCGATGACGCCATTGACGAAACCCTAATTTGTTCTATTCAAAATCGCAGATCTATATGTATATCTCTCTTGAAAGGACAACGACGTTCGAGGTTGAGGATTTCGGATTTCCAGATTCGAGATTGTCGTTGCCGTGTAGATATATCATATGGAATGGCAGAGAGAAATTGATGATTATAATGAACTGAGTCGTGACTCGGTGACGAAAGGGTTTGAGATTGTGATTGTTGTTGTTGTTGTTGTTGAGAGATTGGAATTCAGAACGTGGCCATGGACATGGTGTCCAGCACATCATGTAGCTTGTTAAGAGAAAAACCAGATCGCATGCATGCATCTAATAATCGATCTAGACTTAATATTAATAAATTACTACAATCCAGGGTTTGTTTTTCTTTCACTATTCATCCTATCATATCTTTGGACTTTTTTTATGTATGGAATTTTGCTTTAATTTTTCTCTTTTGCTATATTCTCAATGATTCATATATTCTGTAATATTTTATATGTTAAAATTATTTTTATTATTATATATTCATTATATTGTGCTTTAATTTTATAATATGTTGCAAGAATTGTTATGTAACAAATGATTTTTTTATTTTTACATATTTTATTCTGAAAAAAATTATTTTCCATTATATTTATATTTTTGAGTTTAATGTTGATGTGGTATAAAATAATTTTACTTTGACATTCAATCATAAATTAATATTGATATATATGATTTTTAAGATAATTTTGTAAAAATCAGCAAACTTACCATATATGATAAATTTGGATATATTATCAAAATTGTTAATTTCATTTATAGACCTTTTACATAAAAATTCAAAAAAAAATTGTCGATTGGTATGAATTTTTTACCAACCAACTTTTTCGGTGATTCTAACTTTTTTAGGAATTGTGATTTGATAATAATGTAAAATTATTATTTTACATTGTATGTGTATAACCTTTTTGTTTATGTTTTTAAATCTTTTGATAATAATATTAGTAATTAAAGTTTCCTACTTGAATACCATAAAATTTAAAAATCAAATTTATAGAACTTAAGTGAAAAAAGATTTTTTTTTTTGTCCTGAGTCAAAGATCACGTGTCTTCAAATCATCGGGTCAAAGACTAATCTCACTCATAATATGTGATTATCACTTGCCCAAAGAAATTATACACATAAGAAAGATCGAACATGATTCTCTCACTAATAAGATTTACCCACCTTCCCCCCCCCCCCACTCATATGTGAAGGCAGTGTTATTTCACATCGTTGTATCAACTTTATGAGTTAAGTGAAAAAGTGTTTAACTCTTCTAAACTTTTTGTAAATAGGCAATCTAAAGTTTAATTTTATACTAATTGATCCTTATATTTTATCTTGTTTGCTAATAGACATTATAAACTTTAATTTCATTCCAATTGATCTTAATCTTTACTCTTTTTGCAAATAGACACCTTACTTTTAATTCTATCTCCATTAATTCTTAAAATTTATCTCTTTTATAAATAGTTATTGTAACACCTCGACTTTTAGACATTAAAATATTACTTGAAAACTCTTTTATTTAATTTATTTTAGAAATATGTGTTACAATATTTAACTGCTACTTATCATTAGTAAAACTTTTTCATGTATTTTTTTTTTGTTATTTTCTTAAAAACAATGTGTCAATTGGAAACAATAAACATTTACATTGAATTAAAATAAACTCCGATATAGAATAACTTAGTCTTTATACATAAATAAATAACATCAGTAATGTCACAAAAGAAATAATACGAACACAACCCATGATAATATGAAAGTAAGCAAAATCAATTTTTACATCTTTGCTTCAACAAAATACATATATGTGGAGAAACCTCTCTTAAAATACATCAAAATCAATGAAGAAAACTAGGACTAAAACAGACCACTTATCACACCAAGAGTACTGAACTATCTAAGATGCGTCCTTAGAAGAATCTCACTCTCCTTCTCAGACGTCTTCTCCAATTGCCTCTGAAGCTCTCGGTACTCCTCAATCTCCTAAGGCAACATGTTCGTATGGTCTCCTTAGTCCTCTATAACCTTGACTGGGTGCACTTGTTCCACGTTATATTGATGAATGTTGCCCCACCCATTGTACTCCACTGGAGTCAATAGGAATTCCAAATCATGGCATGGCTCTTCTAGCAATAATTATCATAATATCAAAGCTTTGTGCGAGTGGTGAATTCCATGGGATATAGCAAGTCAATGTATGGTCAATAATGGGCATTGTATTCGGTTTATCTATTGGCACTATGTGGACTCAAGTATGGCAGACGTAACATGTGGTCCATGTAATAGTGCATGGCAATACCTGCTTACTCTACAAGCTACACCAAGCCCGCCAGTGTACTCGACATCTTCAATACTTGAAAGTTGTTGGTTGTAGGGGTGACTCCTCTACTCCTCAAATGCCACAAACACACAATAGTCAAACAAGGACAAGATGCAACCTAATTAACCACTATGCATGGTTTCTCTAAGTAAACAACACTCTCGAGATCCTAAGTGCATTACTAACACACTTCTCACCTGCCACCAATCCTCCCAGGCCTTGATGGTCTGACATAATCATGTGGATAATAGTCGAGAGTGATTGCCACATACAGATACATCGCACACTAATCCCAAGCTCCCAACTCAAAGAGCATAGTCTTAAAGCCCATCAAGAGTAGCAAAGTGAGGCTTGTGAGTTACCCATGCCAAATGAGTACACCAAATGCTAGATAGTCACAACTTGTTAATTCCCCTAAGTTCTTGAACCCCATTTGTCCACTATACCCTAGTGTATCTCTCTCCATCATCCATTTTCGCAACATAACCTCACTTTCTCATGAAGAAAATAGAACCACTGATTCCCTGCTCTCTCTCCAATCCTCTTGACTTTTGTCACTGCATTGCGTACATAGCCCTTGTGTCACGTGCATTAACAAACACGTACAAACAAACAAACAAGAAAGAGAGATAAGGCTCAAGCCTGTATACTACTCTTAGGGAATCAATCGTGGTCCCTTAAGCGGTAGAAACCACTTGTCACACAAAACAATCGGACAACATAACGGCTATGATTACAGCCATCTAACAATCATAACAAACAAATTTGTCGAGGATCAAACACCCTCGAACCTAAACCACATCACATGCAAATAAAATAACAATATACAAATACAGATACATACACACACACACACACACACACACATATGTAGCAAAATATAAATTTGAATGCCACAAATATAATTTGTTGAAATTCACACTCTGTCGGTCTTACCTTTTACCAATAATTATTATTATTATACATGCATGTATCTAATTAATTTTATCAGCGGATAATCATCACAATTTCCAAAGCAGACATCAATCATCAGATTTTGCAGTTTATCCCAACAATAATATAACAGTTAAATCAAGAAGTGGAAAGACCCTCTTACCTTGAATGAATTTACATGAAATGACTCAAATGAACAAAGAGCTTAGGTCCTTGATGTCTCAAACTTCTAAGAATGAAAATGAAATTTTGAAACCATGAATGAGAAGCTTGCACGAATTTGGTAAGGAAAACAAGAAGAGAAAGAAGATTAAGGGCTCCTTACCTAAGCTTTGATGGAATAAATATCAGGACTATGGAGCTTAGAAGAAGAAGAAAATGGTGGTCTCTTCCTCCTTGAAGGTCTCATGCAAGAAGGAGAGAATGAAGGGTTCAAGTTGTGATTTTTAAGAGCAAATTGTGAGAGATGATGAGATATGATGCAAAGCTAGTGATGTATTCAATTGACAAGCTTGAATGACCATTGTATAGGCCATGGGGGGATGTGCACCAGCTTACCATACGTGGATGGTTTAGCTTTTGAATTTTTAGAAGGAAATGACTAAAGTAGACATAGACAAAAAATGGAGTGAATAGACAATTTAGTCCCTGAGATTGTACCTATTTTGCATATTAGTCCCTAACTTAATGTTAAATTCAAAATAGTCCCTATCTTTGCATAAATGTTGCAAAATAGTCCTTCTGTTAAATTTTAAAGTGACGTTGTTAGTGAGGTCAATTTTAGTGCCACGTGGATTATCCAACGTGGCACTAAAGGATGACGTGGCATGGCACGTGGACGTGCCTCCTAAAAGATGCCATGTCATTTGATGATAACAAAACGAATAAATAGGCAATTTAGTCCCTAGCTTTGTACCCCTGTTGCATATTAGTCCCTAACTTAATGACAAATTCAAAATAGTCCCTATCTTTTGCATAAGTGTTGCAAAATAGTCCCTAACTTAAAAGATGCCCGAAATTGTGCTTAAAGTGTCCATGCATTGCGAAGGTTATGCCTTGCACGATTTCTGACGGCGCAGATTTCTCCTTGGATTCCTTGTCATCTTTTTATTCCTCTGGTTTTTTCTCTTCTTCTTTCTTTTCTTCTTCCTCTTCTTTTTTCTCCTCCACTTTGTTTTCCTCTGGTTTTTTCTCTTCCTATTCAGAACACAACAAAAATCAAAACCCGGAATGATACATTGATGGTAATTGAAGGAAAAAAAAAGGAAAAGAGAATGGTTATGCAGACCTCTCCCATGGGTGTTGACGGCTACAGAGATAAGGTTGTTGCTGTGGATTTTTGGTTCTTTTTATTTGTGCAATTGTGTGTGAGTTCTTTTTCGTATATATGCCTCAATTGGTTCAGAACCATCAAATTTGAAGAAGCCACTCATTCTATCATCATCAAATGACGTGACACTAAAATTGACCTCACTAACAGCGTTACTTTAAAATTTAACGGAAGGATTATTTTGCAACACTTATGCAAAAGATAGGGACTATTTTGAATTTTTCATTAAGTTAGGGACTAATATGCAACAAGGGTACAAAGTCAGGGACTAAATTGCCTATTTACTCGTTTTGTTATCATCAAATGACCTGACATCTTTTAAGAAGCACGTCCACATGTCATACAACGTCATCCTTTAGTGTCACATTGGATAGTCTACATTGCACTAAAATTGACCTCACTAACAATGTTACTTTAAAATTTAACGAAAGGACTATTTTGTAACACTTATGCAAAGATGGGGACTATTTTGAATTTAACATTAAGTTAGGGACTAATATGCAAAGTGAGTACAATCTCAGGGACTAAATTGTTTATTCACTCGACAAAAATGGTATGAATTGCTTTTTGCCAAAAGTGGTGAGTCCTATATTAAATGTCTAGATTAATGTGCTAACTTCCTAGATTATCATGTTAATCTCCTTAGGGATACGTGTATTCAGAGTAAACCTCACACACAATCTACTCACACTGAGACAAATTACACTATGACTCAATGAGCAATGTAATTATTGCATAGATGGAAATCAATCTCAAACAATTTTTTTTTCTTTGTCAAGCTTCACTAAACTAATCACATACCTATATAACAAAGAATAAATCTTAATAACTTATTTATTTATCTCTTGTTCATTTATTAGTTTTGTTTTTCTAAATCACTTTTCCAAACATTACAAGATAATAAAATTTATAATTAAAAATATCAAATAAAGACCTTTTGGTTGTTTCTTATTATTTACTTTTTATAAATCCATATTTTGTTATATTTCAATATATGAAGTAATGAATTGTAAAAAAAGAAAATAAAAAAAGAGATTATTAAATGATTGATATTTAAAATCAATACTTAACTCTAACTTGATAGAAATATAAAAAGGACAAATTTTAAAGTTTAAGGTGTTTATTTGTAAAAAAAAATGTAAAGTTGAAGGATCAAATAGAACAAAATTAAAGTTTATGGTATCTATTTGCAATAAATGAGATAAAATTTAAGGATCAATTAGGATAAAATTGAAGTTTATGATGTCGTCAGAGCTCATCAGAGTAGCAAAGTGAGTCTTGTGAGTTACCCGCGCCAAATGAGTGTACCAAATATTAGATAGTCACCATTCGTTAATTTTCCTACGTTCTTCGAACCTCTCTGCCCACTATACCTTAGTGGATCTCTCTCCATCATCAATTTTCTCAACGTAACCTCACTTTCTCACAGAAGAAAATAGAATCATTGGTTCCTTGTTTTCTCTTGAATCCTCTTGACTTCTGTCACTGTATCGCGTACATAGCTTTTGTGTCGCATGCATTAACAAACACGTACAAACAAACAAACAAAAAAGAGAGATGATGCTCAGGCCTGCATATTACTCTTAGGGAATCAATCGTGGTCCCTTAAGCAATAGAAACCACTTGTCACACAAAACAATCAGACAACATAACGACTATGATTACAACCATCTAATAATCATAACAAACAAATTTGTTGAAGATCAAGCACCCCGAATCTAAACCACAACACGTACAAATAAAATAACAATATGCATACACACACATAATATGCACACACACACACACATATAAATTTGAACACCACAGATATAATTTGTCGGAATTCACTATCGATTTTACCATTTACCAATAATAAAAATAATTATACATGCATGCATCTCAGTAATTTTATCAAAGGAGAATCATCACAATTTCCAAAGCAAACATCAGTCATCAGATCTTGCAGTTTATCTAAACAATAATATAGCAGTTAAATCAATAGTTTCAAAAAATAAATAATTCTAAAGTAAGTTATCTTGAGGCACAAATCCCAATGTTAGGTTGTCTACTATCTAAAATTACATTGTCACTCATTTTTAATTTACAAAGTTTCACTCCTAACTTATTTTCAGTGTTCTTGATGGTTTTTCATGAATCTTATATGCTACCCTATATTTTCACACCTCAAAAACTCCTTTTCGAGGTTAAAATTTTAAGAAAAATAGTCCATACAACTATAATAATCAATTCAATTTCGTGACAGATTTCTATTCTACAAAATGTCTTTCAACTTATTTTATTCATAACTTTTGCTAGAAAACTCCAATTTAAGTGAAATTTAAGGCTAATCCTAAGTTTTAACACCCAAAGAACTCATTTCTAACCTTAAAATTTCCATAAAAAACAGCATATCCTCTAGTTCCAAACAAGGCAGTAGCTACGAATATTTGAACATCAAAACAACATGCAATGAAGCCTAACTTCTAAATACAACAAGGTTATGATTCAAGAAGTGGAAAGACCCCCCTTACCTTGAATGAAGTTACCCAAAATGACTCAAATGAACAAAGAGCTCAGGTTCTTGATGCCTCAAACTTCTAAGAATGAAAATGAAATTTTGGAACCATGAATGAGAAGCTTGTACGAATTTGGTAAGGAAAACAAGAAGAGAAAGAAGATTAAGATCTCCTTACCTAAGCTTTGATGGAAGAAATATCAAGACACTACTACTATGGAGCTTGGAAGAAGAATAAAATGGTGGTCTCTTCCTCCTTGAAGGTCTCATGCAAGAAGGAGAGAATGAAGGGTCTAAGTTGTGATTTAAGAGCAATTTGTGAGAGATGATGGGAAATGATGCAAAGCTAGTGATGTGTTCAATTGACAAGCTTGAATGACCATTGTATAAGCCATAGGGGATGTGCACCAGCTTGTAATACATGGATGGTTTTATTTTTGAATCTTTAGCAAGAAATGACTAATGTAGATATAGCCAAAAATGGTAAAAATTATTTTTTGCCAAAAGTGGTGAATCTTATCTTAAACGTCTAGATTAATGTGTTAACTTTCTAGATTATTGTACTAATCTTCCTAGGGATATGTGTACTCAAAGTAAACCTCATACAAATTCTACTCACAAAGAGATAAATTACATTGTGACTCAATGCGCAGTGTAATTCTTGGATAGATGGAAATCTAGTTCAGACAATTTTTTTTTGTCAAGCTTCACTAAAGTATTCACGTACCTATATAAGAAAGAATAAATCTCAATAATTTATTTATTTTAACTCTTGTTCATTTATTAGTTTTGTTTTTATAAATCACTTTTCCAAACATTACAAGATAATAAAATTTAGAATTAAAAATTACCAAATAAAGACCTTTTGGTTGTTTCTTATTATTTACTTTTTATAAATCCACATTTTGTTATATTTCAATATATGAAGAAATGAACTGAAAAAAGAAAATAAAAAAAGATTATTCAATGATTGATATTTAAAATAAATATTTAACTCTAACTTGATAGAAATATAAAAAGGAAAAATTTTAAAGTTTAAGGTGTTTATTTGTAAAAAAAAAAAAATATGTAAAGTTTAAGGATCAATTAGAACAAAATTAAAGTTTATGGTATCTATTTGCAATAAATGGAATAAAATTTAAGGATCAATTAGGATAAAATTAAAGTTTTTGATGTCTATTTGCAAAAGAGTTGAAGTTTAAGGAGGTTAAATATTGTATTCCCAAGACATAAAAATAATCCTTAAGACAAATGCATTAGATACTTGAATGAATAATTTTATTGTTAATAATAATCTCAAACATAATTACCTGCAGCAAAAAATACATGTGATCTAGATAAAAAAAAATGCCACATGAAATTTGTAATCTTTAATTAGCATTATTACCAAATACTTAAAAGATAAATAATTATGAGTCATGATTATAATAGTTAACAAATTTGATTAAAAATAATAGATTTGATTAATATAATGCATTTTACTAAATTTTTAAATTAATAAAAAATACATAGGTATTAGTTTTGAAAATTTAGTAAAATGCATAATATTTTTTAATTCCATTTCTTCTTACGCTATCATTTATCAAGCTCCTCTAAAGTGTATCTAGTACTTTAAAGAAAAAAGTACTTACATCTCAATCTTTCATTATATTAATGGTTCATATATTTTCAATTCATTTAAAATTGTCAACTAAATATAGTTTGTACAACATAAAATTAAATTTTGGTGATAATTTCAAATTAGTTGGAAATAATTAGTTTTTACTCTCTAAAGTGCAGCCTGCATTTCAGATGAGTCCATTCTAAAACATGTATTCAACAATGTATAATGATAACTAATTAACAAGTACAATAAATAAAGTGTACAATATATGCCAAACCCTCGATTAAAAAGAGATTTTCAAGAAGGAGATACTCGCATAAACCCTCGACTATTAAAGAAATGAAAAATCCTAAACAGAAATTAAAATAAAAAATAACGTGTTACAATTGTGGAAAACAAGGCCACATTAGCAAATATTGTAGGTTAAAGAAAAAATTGAGAAATCTTAACCTAGAACCAGCCATTGAAGAGCAGATTAATAATTTGCTAATAGAAACTTCAGAGGAAGAAACAAAAGCTTCATCCTCCATACTCTCTGATGAAAACCTCAACATAATTCAACAAGATGACTAACTATCATCGATGGATGATGAGAGGCAAATTAACACTCTAACAAGAGAACAAGATCTCTTGTTTGAGGCAATCAACTCCATACCTGACCCCCAGGAAAAGAAGGTTTTCCTGGAAAAATTGAAAAAAACTTTAGAAACAAAACCTAGACAAAAAGGTTTCATCACAAATAATAAATTGGACATTAGTAACATATTCAAAAGACTAGAAAATACTTCAGCAAAACCAACCACAATCCAGGATCTCCAAACAGAAATTAATAATTTAAAAGGAGAAGTTAAAGAACTTCGCCAACAACAAGAAATTCATCAAATCATCCTTTCCCAACTTGAGGAAAATAGTGATTCTAAGAGTACCAAAAAAGATGAAGAAAATGAAAATCTAGAAGATGAAATGTTTATGGGATTAATCAACAAGATTAAAATCCTAAATTTTTACATAAACATCAAGATCATTATTAATGATTTCGTCTTAGATACTATGACCCTATTTGATACAGGGACTGATTCAAACTGTATTTTAGAAGGATTAGTTGCCACAAAATTCTTTGAGAAAACCTCAGAAAAATTAAGCACAACAAATGGCTCAAAATTAAAAATTAATTTTAAATTATCAAATGCAATTATTGAAAATCAAAACCTTAGAATTAACACAAATTTTCTTCTGGTAAAAAACCTTAAGAATGAAGTAATCCTAGGTACTTCCTTTATTAGAGCTCTTTTCCCCCTTCAAATATCTAAAGAAGGAATAACTACAATTCAATTTTTCTACAAAACCAATCTCTAGAAATATTAATCTTATAGAAAACAAAATTAACCAAATTAACTTCTTAAAAGAAGAAGTATCTTTTAATAACATCCAAATACAACGGGAAAAACCCCAGATAAGGGAAAAAAATTCAATCTTTATTACAACATATTGAATCAATTGTATGTTCCGATCTGCGACATGCATTTTGGGATAGAAAGAAACATATTGTTGACCTTCTCTATGAGAAAGACTTTAGGAAAAAACAAATTCCCACAAAAGCCAAACCAATTCAGATGAATGAGGAACTTCTTCAATACTGTCAAAAGGAAATCAAGGATCTGCTTGACAAAGGCTTAATCAAGAAAAGAAAAAACCCATGGTCTTGTGTGGCTTTCTATGTCAATAAACAAGCTGAGCTTGAGTGGGGTACACTTCGCTTAGTCATAAACAAGCTTTCTATGTCAATAAACAAGCTGAGCTTAAGGCGGTAACTGATGTGAAATTTAAGGTACTTGGTCATTTTTTTTGTCCAGAATGAGTAACTGATCCGGTATAAAAATAATATTTTTTAGTTTTTATTAGAAAAAAATTTAAATTAGGGAGGCAGAGTTAAACACAATGAAATTTAAAGAATTCATTAAAAAAACAATGAGATTTAAAGAGAACCTAATAATACAACAGCATTAAAAAATTAATATTGTGTGTGTTACATTTACCTTCCATCTCATTGAACTTAGATCATTTAATCTTATTGAGAACCATGATATTTCATATTACATGCGAAAAAAAAAAGAAATTTTTTATCAAATAAATCTCACTTTGTTTAGTTTTAGAATTCACTGATGATATTTGATAAAAAAAATTGTCTCTGTGTCTTCTATTAAATACATTTTTTATAACTGCTTTTCTTTTAGCATTAAGATCCTTTATTTTTTTTTTCAATGAACAATTTATTGAATTTATCGATTGAATTGAAATGGTTGTTTTGGAAATCATTCGATTATTTTTATAAATTGTTGAATCTTTTTTGTTTTCACTCAATTCATCTATCTTTTTGAATTTAAATTTAATAACAGTCAAATAATGGATCTCACATGTTGATTTATACTTAAAAGTATGGTTGTTAAAATCAGACCGGACCGGTTAAATCGAGAATTGGAAGAACTTGATAATTGATCTGTTTACAAATCGGTCAAAATATTGATAAATCGGCCTAAACTGGAAAAACTAGTGCTCGCCCAGTTTTAAATGGTTTTCAAAAATTACATTATACATTATGCATATCGGGAGTTCCTACTTCTAACATGTATAGTAATAGCATCTCAAAGTCAAATTGTAACCCATTCAAGAGCATAATAGTGGAACCCGCTTCAATTGAAAGTTGCTTGTTGTAGCACTGGTTGTTCTTCATGCAAAGTGGGTCAGAGCATGGCAAAATAATATTAAAAAATAAATAAGGAAGTGACCTTAAAAAACGTGAGAAAGAAAGAAATGTGGGATTGATTTGAGAAACTTTAATAAATTTTTTAGTTGAAGTAGAACTTTGATTGAGTTGTTTAAAGTAAAAAATGTCATGTGATATCATAAAGAAATGTGAAATATTGTTCACAAAAAACTTTGATAGGTTTATTGGTTGAAGTTAAGTGGCTTTCGTTTTAATGCATTGTACAATGTAAAATATTGACAAATCCTGAAAAAGTAAATATCCTGTCGCATAAAAAGTAGCATAAACAAGAACTTATTTTTTCCTGTGAGATCATATCATATGGCAACCATAATTGATAAAAGAAGAAAAAAATATTTTTTTACCAGGTTATGAATATATATATATATATATATATATATATATATATATATATACACACACTAATGCATTGTATTTTACTATTTTTTATTTGGTGTCCAATTGATAGACATCTTATATAATAATGTTTTTCATGCTTGCATGGTGGGGATAATACTGAACAATATTGAATATAGTGAATATACATATTAAGGATGGGAAGTTTCATTGTGGTCCTTTAAGGGTAGCTAGAGTGCGGTCGTTTGTTGTTATAATAAAAGTGGAAAAAATATACAAATTTAGGTAATATTATATTTCTTTTTAATATATTATATTAAATATAAAATTTTTATTACCAGTTTAATTACAGTTAAAAATTAAACTTTGAACTAATACCTTTATCAGTTGAATGACCAATCTAATTCTAAAAGCTGCTTAAAAGTACTAAGTCTCACTCCCACAAGTTCCCTTCCCAAACTCATTCTCGGTGGCTTAAAATGACCCTTATTAATCAATCTTTTATTTCTTATAAGATAAAAAATAAAATAAAGAAAATGGGTAATCTTGGATGAGAATCCTCTACCCACGAGAACCATACATGTCAGGTTCTACCATCCCACACGCGAAGAGTAACAAATGTTGCACAGTTCATGTGTTCCCCCCCGGCCACCACAAAGACAACCTTTTCAAGTTTCACATAACTACTCTTTCATCATATCTCAATATTATATACATAGAATCTAACAAACATGCTAACGGCAACAACAATTTCATCACATGCACGTGCTCCCTCACATTCTCCCTCACCAACCTTAAACGTTTTCTTTTTCAAACAACAAAAGCCTCACCACACTCACAAGACTAACGTGCACTCCCCACAACATATAAGCATCACCACCACCCCTTTCGCTTTTACTCTCTAACATCATAATTAATACTCCAATTAATTAATTGTTAGCATGGCGGAGTCCCAAGGTGAAGGTGGTGGTGACAGTGGCGCTTCTGGAAGCAGGCGTAGAGGCATTGCTTCCAGGCGCGCCATGGCAGCACAAACACAAGATGAAGCAATGGTGGAATCTTCACCCGCAACACCATGTGGGGCATGCAAGTTCTTGAGGAGGAGGTGCATTGAAGGGTGCATCTTTGCACCCCACTTTGGTAATGACCAGGGTGCAGCCAAGTTTGCAGCTGTGCACAAGGTGTTTGGTGCTAGCAATGTGTCAAAGCTCTTGTCCAACATTTCGGTGAACCGCCGCAATGAAGCAGTGACAACAATATCATATGAGGCTCAGGCAAGGTTGTCTGATCCAGTTTATGGTTGTGTCTCCACCATCCTTGCTCTGCAACAGCAGGTAGTTTTTTTTTAAAAGAAAAATCATATATGTCTTTTTTATGTATCACTAAAAAATTAGGTTCAGAAAAATTTCTCTCTCAAATTAAAATAATATCTTATAACGAAAAAATGATAAGTTAAAATAAAATTGACATTAAATCAGAATTTAATAGGCATGTATTCCAATTGATCAGAAATCATCTAAATAATTATTATAAGAGACAAAAAATTATATATAAAATAATTTGTGATTGGATGATATTATAAAATATTTTTATCAAACTAACAAATTATTCTAAATGATAATTTATGATTGTATGATAATATCCACAATCAATTTATAGTTTCTTATATTATTATTAGTTTATAATCAAATTTCTTATATTATGTAGAATGTTATTTCTAATTGGTGAAAGAATATTCATTGATATCGTAGGACTGGATATATATTATTAATTTTGTGGGAAGGAATTTCCTCATGTGACATTTTGGTCGTGTGAAATTACAGTCTTTAATTCAAAATAAGACAGAGAAAATTTAAATAATAAAAGAATGAAGACATGAAGTTTTGATGATGGAGATTTTTACATGAGAAAATCCAAGTGGTCTCCCTTGAGAGGAATCCACTCCCTTTTGTATTCTGTAACAGCATAACTCATCGTGATTTCCGCTTCAGTTTAATTTCATGAATGTCACTTCAAATTCATTGTAGCTTTCCTCAAATATTCTTCTTACTAAATAGGTCTGTTTTTTGTTAACAATATTTAAGAATTTTCAATCGGAATACAATAAAAATTAAATGATAAATAAGATCATGTTAAGTTTAATTCTTTCTGCTTTAAATTGGTATGTATTAAATTATTAATATATCTTCTTTACCAAGTTGTGAATACGGAATTTGAAGAAACGTTTCTTTAGTACCTAATTAAAGGGTTGGTCAAGATCATGTTATTCATGTTTGATTTTTAAAATGGATAAGCAAGTGTATGTAACAGGTGTATCGCAAATGATCTTGTGCATGCTCATACATCCTAAATAAATTCAAAGATACAAAATGGGCCGGGGTGCTATTTTGTAATTTCAATGTCTAGAATTACTCTATATTTTATTATTTGACAATACTACTTTAAATTTGTTTCCAGCGAAAATAGAACAAAAGAAAATTAAAGTGAAAATAAGGAGATATTTTTCTAATTAGAAGTAAAAATAAAACAGAAAACATTTTCTTAAATAAATAATCCTACATATTCAATGGTATAACTCAATTGAGAACACACAAAACTTGTAGAGAGGACAAACATGAGTTTAATTCCATACAATATATCTTTTGAGAGAGATGAAGAGCTTTTAACTGTGACTAATTAAGTCTTGGATCAATGATTAATTTTATGGTTAGTCCAACAATTAAAATTTATGAGAATACTTAGGGTTTTTTCACTGAGTGAAAGGCTCTTATTACTATGCTTAAAAAAATTAAATAATCCTTAATTTTTTATCTATGAAATTGCTGATTTTTTATCCAATCCAGGTGGCAACTTTGCAAGCAGAGCTAGCTATGTTGCAAACTCAGCTGATGAATAGTAGGTTTGCCTATGCAAGTGCACTTCAGACCACACAGCTACAACAACCAAATATGAATGCAGGAGCACTACAACCAGCATATTCCAACAACTCATGTGCTTCAACCAACCTTCTGAACTTGAGCAGCTTCAACAATAACACTGGCTTTGACCTTGAAATGGACACAGCACCCTCCTCATCAAGTTTGGAGCCTCTTCAACTCACAAGGTTGCCCCTATGTAAGGAAGAGGATGAAGAAGAAAGCAAGACTCAGCAAGCCTTTAACCATCGTTGAGTAACTAGTTTCCCTGTTTGTTTATATTATTATGTTAGTATGTTAGTATTACTCTTTGTTGGCTTCGACTTCATATATAATTAAATATTGCCATTCATGATTAATGTAATGTATCTCATGAAATCGTTATATATATATTATTTAATATTTAATTTGCATGATATATGTATCTCATATATATATATATATATATATATATATAATCCATAAAAATCAAAGAAACTATCATGACAGGACTGCGTTTAAAGAAATTAGAGCTTAAGAAAAAAATTGATGAAATATTATTTTTTAATTTTTATATTATTCTTCTAGATTTTTTAGTTGTAAAATCATTTATCAATATTTTATAATCTAGTGAACCCAAAGAGTTGGTATAATGTTGTAAGGTCTTGTTGCACTCACGAGTATAAACAATCTATTTAGTGAGTAAGATGAGTCTTTGACCCAGTGAGGGACACTCATGATCTCTGGTCTAAGACAAAAAAAAAAATCTAATAATTTTGAAATTTCACTCTCAATAGATAAAATAATTAATTCATAACATTGTTGATCTTATATAACAATTTTAATTCGAAAAACTCTTTTTAGTAACAGCTGTTTTAGGTATTATTAATAATTAATTACAAGACAATATAATTATTTAAGCTCATAATTAAAGTGTTTACAATATACCATTAAAAATGTAACTTTAAAAGTTCAATGACCATTTGTCTAGGAATGATTTAGGTATGTGAATTTTGAAAAATTAATTATTATAATCTCATTGTCACTATTGAGTCTTATATAATTTATGATATCATTAATTTGTTTAGTTGTTGTGCTTGTGATTGTGTGTCACTAATGAATATCAATCAAAAGGCATAAGGCAAAGGCCTAAGTTACATTGTTATATATATGATCATGTGTCAGAAGTTTATAATATACATAACTCATATATTTTATTTAATTAATTGAGTTAGATCTCTTAATTTATTGTGTTATATATAATACAAGGATAAGGTAAAATATTATCATATCCTTTTCTTCTCTCTCTTTTTTTATGAAGAAAAAATGATATGATGTCTTTGTGAAGGATATATAAGATGTGGACCCTTCTCAACCTTAGTTTATTAATTTAAGGAAGAAAAAAAGCTTATAACTTACTCTGTCTTTTTTTGTAATTCTCTTCAACACATTTTTTCTTCAACCCTCATATATGTTCAATATACTTAATATGTTAATTACTTAAAATATTGTGATGTTTTTTTAAGCGTTTAAATGATCATATATTAAATCTACTTAATATCGTATTACTTAGAATAGTAATGATGTTTTTTAAACAATTAAAATTATTATTCATTCAAAAAAAGCTATAAAAAACTGTTCCATGGTCCAACATAAATGTTGAGTATAAGAGCAACTTTTGATAGTTTTTATTTACAGTTCTTTTTTTTTTTTTCACTTTTCATAACTCATGAAAACTAATTTCCGTAACATAAAACTTAAAATTATGAAAATCTATAGTACAATTTTTTATACATTACAAAAAAATTATATATATTACCAAAACTAATTTTTGTAATGTATTAGAAAATAAATATATTACAGAAGTTAGTATTCATAAAATTCGTGAAAGTAAAGAGTGTGTGTGTTAAAATTAAGAAAACCAAAAAGATAAAAAAAAAATATGAACCATCAATTTAAAATTAAAAAAAAAAATCTAACAATCCAAATTGAGTTTCCCATGGTGGGAGACTTATACAAGTCTCGCGCGATTTCCATTGGTTGCTAGGTGCACCCAGCATTATTGCTAGTGCACCTAGCAATTTAAGTGAAGTGACAAAAATATCTTTCACTTAAATTTTAAAAACCCTACTTCCTGTGCTTTACTATTCCTCGTCCATATGTCGTCATCTCCCTTCTCTTCTTCACGTTGCGCCTTCGTCTTCTTGCTTCCTCTTCCTTGGTTTCCTTTGCATCACCGCCATTGGTTGCTTCCGTTGTCGGCATTAAGGATGTCTCCATCGCTCTGTGTCGCTTCCACCACTGAGGTAAGCTTCCTTCTCCTTCATTAATGGCAGCTTGGTGGTGGTTGGGTTCCGTATACTACATATGAATTATATAATCCGTATGAGTTATACGAATCATATGTTATTTTTTAAATTATTAAAAAATGTATTAAATTTTTTTTAATAGTAAAAGTTTTTTTTTTATAAAAAGTATTATTTTCTTTTCTTTTTTAAATAGGTTCTTTTATGAAATATAAATATATTATTTTCTTTTTTTGTTTGTAAATAGTTATTGTTTATTTTATAAATAAAAAATAGTTTTTGAATTATGATTTGAAATAGTAATTTTTTTTGTAATTGTAAATATATAAATTTTAATTTTGTTTTAAAAATAGGTATTGTTTGTGTTTTAAATAAAAATAGTTTATTTTGAATTATGTTTTGAAATAGTTATTTATTTTAATTGTAAATATATTAATTTTTGTATTTGTTTTTAAATAGTTTTTTTGTATGAAATATAAATATATTATTTTGTCATTTGTTTGTAAATAGTTATTGTTTATTAGATAAATAAAAAAAAATTATTTTGATATGTTTTTAAATAGTTATTTCTTTTAATTCTAAATATATTGATTTTGTTTTTCTTTTAACTCTAAAATAATTTTTTTTATTTAGGAATGATTGTATTGTAATTGATTTAAGTATTGTTTGAATTTTGACATAAATTTCTATGTATTTGCAAATTTACAGATTATGGTTAGAATTAGAAGTTTAGGTTGTGCCTTAGGCAGAGTTATAGGAAGAGCCTTAGGGAGAAAAGATAATCGTGATTCAAATGATACTCCCCAGCGACGAAGGCCCACAACATCCGCATGTAGGCAATGGGAAGTTGTCGATGTTGTTGTCGATGTTGTTGAGGATGCTCCTCACGTGGATCACGCAGCTAAAGAGGTCTTCCAACATGTTGAAGAAGCAGGTGTTGATGCCCAGGATTTTCTAGGTGGGTCGTGTGATACATCAGTGCTAACTGCCTATGTTGATCATGTTGCAGTCATTGCTTAGAATGAAGAGATATTTATAGTTTTTAATAAATTGTATTTCAATAAGTATTTGTTATTATTGTTAAAATTATTTAATTTTTTTTTAGGAACGTCCTAAATTGAAGTTATCCTCCCATGGAATGAAGGTTCAGAAATTCAAGACGCCTGCTGCTGAGATTGAAGGGTTAGTTGCTACCATAGGATTAAGTCCTTTGATTGCATGTTCATTGGACACTGGCGATCGGGGACTTATATCAACTTTTATGGAGAGGTAGCATAAGGAAACGAGCAGTTTCTATCTTCCAGTAAGAGAGGTCACCATCACCCTCGATGATGTGGCCTATTTGCTTCATCTGCCCATCATAGGCGCGTTCCACAGCTTCGACACTCTTCATTTTGACGAAGTGGTGTTGATGTTAGTGGAGTTACTTGAAGTCACTAAAGATGAAGCTAGAGCTGAGACAGTACAGTGTCATGGAGCATGCGTACGCCTATCGTGGCTACGAGAGATTTATCATAGTAAATGTGAGGCCAGACACTGGAATGTAGCAGCTCGAGCTTATTTGCTACATTTGTTAGGTTGCACTATTTTTGCTAACAAGAGTGCAATACACATGCATGTGGTGTTCTTGGACGCCTTTCGAGACCTTAGTCATAATGGAAGCTACGCATGGGAGCTACCGTCCTAGTGTATATGTACGATAATTTGAATAATGCTTGTAAGAGCGGTGACAGACAACTTGCTGGATATATCACACTATTACAGGTAATTGTCATTGATTGTTATTTAATTGTTTTTAATATGTTCATTTTAATTTTTTTTGTTCTGATCAAATTTGTGTAGTGTTGGATTTATGAGCATTTTACATCTATTGCTGAGGCTTTTACAGACTCAGACTATGATGAAAGGTCACCACATGCCTACCGTTGGACATCTACGAAGGCATTACTAGTATTGACGTATTGGAAGCATCTAGATCGACTAACGACTGTTGATGCTTGCTGGATGTCTTAGGTGACCACGGTGCAGTTTGACCTCATTTCATGTTTTTTTGGACATATCCGATGGGATCCCATTGTTGTCATACACCGATCAGAGAGGGTGGTGAGGCAATTTGGGTATGTTCAAACGATTCTTCTACACTGTCCGGGTTCAAGATTATGCTTCAAAGATATTGATGACAGATGGATGCATTTCTCTGACTACCTTGCACCGGTGGGCCAGATTTGTGTTGTGCCTGGACAATATGCACCAGACTACATGGACAATGTGCACCAGGCTGACACAGCCTAGTGATCCACCCAGACATCCATCTATCATGCAAGATGAGACATATGTGGAACCAAATGTGCTAGAGTACCCGGTGGCGACAGTAGCTACGGAGGAAGCACCTGCACCAGCACCTTCTGATGTGGAGCAGCCTAGACATGCAGTGGTAACATATATATTCATGTTATTCTTAATTTCATTTAATTTAATTATGCAATATGATTATACCTTATTTGTTGTTGTCAATATCATAGGAGGCTTGCCAAGCAATTGCAGAAATGTTGGAGTGGTTGCTCAACCTAAGGATGATGACTAAAGGCACAGAAACATACGATGTCATGCAAGACTGCCTAAGGATCATTAAGGGTGTCATTATGGATCGCAATGTATATGTGCGGCCGCGACGAAGGCGGCGCACGGATCACGCATAAAGACATTTATAATTTTTTACAAAAATTTGTAGACTATGTTTATCATTTTATTTGATTTGACAACATTTTTGTTTTAGCAATTTTATTTGAATTTTTTTATATTACTATGGACAAACATAAATTATTTAACCCTAAAGTGTAACACTAAACCCTGGTTTTCACGTCACAATTAACTCTAACACCGCACGTAAGACTAAACCCTAAGTATTATAGTAACCCTAAACAGTGAACTTTAACATAAAGTATAATACATAATTACATGAATTTCCAGTAAAACAATTATATATTAATGTAGTATATTACAATGTCACTCTTCACTCTCCACTTAAATCAAAATAGTCTCTTTTCAACAAGTAGGGACCTCTTTAATTCCTCAAGTTTGCATATGTCACTAAAGAGGTTGATATACTCATCAAATCATTTGACAAGTTCTTTAAGCAAATGGTTGTGCACCAATGACCATGAATCTTCACCCATACCTAATAACACAGCAATTGCACGATATCCATAGTTATCGTTAGCTTTCACATCCACAATGTTTTCAATGAAATTGTGAATGAATGGATGAAATTGATCCAACATCGGCATAATCCTTCTTGGAATGGCCTAGTCAGAAGATGATGCACTACGTTTGACTGAAGAATCACTATTTTGCACAGAATGTAAAGCATCAACATACTTCCAATAAGAAGGATCACACTTTGTTTATCTTTGGTGTTTGGTCATCAATTTCTTCTGTGCACCTTTGGTGTTGACCTTCTCTGGAGGATGACACATAGAGTTTAGATCAATGTAGGCAATTTCTCGGAGTTTACTCTTTAGAGTAACTTTGCCACAAACATCAAACTCTTCAAATCGCTTGGATATAGTTTCCATCTCTTCGGTTATGGTCACTTGGGGCTCAGATAACCCTTGGTCTGAAAAACTTAGCCTCCGCCAAAACATATAGATTGTCTCAAGTGGTATGATACCAAGAACATATTTGGATATCTCACATGTACATGGAAGACCGTGAGTAATTCTCATGACACATCCACAACGAGAAGGGTTTTTGTCAGCATAATGTACACGCTCATACTCAGCAGCAATCTGATTTAAAGCATACCTTGATACCATGCCAAGTAGCCTCTTGTATAAGGTAATTTTAAAAACATTTTCAACCACATATGTACTTGCCTCAAAGGATGCCTTAATTTCTATGTGTTGCAACGTGATCATGTTGTTCATGGCATCCCAAACACTACATAGGTCTCCAAGGTTATTTTGTAACAATCTTTTTAAAGCTCAATGAGCAGATTCAACCCTACATTTTAAATACACAAAAAGCATTAAACAAATACAATAATTAAAATCCATGAATTCCTCAACCCTAATAAAAAAATATAAACATTTTCATACCTGTTTGTTGCTGTGTTTCCTAAGTACATCACCTTATTCGTCCAGGCTTTAACAAATTTTTCCTTGTGATGAATTATCCATGTTTCATTGACATAGTCAACAAACATTGGTCATGGTGAACAAGCAATTTCAAACTTCTTAAGGCAATCATCGAATTGATGCTTGGAACAACAATCAACCAAACTCCCCTCAGGCATCCATAACATACTCCCTTGCATTTTTTAACCAATTATGGATTTACATTTTGCCTTGACATTCTTGTCGATGTGAAACCTACACAAAAAGTTGGTACACTCAGGGAATACAGTTTTCACGGCATTCATCAATGCTAGGTCTCTGCCGGTGACAACAGGGAGGGCATCATGTCTCAAAAAAATACCTCGAAACTGTTCGAGAGCCCAGACCACATTATTTAGACATTCTCCCTCCAAATATGCAAAACCAGTAGAGAATGTCATCCTCGTTGGTATTACACCAACAAAGTCAAGTAACGGGAGCCTGTACCTGTTTGTTTTGTAGGTACTATCTATCAAAAACACCAAATTACATGCATTGCATAACTTCACCGCATCTGGATGACACCAGAAGATATCACATACAACATTTTCATCCTTTAATCTATGTCAATGAATATACTAATCCCATTCAAGAAGTTTCATTAGATGTTGCATTTCAGTATCATTGCCTCTTATGGAATAATGGTATGCACTTCTTGCATTATATATTTGTTTGATTGTTGTACAACTATTGGCATTATGCTCCTTCAACGTTAGCAGAATATTTCTTGGCTTCACCATTGACTTTGTCATATAAGTAATAATTGTCTTATCATCCTTGGCAATCGGCCAGAGTATGGATGTCCAACTAATGACTTGGCCAATTCAAGATTATGACTCCCACACATTAACTTCACATCCATCATTGGCCTCCAACCACTGGTTTCCAACGAAACTTAAAAGGACACCCACATTTCCTACTGCCAGTATCTTTTCTGACAAAATCTTTCTTCCTAGACCTACACTGACCACTCTTTTCACAACCAATTAACACAAATGAAGTCATTCCTTTCATACCAATGTTTATGTCTGACCTCATAATTACCGTGACAAATCCAATTTTATAAGCAACTGATTGAGTCTATTGCAAAACATAATCTCGGGTAGCAAACACCTACAATGCAATCCACATAAGTTTAGTCTTCAAAAGGACATTCATTTTATTAATTTAATAACAATAAATCATATTATTACCTGAGAAGTATTAAACGCATAAGAACAATCAACATATTCTTCATTCACACCAACTTCGTCTTCATTTTCATCATTCATATCAACTTCTTCAGACATTATATTCTCATACATCTATTAATCTTCGTCCATCTTAACAAGAGATTCAAAATTTTCAATATCACAAACAAACAACCCCTAACCGCACCATACATATACTATCACACAAAACCCTACGTAATTTTTTACTGCATATCATTTTATAAACATTAAAATTGATAACCCTATGTATTAAAAACCAATAACATCAACTTTTTATTCTTACAATTCATAACCATATAATACATAAAAAATTATAACCGTAGCATATGTAGTAAAATAAATTATTTTATTCAACTTAATCTAATTCATCAAATTATTACCTCACAAAACAATCAATTTTAGACCACAAAAACTCAAATAAATTATCCATACATTACAACTATAAATTATCTTACAAATTATACCATTTTCAAAATATAAAAATAAGTAATTATAAATTAATTATCAATCTACACTTCTTTAAAAATATTTAAAACAATAATACGAATTACATTTCAAATAAACATATAAACAAATAATTTTTCTTTACACATTAAATTAATATTTTTAACAATCATACTAACATACTTATAATTTAAAAAATTTAAAAATTTAATATTTATTTTAATTTAAAAAAGAAATTAAAAATCTGTATGTCATACGGAGTTAACAAATATATTTTATATATTGAAAAGCTCATTATATAATTTTTGTGTCTATTATATATAGCGACACTATTTGTTTACAACATAATGTGTCTATTAGCTTAGTTAGTTTGAGTGTTCTATTAATAATGCAGAAGGCACAAGTTCGAGCTTGGACCATTAATCCGTATGAGTTAAAAAAAAAACTCATACGAATTGACCATCCGTATGAGTCATACTATACAGATCGTCGATCCGTGAAAAAGTGAAGGGCATTTTAGCCCTATTACTGTGTTGCTGGGTGCCCAAAGCAACTGCCTTAAGTGTGTTGTAGGCCCAATACGGATTGGCAATCCGTATGGACCAACGGATTGACAATCTGTAAAAGAAAAAATCTCATACGGATTGTTATAAGTTAAAAAAAACTTATACGAATTGATGATGCGTATGGGTCATACGGATCGTCAATCCGTATGGCTCATATGGATCATCAATTCATATGGATCGTCAATCCAAGAAAAAGTAAAGGACATTTTAGTCCTTTCTCTGCGTTGCTGGGTATCCCAGCAAAAATACTGGGCCCAAAGCAACTGCCTTAAGGGAGTTGCTAGGTACACCCAGCAACATTGCTGGTGCACCTAGCAATTATGTGAATGGGCAAAATTGCCCTTGTTTAAAAAATGTGAATACCTTCATACGGAAAAAGGTTCTTTCATTGTTGTTATTTTCAATTGCGGAAGAACCTTCTTTCGTGCCATCTCGTGGAAGAACTTCTTCTGCAAGAAGCCACGGAAGAAGGTTCTTCCGCTGTTCGCGGAAGAATCTTCCGCTGTTGTTATTTTCAACTACAGAAGAACCTTCTCCCATGAGTTAATTTGTTTTTTTGGTTTTTAAATTTTTGGATTATTTTGTATTTGCCTATGTTATTTTGTATTTTGTATTTTACTATTACAAAATTTAATGCATATTTAATTCGGATTATTTTTACAAAATAAAAAAATATTTATTTAATATATATTAAATTTTGTAATAGTAAAATAAATTTGTGATAGTAAATATTTTTTATTTTTAAAAAAATATATGAATTAAATATTTTTTATTTAATTTGGGTTACTATTACAAAATTTAATGTATATTTAATTTGGATTACTATTACAAAATTTAATGCATTAAATATTTTTGTAATAGTAACCCGAATTAATGCATTAAATATTTTTTATTTAATTCGGGTTACTATTATAAAATTTAATGCATTAAATATTTTTGTAATAGTAACCCGAATTAAATATGCATTAAATATTTTTTATTTAATTCAGGTTACTATTACAAAATTTAATGCATATTTAATTCGGGTTACTATTATAAAATAAAAAAATATTTATTTATTATATATTAAATTTTGTAATAGTAAAAAATTTGTGATAGTAAATATTTTTTATTTTTAAAAAAATATATGGATTAAATAATTCGTATGATTTATATCAAAATTAATTATCACAAAATTTATTATTTAAATTTACATACGCATTAAATATGCATTAGAAATTGTAGTGATATGTATAGTAACATTATTTATTTTATAACCTAATTGGCTCATTATCCCAGAGCGTTGTGCTAATAACCTATATATTTTTTAAAAATAAAATATATACTATCACAATTTTTTTTACTATTACAAAATTTAATATATATTAAATAAATATTTTTTATTTTGTAATAATAATCCGAATTAAATATGCATTAAATTTTGTAATAGTAAAATATAAAATATAAAATAATATAGGCAAATACAAAAATAATCCAAAAATTTAAAAACCAAAAAAATAAATGAACTCACGGAAGAAGGTTCTTCCGCAGTTAAAAATAACAACAGCGGAAGAACCTTCTTACATGTGATCTCGCAGTAGAACTTCTTCCGCAGGAATCCACGGAAGAAGGTTCTTCCGCTGTTGTTATTTTCAACTGGGGAAGAACCTTCTTCTGTGGCTTCCTACAAAAGAAGTTCTTCCACGAGATGGCATGGAAGAAGGTTCTTCCGCAGTTAATGTTACAACTGTGGAAGAACCTTCTTCCATGCGATCTCGCGGAAGAAGTTCTTCCGCAAGAATTCACGGAAGAAAGTTCTTCCGCTGTTGTAATTTACAACTACCGAAGAACCTTCTTCCGTGGCTTCCTGCGAAAGAACTTCTTCCGTGAGATGACACGGAAGAAGGTTCTTCCACAATTGTAACATTAACTGCGAAACATTAAGGGATATTTTGGAAATTATAAAAAATTGTTGGGTGCACCAGCAATCTTGCTGGGTGCCCCTAGCAATTCCCCTGCCTTAAGTGTGCTGCATGTGCATGGTGCGCTCTTTTGACCTTGGCTGGTATGGGTTTTCCTGCGATTTGACCAAATGTAATTTGTTTTGCTCTGAGTATGACATGGTAAGAGAGTTGCTTTTCATTTTTTAAAAAAAAATATTATAATAAGAAAAAAATAATTAATCAATCATTTTATATAAAAAATTAAAAAATAACAAAACATTAAATTTTTTGGATTAAATTTAGTTTTGTTATTGTGGTACCCATGAAGTTGTAAAAATTTATAAAATCTTAACTATAGTTTTATACCACAATTTAAAACCTTGACTTCCTAACTAAAGTTATCTAGTTCCGTCCCTACATACCAGAAGGCCAAAATATACCCCTTCTTTTTTAACTTATAAACCGTTCCATTTTTCCCTAATAATATTCAAACTCAATATACATAATAAAAGGCACTAGCATTTCTTTAGCTACCCTCAAATTGGGTCAAACATACTTCATTCTTTAAAATAAAAAAATCTGCAAACCTCTCGCATACCTATCCACGAGGTCAACACTTCAAAAGAATGGAGATGGTAAGCAAAGAGCAGCTACAAATTCATTGCACACATACCTTAGTCAAAGTTATTTATAATTAAATTAATAAATTCACAACAAAATCCATTCATTCGTTAGGGAGAACAGAAATTGTGGAGATGAAAGCAAACGTAAAACATGGGCGTCTCCAGTCATTGATTGATCCTTAACCTCATAAAATATACATCATTAATAATTATTAATATAGAACAATTGCTAGTAGAGTGAAAGACATGACAACCCTATTTGCAAACAAATGAATTTACATTACCATACATGAATTTAATCAATGTAAAAGGAATAATAATAATAAAAACATGCACGACCATCCCTTCCGCACTGCAGATTTGAATGTGCGAGTTTGGAAGTTGAAGGTACATACATTTGAATGTGCAACAAACACTATACAAAGTAATAACTGAGATTTTGGATATAAACATTGCATAAAGCGTGACAAAACTTGCAGCAATATGTTATATACAAGATTTGTCCAAAGATGTACCTCGCACTGAACTCCAACAAACCATACAAGTGAGAATGCTCGTATGTCACATCATATCCAAGTTTCACCAAATCAACCAACAAATTACACTCATTTTTCACGTAAATAGCAATAAAAGAACACTGCACAATACACCAATTTTAACGATCCATGGGGAAAAATCAAAATCTCATCGTAGTAGTGTTACTAAAATTCAGTTGTTGCTCCCACATTTGACTAGGGAATTGAAGAGTTAATCCCACACTTGCGTACTTGAAATGCATCTCCATGGCCTTGCACGCGTTCCCTTGTCCAGGAGCATCAGCAAGCCGACACTCTCAAGCGGTAGCCCGAACATATACCTACAGTCACAAGCATTTTAGATGGACAATTTCTTGCCAAGGATCATCAAGGGTAAAGTACGACAATATCAGCAACAAACATTTCTCTTCCTTTGCAGGTTTAAAACAATGCACATAACATAACCTATGAAAACACCTATAAGAAAATACTAGCATATTTAATAGACAACATTACACAGAAATTTGCTAATATCTTTTATAGGGTGGTTTCACAGGGCACTTGTGTTGTTTCAAACCTGGATGCATAATTAACAGAAATCATCAGAATGAAAAAAAAAAAAAGTGCCTATGCTTTGAGGGAACTGTATCAGTATGAGATCATCAATACTGAGAAACATCCTGAAAAGTTCCATAACAAGAACAAATAAAAGCTCATCCCTCCCTTCACAGTAATATCTTCCGATACTGTTCAAAGACGAGATGTTGCCATGTTACAAACAACAAAATAATTTGTAAAAGTAGAAGCTCCATCAATTAGCTTCTATAGAAGCTCTGTATTTGGTTTTATTTCATTAAGCAAAACCTACTTTTAGATTTAAAATATTTTCTAAAATTGTGTTTGGTCCAACTTTCCCTTTGAAGGAAAAGAAAAGTTCAAGGAAAAAAAGGACCAGACCCCAAATCCAATGCATGTTAAATACACTCAATACTTTGATTATCCCAGCCCACTGTAATATAGTTTTAAAGGCAAATGGTGAAACTTCCAAGATACAGATATGACTAAATTCTTAATATTTTATTATAGGAGTAATGAATTATGCCTTATTTCACTCCCTCTTTAGTAAACCACCCATAAATAACAAGACAAAGTTATAAATAAATTCTGCAACAGGTAAAGATATAATTTTAAGCAATCAGAAAAAGTGTAGCTGTCACTTACTTGCTTTGGTGAGCTCTCTTTCTCCAGAAAACAATTGATGAGATCCACTGAATACAAAAAGATGAAATGGCATAAGTTCCATTTTCAAAGCTTTCATCAAATATATGCATGTTTTCAATAATGCAATTAGTAAAAAAATAGCATGCATTGCGAGACAGCACCCACTGCATCTCAATATCTCATACAGTAACGGAGGTGTTACAAAGGCAATGTCTACTACAAAGAGGGAAAACAAAACTGCCAAGAGAACAAAGGAAAAACAGCTTATGAATTATTTCTGCTGTTAAATGAAAGGCATTTCTTTTCATGCATTAATTGACTTCATAAGTTAGCTTGTGAGGCATTTTCATAAACTTGGAAAAGCCAACTTAGCTGAAAACCACTTGCAATAAATTCTTAACCGAAGTAAAGCAATAATAAGCAGAATGACGGAACAATGATTGATTATCTAAATGCAAGCCCAAGACAACACCAAAGGATGGATAGATTAAATAGGATGTGTCCTTCCCCGTCAGATATATCATATATGGAAGAAACACATACAACATATTGCTAGTAACCATTTTCATCTTTAAATTACCTTAACAATTGAAAAGAGCATAGAGTTAGAGTTGCCAGCAAAATACGGTTTCCTTGCCATTTTTCTTTTTGGTGACATCTCTTTGCACAAATGTTGAGCTATTTCCTTCAGTAACACCACCTGTGCTTTATCCGTGCGCATTGAAATGATTGCCTGCCTCATTGATTCCCTATCAGCCTCAAGTGCCTGAAGCCTCATATGAAGCTTCTTTATGTAGGGATCCTCAAAATCAGCAGCATGATTCCCTGACTCCCTAGGAGTGGTTGCATAATCTTCAAAAGCACCAGCTTTGGAATCTGTGAAACCATTATATGGTGCCCCACAATGAACAGAGTCAATTGTATAAATTCTGTCACTCGTATCATCGTCATCCGATGCATTATCTACCTTCTTGAAATTGGAAGGATCCTCTGACTGTGAGAAATAATCTCTCCTATAGTTACTATTGAGCTTGGGAGAATCCATCATAGACTCAGGACCTATTTCTTTTCCCATCCCGCTCAAAGATGCTGAGTCACTGGACGATCTCCTAGGATGCTTAGTCCATCTTGGAGACTGTCCAACGATCACTTTCTCTAGAACATTTTTCCCTGTAAAATCCCCATCCATCTGACTGTAAGTTGAGGTTTTCTCCATTTTAGAAATCCTATTTTCCAAGTTCCTCAAACGGTCACTTGGGGTTTCATCAAACACATATTTCTCTATATCAGTGTCATCATTATCAGCATCCATAGCATCATGCATCACATTACACTTCAAAGGAGGATATTCATAGGTTGGAAGTTCATATTGATCACCCTCAGCCTCGTCCTCGGTAAGACCAAAGCTCATCAACCTGTGTTTGTAAGCCTGAACTTCACAGGTAAGTGACTGAATTATCTGTTCTCTCTTATAGAGCAAATCTTCCAAAGACAGAAGCTCCTCCTGATCATGTGTCATCTTCTCCTCTGCAAAACGCTTGAATTGGCGCGCCTCCATTTGAACCTCCGCCTTCTCCCTCTGCAGCCTCAATATCATCGACATGGCCTCATTGGCCGCTGTGGACGAAGAATTCCTCTCCTCGTCCAACTCAGCATTCAAATCCTGAATGGTTCTCTGCTGCATGCTGACCATCTCGCGTAAGGCCACACATTCATTCTCAATTTCAATCCGCGCAAACGCAGGAATGGGTAATTGGTCGTCCATTTTAAACTCATCAAGCTTCCGTTTAACGGACCGCATCCATGTCCCCGAAGAATGAGCTACCAAGGAGCAACCACATCCACAGTTGCAACACTTCAACAAATCCCCGGAAGATGGGACTACTTCCGAAGCCATAGATCAAAATGCATTCAAAACCCTTAAACAACTTAAAGTCGCTAATAACGTTTCACCAAATAAAAGAGAAATCAACTAACATAAAATTTCATCAATTGGAAATTTGGGATTTATTATAACATTCCCTCTGTCTTTTCCCTTCCCTCTATTCCAAGCACCTTCTCCGCAGGATCAACAAATCAGGCAAAACACCTATAACAAATAAAAGTAAACAACAATGTCAAATTAAACCTAACAACAAAATTCAACAAAAAGAAAAACAGCACCTACAAGGTAAAAAGAATAAAGAAAAACTTCAACCCCAGAACTAAAAATCGATTTTTTTTAATTTCCTTTTTTGCAAACAAGCTCAAAACCTTACCACATAACCTAACTCCCACCCCCCCCCCCCCCCCCCAAACCGAGAAACTCAAGGCGAGAAATTTTCCACCAAGAAATAAAAAAGAGGGAAAATAGAAAATAAGAAGAAAAATAAGGACCCACCTCGTAGGAGTTGCCGTTGACGAATCAGTAGCAGCCGGCGGCGAAGGTCGCAAGGAAGAGAAAACAACGCAAATTTTCCCGGAAAATTCAGCTTCTCCTGATAAAATTAGGAACCAAAAAGAATTCCGAAAAAAAAAATTGAAGAAAAAAAGATGCACCAGCTGGTACCAATCCGAGAACAGTTGAATTCTCGCTTTCTTGGAATGAAAGAATGGACAATGGAGGAGCGGGAACGGTGTTTGTTTGGCGGAAAGGAAAAAGTTGAAAGAGAAAAAAAAACGAAAAACGAAAAAACGCAAGAGCGAATTTATTATTCAGAAACCCTAGATTATTTTTTTTTGTGTGTTCATTGATTTTTGGGATGTTTGTTTTATCTGGGTTATCTGATTTTTGGTTTTTGTGGGGGGGAAGAAGCTGTAGCTGATTGATCTCGCTCCCCGAAGAGAGAGAAAGAGAGAAGGACAGAAAAGAACAAAGAGAGAGAGAGAGAGAGAATGAATGAACGGTGAAAATTGTAAACGCCAGGAAAGAGAGAGTGAGCTGTTTGAGGTAGCTTTGTGTCGTTGTCGGAATTTACAACTTTTTTTTCAATGCACTATTTTTTAGTATTATAATAATAATAATGATTAACCTCTTTCTTTTTTTCAAAAGAAAAAGAAAACTATTTATCACATTCTACCAATTTGATAAAATAAAAATATTAGGAAAATTTTAAGCGTGCTTCCCTTTTTTTGGTATAGGTGGAAGGTAAAAAAAAGTTAAATAAAATGAAAGAGAAATTGAATATATATATATATATATATATATATATATATATATATATATTAACTACATTTTATATTATGTGGGTTTTATTTGTTATTTAAGGTGCTATGTTTTAAGAAAATAATTAATTATATTAATTCTAACTATAATAAAATAATTTTATGTGATTAAAGTTTTCTTATTTTATAAATAATTAATTATATTGTATAGTTAAAGTTATACTTCTACTAGTACATTTGTTTTTAAGATATTATTTAAAAAAGCAATACCTTCTTGATATTTTAAAATAATAAATAACTGGAGAAAGGAAAATATTTTTGAAATGAAAAATATTGTTGGAATCAATGAAATTGAACTCAAATTTGTTAAGCAAATTTTTAGGTATGAGTGAAAATAGGTTAAGTAACCTATCAAGAATTTATGTTATGACTTATATAAGAATTGACCTAGCCTATCTTGTTTATTAAAAAGTAAAAATTAGATATTTTTTAAAAGTTTATTTAAATAAAATGTCAGGCCTTAATTAGGCTTTAAAAAAAAGTTTATTAAGTTTGATAGACGGACATATTGCTATACATAATTATATATAATAAATTACACGATAATTTAAAAGCTATATAATTAATAATTACTAATAAGCATGCTTAGGCCCACTTAGGCCCATAAATGTGTGGCTTATAGGCCATTTTATAAGTTGTCATAATAAGTTTTTTAAACATACTTATAAGTAAGGTCGAGTCAAACCTTTAAAAGAGGCTTGTGGTAGATAGGTCAAGTTAAAGATTTATTTTTTAGTAAAGATCATGTTCAAGCTTACTAAAGGCTAATCTAACTTAACCTATTTTTATCCTTAGTTTCAGGTTCCAACTTTGAGGGGAAAAATGAGAGATTCCATTAAAGTGTGGTGAATTTGATTTTCTACTAGAGATTACTATATTTCACGACAATAAGATGTTAAAAAAAATCACAAATAAAATGAGATGGTGAGAATAATAATTTACTACTCGTCGATTATCAACTCAACATCTATTGAATCTAAGCCAATCGAATCAACATTTGTTGGTATAATAAGTAGTGTTCAAGTAGTTGTTATTGGGATCTTCACCGCTGATGGATCTTCTTCTTACTAGGTTATGCTTCCTCAGAGTTCTCTTGAACATGATTATCTCATATGCACTTCTATTAAAGGAGTTAGGAAGCCAATATCTAATATGAGTAGTTATGGTAGCCAATGAATGTTTGTTTGTCTGGTATTGAATGAGCTCAGGTAGCTGAGTACGTAGCTAAAGGCTTTGATTGCCTAAGATAAAAGTCATATCTTCAAATAGCTTCCTATAGACTTCTTCCCTTATTTTTGGAAATTCCTCAATTATGTGAGTCTCAACATATAGAATTAGTTATGCACTAATTGTTTTCTGTTATGATAGTTAAAAGCAGTTATAGTTAGTTATATTTTCTATTAGTTAGATTGGCGCCAAAAACTGATTGTATATAAGCTGAAACACGTGTATTCATCATTCATTCTTTCAATGAGATTCATTCAATTCATTTGATCAATTGTTGCTTTCTCTGCAAGCTTTTGCTTCTTTCTCTGTTCGTTCATGTTCATCATGAACTTTATGATGGTATAAGAGGTCTTAACTTAAAGAGCTTTGTTGCGCATCCTTTTATTTTGTTTTCCTTTTCATTGAATCAATTTTGCTTCCTTTTCATCTTTGATCATCATGAGTGAGAGTCAAGATACTCTGCAAGATTCATCCCAAAATGTTCATAGCCCCTGCTGCCTACACCCTAGTGAAAATCCAGCTATGTCATTGGTTTCACCTGTTCTTGATCCCATGAATTACAATTCATAGAGCAGGTCGATGCTCATTGCGTTGAGTGCAAAGAATAAAGTAGAGTTTGTTGATGGAATGATTTGCAAGCCTACGTCAAATCATGTGTTGTTTCCAGCGTGGAAGAGATGTAATAATATGGTGGTTTCGTGGTTAGTGCATTTTGTGTCAACTTTGATCAGGCAAAGCATTTTGTGGCTTGATGATATGCAATAGACATTTAGGAATATTTGAAGTCAGGATACTCGCAGGGAGATTTGTTGAGGATCTTTGATTTGCAATAAGAATTAACAACAATCAAACAAAGTGATTCTTCCATTAAAATATTATAAAGCTATAGACCAAATCCTTTTTGTGTTTATGCAACTAAATGTACTTGCAATGCACTTATGGATATAATGCAAAGAAAAATACAATATCAGGTTATGAAATTTCTGAGAGGATTAAATGAGCAGTACTCTAATGTTTGATCTAATATTTTGATGATGGATCCCTTACCTTCCATAAGCAAGGTGTTTTCCTGTGTGGTGCATCAAGGGAGATAATTTATGAATTCGAACATGCTTAATAGTGTGATTAATGGAGCTAGAACATCTAACTCAATTTCATATAGCTATACGTGGAAAGGACAACCACACAAATGAAAATATAAGAAAAATGGGCTTTGTTCGAATTTCTCATCTATTAGGGGATGTAGAGGAGGTAGAACCTCATTTGGCAGTGGTAGAGGTAATGGAGGCAGAAATGGAAAAATATGCACACACCGTGGCATTACAGGTCATACGGTAGAAGAGTGCTATAAAAAGCATAGCTATCCCCTATGGCATCAATTACATAAGCCTTCTCAAGGTGCAAATATAAATAACTCAGTGGTAGAAAATGAAACCAGTGATAATCAAAATTCAGATAATCAATCAAGTGGCTCTGGAATGATGATTATAGCTCAACAATACTAGACTTTGATGAGTTTGCTTGAACAACAATTCCCTCAAGGAGGGACTTTGCTTCAATTAATCAAATGGGTACTCTATCACTCAGCTTGCAAAGTACTATAGGTATTGTTATACCATTTACTTGCACCATAAGCAAACATGATCAACACACTTGGATCCTAGATTCAGGTGCAACTGATCATATTGTTTTTTCCTTGAGTTTATTCACTTCATACACAAAGATTGCATCTATTATTGCTCGATTATCAAATGGTCAACAGATTCTAGCTACTCATTCAGGCACAGTTAAATTAAATGAAGCTTTAATCTTGAACAATATCTTTTACATGCCTATTTTTACTATCAATTTGGTTTCAGTCGCCAAACTGGCTTCTTCTTTAAACTGCACTTTCATATTTTGTGTTGACAAGTGTCTTATTCAAGACAACACCTAACGAATGATGATTGGCACAACCGATGTTGAAGGTGGCTTGTACAAATTCAAATCAAAGATCCAATATAATTTTGTTGTCCAAGATAAACCTTCTCGCTAATTCAATATCACTGGAGTTTGCTTAGGGTTCCTAACTAGAAGCGAAGTTTCTTTTCTACGATACAATGAAATCGGATTTATCTTAATCGGGAACACAGCCAACCGACATGTATGAGTTCAAATATTCCACATTCAAGAACTCCCTCCCAGTCATCCTATGTGTAAAAATAGCTTTCACTCTTTCTGGCAAGACTTTTTATGTTCTTTATGCATGTACAATACTCTTTGTTGTCCAGGAAGCGAAGGGAACAACAAAGCCTATTGATCCAGCTATTAGCTACAAAATAAAATTAATTAATTAAAAAGTAATACCAAGAATATTTATTATAATTTATTTAAATTTTGTGTTTATTGATCCATTTTCGTGTGAGTTGAAACCTTTCCCATAAAAATAGAGTCAATGTATACTATTTAATTAGTTCAAAGTAAGTTTGAACGCATTTTTCCATTTACTTTTTCTGTTTTCTTTTTACTACTGCTATTATTTTAGAGCTTTGGGAATTATATCTTTGTGATTCAATAATTTTTTTTCTTCACAGTTATTGTGTTCTTTGACCTTGAAGTTTAGGAAGTTGCAGCGTTGGAATTTCAGTTTACCGTTTCGGCAACTATAATTAATTGTTAGTTTATAAAACTTTGTGAATCGCCTCCACCAAAAAAGTCGTGTATACATTTATATTGTTTGACAGTAACTCCTAGTTTATATATATATATATATATATATATATATATATATATATATATATATATATATATATATACCTTAAAAAATTGATTTTTTTATGCAAATAAAAACTCTTCGTTTTTGTGTTGAAACAGGAATGCAGGCTTAGCTATACTAACTAAAATTTTAAAGGTAATTATTACACATTGCAGCATTTGCCCTAAAAAAACTATATTAACCATTTGTATATTTTCTGCAATCAGAATAAAAAAAATCTGCAAATTTGACAATTCCCATTTTAGCATTATGAGATCAAATGTTGCCATTAAAAAAAATCAAATGTTGATTTTATTTTAGCTTTTATGTATGCTAGAAATGTTTTTTTTAACCAAGAACATTTTCCAGTTTAATTTTTGTTATTTTTAATACTTGCTAAAATAATTGTTTTTATATTACTATTTTTGTTCGTTTGCGGAGACAAAGAACTGGCAAGTATTGCTGATTTGTTGTACTCTGCTGTAAGGACTTACAGTAATCTTTCTTGATGTTTATCTTCCGTAATTCTTGAGTTGTCTTTTATATTTATAAATAAATTATTCTTTTTGGAAAGAATATTCATAAATTATTATTTTCTCTAAACTCAAATCTTCTTTATTTTCTCTCTATTATTCTTCTCATGGGTCATTATATTTAACATGTTAAGGTTATCTTTTTTTAATTCACATTTTAAGAAGGTAAATTCTTCTTCTCTCACTAATCAATATTATTCATAGAGATTAATTTAGATCAATATGTGTATTGTTCCATTGTTCATATTAATGTGAAAATGTGTCTTAAAGACAACCAAATAGAAAAATCCTAAAAATATTTTTATAAAAAATCTCGAAGATCTTATCAAAGAAAGAAATTAATTTGAAGATTTTTTTCCCACCAAAAATGAAAATAAGAGATTTGAAGATGAGACACCATTTAATGCGTAGCTAATTAATAAATAAATAGATAACTTATTTTGAAATAAAATAATAAATTTAAAACTTTCATAATCATGTGGTAAAAATCATTACATACTTAACTCAAATAATTCAAACTCAAATAAATACTAATATTGTCAATATAAATATATTGACTCACATTTTACCTTACAATTCCTTAAAGCATAATCAAACTTAAGAAATAAAAATCACTAATTTAGTTTTAAAAAATCACTACATAAAAGAATAAACCACACAAACCGTCAAAGCTTTATTGTCCCAAAATAAAACTAAAAATAAAAGACAATAAACAAAGGGCTAAGCTTTTCCTCCCACATCATCATCTTGACCTTATAGCGTTTCACCCGTAAAAGTAACATTCAGTCCAAATACAAACAAAACAAACAAATGGAAAGTAAGATACATTTCACAAATATTTAAAACTCACAGAAGACATAAAGAGAAAAGATATATTATAAATAATTGTATCACACAAACACACAACATCCACTTCAAATGTTCAATACACATAGACACAGATGCAGGATGGTTCACATTTAACTTATGAATTAGCATGCATGTGGTACCATTTCAAAAACACTTTGTGAATGTAGCCTGAGAGTCCATGTAGTCAACGGATTGTCACACAATGAGCAACTTGACATTATCACTCTCACTGAGATGACACCACCAGTAGCGCGTTAGGGTGTTTCGGCCTTGCAAGGATACTCCAACCTACATGATCAGTATGAGCTTAAAGGAGATTTCAAATCGTCACACCCCAAGGGTAGAGTCGTACATCCACTCATTCATGACCTCGGTTAGGTTTATAAACATCTTTCACTTCAAAACACGTATAAACAACATAATACATGATTCAGAGACAATATGCACTTGATTTGTTTTCAAAGTCTCTTGGAGATTCCTATTCGGTGGGGACTAAGTTCTCCTAATGTTTTTGTAACACCTACACATATCATGTCATATTGCATTCACATTCATTCATAGACATCATGCATTGAATCATAGTATAAACATCATGTATCATGATAATATTTATAGGACACAATATACATGTGCATAAAATCAAGTAATAATATTTTCTAATTACAACATAACAATAATTTTCAAGATCATATCATAATAACACTACAAAATCATAGCCATCAATTACCAATAGAAAACAATACATCATATAGGCATTTAATTAAATGTATAAAAATACTAATAATAAAATATACTTATCTTCAAAGCTTTTAAATATATGGGAAATATATAGTCACTGTGCTTTACACACATATACTATAATAATAATAATAATATGAGTACATATTTTTAAATGTAAAAATTCTGGACTCATGAATCACAAACTGATTCCTGAAATATACTTAAGTAAATATATATCATATATGAAATTACAATCTAAAATGAATTGTTGCAGTCACATCACTAAATAAATTTATATATTTATACTACAAATTAGGATCGTATCTATATATTGAGAACATATATGCCTATACACTAATTATATTAAAACACAGCCACAAGGAATTCAAGCATGAGAAATTCGGCCACAAGAATTCAAACCCTGTAATTCAAATCAAAACACAATTTAATTCAATAGAAGGAAGATTTTGGCCAATTTTATTTAAAGCAGCTGCAAATTCTAATTTGAAGAGTATTTGGTTCGATGTACAATACCCATCTTCACAAAAATGACAAAACTTTCACAGTCAAATGTCCTAGTGGTAAAACACTTGTATACATATGTAGAACTTATACATATTACTCATATATAATTAAACACAATTAATCATAATCCTCAATTAGTGAAAAAAGGGATAACATTAAGAACATTCAAACAATAAATTCATGACTTCAAAATTGAAAGTGCTTTTGGGTATTCACAATCTATCCAAGAATTTAAACACACAATACACATAAACCTAAGATCATAAAGTCCATTTGTGACTCGTTGTTGCTCATCCATGGGAAGAGAATAGAAGAAAAAAGAAGAAGAGATAACCCACTTCCCCTTACCTCAATTATGCGTCCCTCCAAACAAAGCGGTAGAAACGACGATCCTCTATGTTTCTTCTCCCTCATCCATTCGCGATTCTGATGAGACAATCTCCAAAGAGAGAAAAAAAGAAGACCTGTAAGGAACAAACTAGAATTTCAGAGAACCTGTTAATTTTTAGAGTTGAATTGGATTTCCAAGATCAAAGGCCCACAAACATTTAACTCAACATAATTTAATTATTATTATTATTTTCTATAAAAAAACAAAAAACAAAAAATATTTAATAAAAAATAATGTATTTTATAAATATATTCTTCTTAAAAAGGATGTTACATAAAAGAAGAGATTATTTCTTTCTAATTTCATTATTCCTGCTCTATGTTTGGTAGAATATTTATATTCTATTTATGTAACTATAAAATCAATCATTTAAAAGTCTTGAGTATTTTATCAAAAGAAAGGAATTTTAAGAATATTTTTTTTATTGGAAGTGAAAAAAATAGTTATATTTTCACTCTCACTAGAAGTGGAAAAGTAATACAGAAAATGAATAAAATATCTTTCTTTTAAATTTTTCATTATATATTTCTTTATATGTTTTTTAAGAAAAATTTGGAATTTGAAACATTTTTAGAATATTTTCTCACTAGAATTGAGAAAATAATGCAAAAGTAAAAATTAAAGAATAATTTTTCTCATTGGAAATGTAAAAATAATAAAAAAAAGAAAAAGGAAAAATATTTCAATAAGGTGAATAAAAAATATTAATTCTTTCTCACCGAAGTGAGAAAGCAATAATTTATATTTATTCAAATTCTTAAATAACTTTCTTAAATTATAAAATAAGCACGCCAATTATTTATATGCTCATAAATTTTTAGTAAAGAATTTTATGCTTTCTCATATAACATCAATTTCCATTCTTTTATTATCCCTCGTTGATTGGATTTGATAATAAGAATTTATTAAGCATCATTCTAATAATGATCTATTTAAGAGAATGTAGCAAAAAATAAGAAAGGACCCTTCATAATCATGAACCCATCCCAAGGAAAGCCAGAAACTCATAATTCACTTGGCTTTTGGAATAAATGGTGATATTTTTTATAAAAAAAAACTACATAGTTTTCTTTAATTTTCTATCATTTTTTTGGGTGCAGTTTTATTTATTTTTTTCCTTTGTAGGATAAACAAGGCGCTTAAAGCTGGCCCATACACATCTTAAGAGATTCCAATAAGTTCTTTTCAATGATTTATCAATTATATAATAATCTATTGCTGGTGCCCTCTTCCCCCACCTTGACCTTTATGTTCAATTTTTGACGAGGTGATGATGGTATTACGACCTTCTGCGTTATCTTTACAAATATTTTCTGATAAGAGTCCTCTTTTAATTAAAACAAAAAATATTAAATTAAGGAATCTATTTCGATTGATCGAGTATGATTTATAAGTTGTTATAAATCTTCTAATATTATTTTTTATTCTCACATTTAAAAACAAAAAAAGTATAAAATCATAATTAAAGTCATCAATTTTTATTCAATTTTTTGTCTACTCTAATCTCACAGTATCAATTTATTCGCTCAAATGAATATTTAACACATTACTATATTTGAGACAGATACTATCTCTAACCCAAAAAGACATATACTTGATAATTTATTTAATTGTTTTATTTTAAAATTTAGGCACGCAACCAAATCATAGTTATATTCCTTTTTTTAAAATTTAAAAATTATCTTCAAGCTGAAGTTTTTTTTTCTTTGTTTTTTATGGTAGTTTTTTTGTCCTCTAAAAACCATTACCCTTGACTTGATTGCAAAGAAGAGATTACTCTTGGAGGAAAAAATTTCAGAATATGATGTGAATCTCACACTTTTGTCACAATATTTTAATTTAAATATTTATATTTAATTGTCTTCGTTTGACACTTAATCAAGTTTACTCATAATGATTTATATAGCTCTAAAATTAAGATTTTTAAAAAAATGTGATGAACAAAAAAAAAGTGACTAAATTACTTTTACAATGTCATAATTAGAACTTCTTACTATTCATACTCATGTGTTAAGAATATGAAATACACATGTTTACGATATTTCTTAATCACCTATTAAGAGTTGGATATCTTATATTTTTTTATGAAAATGAAAGATATTTTCTACAATAACTAATTAACTATTCATATTCACTTATTTTTTTTCAGTTTTTTTTAAAATAATTTAATAAGTTTTAATTTTTTTCTAAAATTCTTAATGACAATCGAACATATCCATGGGAATAATATTCTCATATATATAATATTCCTAAAAATATAATTCCCAAAAATATAATTTTATAACTTGAAACAAACACCTCCAAATGAACAATTTAAATTATTTTTTAGGAGATAATTTTTTTAGAACGAATAATATTTGTATGAGGGGTGCTAACAACACACTTCAATACACACACTTTATTGTTAGCTTAAAATTGATTGAAAATATAAAATTAGAATAAAAATTCATCAAACAAGAAGTGATATTCACACAAATTTATGATTTTTAATAAATTTGAACATAAAATAAATAGTATATTAAAATTTACGTTACTAGCATTTCTATAGGTTAAATTAATTTTTTAGTTCTTTATTTTTTTAGATTCAATTTGATCTTCTAGTTGTTTTTAGTTCAATTTTGTACTCTAATTTTTTTTTAAATCGGTCATTCAGTAAGAAATCACACTTGTTTAAAACTATCACAAAATGCATATTTTTCATAAAAAATGAATCAATTTTAAAAATTAGAAGACCAAATTGAACTCAAAAAAAAATTAAAGGACCAAACTGAATCAATTTTAAAAATTGAAAGATTAAATTGAACCTAAATAATAAAGACTTAAATATGTTTTTAGTCATTCAAAATTAGGTAATTGTTTTTTTAGTTCTTAAAAAAATTGTTTTTATTAGTCCCTCAAATTTTCAAAAAGCTATTTTTAGTCCCTCATTATTTATTGGATTCATAGCTTCACACTTTGTGGTGATATTTTAACCACCAAAAAATATTTTTTAAAATTTATTTTTGAAAAAATGATTTTTGGCAATTTTAAACTGCTGAGATATTTTACTTGTATGATTTGATGACTTTTTTACCTATTCCAACAAATTATTTTAAAGAAATTAAATTAAAAAAATATTTCTAACAGTGTAAAATCGTCACAAATTGTGATACTGTTGACACAAAAAATGATAGGAAATAAAAGCAACTTTTCAATAATTTGAAAGACTAATAAAAATAGAATATTTTTTAAGGACTAAAAAAATTATGCAAATTTAAAAGACTAAAAACATATTTTAATCCATAATAAATTAAAGAAAAAAGCTAATTTAACCTATTTATATAAGATGAGAGTGTAATTTCACTTTTGCTTTAGAAAAGGGACTTTAAATCAAGTCGAACAGGAGAGAATATAGTGAAATTCTTACAAATCATATACCTAGTTTAATTTATACTTAAAGAGGGTTTGAAAGCTAAAACCCTAGTTCTTAAACGAATTTTCCTTTTCTTTTGAAATAATGTATTTAGCAAGTGAAATAAAATGGTGGCCCAAAAATGCAGCAGAATTGGACCCCATGGCCCGCTGGAAGGTTGAGTAGTAGCAGCAGCACGCGGGAACAGAGACTTAGTCATTTCTTATTCGTTAAGAAACAAATATCAACTATTGAAAAAAATAAAAAAATAAAAAGAAATCAAATCAAATTCACCCAAGTATTATTGGTTGCACATCTGTTACGTGATCTCTTGCATTTAAAGAGTCATTCATACTCATAGCTTCCAGTCTTCCACATTTACTATCAAGTAGTACCAAGTTCATCAAGATATTTGGTGCTGACGAAACTTCTTCAAATTCAAAATGAGGCCATAGGAAACCTCCTGGATGTGTATTTTTCTCTCATCAATCGCAACGATTTTTTTTTTATCTATAAAAATTAAAAATATTATCAGAGATTTATAACAATTCATGTATTTTTTATTCTTAATTTTTTAATTTTGAAAAATTTTACTTTAACAAATTAATTTAGTACATTTTACTCAAACTTTCAAGAAACTTAAAGAATTTTATTTTCTTTCGTTTTATTAGGAATATAATTACACTTTTCCCTTCAACTTTTTATTTTTGAGCAAAATTTACACCCAACTTTTTTTTTTTGACAAATTTTACTCCCAATTTTTGTGATTATTAATGGATAATGATTGAGCTAAAATTTGCAACTTTCTCACAAGTTTGGGGTAAAATGTGTCAAATTAAAAAATTGAAGCTAAAATTTGCCAACAAGTAAAAAGTCAAGAGTAAAAATACAATTAAGCCTAATTAAAATTTATAGTAAATAAATATTTTAAAACATATAAATTTTATTTTAGATTTATGATAAACAATTTATATTGTGATATATTATCATTTTTAATTATTGATAATTTCTTTTAAATGATATTGAAATTCAAGTTAAAATTGAATATTTTAAAAATGATAGATTAAAAGAGATGGAAAGTTAAATTAAATTGTTCAGTTGATATTAAAACAGTAAGAGAATATATAAAATAAATATTAAGAACATATTTGAATTTTGATGATAAAATATATATTTGAAATTAGTTTTTAATATTTAACTGCAACTTGTTATTAAAATCATACCAAAGAGAAATGTTATTTGTACAATAATAATTTTTGTGTTTATCTCTCTTTTTCACATCATTCGTTACATGTCATAATAATTGAGAGATATAAATACAAAAAATAATTTTGTATAAATTATTCAATGTGTATCATTTCTCATTTTTAAAATTTCATCTATTTTGAAGGAATTTTAAATTTTTGATCTTAAAAAACAATAAGGTAGCTTTTTTGAAGGCTTTCTTATTGTTATTTTAATACTTTTCTTAGCTTTCGTATAATGAAAGTGTATCATATAACCCACGAACTCAGCTAGTACTCAGATCGTAGTGTCCTTTAACTCCCCATGATCACCCCACGACACTTAGAGGAACAGTTAGTCAATGTGACTCCTCAAAAGGCGTAACTTCTTCAAGATCAGACATGTATGTATAGACTTAGAGGATAGACCATTATGTACGTTTTTCAATTACTTTACATACAAATACTTAAACACCTCAGGCTCATCTGACTTGATCGTTAGAGTCCTTTTTATAGGTATTTCACCTCATACCAGGATAGGAGGTCAGAGATCCTGCTACAACGAGAGAGAAGGAACAAAGACAAACAACTCATTTGGAACTCCGTAGGAACATTTGGCTCCCATCGTTGGGCCAAGGAAACTTTTTCCTTCAGCCATAAGATGGTACCATCAAGGAGAGGTGACCCCGATTTGTCTACACGCTCCACAAGGGCAACGACATCAACAATATAGGAAATTCATGCATTGAAAAGTGAGGCTGACCTAGAGGCCTCGAGGCAAAAGCATGATGCAGGCATGCAATAGTTAAGGGAGGAAAAAACAAACCTCAGATCAAGGTTTGTCATTCATTATCCACCTCTATCACCCCCTCCACCACTAACCCTACCACACTCCCCATCCTTTCAAGTATCCACCCATGCCAAAACACGAAACTAGGAAAACCATACTCTTCTCTCCTCTTACAGTAATCAGGAGGAAACCCCAATCCACTCCAAACTTCGGTCCCTGAACATCCACAATGATGCCATTCAGTTGCACCCATTCGTTGATGGCATCATGGACATACCTCTGCCCATAACCTAGAAGTCATTAAATATTGAAAGATATGACAAAACATTAGATCTGGATGAATATTTGGATGCATTTACCACTTGGGTAAACTTGTATTCCAATGATGATGCCGTTTTGTGCAAGGATTTCCCCACCTCCCTCAAGGGACCAATGCTAACGTGGTACAAGCGCTTCCCCCTATGATCTATTGATTCATTCACATCCTTAGCCCAACATTTCATAGCGTTATATGCAACCATCCGTCCTCATCACACAACATCAGTAGCTTTGGTCAATCTATGTCAAGCTAATGAAGAATCATTGCAGTCGTTCATGGAGAGATACATGACTATTTTCGTCAAAATTAGAGATCTTGACCTCGGTGTCACACTGCATTCCATGATCACAACACTAAAGCTTGGGATGTTCATCGACAACCTCTGTAGGAAACAACCCAAAGATTTGGACGAACTCCGAGCAAAAGTGACAAGATCATCCAGATGGAGGAATTATCTACTTTCCACAACCAAATACGTTTTGGAGAGCAGAAAAAGAGGAACTCACCAAAGACAAAGTAAGGCCCATTCAAGATAAATCCTTCAAAAAAATCTAGTAGGTTACCGAAGTACAACCACTGCACACCATTAAACGTCAGCTAAGCACGATTATTGGAGGAAGCATTCAACACAAAAATGTTGTCTCTACCTCCTCCAACCAAGCCGGTCAACTCAGCAGACAAATCCAAGCAATGTTGACATTAACAAAACTTTGGCCATACCATAGAGGAGTGTGTGGCCCTGAAAGACATAATAGAAGAGTTCATACAAAAAGGCACCCTTGCAAACTACATATACACCCCTAATAACAACATGGGCAGATATAGAGGTTGGGGCAAGGGCTGAGGAAGTTATCATGGCAGCTTAGGACAAAAAGTCCCTGGTGAAAAGCAAGAACAAATAAAAGCCAAGCAGACCAAGTTGGCACCTCAACAATCCAGGGAGGAGGGAGATGAGAAGTTATTAACATTATGGTAAGTGGTTTCGCTGGCAGAGGAGGCACCAAGTTAGCCCGAAAAAGACACTTGTGAACCATCAAAAGCATAAACCATATCAATGTCACACGTGCTAAGAAACCACTCCCTCCAATAACATTCACAGATGCCAACTTCGCAGGAGTCGATCCATAGCAAGATAACCCAATGATGATTATAGTTGCAATTGTGACATTCTCTACCCCGGCATACATATAAATAAATAAAAATATAAAAATACAGATAAAAAAAATTCACGTGAGTAAAAGGTTCACATTCACTTCATTATTACCAAATAAAACTTATTAAAAACATATCCGACTCAGAACAAGGTTGTCAAGTTTACAAAAGAAATTTTGTTAAATCAGTAAGGTAAAATAAAATAAAATAACATCATGCAATTAAAATAAAACTCATCCCCAATGTCACACCCTATCAGAGCATTGTGTCCCAATATCCTCTAACATGAGGTTCTTTAAAGTCATCCACCTAGTCATCTGTTGCCACGAACACAAGGTTCGAGAGCATCACAAGATCCAAACATAAATATCACACAGGGAGTGAGTTATCACATTTAAAAAAAAATAAACAAAGACATAATCAAAATAAATTATGGAAGTATTTATAACATAGCTTAACTTAATACAATCCACATCACTTCACCACTTTATCATTTAAAATTCATTTTTCAATCACCAATCACATTACACATTAATCACACACTCAGGTCAAAATGTAATATCACTCATCAATTTCATAATATAAAATTAGCAAGAGTTATGCAACAATTATACTAAGACTTAAGCCTATATGCAATGTGGTACCATGTAAGTGAAAAATCACATTGGGGCGCTTAGGAGTACATAACAAGACACACCACACAATGAGTATGTCAGGTCACTCACACTAAGTAAAATCATAAGGTGACCAGTCAAGGCCACTCTATTTTGTGAGAATGCTCCAACCATATGGGATCAACATAGGCTTAAAGGAGCACTCAAACCAAGTGTCTTTATCCCCAAGGCTTAGACTCCAAAGAATTTGTTAGGGTCTCACCTTCTTGATTCAGGTCCAACCCCTAAAATAATTTTTGCACGTAGACACCTATAATGAATTATACAATACCCACGACCTCACACTCGTGTTTCAAACACGTTTAACACATTGTGCTGCAGTTCCTAACTAGGAATCCTACACTTTCCCTTTAACACTGCGCATAAACATTTTTCTCAAGGTAAACACCAGTCGGGTTATTTTATAATTCACAGCTCACAACACAAGTATTGTCACATCAAGTGTTAACCACACATTTATTCACTACCAAATTTCATGTCCATAATTTTAACATATCACAACGTCACAATCCACCATCACATGTTTACGTGTATCTCACAAATTAACACATGTTCAACTTTGCACTTATACTCAATCCCAAAAACAATGTTATGAACTCAAAGTAGCATGTTATCTCACAATTCATCACATATTCAATTTATCACTTTGGCACAATTTTAATCACAATTTTATAATCTCAATACAACAATTTATCATGCAAATCTAGCAAATCTTGTCCAAAGTACAAACAATTTATACAAAAATGCTTCTCACAACATGGGGAGTAAAACGCCTAAAAAAATTTCACACAATCATATCAAAATCAATGAATCAAAATCCTAGGTTAAAAACACGAAAATACCAAGAGCGCTCAATTTTATCAACCAATTTGTATCAGGACATCAATTGGTCAGTCAAACACAACAATATTGTATTTATAATCATAAAGGAAAAATTATAATTCAATAAACATCCCAAAATAAATCCCAATTTGATTCCCTAAGGATCCCGATACATGTTCATTCTAACTCCAATTGCGATAAACTCATCCCTTACCTCTAAGTGGGCTCACATGTGTAATCCGCCAGTGATAGCATCATCTCTAATAGTTCCCTAAGATTCCTCAAGCTTTTTCTCTATTTGCTTTGCTAGGGTTTCCAAGCATTAGAGAATGAGAAGAGATTGTAGCCTTCATTTTACTATCAACGTGTGAAACTAATTTCTCTCTGCAAATACATTATTTCGAAAATCTTAATGGCTAGAATGTGCAAAAATTGGTTCATAAGATAATGTCCAAATTTCATGATGATCCAACGTTTGACAAGTCCAGGGTCGTAGTTTTACTCGGACAGGTTTTGGGTGTCTACAGGAAAAGTGAAAGCTCAGTGCGAGAGAAATTTCTTCTATCATAGACATTAGAGAATCCCAACGGTGAGTGTGTGACAAAATAAGTTCCGAACCACGCCTTCAAATTTCACGATAATCCAACGGTTAACAAGTCTAGGATCTTTATTTTACTAAGATAGGTTTGAGTGTATGTGGAAAAAATAAAGGGTTTTGGGAAAGGAAGAAGGAAAAACAAATTTGAGAGAAAGAGAGAGTGTAGAGACATATCGTAAATGTAAAGAGTAACCTATTACATCTCTATTTATAGCTATGGTACTCTGAGCCTTTTATTTAGTCTATTTTTTATTTTATAAAAATGAATTCTATTTTATTTCCTATCAAATGAATAAATAAAATATCTTTTTATTTTATTTTATTTTACGAAAAATGGGATGTTACAACAATCACCAATTGGGATGTCAGAAAAGTTGTAATAGATAGAGGCAGCTCGACCGATATAGCCTTCTTTTCCATTTTTAAAAGGTTAGACATCTCTCCAAAAATAATAAAACCCCATCTAGAACCCTTAATTGGTTTTGCAGGGGGACAAGTCCACACCCATGGTGCTGTAGAGCTCAAAACCACCTTTGGAATGGGAGATTTGTCAAGAACATTACTCGTCCAATACATCCTTATCGACACTGACACTTCCTACAACGTCTTAATCGGATGAACATCGTTAAACACTCTAGGCGTGATCGTCTCAATGTCGCATCTCGCGATGAAGTTCCCCAACCTGAATGGCGACATCATCACTATTAGAGCAGATAAGATGGAAGCCCGAGAATGTTATGCCAAAAGCCTGCTAGTGATACCATACATCCTTTCCCCTGAGAGGCACACCAACGTGGTAGACATCAATAGTGAGGGAGGAGTTATAGTGAGCAGTTGAGTCAACTTTGACCTGAGGAGAGATGAAGAAGACATAAGGCAAACACCAATTGAAGGATTACATTTGCAATTCACCAAAATAGGGAAGCAACTTGACAAACACCTTCAAAAGAAGATCAAGGAGGTGCTGAAACATAGCGCCAGCCTGTTTGCATGGAGTGTCGCTGACATGCCCGACATAGATCGCAATTTCATATGCCATAAGCTTTCTTTCTTCTCTGAAGCAAAACCAATAGCACAAAGAAGAAGGAAGCTTGGTGAAGGAAAGAGACAAGCTGTGAAAGAGGAATCCGAGAAACTGATCAAGGTTGGCTTCATCAGAGAAGTCAAGTATTCAACATGGTTGTCAAACATTGTGATAGTCAAGAAATCCAATGGAAAGTGGAGAATGTGTGTCGATTACACAGACCTTAACAAGGCTTGCCTAAAGGATGTATACTCGCTTCCTAAGATTGATCGACTTGTCGATGGCACCTACGGATATAAAATTTTGAGTTTTCTCGACGCATATTCGGGTTACAATCATATCAAGATGTATCCACCAGGCGAAAGCAAAACCGCAATCGTCACGGAAGATGTAAATTATTGCTACAAAGTCATGCCCTTTGGTCTTAAGAACGTTGGAGCTACATATAAAAGATTAATGGACAAGGTCTTCTGAGAAGAATATTGAAATTTATGTTGATGATATGGTGGTGAAATCATCAAATTCAGAAGACCATTTGAGAGACTTGGCGAAATTATTTGTGGAACTCAAAAAGCATAACATGCGATTAAACCCAAAAATTGCACCTTTCGAGTATGACTGAGGTGGTAAAGTTTTAGGCTTTATGAACACTTGCAGGTGTATCGAAGCCAACATAGACAAATGCATAGGAGTGATTGCTATACGAAACCCACAAAACCTGAAAGAGGTTCAAAAGATGACATGTATGTTAGTATCTTTGTCTCATTTTTTTACCTAATATGGTCGAAAAGGAAAAACCTTTCCTCAAATTGTTGAAGCAACCAACAAATTTCCAATGGCACCAACAATGCAAAAAAATGTTTTCCAAGTTCAAGACCTTCCTTGCAACTCCGCCTATTCTTACTTGGCCCACACCTGGAGCTGAGTTGTTGTTATACACGTCTATCTCAAACTATGCGATAAGCTTAACTCTCTTACAAGAAAAACGTAGAAGCAGGTGCTGATTTACTACACCAAACAAGTACTTCAAGGAGCAGAAAAGAGATACCAGACAATAGAAAAGCTTGCCCTAGCACTAATCAACTCCTCCATACGGTTAAGACAGTATTTTCAAAGCCATCAAATCATAGTGAAAACTGATCATCCATTAAAACAAATGCATAGGAAACTAGAACTCACCGGAAGAATGGTAGCATGGTCAATTGAGGTCTCGAAGTTTAGCCTACAATTTGAGCCATAAGGCCCCATTAAAGGACAATGTCTAGCCAACTTCATAGTCGAACTCCCCCTACCGAGGACAACGATGAAGGTTGATGGACTTTGTATGTAGATGGAGCCTTCAATAGCAAGGACAGCGGCGTAGGTGTTACCATCGAAGGATCGGATAACGTCTCCATTGAGCAATCAATAAAGTTTGATTAGAAAGCTTCAAACAGACAAGCAGAATATGAAGCTCTCAAAGCAGGCCTAAAGTTAGCAATTGAAGTCAGCGTGAAAAATTGAAATGTCGAAGCGACTCCAAGTTCATCACTGAGCATGTTAATGAAGTGTTTCAAGCCAGAAAAGCGCAAATGCAAAAATACTATCACCTAGTCAAACAACTTTTGGAGTGTTTCGAGTAGAAGGAACTTGTACACGTTGATAGAGAACAAAATAACCGAGTAGATGCCTTAACTCGTCTTACAAGTACTAAGAGGCCAGGTCAACACTGGACATTTATTCAAGAGACCCTCACTTCCCACACCACCGAGGTTACATAAGTCTTTTCTAGTTGAGTCGCCTCCGATGGTTGGATGTCTCTGATATAAACCTACTTGGTTAATGATGCCTTACCCCAGGAAGCAATGGAAGCCAGAAAAATAAAACTCCAAGCTTCACATTACGTTATCATAAACAATGAAATGTTCAGGAGAGCAGTCTCATGACCTTTGTTGAAGTGTGTTAGCAAGGATCACACAATGTATGTCTTGGACGTGGTACATAGGGGAAATTATGGAATGCACACTAGAGGGCGCAACATGGCAACAAGATTTATACGAGCTGGTTACTCTTGGTCAAGATTAAGGGCAGATTGTATCGAATATGTTAAAAAATGCAAAGAATGCTAGGAATTCAGCAACGTTCACTACACACCACTTGAAGAGCTTCACAATATCACATTTCCTTGGTCTTTTGCCATGTGGGGAATGGATATTCTAAGGCCATTTCCCATAACCAAAACCCAAATCAAGTTCCTCCTCATCACTATGGACTACACCAAGTGGATTGAAGCAGAACCCTTGGAAAACATCACAACTCAAAAGGTGCAAAAGATCACATGGAAGAATATTATCTATAGATATGACTTACCTGAACCCATCATGACAGACAATAGAAAGAAATTCATGGAAAAAGGCTATGAAGATTTTCTTAAGCAACTTGACATTAGACATCTGACATCCTTGGCAAAGCATCCCCAAACCAATGGGCAAGTAGAGGCCGCAAACAAAGTCATCCTCACTGAGTTACGAAAAACATTGTCAAAGATCCCTAAAGGGTTATGGGTTGATGAGCTCCCAAGCATGTTTTGGGGGTACCATTGTACTCCCCAATCTGCCACATAGGAGACACCATTTAGGCTAACCTATGGTACTAAAGCTATGATACTTGTAGAAATCGACGAACCTTCATTGTGAAGAATAATGTTCAATACGTCTAATAACTCAGAATCACTAGCAGTAGAGTTGGACTTGGCCGAGGAAGTCCGAGGTGAAGCAAGATTCCATGAAGAAGCATGTAAAACAAGAGTGTCTAAAAAATATAACTCCAAGCTCAAGAAACGAAGCTTCAAAGCTAACAATATGGTTTGGAGGTTAAAAGGAGATGCTAGAAAAGATAACTTGGAAGGTAAACTTGCGGCAAATTAGGAAGGCCCATTCCGTGTTATAGTATCTTTGCAGAATGACGCTTATAGGCTTGAAGACATGGCAGAAAGGGCCATCCCTAGGACTCAGAATGCAACTTATATAAGGCCTTACTACAGTTAAAATCGGGTAGTGCACTTTTTTTCTTACTTCAGTATTATTTTCCACTTGTAAAAAAATAAGGGTTTTTTTTGAAGAGGTTTTAACAAGGCACACTTGAGTATCCATGTAAAAGGATGGTCCCTTATGAACTAAATCATCAATGAAATCCTTTTAGACTATACATCGCCCAAGTTATGTATTGGTTCATCTATTTTGTTATTCACTAGTTTATTTAATAGTATATACTGAGATTAGTTAATGACCAGAGGTCGGATCTGAACCTCAACTTTTTCAAGCACTTCTCAAGAGGTCGGATCCGAACCTCAATTTTTAAGAAAATAAGCAAAGGTCAAGTCCAAACCATAAAACATTCATCCAATATAAAACAAAGATATATAGGGGAAATTTTCCTTTCAAATTTCATTCATTAAAACTTCACTTTTACAAAACAAACACTGAAACAAAAAACATTTCATTCATTATGCTAATCACTTGGACTCAACCTCTTCTTTCGATCTTTTCTTCCTTGTCGGACTCAAAGTAAAATTGGGACTCTCTGGCAATCTCGCCATCCACAACATCACAATTCACATTAAGTTTTGTAGAATCATTTGTATAAACATGGAGTCAAACAACCATTGCTCCAAGTTGTTTAGTTTTTCTGACCTCAACCTTTATGGCTTTCATTTGTACAAACATCACTTTACTCTTCTCGTAAGCTTTTGACACTGTCTCCTGCCAATGGTGCACAACAACAAAAGATCGGCTAAGGAAGATCTCTATAGCATCCAAACTCTCCACCGGCCCAACATAATCCATCATATCGCGATTGGTTTGACTCAAAAGCAAATGATTGGATGAATGGTGGACCAGTCAAGTTGGCATTCCAAAGAGATATAATGTTAGAAGCAACAGAAACATGATCTAGCCGACGTAGTTTGCCTTTGTGATAACTCAAGACAACTTTGTTCACTCACACTGTTCTAGAGCTTGGATTATCCTTGGACATAAGCAAAGTCGACTTATGAGTCTGTCCTCTTCTCTTTTTCAATTTTGGCCAGCTTCTGAGTGATTTCCACCTCTTTCTCTTTTTTTTTCTCTGCTTCTTTCTCTCTATCTTTTCGTTCTCCAACTTCTCAGTTGGTTCTTTATCTCCATTACTCTTCCTCTTCTTCGCCTCATCTTCCAAACCTTTCTTCTCCCCCTTTGTTTGACTTACGTAGAGGATCCCCACATTGGTATGGTTGCCTTCAACTTGCTCTTCCACAGGAGTTGTAGAGCCTTTCCCAAGGTTGGATTTGGAAGATTCCTTAACTCATTTCCTCTTTTTCATCTTCCCGAGATCCGTCTAGTCATCATCAACCAAACTCTTTAGGTTCATGTAGTCATAGCCCTTTTTGAATACTGCAAAACAAAAAAAAAACTATTCAATACGCCAACAATTTAATAAATAACATTACAAAATAAAAATACTCACTACTTAGAACATGATCAAGGAAATGCGAGTTGGGAATAACCATAATGAATTTATAAGACATCTCATGCAACCATTCTCTTATAATCTCAATATCTTTGATCTTTCGGGTCAACAATATTTGGTGGGGATGAGATTTGAATTTGAAGGGGAAATATTGTCAATAAAAGGGAAATTTTGGAGTTCTCCTATCCTACTTGAAGAATAACTCTTTCGAGTCTCCCAGGCGAGGTTAGGATGAACGCAAAAAAAATTTGACTTGAAATTTTTCATGGAATGACTGCACAACAGAAATAGTTTCCTGAACTTATAGACATTGAAGGAGCCTAACCAACTTTGACACCTATTTTCAATTGATAGAAGTACATGAACTTATTAACGATGGTTTCTATTTTCAAACTCTTACAAAGAATTTGAAAAGCATGCAAAAAGGCCCAAATGTTAGGATGAAGTTGAACAGATGCAACATTCATCAGACTCAAAATTTCACATTCAAAATCCAAAAAGGGAAATTGAACATCCATCTCCTTAAACACATCCTCATACATATATACGAAGTCAGCCTCACCATTTGACACTCTCATAAAAATGCCCTCCTCAACGTTATTAGGCTCTACAATCAATAACTCGACATCATCAAAGATTGTCATGTCGATCCCCCTTTTGAACCTCTCGATCAAGTCGTGTGTTTGAAATTGTGTAGGGTACGAGTTGACCATAGTAGAAACCCACTCGTACCTAGGAATAGTAATAAGGGAAAACTTGCCTTCCCTATTCTTCCTAAATTTTTTACCACCTACTATAGCATTGTCCCTCTTTTGTCTCTTAACTTTCCTAAAGTTTCCCTCTAATTCCCTCTTATTCTTCTCCTCATTTTCCTTACAAATCCCCACCTCATCACTGCCACCTACTTTCTCTCAGAGTCAATGATAGAGGAATAGACGAAATAGAAAAATCATCCTCACTTTTGATAATTGCTATGCATATGTAATTTGAGTATTTAAATCACATAGCAATTATTTAATTTTCCTCTCTTTTATTGCTTCTTTTGTGTTAAAAAATTAGGATTTATCTTCTTGTGAGTTTGCATCCAGTAGATACTAAAGTTAGTTAATTTACAGTATTTTTAGTTGTATTTTTTTTTGTAGAATTACACAGTAGGAGGCCTGGAAGAGGGTTGAAGAACTGGAGTAGCGCGCTCAGCGTGTCAACAGCCGCTCAACATGAGGAGCAAACTTGGAGGCCAGGCTTAGCACATCTTTGGCGACTTAGCATGCATTCACTTATGCCAGCTGGACTTTGCATGTGCGCTCAGCACGCACATGCAGGCTTAGCACACAGTCAATGTCAAAAAACACAACTATGCCGTGTTTTAAAGGAAAAAAATGGAGAAACCAAAGGGCAATTTTTTTTGGGGACCAAATAAGGAGCTAGGACACGAGAGAAGAGGGAGAACCCACTCACTTAGGGACCATTTCCTCCATTTTCTTCCATACCTCTTGTTTCCTTTTTGTATCAGTAAGTCTCTCATGACAATGAAAGGCTAAACCTCCATTGTTGGGAGCTTAGAAACCAAACACTCTTGATGTAATGATTCTAACTATCTATTTAATGCTATTTTGATATTATTGTGTCTTTTCTATGTTTAATATCATGTTTATGGCTTGATCACCCATACTCATGTAGTGTTATAGGGTTTATGCATTGGAAAATGTTTATCTCCTAAGAACTTGAAAAGAACATCTAGGTAATCCATGTCTAGGGATAAAATGGTATTATTTAGCTTTATTTATGCATATTTATTCTTTAAGCAAATTATTTGATGTAGCTTTTAGGGGATTAGGAGTGGAATTAGGTATTTTAGGCTCTTTCACATGAGGGATCAAGGTTAAGGTAGGTCAGCGGATGAAGGTAATAATCAGAATAATGTTAAATAGTGAAAAATCCTTAATGTTGCATCAAGACTAGTTTTTGTAGGTTGAGTCCCAACATGTTTCGTAACTCTGCTTCAACCGACAACTCACCCCCTGAGTGTTGTGTTCTATCTCTTTAATGTGTTCTACTTAATTATCTTTATTTATGTTGAATTTTACATTCCATATCATTATTCGACTAATATCAAATTTAATTTATTAATTGCTTAAAATTGGACATATACAAACTCTGAGTACAGTCAAAGTTCCTGTGGACTCGATACTCGGTCTTACCGTTTTAAAATACTACTTGGACGAATTGGTACACTTGCCAAGGAGTTAACAACTTTCAGATTCCCCTATACACCTAACCTCCCTACCCACAAGAAACCTATCACGAATGGAAGACCCATCTTCTGTAGTAGAAGAAGACATAGATGGCTAGATAATAAAAGCAGAGATTGAAGGGGTGTACCTACACTAGACGAAAAGCAACAAAATAGAGGCCAATCGAAGAAAGCAAGAACGAAGAAAACAAGGACAATACGAAGTACCCCTTTTATAAGGGTTTCACAACCCTTCACTTAAAGCTCACCAACATGACTCTATTTCTCAAATCCAATCCACAAGTGGAACCCAACCCTGATGACCCTCAATCCAAACGTTTTGTTCCAAAAGTCACTTTAAAAGTTACACTTGCTAACTAGGCAACACAAGAAACAAAGCAATAGAAGTTCACAGAAGTGTCATGACGTTAAGCTTGTCCAGTTGCACTTCCTAAGTGACAAGACACCCAAGGGTCATCACATAGCCAATCACATGGATCAAGACGCATATCACCAAAAATTTAATATTTTGAAAATTCTCGATGTTTGGAAGAGAGGAGACACACGTGGGAAACGCGTCCATTTGCTACAATTCAGTCTAAACTCATGTGGCAAATTTGCTTGTTTTATACAACTCGACTACATTAATCACGTGAGCATGTAGGGCTTATGTGTCGTACAACCTATGAACTTAGTATAGGATCAGAAGGCCAAAGTCCTCGACATGGCTAGAGACAACACATATAAAACTCTATCATTCTTAATGAATTTGGAGCTTGGGGGACTTATGTATTGTACAACCCATGAACTCGGTAGGTACTCGGATTGTGGTGGCCCTCTACCCCCCATGATCACACATAACACTTAGAGGAGTAGTTAGTCAACATGAATTGTTGAAAGACATAACTTTCTTAAGATTGGACATGTATATATAGACCTAGAGGAAAGACCACCGGTTTCATTTTTCGAATACTTTATATACAGATACTTAAACACCTTGGGCTCATCTAACTTGATCGTTAGAGTCCTTTTTGTAGGTACCTCACCTCACACCAGGATAGGAGGTCAGAGATCCCGCTAAGACGAGAGAGAAGGAAGAAAGACAAACATCTCATCTGGAACTCCATAGAAACAAAAAGTATTATGATTGTATATTTGTATAGAGTGGGACAACTTAGAATGCCTCCCACCATGGGAAAGTTTTTACAACAATTAAATTTCATTCATTTTTAAATCAATGGTTGTGATTTTTATTTCATTTTTTTTCTTTTCCATTTGCCCAATTTACACTTGGACAAGGCCTTTTTTCTTGTCGACAGCCACCACCTCTCCATGACTGCCCTTACAGACGTCCATGGTCTTAACTCTGAGGATGTCATTTGTTGCTTTTGTTTCCTCATTTGTAATCACTGCACCTACTCACGGTTTGACTCCATCTGCTTAGTGGTGAAGGAGAGATAAAATCAAAGGTCAAATAAGGAAAGACAGAAAAAGATAAAAAAAAAAGAAAAAAAATGAAAAAAAAATTACAACCATTAATTTAAAATGAATGAAATTTAACGGTTGCAAAAACATTCCCATGGTGGAAGACATTCTTAGCTCTCCCACCATAAACAGATCCACGATTGCCTATGTATCAACCCGAGCAAAGCCCTAATGGCTCAAGGGTCCATTGCTAAATACTTTCCTGTTAGAAATTAGCAAACATTTTATTTGGTATCTTAGTTGCATTTTTTTCTACTCTTAAGTATATGGGAGAGGAATGTAATATTTGTTATCTCTGAATCAATTAGATATTCATGAGGAGTGTCTTTGCCTCATAATAAACTTTTGGATTTCAATAAGGTGAATTTAGAAAATTTATTTAGTGAGAGCAAGAAACCAATATATTATATTTCACAGGAGAAAAATATTATAATTTTTTTTCACAAAATATAATTTTATGATGAAAAAATTCAAATTACTTATGTAGGTTTTTACAAGTTACAATTGATCCTACGAATGTGTTTGTCATTGACTTCCCGTATTTGTCTAATGTTATAGGAACAAAATGGTAAAAATTAGAAAAATAAAATGATAAAATTAATATAAATTTTTTCTCTCTTTTATTTCTTAATCACAACTTTTTACATTCATCTAAAAAAATTGTCTACAAGGACAATACCTATTTTTTATGAGGACAATTTTTTTTTTTATCAAATATGAATTAAGAAAAAAAAATTATCTTATGGGGAGCAATTGCTCCCATAGTGCCCAACTTGCATCTCTCCATGAATTTCAGTTTTCATTATTTCAAACATAAGAAACTAATTTATTGAATGTTCTAATCAATTGGTTTACATCACCATATAAATCTTATATATTTGACAAATATTTCACTTTAGATTAGTATCAAGCTTGGAATTTTAAAGTACTTTCTTTGTTTTCAGAACATGAACAAGTCAAAATTAATTATGAAGAACTGATATACTTATATGGATAACTGATGTAGATAAACATTGTAAAAATAATAAGCACGGTAGAAAAGTAATTTGAAGATTAAAATTCCATCAAATTACTTTTCTATATAGGTTGAAGTCACAACTAATGTAAAAATGATTTTTTACATTATTTGAAAAATTGATTTTAAAAGTGATTCACTTTTAACTATGGTTACTAACCGATGTTAAAAATATTTTCTGTAACAGTGGGTCAAAGATTTACGTGGTATATGTATCTTAGTATAAGATCAATGATATTTTCCAAGTTTACCATATTACCATTAATTATTTTGTTCTCATGAATGCCCGCTTATATAGCATATCTAGGTCCAACCTTTGGGGCAAGGTCCCGGTTAATACAATGTATATTTAATTAAACATTGACTTGTAGCTTGTAGTACTAATTACATTAACGTACTAGATAGTGCCCCAAATGACTTACGTTCTATCGGATGCAAAATTCATTTCGATGACGATTTATCACATGCATAAGAATTCTGTATGTATTGAATATTGATCACGGGAAAGCGTCATGCTAGCTACTTTCGTATGTAATACGCAATAGCACTTTGTTGCATGTCTCATGTTATTATTGTTCTTTACAGGAGTTTACCCAGTACCAACGACAAAATAAAATCGGAATCTTGGTGTTGGTGAAGACAAAAAGAAAAAAGAACACCGACAATATTTCAACATGCTATTCCTCCCTCCTTTTTAGCCACATAGAATTTAAACTAGAGTCACGATAATAATGTTACATACTCTTACTGATTCTTCTAATATTTTATAAATTAATATTTAAAGAAATATATATATATATATAATATTATAATTTAAAATAAATCCAAAATTTTCTTCCTTTAGAATATATAAGAAAATATTATAAGAGAGTATAGAAATATTATTTTATTTAAGTCATGCATACAACTAAATCACGTACTTGTTCAATATAATTATCCCTCGTATAGTCGTATGTATATATGTTTTTGAACAATTTGATAAAAGTAAATATATGTCATCTAAAAGCACTAGGTATCACCATTAAGCCTGAGAATGAGAATCAACTGTTGTTTCAGTTTAACCAGTGATTTTAGATTTAGAATCTTATGTAATTGTGTTAATATTTTTTTTCATACATAATAATTTTATCAGCCTCCAAGGTGATTATCCTCCTATAGAAGATACTTATAATCTAGAAAGAAAGAAAAGCACTATTATACAGGAACATAATCTTTTCATCTATATACATCGGTACAACCTTTACGAAAGAAGCTACGGTCATTTTACTGTTTGAGTTACTTTACTTTTTTTTGGCTGAAAAAGTGAGATTGATGGATTACAAGCCAACCAGGGCAATCGGTTACCAACATATTCGGTTATCAACATATTCAACTATATTCCATAGCCGTTGGGTGGTAAATTGATTGTCAAGCACGTCTGAATATTAAAGAATCTGTACCCAACAACAACTATGTGTTTAGATTTATGTTGTACCATTTAAAATTATATTAGTATATTGATTTATCTGATACTTCTTATTTTTTATTCTCTTTTTTTCTCTTAACTATAATAGTTAGAATTGTTGGCTTTTATATATATTGCGAGGAATTTTTATAAACTTTTGTCCTTTAGCCGCTATGTAACTAATCTTTCATACGAAACTTATGTCAAAAATTGATTTTATGTCTAAACTTGAATCAATTTAAGTAATTTTTCTGTTGAATATAAAAACATGTATACCTAATTTTACTATTAATTTATTTTAAAATAAAAAATCCAAATATAACCCCTTTTCAAATTTAATAATTTATTCTACACAAAAAAATAATGAATCTTCCAGTTACGAGAAACGAGGATAGTGATTTCCAGGAAGTAGTAAATTTATAAACCAACAAAAAAATAAACCATTTTCCCAGTTAAGTAGAGGTAATAAATACAAATTTTGGAAATAGTAATACAAGAATAGGGAGATGCAATAACTAAATATATTTTTGAAGGTACAAATATCCAATAAATAAGAAGATTCAATATTTTTTTGTTTGTACCATAAATTATTAAATTTGAAAAGTGAGAAAATGTCAACATGGATTATTAAGACAAAACTACGATATTTCTGATTAAAAAAAAAACTCACACAAAAAATATCTAAAGAATTGTATCTAATGATAAACTTTTTTTTTTATAGTAAATGATTAAGTTAAAACCTGAGGGGATTTTAATATAAGGAAAAAATTTTCATGTCTGAGAATCATAATTTTGGGATGAATCAAATCTGTTTTGTTGGTTATAAATATTATTAGAAATATTTACGAGATTCATGTCTAATAATTATTTATCTCATTAAATAATTAAATAATCTAATAAAAGTAATGTGATATTTATACTATACTAAAAAAACTCAAAAAAGAAAAAAAAATAGATTCTCACATCTCCCATGAAAATAATTTTATGGAAAATATATCTAAAAATCATTCCAAAGATATATTCTTTTCCAAATTTTTTTTTTTTTGAAATAGACACCAAACATAAGAAACCAAAATTCCCAAATTAAGATTTTTTTTAACTAAAAAATGTTCTTCCTTACCAAATGCGCTAAATGTTAGAATCAGATAACTCTTTTATAGATTATATAAAATTTTCACATTTTCTCTTTAAAGTGTGAGTTCAAACATTAATATGTTCTCCTTCAAGCAGATTTTCTCAGTATAAATGGGTTACCAACTTAAAGACATTTTGGGCAATTACTTAATGCTTACCACTATTTACTTGATTCACCCCCAAAATTTATAAAGTTCATGTCTTACTCTTTTCATCTTGCTCATTCTCTTCTTCTCTCCATCTTCATCTTCACTGTGGGTGGCATCATCACCGACAAATAATGGTGCACCAAAAAACAAAATGTAAAATTTCCATTTTAAATCTTGAGCAATTACTTAATGCCTACCACCATTTACTTGATACACCCCCAAAATTTATAAAGTTCTTGTCTTACACTTTTCATCTTGCTCATTCTCTTCTTCTCTCCATCTTTCTCTTCATGAGGGCACCATCACCGAAAAAATGATGGTGCACCAAAAAAATGTAAAATTTCCATTTTACACCTTTCATCTCGCTCACCATCTTCTTCTCTCCATCTTCCTCTTCACCATGGGCAAATACCATCACCAAACATAACATGTCCTATGAGAGCATCAATGTTGGACTCAGTAGAAGCACAAAAAGAAGGAAGCATGGTCTTAGCACACACACTGAGAACACATGACCCAAAGTTGTTCTTAGCAATGTCCTTGGATTCATTGAGAATGGTGGAGGTTAACTATCGATTTAAGTCGAGGAGCTTGGAGAGTTAGTGGTCGATTCAACAACGATTTTTACCTCATACAATTTTTTTTTCTTTTGTAACTATTTTGTCAAATATTTTTTTTGGAAAACTAGTTTTTGTAAGCATATGAAGACTAATTTTTGTAATATAGTTGTGTCCAAATACATTATGGAAATTAATTTATTACGTATTTATATTGGAATACATTATGAAAAATAGTTTCCTAGTGTGTTTTGACACAACTACATTATGAGAATTAGTTTCTGTAATAAAACTGGAAAGGATAGGGAGCATGGGTATTGTAAAATAGTTTTTGGAATGTTATAACTAGATTTTGGAATATAAAAAATACATTTTGGAATTTAGATTTTGGAATATTTGTGACTTATGAAAAATTTTGGCAAAGAAGATGATGTCGATGAAAGAAACATTGATGAAAAAAAAGGTTATAAGAGAGGAAGAAGGATATGAGAGATCAAATGTTGAAAGAGAGAAGGAGAGGGAAATGTTGTTAGTGAGAGGGGTTTAAGTGAGAAGGACAAGGGAGATGAGAGAGGAAAGGGAAGGGGAAGGGAGAAGGAGGAAAGAGGAAGGAGGAAGAATATTTTAGGTATGGAAGGTGTGAAACGTTAGGGGTATTTTGGTAAAAAAAAATAGTCTTATAAAAAGGGTACCAATATCAATTTTGGAATGCCAATAGTAAAACAAAGCCCTTTTTGTGGTTGTTTAAGCTCTTAATGTTGGGACATGGGCTCTTGGGCCACCATATATTTTCTGCAATGTAGATTAAACAAAAGGGATTTTCTTCCTGCACTCAACATTTTCTTGTACACCCAACATTTTTTCTAAATTTCAAAACTACCCCTGTTAATTTCTTATTCTTCCTTTTCCTTCTTCACGCACCATTCATTCTTTTCTTCGCATTCATTGTCATGAGAGCTGGTCGTCCATTGTGTTGTCTGTTTTGATCGAGGCGCATTGGTTACGGTGGTTCATTGGCAAGTGGTGATGGTTGGTGTGGCGGTTACCAGCGGAGGTACGTTGATTTTATCTTTCAAAATTTTGATCTAGTTTTATACGGATTGCAAATTTGCAATCTTCATAAAACTTATGAATTGACAATCCATAAAAAATTTACGGATTAACGATCCATATGTTTCTTATAGATTAACGATCCATATGTTTCTTATAGATTAACAATTTGTATGATTCATACGGATTTACAATCTGTAAGTTTCATATGGATTGGTAATCCGTATGAACCTTATGGATTTCCCAATCCGTATGAACCTTACAGATTGCCCAATCCGTATGGTTCTTACGGATTGCCAATCCGTTTGGGTCTTACGGACTGTCGATCCATATGAAACTTACGTATTGTGAATCCGTATGAATCATACATATTATTAATCCGTAAGTGATATATGGATTGTAAATCTATATAACTTATATGGATTGTCAATCCGTATAACCTAATTTTTAAAATTTTTTTTAAATCTTTTTTAATATAATTAGTTATATTATTTATAATATGTTTAAATATGTGTAGTTTTAAAATTTGTATCTTTAGTTTTTATAGTTTGAAAGTGGTATTTATTTTTGAATAATTTACATTTTATTTTATGTCATTTTAATTTTAAACGTGATTTTTTAGTCCTTATAATTTGTATTTTAATTATCTTTTAGTCCTTATAATTTGAAAGAGGTCTTTTTAATCCTATGGTTTATATTTTGATTCCCTTTTAGTCATATTAATCAAAATATGATTAATTTTATGAATTGCAATTAACTACAAAAATATTAGCAAGTAATTTATCGTAATATAATTTGTAATAAAAAAATAGTTATTGACATTTTATAACTAATTGATAGGTAATTATTTATTTATATTTTTTTGTAGCAAGGACTAAAAGGTAATAAAAAAAAGAGTTGATATTTTTTTTGGTAGCAAGGAACGGATGAGTAATTAAACCTTTATAATATTTGTGTAAATATTATTGTGTTAACTACTTTATGCAAGTAAATAAAATAATAAAATTGTGTCATATATTAGTTTATGCAAGTTTAAATTTTAATATATATGCTTATCAATTTCAATGTATTATATTATTAAATGCAGAAAAAATAATAAAATTGTGTGATAGTATATGTATGGTGTCGTTAGGGGTCGTTTGTTGGTCATTGATTTTTTTTAATGTTTTGTTAAGATGGACGAAAATTAGTGGACGGTAGCATAATGTCTAAAGAAGTTAATATAAATGAAGAAAATGGAGATGAACCTTGTGTGTTTCAAAATATTGATTGTTCTGATGCCTTCAACACTTCTCAGGTATTGATATGATTTTGTTTTTTTTGTTAAAGTAAATGAATGTCCCTTAAAAAAAGACTAAACATGTATCATCCCTTTTGTAGGTGTTTGTTACCCATGATGATGTTTTGCATTGGGCTCGCTCTGCTGCGTATGATATTGGTTTTGTGGTGGTGATTATGAGGTCAGACACAGATACTAGAAATAGAGGAAGGATCTCATTTGTTTTAATTGGTTGTGAAAGGAGTGGAAAATATAAGGTTAGGGAGGATTTAGTACGAATAGTTACTGGCAGTAGAAAATGTGAGTGTCTCTTTAAGCTGCGAGTGAAACCAATGGTGAAAGGTGAAGGATGGATAATGAAGTTAATATGTGGGAGTAATCATAATCATGCATTGGCTAAGTCATTAGTTGGACATCAATATGTTGGTCGACTGACTAAGGATGAAAAGATTATTATTTTTTATATGACAGTCTATGGTCAAAGCAAAAAATATTCTTCTAACATTGAAGGAGCACAATGCTAACAATTGTACAACAATGAAACAAGTATACAATGCAAGATATGCATACCGTTCTTTTATAAGAGACAATAATACTGAAATGCAACAACTAATAAAGCTTCTTGAATGGGATCAGTATATTCATTGGGATAAATTAAGGGATGAATATGTTGCACATGATATATTTTGGAGTCATCCTGATCCAGTCAAATTAACCAATGTCTGTAATTCGGTATTTCTCATAGATAGTACCGATAAAACAAACAGGCACATGCTGCCATTACTTGACATTGTTGGTGTGACACCAATAGGGATGACATTTTTAGTTGCATTTTCCTATTTGGAGACAGAACATCTAAACAATGTTGTTTAGGCTCTAGAATGGTTTCGATGTATTTTTCTGAGACGTGATGCACTCCTTGGAGTTATTGTTATCGACAGAGATTTAGCATTGATGAATATAGTGAAAAATGTTTTCCCTGAGTCAACCAATTTGTTGTGTCGGTTTCACATTGATAAGAATGTGAAGGCAAAATTAAAATCCTTGTTGGTTAAAAAAATGCATAAGATTATGTCATGGAAGCCTGGGGGAGTCTGGTGGATTGTTCTTCTGAGCAAGAGTTCAATGGCTGCCTTATGAAGTTTGAAATTGTTTGCTCACCATGGTCATTGTTTATTGACTATGTGAAGCAAACATGATTGATTCCCCATAAAGAAATATTTGTTAAAGTCTGGACAAATAAGGTGATGTGTCTAGGAAACACAACAACTAACAGGTATGAAAATTGTAAATATATTTTGGTCTTAGGATTTAGGGTCTAATGGATAAAAATAATTGTTTTTGTTTACTTGTTTGTGTATTCCAAATGTAGGGTTCCCTACACCTTATGTGATCATTTGAATGTGTATGTGCCTATGCAACAGGTATTTCTAAGAGACGGTTATCCCTTACCACTAACAGCTTTGTTATGGTCAACGTCATTATCATGCAAAGCAGTGGCTTACACCTTATATTATTAGAATACAACAGTATACCAATTTGATGAGGTTGACAACACACTTTGTTGATTTTGGAGAAGATTGAACATTTAGTTATTGTTAAGGCAATGTTTGTAACTTACATACTTGTGAAATAATTATGGGGTTGTCATGTAATGTGGTAATTAACGTGTGTTTCAATGGACACTCATATAATTATTTCTTTTATTTATTAATCAACTATGCAAATATTCAAATTAGAAAAAAGGCAAAACATAAAAGGAAGAAATAATTATGGGGTTTATGGTTTATAGGGTTTACTTATTGTAGGGTTAAAGGTTTGGGGCTTAGTTTGTTAGTTGTAAGGTGTTTAGGGTTTAGGTCTAAAGGCTTAGGGTGTAGGGTTTAAGCTTTATGGTTTACCTGGTGTAAGTGTTAGAGTTGATTTATTTTACTCTTAGGTTTTAGGGGTTAATGCTTACTGAATTTAGGGTTTATGGTTGGCTTAGTTAAGAGTTAGTTGTTAGGGTTTATGCCTTAGTTAGTTTAGGGTTTAGGGTTGATGGGATATGGATTAGGGTTTAAGGTTTAGGTATTAAGGATTATGGTGTATGCTTTACTTATTTTAGGGTTTAGGGCTTAGTTAATTTATGGATGAGGGTTTATGGTGTAGGGTTTACGTATTTTAGGGTTTAGGGCTTAGTTAGTTTATGGATTAGGGTTTATGGTGTAGGGTTTACGTATTTTAGGGTTTAGGGCTTAGAGGATTAGGGTTTATGCATACTATTTAGCTGAGGATTAAGTGTTTAGGGTTTACTCATTTTAGGAATTTGGGTTTAGTTAGCGCAAGGTTCATGGCTTAGTTTAGTGTTCAAGGTTATGGATTGATGGTTTAGGGTTTACTTATTTTACGATTTAGGGTTTAACATATTCTTGTTAGGCAAAGAACTTAATATTCAAATACTACATAAACACAAATTAAAATCTTAGTCATAACATACTTTTTTGTCAAATAATAGCAAATATTAAACACTGTTCAGTCATATTGCATACATATGTCCTATAGTACTTAATCAGTCCCAAGTATCTTCATGTGTTTGGTGTATCCCGCCTTTGTCTCAACCGAACATAAATATTCCGTTGCTCAATGACACCCCTAGCAAATCTCAGGTTGTGCTCACTCAGAGTGTATGCTTCATTTTTGGTAGTAATCATCCTTATGTTGATCATATGTTCCAAACTTTCTGCTATCCGTTGGCAAGCATCCTACAACATTGACTGACAACAAGGTAAAAAGTAATTATTGAAAACATGGCACAAAAAATGAGTAACAGTGAATTGAAATTATATTATACCACTGCATGTCGAGGCATATCTACATTAGTAGGTGTAGGTGGTTCTGGCATAGCTGTTGCGTTGACGTGCTGCTGAGGAGGATCTGGTACAATAAATGTATCATCATGCACCATAGGTGGATGTCTAGGAGGATCCACATGTCGTGTCAGACTCACGAATGGGTGAGATATCCTATAGAACCATTCCATGTAGTCTGTTGCACACTATCCATGTGATCTTCACATAACCAAACTGTTGCACTACCTTCTCTAGTCGGTGTATGACAATACATGAACCCCATAAGGAATCCAGCAGACAATATTTGGCGTCAATCTATCCAAGCGCTTACGATGCGTCAACACTGGTAATGCCTTCCCATACTTCCATCGACAAGCATGTGGTTTCCTCTCATGATAATCCTTATCAGCAACAATGGAAGCAATAGTAGGGAAATATTCATAAATCCAACACTGCACATATTTAAAAAAAACAAAAAAATTCTAATCAATAATAAATATAAACTATAAAATTAATAATTGAAGTTAAGAGAAATTATAATTACCTATAACAGTGTGATCTATCCTACAAGTTGCTTGGCCGAATTCTTTGATGCATCATTCAAATTATCAAACATATGGGTGAGTGCAATTGCTCCCCATGAATAGCTTCCAAATTGGCTAAGGTCATGAAATGTGTCCAAGAATACCATATGCACGTGTGTGGCACTCTTGTTAGCAAATAGTGTGCAACCTACTAAATGCATTAAATATGCTCGAGCTGCTATGGTCCCTATGTCACATTAGCTACGATAAATGTCTCAAAGCCAGGCTAGCCAAACATATGCCCCTCTAGTTTGAAATGTCTCATCTTTTGCTTCTTGTGTACTGACTTCAAACAACTCAACTATCAAGTCTACAACTTGGTCTACATCAAGAGCATCAAAGTATGGAAGACGCCTGTAATGGGCAAATGTAACTGTGAATGTATGAATACAGGGTTTTGATGATGCCAAAGTAGAATCAAACAAGGTTTCTTCAACAGACATTCAAAGGTTATGCATTGCTTCAAGATTAATACAAGGTTACTTCAACAAACATTCAAAGGTTAAGCATTGCTTCAAGATTAATTCAAGGTCAAGCAAACAAGATCAAGAAAAAGATAAGGCCTAAAAAAACTCATTGTTTAATCAAGCTTTTGCCTCAAAACACATTGTTTCCAACATCCAAGTCTCTGGTAATCAATTAACAGGCAGTGTAATCGATTACCAGAAGACAATTTTGAAAATCAGGTTTTAGAAGGGTTTTGAAATTTGAATTTAAAAGCTGTAATCGATTACCAGCAATGGAACTTCTGAAATTCAATTTGAAAAGTCATGACCCTTCAAAATATAACTGTGTAATCGATTACCAGAAACATGTAATCGATTACCAGTGAAGAATTTTAGAAAAAGCTTTTTGAAAAGACACATCTCTTCAAACCATTTTGAAAAGGCACGATGGGCCTATATATATGTGTGTCTGACTTCAAAAAGAAAGAGAGAGATATTCTAAGAGAACTTAATTGCCAAATGCTCTCTCAACAACTCTTGGGCAAACACTTGCAAATCTATTGAGAATGCAACTAGGAACTTCAAATTGTATTATCATATCTAAAAGAGAGAAATTCCTCTAGGATCTTCAATTTGTATCATCCACTCTAAAGGAGGGAAATCTTTATGTTCATCTCAAAAAGTCAGTTGTAATCAAGAGACTGGTTGTCTCTTGGATTGTGAGAGTTGTAATCAAGAGACGGGTTGTCTCTTGGAGAATCTTGAACACAAGGGTGAGGGATTCCAAGGAGTGTTCAAAGTCTGTAAAGGATTTACAGAGATAGTGGAAATCTCAAGTGGGTTGCTTGAGGACTAGATGTAGGCACGGGAAGTGGCCGAACCAGTATAAATCGAGTTTGTATTTCTCTCTTCCCTTATCTCATTTATTTTATTGCAATCAATTTTGTCTTGCACGTTTAAAGAACATTATTAAATTGATTGTTGCTTCTTCTTCCAAGCCTATTATTTCAAAGGGGGTTAAAGTTTGTTAGTGGAAAATTTTGAAACTTAATTCACCCCCCTCTTAAGTTATTGAGGTCATTTGTCCAACAGTAACAATGATACCACATTATCAAGGGTGATAGTGACCTCTCCTACCAGAAGATGGAAACTACTATGTTCCTTGTGCCACCTCTCTGCAAAAGCCAATATAAGTCCCCTATCACCGGTTTCCAAAAAACATGTAATTAGAGGACTTAATCCTATAGTAGCCACTATGCCTTCAATCTCTGGTGCAGGCCTTCCAAATTTCACTTCCTTCCACCCATGAGAGGCCAACTTTAAGTCAGTACGTTCCTAAAAAAATTAAAATTAATTAGTTCAAGTTAAATGATAAATAGTAATTCGAATGTTATATAATTCAACAATTAACTATCTGTCCTTCCCAAACTCTGGTTGCCACATGATAAACATAATTCGTTAACATTGAAGTATCTTCGGGCCCGCTTGGAACCCTATGTATCAACATGTAAATCATTAGTAACTGGCTCCTGAGGCTACTCATGAACCTTGCCAGCTGGATGATCCACATGCTCAACATCCTCAGCAATAGCTGCAGTTGCCCGTTGTCTATGTGCAGATGTTGTTGTCCTTCGACGCCAAGGGGCTTCTTTTGCATCACCACTAACCTGTCTCCCTAAGACTCTTCCTAAAACTCTTTCTAAAGCCCGATGCAATTATGTGGTTCTAACCATAATCTACAAATTAAACAGTAATAATAATTAATATCATCATTCAAATAATAGTTGAGTTTCATAAATTAACTAACAAACTGACTAATAAATCTTCTAAAACCCTATTGTATTATACAATATAATATATTTTAACAAAGGTAATAGCAACATTTTAATTAAAATTAAATCATTAATGTTACAAACTGTCATACCCTAATTTCGTGCAGGGATCATCCGTTGTTGGGATGCGACCCTCAGGTACTTGGCACCCATCGTTAGGCAATTCGTGAAGTTCCGTGACATGCCGGAAGTCAAAAGAAAGCATTGTAGCACAACCCGTGAAGTTCCGTGACATGCCGGAAATTGAAAGGAAGTGTTAGTGCGCAATCCGTAAAGTTCCGGAAGGCAAAAAAGGGATGATTACGTAATCCGTAAGGTTTCGTAACATTACAGAAAAAAAAAAAACATCGTTACAAAATTCGTAAAGTTTTGTAACGTTACGGAAAAAGAATCACCAAAAAAGAGCAAGGGGGTGTATTTAGTAAAAATTAGGATGCAAATAGCAACTAGGCCCACTTGGGCCTTCCAGAAAATTCCTCCAGAAGGCGGTTGCTTCTGGAGGAAGCAACCTAGCTCGCCTGGGCGAGCTGGGTGGCAAGCTTCTCCCCCATTTTTCTATAAATAGGGGGAGAAGTGAAGGGAAAAAATGTTCAGCCCTCCTGGTAATTCGAGATCACTTGAAATTAGTGAAAAAAATTGTTTTCGTGAAGAAAATCCAAGCCGAGGCGCTTCCGTAACGTTTCCGTAACGTTTCTATGGGTGATTTCGCGAAGATTTTCAACCGTTCTTCGACGTTCTTCGTTCATTCTTCGGTCTTCAACCGGTAAGTTCCCGAAATCGAACTTTTCAATTCATTCTATGTACCCTTAGTGGTCCTCATTTGTTTTCACGTGCTTTTATTTTCATTTCATTTACTTTCCGTACCCCCTTTTGACGTGCTTTAGTCATTTACTTAAGTCATTTTCTCCCTTAATCAAAAATAAAATAAATTTCCACCGATCATTTGATTTGTAATATCCGTTAGTTTCTGTTAAAATGAAATCCGACCGTTCGGTCATGCCGTAACCACGTTGGAAACCAAAAAGAGGTAAAATAATAATATAATAATCAAAAAATATCTTTTAGTAAAATAATAAAAAAAAAATCAATCGGACGTTTCTCTTTGGGATTTTTCTTTCTTAATCGAATCGACTAATAAGCAAAGTGAAACTAAGGCTAAAATCAATTCATAAACCAAACTTTTGTCATCGCCTAAAAAAGCCATTTTCAAAGGTCCAACGCCTTGAAATGGTCTTTTCCGCTTTTATTGGTTAAATATAGATTCCTAAAAAAGCCTAAAATCAACATGTAACCTTATTACCTCTTTCAAAAAATAAAGAGATCATTAATGGTCCAATGCCTTAATGTCTTCTCTCTTTTCAAAAGAATCGAAAGATCGTTTAAATGGTCCAACGCCTTAAATGACCTTTCATTCAATAAAAACATATTTTGAAAAAAAAAAGATAAAAACAACTTAACCAAACACTTTGTTCACAAAGAACTACATAGGTCTGATTTCCTTATCGCAATTAAGGAATACATAGGAGCAAGGGAAACACCCTCGTCGACCGCAAAAAGATAAAAAATACAAAAAGAAATAAAGACGTAAAACGGAACATAAAAATTGAAGTCATGTTTGCACATTTGATTAAAGGCTGCCGTCTCTTATGACGGACGCGTGGGGTGCTAATACCTTCCCTGTGCGTAAATACAATTCCCGAACCTTTCACTTTAAAGTTCGTAGATCACTTCTTTTCCGGTTTTTCCGACGTTTTCCTCAAATAAACGTTGGTGGCGACTCCGCGCGTATTCCTTTCTTGGAACACGCACCCGCGAGTCACGCGTCGCCCTCCCGCCGAAGGGTAGGTTGCGACAGTTGGCGACTCCACTGGGGACTATTTTTTGAGAGTTAGGCCAATTAATCTTGTGCAATGTTCTATCATGACTTTCTCCTTTGTTGGTTTCCCTTTATTTTTCTTATGTTCTTGTGTATATAACTCTTTGATGCTTTTAGTGCGTTTTAAAATGTATGCATGAGGTAAATATTTATTCATTTGGTGCACACAAACACCAACACTATTTGCACACACGGTGAGTTGAAAAAGGGCCCTATACCCAGGTTCGTGGGAACATAAGGAGTGGAGGTGAATCTGTGATCATGCTAGGTCTCCGACTTGATTGATTATAGTGAAACCTCATCTAGAGTTTTTCTCTTTGATAACATATTGTTGCTAGTAGTCCCTACTGCTGCAAAATGTCATTCGAAGGGAATGATACCTCTAGAGACCATCAAGAGAGATATAACCACCTTGGGAATTATCACTAAAAGCCTTTTTAGATCCCTCCCATATAGGTCTCTAAAATAGGGGCACGAAGCAAACACGCTGTGTGCCAATTTTCACACTGCCATGCATGTAGTCAAAGTGACATGTACCCTTTTTCTTATATTTTGGTTGTGAATATTGTCGTGTTGTGCCTTTCGCATATGCATGGGTTCTGTCTTGATCCCCTCTTTTTGGCAAACCAATGGAGGGTCCGTGTCACCTTCTTAAATACATACGTCGGGCACTTTGCTACCCCAAGACGTTGTATCTAAGAAGGAGACAATTTCCCGGGCTCCCGTATTCATAAATTGCATCTGTGTCATATGCATTTCTTCATGCATTCATCCATTCCACCCACGATAGATGTCAGAGTTTTGATTCGCACCGAGTTTTTGTTTCACTTTAGAAAACATGGGGACAAATCAAACTGGCAAAAGGTTTTATCAAGTGAAGATTAAGGGCCTAGATATCACCAGCATTAAGGAGTTGGGGCAGTTGATGGGACCTCTCCAAATGCAAGCCTTCCGCAAGGCGTACGGAAAGATCTTAGATTTGACCATAGCAGAGATATCCACAGAAGCCATTGCATCACTCACCCAATACTATGACCAGCCCTTGAGATGCTTCACGTTTGGAGACTTCCAATTAGTACCGACCGTTGAAGAATTTGAGGAGATTCTAGGATGTCCTCTTGGGGGAAGGAAACCGTATCTTTTTTCCGGGTTTCTTCCCTCCTTGAGCAAAATTGCAATTGTGGTCAGGGATTCGGCGAGAGGATTGGACCGCGTGAAGCAAACTTGAAACGACATAGTGGGCCTACCACGGAAGTACTTAGAAGGCAAGGCGAGGGATATGGCGAATCAAGAGTTCATGGATGTATTAGCATTGATAATCTTTGGGGTTGTCCTCTTTCCAAACGTGGATGGTTTGGTGGACCTAGCCGCAATTGATGCTTTCCTTGCATATCACCATAGCAAAGAGAGCCCGATGGTAGCTGTCTTGGCGGACTTATTTGACACATTTGATCGAAGGTGCGAAAAGAGTAGTGCACGGATCATCTGTTGTTTACCCGCTCTTTGTGTATGGTTGGTTTCACACTTATTCCAACAAGACATAAAGCATCCATGTCCGCTGTGAAGCCATCGCTCGTGTGTCGAAAAAAGAAGAGTAGATTGTGACCAACACTTGGCTGGGATAGGAGGTAGAACAGTCAACTGGTTTCCACGATGGAAAGAAGGAAAGGAGGGAGTTCTCTTCTCATGTGGGGGCTACCCAAACATCCCGTTGATAGGAACGAGGGGTTGCATTAATTACAATCCCGCACTTGCTATAAGACAGTTAGGGTACCCCATGAGGGGAGCACCGACGGAAGAAAGCCTGTCTCTTTTCCTAGTGAGAGATTTTGGTGCGCAAAATGTCAAGGTTACACAAAGAGTACATAAGGCGTGGGAAAGACCGTTAAGGAAAGAGAAAGAACTTAGGGGCATTCATAATGGCGTCATTGGTGGTTATCATGAATGGCTGAAAGTTCATACACGAGGTTTAGATTGGCTCGCCAAGTTAAAGATTATCAACGAAGAGAACTTCGAAGCTCTGGAAGAGGATGAAGAAGTCCGAGCTCTGAAAAATGAACTAGGAAAAGCGAGACTTGCCAAAGAAAAATTCAGGTTGGTTGCTACAGACGTCCGGAAAGAGTGTGCCGGGTTACGAGAAGAAAATGTAGCTACCACCAAGGCCTTGGAACAAGAGACCAAGAGGGCTCGTAGGGAAGAGCACGGCCGGAACAAGTTCCGAGGGGCGTTGTGGGGTAGTAACAACGAGCTTAAACTCCAGAGGGAGGAAAGGGACCAATCGCGGGTAGACAGTTTGATCTTGAAGGATGAGTTGAAAGCTTGCTCGAGGTCCAAGAGAAGTTTGTCTCAGCATTTATGCGAGACAGAGACCAACATGTTAGCCATCATCAGCAAGTACCAAGAGGAACTAAGTCTAGCCACGGCCCACGAGCATAGGGTGGCGGACGAGTATGCCCAAGTCTACGCGGAAAAGGAGGCTAGGGGAAGGGTGATCGACTCGTTACACCAAGAGGCAACCATGTGGATGGACCGATTTGCTCTTACCTTGAATGGGAGTCAAGAACTTCCCCGATTGCTAGCCAAGGCCAAAGCAATGGCGGACACCTACTCCGCCCCCGAGGAGATCCACGGACTTCTCGACTATTGTCAGCATATGATAGATTTAATGGCCCATATAATTAGAAACCGCTAGGAAACTTGTATTGTCACTCGGATCTTGACTAGTCATAAACTTTTTGTATAAAATGAGTTTATCCCGTGTTTTTACTCCAAAAGTCAGTGCGAATCAAATCACTCCTGCATTCTATCCCTAGCATGCATTCATAAATTTTACCTACTCCTCACGTTTGGTTTTTCTAGGAAAAACACCATAACTAAACGCGCCACAAGGCATCCCTATCGCACTAGATCCAAATCTAGAACGATGGGTGACCAAGAGGAGACACAGGAACAGATGAAAGCCGACATGTCGACTTTGAAAGAACAAATGGCTTCTATGCTGGAGGCCATGCTAGGAATGAGGCAACTCATGGAGAAAAATGTGGCCACTGCTGCCACTGTCAGTTCGGCTGCCGAAGCAGACCCGACTCTCCTAGCTACCGCGCACCATCCTCCCTCAAATACGGTAGGACGAGGAAGGAACACACTGGGGCACAACAGCAACCCCCATTTGGGATACAACCGAGCGGCTTACCCTTATGGATTGCCGTCTAATTACACGCCGCCAATCATGCAAGATGATGCGGGTCATATCCCTTCTCCCATCCTTGAAGGGGAGCCTCCTCGACAGCCCGACGAGGTCCACGATGATCATCAAGAGTATGCCCAAAGGGATGTCGAGTTCTACCCTCCGATCCCCGTCGAGGGGCCGGCACCCAACACTTTGCCTCAGCCTAACCTCACAGCACAACCAATAATCTTGTCCACAGAAGGACCACCCCCGACGACCGAAGAAAGAAGGAAACTCGATCTGCTTGAGGAGAGATTGAGGGCTGTTGAAGGCTTTGGTGACTATCCATTCGCGGACATGACGGATCTTTGCTTGGTACCGAATGTTGTTATCCCCCCAAAATTCAAGGTGCCGGACTTCGACAAGTATAAAGGGACGACTTGTCCCAAGAACCATCTCAAGATGTATTGTCGCAAGATGGGCGCGCACTCTAGGGATGAGAAGCTATTGATACACTTTTTCCAAGATAGCTTGGCCGGAGCCGCGGTTGTTTGGTACACTAATCTGGAAGCTTCCCGCATCCGTACTTGGAAGGACCTGATTACTGCTTTCCTAAGGCAATATGAGTATAATTCCGATATGGCTCCCGATCGCACTCAGCTACAGAATATGTTCAAAAAGGAAGGTGAGACCTTTAAAGAATACGCACAACGGTGGAGAGACCTAGCAACACAAATGGCCCCTCCCATGGTCGAAAGGGAGATGATCACCATGATGGTAGACACCTTGCCAGTGTTTTACTTTGATAAATTGGTAGGCTACATGCCGTCCAGCTTCGCGGACCTAGTATTCGCCAGGGAAAGAATCGAAGTAGGGTTAAAAAGAGGGAAGTTCGATTATGTTTCTTCCACAAGTGCCAATGCTAAAAGAATCAGAGTAACTAGGGCAAAAAGGAAGGAGGGAGATGCCCACGCCGTCACTTCGGTGCCCGCGTGGGTCAAGCCCCCACAGACATCTCATGGTACACATCAGTACGCGCAACATCATCCGAGCTTCTCAGCTCACGCCGGGAACTCCTCTAATTCAGCACCCATGCAACCTAAGGCACCCGTTCAGAGGGAGGCCCCCCAAGTTCCAACTCCAAACACGACTTGCCCGGCCGGCAATCCTAACGCAATGAGGAACTTTCCCCCGAGGCCAATTCCAAAATTCGCCCCAGTCTCAATGACGTATGAGGACCTCTTGCCGTCTCTCATCGCCAACCAACTGGCCGTAATAACTTCCGGGAAGATCTTCCAACCCCCTTTCCCAAAGTGGTATGATCCTAACGCGACTTGCACGTACCATGAGAATACCTAAAAAATCCATTTTCAAAGGTCCAACGCCTTGAAATGGTCTTTTCCGCTTTTATTGGTTAAATATAGATTCCTAAAAAAGCCTAAAATCAACATGTAACCTTATTACCTCTTTCAAAAAATAAAGAGATCATTAATGGTCCAATGCCTCAATGTCTTCTCTCTTTTCAAAAGAATCGAAAGATCGTTTAAATGGTCCAATGCCTTAAATGACCTTTCATTCAATAAAAACATATTTTGCAAACAAAAGATAAAAACAACTTAACCAAACACTTTGTTCACAAAGAACTACGTAGGTCTGATTTCCTTATCGCAATTAAGGAATACATAGGAGCAAGGGAAACACCCTCGTCAACCACAAAAAGATAAAAAATACAAAAAGAAATAAAGACATAAAAGGGAACATAAAAATCGAAGTCATGTTTGCACATTTGATTTAAGGCTGCCGTCTCTTATGATGAACGCGTGGGGTTCTAATACCTTCCCCGTGCGTAAATACAACTCCCAAACCTTTCACTTTAAAGTTCGTAGATCACGTCTTTTCCAATTTTTCCGACGTTTTCCTCAAATAAACGTTGGTGGCGACTCCGTGCGTATTCCTTTCTTGGAACACGCACCCGCGAGTCACGCGTCGCCCTCCCGGCGAAGGATAGGTTGCGACACAAACTAAAATATATCATGAAAATCAAACTACAATTTAGTTTAAAATATTTTATAAATTACTATTTAATAATTTATAAATAAATATTTAATTATTTTTTAATAACTATTTTAATATTTTTATATATTCATAAATCAATATAGAAATTATTTTTTTTAAATTTTTATACTTAACATGACAAATTCTAGTAAACTAGAATAAATCATCAAAATCTAAGTACAATTTTGTTTTTTTATTTTTAATAAATGACAACTTCATTATTTTAAAAATAAGTATTTTAATACTTTTAAATATTTATAAATAAATAAAAAATTCTTTATCTTTATACTTTCAAACACTATTTTTATAAATATTTAATACTTTTAGTGTAATAAGATGCGAGTATCTCAATAAAAAACATTTGTCATATAGAATATTATCTTGTTTAACTAAATTCTACAATATATTGTTATAATTAAATTGAAATTTTTGTTATCCCACAATTTTATAAACAACTATTTTAAATCTAAAATTAAATTTAATTTTTTATCTTCAAAATAATTAAATAACAATAAAATTTATACATTGATTTTTAAATAAACAAAATTAGTAAATAATTTATTTATTAAATAGATTATTTACTAAAAAACAACTTAATTAAACAAATACAAATAATTAAATAAATAAATTATCAAATAAAACTAATAACAACAAAATTTTAAATTTATATTCAAATAAATAAATTAATTCAAATAATAATTTATTATTAAGCAAACATAATAAAAAAATTATACGGATTGCAAATCCATATAATCCATACGGATGCATTATACGGATTTCCAATCCGTATGCATTATACGGATTCCCATTTTCAATCAACACAACAAAATACAGTTAGACAAGGGGACTCAAGGCAGCAATGGTGGCAGGGACTGGCGGCAACATACAAATGGAGTGATGAACGACGGTGACTTGACGACGCACGAACAGACGAAAAATGAAGAAGAAGGAAGCATCATCACAACGGGTCGAGTGTAGGGAGAGGAAGAGGGAGACTACTTTTAAAATTTTAAGTGAATGACAATTTCACCACTTCACTTAAAATGTTGATGCACAAGAGAAATGCTGGGTGGAGGAAGAAAGTCCCTAAACAAAAAGAAGAACAATAAATAACATTCATATTCATTACAACTTTTTGGGTAAGGAATATATATGGATAAAATATAAATTTTAACAAAAAAATTATGCATTAATAATGTGAAACTATTTTATACTTTCATTCGATCACACATCATTATTTATGTTAAGTGTTGTATTGTCCAGGACCCACAAAATCTACGTGGTATCCTACTTGGCACTTAGAGACATGTGTCAACCCTCACGTCAGCCCTTCTACAGAAGCGCGGACGCCAGTCCCTTAACAGCCAGGCTCCCCAACAAACAGGTTATCTTGAACCTAACTAATATTCAAATGCATTTGAATATATTATCTATTAGTAAGTATTAAATTATCTATAATGTCACACATTATCTACATGGTATGGTTATCTTCTACCTTTCATCTATAAGCAAATGTTTATATCTAAAATTATCTATAAGCACCAGGCTATTATCTACAAGTTGGGAATTATCTACAAGGCTACAACAACCCCTACAAACAAGGACCAACACCATCGCTCAACTAATATAAATATAGGTTCCATCGAACCCATCTACACGACTTGCTCACATACTCAGCACACTACAACAAGCCTGTGCCCCTATCTCTATTTCACTCATATGAGCCTTATTACAGCATATACTGGCTTTACTTTTCGCATTCATATTCTTACTTGAGTGTCAGAGTCCTTTGTTTTGTAGGTCCCCTCTCCTATCAAAGGTATCTCTCCAAGCTGAAGTGTGAATTTCGAGACCCCATTTAGCCACATCCACCTTAACGTGTCACGATTCCAGATTTTGGTAACAAGATTTGGCGCCCACTGTGGGGCTGCGGTAAAACATACCCCGTGTACTCTCGTCAATCCTCTCACATCCATCCATGGTTAGCACTCGGTTTGGCCTCAGATACGAGACCCCCCTCACAAACTCCCATCCTCATTCGACAGTTATGACAGACACAAACACTTTACAACAACTCAAAAACCGCATTGCAGAGATGGAACAATGTCATGAGAAAGAGTTGACAAAGCTAAAGACTAACCATGACCAGCTAGAGGCCTATGTCAGATGTCCCCAGGGCGATGAGAAATCCACCCACACCTTGCCTGAATGCACCCAAGGGGAATCACACCCCCGACACACATGCAATACTACATATGATCCGAGTCTCTCCCACATGCACCATCTAGTAGCATCGAATGTCCATCGGCATCCTTTTGTTGACCGCATTATAGAGGTAGACATACCTTTGGGGTGAAAACCACTTAGCCTCGAGCGGTACGATGGGACAACAGATCCAGACGAGCATCTGGATGCCTTCCTGACACAGGCAAACCTCTACACCAACGATGACACAATTTTATGTCGTGTCTTCCCTATGTCCCTCAAGGGGAAACATTGACTTGGTACAACAGACTTCCACCTAGATCCATAGACAACTTTGACACCCTTGTCAAACGATTCAGTGCGCAATACGCCACTAGTAGGTCTCACCGCATGACCTTGGCCGCCTTGGCCAGTCTGTGACAAGTAGACGAGGAGTCCCTCAGAAAGTTCACGCACAGATTGGGCGCACGATTGTCCTGATCTGAAATCTCAATCCCAAGGTAGCATTGCATTCCATGCTCCTCGCCTTACACCCGGGCAAGTTCACGCACGAACTGTGCGAACGAGCCAAGGGCTACATCCAGATGGAAGAAATGTTCAGATTCCAGAATGAAGTCCGCCAAGCCGGATAGAAGTGCGACCAGCGAGAAGTAAACACCAAGATCGACTTGCACAAGTTGGACAAGAGGCACAGGCCAGACAAGCATCAACTTCTCTCCAAAGGGCCCAGGTACGAGCATTACACACCCCTAACGGTCAATCATACCACAATTCTCGAGGAAGCATTCAACTTGGAGGTACCCATTCGACTACCCCAAGCAAAACCTTTCAAGCCGGGGTCAGAGGCAACCAAATATTGTAGATACCACCATTGTATTAGTCACAACACTGAAGACTGCTGGGTCTTGAAGGACAAGATAGAAGAACTTATACAGGCTGGGTACTTAGCCCAGTTTGTTAAGAGACCAGACAACCACCAAGTAAGACCAAGACCCAGAGGACATCAAGAGGAGCAGCACAGAAACTAGGAAGCAGACAAAAGAAGAGAAGAAGACTGAGGCAGACAAAGACAACAACCACAACAATGTAAGTGACAACCTCCACCAGAGCAAGAACCTGCCCAGCACATCAGAGGTGTAATCAAGACCATCACTGGCGGCTTTTCCTATGGAGGATAGTCCAATCAATCCCAAAAATGGCACCTGCATGCCATCCAGGACATCAACATTAATTTTGTTGATGCACCCTTACATCAAAGTTTCTCTCCTATCACCTTTATGGACAAGGACTTCAAGGGCATCAACCCCGTCAACCAAGATGACCCTATGGTTGTCTCCATCATCATAGCGAACTTCATGGTGTACAGGGTCCTTATCGACTAGGGCAGTTTCACTGATATCTTGTACTAGAAAACTTTCCAGAGACTTGAGGTCTCACCCAATACCATCCACCCCCACTCAAGTCCATTCCTCAGCTTTGTAGGTGAGAGAGTCGAGACCAGAAGCTACATGGACTTGATGACCACCTTTGGTTAGGGCAAGCTCTCTAGGAGCTTCACAATCAAATATCTATTGGTTGACGCAAACACATCATACTTTGCCTTAATTGGCAGAAATACACTCAACGAGATTGAAGCCATAATCTCCACAATGAAATTCCTTACACTGACAGGGGAGATTGTAACTGTCAAGGTAGACCAAAAGCAAGCACGACAGTGCTACAACTCGAACCTAAACCGGGGTCGTGCATGCAGCTCACTCCAATCATGAGCATCGACGCATGGTGATGAGGACACAACTAAGGGAAAGGACCATGAAGCACTTGAAGGGCCCATGACCAGAGGCAGACTTAAACAGGCCCAACACAGTGATGAGGACACAACTAAGGGCATGGACTATGAAGCACTTGAAGGGCCCATGATCAAAGGCAGACATAAACAGGCCCAACACGTGATAGAGACAAGGCTGGTCATTATTATAGCTGCCATTGATGATGATTGAAGGTCCAAGTGGAGAAAGATGAAGACCCAGAGGCAGAGGCACTACCAAGACTATTAATTGTTGCTGAAGGCCCAAACTAATTTGAAGGCCCAAGTTAAATATGGTTTTTAGTTATAATTTTTATTTATTGTAATTTTGGCTCAAACTGTTTAGAAGACCCATGTCTATTTTTATCTTTTTGTTCAGATACACTATAAGTATTGGTTTTTGTTTTTCAATAAAAGAAATTTTGACATTTTCATAAAATTTGGTGAGAGCTTCTCTCTGGGTTCCTTGTTGAACCAATCTTAGACTTATCAAGGTAATCCTTGTGGCGTCTATCCTGACTTATCTTCCTTCACTGGAAGTGGCGTCATCCAAATCTCCGTAGCCTGTATCAAGTGATCCACTCCTAGTCAGGATCACATCACATCGCCGACGTGCTACATAGAAAAGTGGATTTAATTGTCTAGCAGCCATCTGACATGCCGGGGATCCATCCATACATAATTTGCCACAAACTGGCTATCTGTCCCAAGGTCAAACCTATATCACAGAAGAAAAGAAAGATGGGAGAAGAGTGGCATAAAGTCGTCAAAAAAGAAGTCGAAAAGATTTTCCATGCAAACTTCATAAGAGAGGTCGGGTTTTCCACTTGGCTCGCCAACATCGTTATAGTCAAAAAGGCCAATGACAAATGGTCAATGTGCACCAATTACACTGATATGAACAAGGCATGCCCCAAAGAAGCGTACCTTCTCCCCAGTATCGATAGGTTGGTCAGTGGAGCGTCCAGATTCTAGGTGCTAAGCTTCCTGGATGCCTACTCCGAATACAATCAGATCAGAATGCATCATCCAGATGAGGAGAAAAAAACATTCAACACTGAAGATGCCAACTTTTGCTACAAGGTCATGCCATTCGGCCTCAAAAGCGTAGGCGCGACATACCAAGGACTAATGGACTGAGTTTTCAAACAACAGATCGGATGAAACGTCAAGGTATATGTGGACGACATGGTTGTCAAGTCCAAAGCATACTCCAACATGTCACAGACTTAGAAGAAGTCTTCTAGCAACTACACAAATATGACATGCGCCTCAACCCTAAAAAATGTATTTTCAGGGTAGGTGGCGACAAGTTCCTCAGCTTCATGATCACGCACCAAGGGATTAAAGCCAATCCTGACAAATGCACTACTATACTAGAGATGCGCAACCCCTCTAACATACAAGAAGTTCAGAAGCTCAATGGTAGGCTAGCATCCTTATCCAGGTTCCTGCCAAAGCTCGCCGAAAAGGCAAAGCCATTTTACAAACTACTCAAAAAGACTAAGCCCTTCTCATGGGATGAGACTCGTGAAAAAGCCTTCCTGGCTTTCAAGAAGACCATTACCATACTGCTAGTTTTGAGTTGACTCAAGCCAAGAGCACCCCTGCTCCTGTTTCTCTCAATAGTTGACGAAACTGTCAGCTCAACCCTCATACAAGAGAAAGGGAAGCACCAGTTCCCTATCTACTTCACCAGCCGCATGCTCCATGACACCAAGAAGTGCTACCAAATGACTGAAAAGGTAGCGCTAGCACTCATTACCTCATCCCGACGACACAAGCCCTACTTCCAGAGTCATCAAGTGGTAGTCAAGATGAACTACCCCATCAAACAGGTTTTGAGAAAGCCTGAACTTTCAGAGTTTGACATTCACTACAAACCATGCGGCCCCATGAAGACACAATTCATGCAGACTTTCTGGCAGAATTCAGTGGAAACGACACAACCACCCCAGACTGGTGGACCCTCTATGTTGACAATGCATCCAACATAAAAGGGAACGGGGTAGGTATCATCCTCGAAGGCCTTGACATTGTCACTCTAGAGGAAGCCCTTAAGATCAACTTCAGAGCCTCAAACAACCAGGTAGAGTATGAGGCGCTCATTGCAGGTCTGAAGCTAGCAAGAGAAGTCAGAGCCAAGAGGCTATAATGCTACACAGACTTGCAGCTTGTCCAAGGACAGGTTGCCAACACATACCAGATCAAGGAAACAATGTTGCTCAAGTACTATCACATAGCGAAGTCTCTCATCGAAAATTTTGAATGTTTCGAAATGTACTACATTCCCAGGGAAAGCAACACCCGAGCAGACTTACTTTCCAAGGTGGCAAGCAGCAAGAAGGCTAGGCACCTCAAGACCATCATCTAGGAGATGCTCCAAACTCCCACTATAGATGCTGACAAAATTATGGTCGGAGAAAAAGAGGAACCAAACTGGATGATCCCCTACAAGAACTTCCTAATTCGGGGGGTCCTGCCACTAAACAAGGACGAAGCCTGGCACCTCAAACGGAAGACCAACTACTATGTCATCCTTGATGGCGAGCTATTCGAAAGAAGGTTGATAACACCTCTACTAAAATGCCTAAACAGTCAATAGGAATACTACGTCATGAGAGAACTTCACGAAAGGATCTGCGATCTCCATACTGGAGGACGCTCCCAAGTCACCAAAGCGGTGGAAGCTAGCTACTACTGGGACCACTGCCAAAGGCCCCAGGAGCTATCAAATGTATAAGTAAAGCTTTATGGTGAATCAAAGGTGATTCAAAGGAGTTTTGATGATAACAATGATGATGACAAAAAGCTCAAAGATCAATCAAAGAACAACTAAAGTGAATCAAGAACAATTCAAGAGTTCAAGATAAGAATCAAGAAGAATTCAAGAACTCAATAAGAAAGTCTAGAGACAAGAATCAAGATTCAAGGTTCAAGATCTCAAGAATCAAGATCAAGATTCAAGAATAAAGAGAAGACTCAATCAAGATAAGTATTAAAAAGTTTTTTCAAAACTTTGAATAGCACATGAATTTTTGACAAAACCTTTTACCAAAGAGTTTTTACTCTCTGGTAATCGATTACCATATTGTTGTAATCGATTACCAGTAGCAAAATGAGTTTGAAAAAGTTTTCAAACTGAATTTACAATGTTCCAATTATTTTCAAAAAGCTGTAATCGATTACAATGTTTTGGTAATCGATTACCAGTGCCCTGGAACGTTGAAATTCAAATTCAAATGTGAAGAGTCACATCCTTTCACTTGAAAACTTTGTGTAATCGATTACACTAATTTGGTAATCGATTACCAGTGACTGTTTCTGATAAATCAAAAGATGTAACTCCTCAAAAAGGTTTTTGACTTTTTCAAATTGGTTTTAAGTTTTTCTAAAAGTTATAACTCTTCTAAATGGTCTTCTTGACCAGACATGAAGAGTCTATAAAAGCTAGGCTTTGTTTTGCATTTCAAATGATCTTGAATAATTTTCCAATCAATCTTATACAATCCTTTACAAGCCTTAAAACTCTTTGAACTTCTTCTTCTTCTTCCTTTTGCCAAAAAGCTTTCCAAAGTTTTCTGGTTTTCTAAACCTTGAAAACTTGTGCTATTCTTTCTTTTCATCTCTTCTCCCTTTACCAAAAAGAATTCGCCAAGGACTAACCGCCTGAATTCTTTTTGTGTCTCTCTTCTCCCTTTTCCAAAAGAACAAAGGACTAACCGCCTGAATTCTTTTGAGTCTCCCTTCTCCCTTGTCAAAGAATTCAAAATGACACTGTCTGAGAATTCTTTTGATTCTTCCCTTTCCCTAATACAAAAGTGTTCAAAGGACTAACCGCCTGAGAATTCTTTTGTATCCCCATTCACAAATTATCAAAGGTTTAACAGCTTGAGATCTTTGTCTCAACACATTGGAGGGTACATCCTTTGTGATACAAGTAGAGGGTACATCTACTTGGGTTTGACTGAGAACAAGAGAGGGTACATCTCTTGTGGATCAGTTCTAGTGGAGGGTACATCCACTAGGTTCAAAGAGAACAAGGGAGGGTACATCCCTTGTGGATCTTTGCTTGTAAAAGGATTTTTACAAGGTTGAAAGAAATCTCAAGGACCGCAGGTCGCTTGGGGACTGGATGTAGGCACGGGTTGTTGCCAAACCAGTATAAAAACTCTTGTGTGTTTGTTTCCTTCTTCCCTACTCTTTTACTTTCCGCTGTGCATTTAATTTTCGCTTTTACTTTCTGTTAAGATTCTCTTCTACTCCTCATTCTCTTAACAATTTAGTAAAAGCCTTAAAAAAGTAATTTTTTAATTGGTAAAGGTTTAGGAATAATTAATTCAACCCCCCCCCTTCTTAATTATTTTGAGGCCACTCGATCCAACATCAAATACTTACTATTCGACATTGACTACTTCACTAAGTGGATAGAAATAAGACCACTTCAGGAAATTACAGAAAACGAGGTGGAAAAATTCACCTGGAAACACCTCATCTGCAGGTATGTCCTTCCATACGTCATTGTTATCGACAACGACACTTAATTCAAAGTTCATACTTACAAAGACTTCTTGACAAGGCTAGGCATCAAACACCTAGTCACCTCTATCGAACATCCCAGACTAACGGATAGGCAAAGGCAGTTAATGGAGTCATCCTCAGGGCCCTGCGAACTAGACTCGACAAGTCTAAGGGCCTATGGAGAGAAGAACTCTACAACATACTCTGGGCGTACCACTGTACACCCCAAACAACCACCAATGAAACTCCTTACCGACTCACATATGGCACAAATGCCATGATCCCCGTAGAAACCGAGGAACCATTGACAAGGAGACTATTATTCCAACAACAACAAAATGAAGAAAATATGAGGGTGGAACTTGAAACTAGTGAAGAAGTCTGAGAAATAGCGAGGATAAGGGAAGAAGCTACCAAGATCTAGTGCATGCCACTTTGTAAGAGGCATATATGCAATAGCATATCACTGTGACTCCAGTACATGCCACCCTAGATGAGTGACATGTGCGCACAAGCACCCTGCTAAGCCTCTAGTACATGCCACCCATGGCATGTGCGTACGAGCATCCTATGAAGCCTCTAGTACATGCCACCCACGATATATACGCACGAGCATTCTACTAAGCTTCCAGTATGTGCCACCGATGACATTTGTGCACAAGCTAAGCCTCCAGTGTAAACCACCCCCGATGAATGGCATACATGCAAGAGCATATTACTATCATGACTGCAGTGTGTGCCACCCACGACAAGTGACACACATGCAAGTGCGTATCACTATGCTAACTCTAGTACATGCCACCATGGCGAGTGACATGCATACACAAGCACCCTAATAAGCCTCCAGTGTGTGCCACCCATGGCGATTGACATGCACACACGAGCACCCTAATAAGCCTCTAGTGTGTGCCACCCATGCGAGTGAAATACATGCAAGAACATATTACTATCACGACTCTAGTATGTGTCACCCATGGTGAGTGACACACATGAAAGAACATATCATCACTGTGACTCCAGTACATGTCACCCACGACGAGTGACATGTATGCAAGAGCATACTATCAAGCCTCCAGTGTGTGCCACTCACGGTGAGTGACATACATCCAAGAGCACAAAAACAAGTCTCCAGTATGTGCCACCCATGGCATGTGCACTAGAGCATACCACTAAGTCTCCAGTACGTGCCCCCACGACATGTGCGCACGAACATCCTACCAAGTCTCTAGTGTATGACACCCACAGCTAGTGACATACAGGCAATAGCACATTGCCATCATGACTCCAGTATGTGCCACCCATGTCGAGTGACATATATGCATGAGCATATCACCACGTCTCTAGTGCGTTCCACCATGAAAAGTGGCATGTATGCAAGAGCACGGTGCCCAAAACCTAAGTTGGACAATTCCTTGGTCAATCCTCCAAAGGGCTCACAAAACCCAAGGTCCGCCCTTGGTGAGTCCCACTAATTCACATCATCATGCCTCCAATACTAGCCACTTTGTAAGAGGCACGCATGCAAGAGCTCAACACTTACACTACATGCAAGACTCGTCAAACCCAAGCTCTGCGCTTGCCGATCCTTATACGTCTACAAAATCCAAGGCCCATCCTTGGTAAGCCTTGACACATCTCCATAGGCTTGACAAAACCCAAGACAAACACGTCCCTGGTCCAAGGCTCGACAAACCCAAGGTTCACCCTTGGTGAAGCCCTTTCCATTACTAAGTCCCATCCCTACGTGAACTTAAGGTACACAAGGTTTGCCCTTGATAATCTTTCCTATTCCTAACTTTTATCTGTGCAGGAATACAGGCTTATCAAAAACCCAAAGTCCACCCTTAGTACTCACATCTCCAAAACCCAAGGTCTGCCCATGGTACACATTTTGACAAAACCCAAGGTCCGCCCTTGGTACATACTTCTACAAAGCCCAAGGCACCCTCTTGGTTCGCTCACATGCAGCAGCTACGACGACCATCGTTAAGGGTCCAAGTTCCACAAGGCGAACTGCTACCCCACTATTTGGCAAGACCTTTAATCAGGTAAAAGCCTATACTCACTCCTCACAACCATTAGAGGAGTACCTTTGCAGGTCAAGATGACCCACCACCCAATTGCATGACAAGACCTTTAATCGGGTGCAGTTCACACTTACTCCTCATAACCATCAAAGGAGAAACTAAGCAAGTCAAGCGACCAATCCCCACATTGGTTAGGCAAGACCTTCAACCAGGGGCAAGTTAAACATAACTCCTCACAGCCATCAGGGGAAAAGCTCCAAATAACTGAAGAAAGCCTCATCAGATGGGTGACAAGACCTTTAATCAGGTTAAAATCAAATTTGAGATGACTTTGTGTCATTCTACTATTTACAAGATCATCGCAATCCTACCTCTACATCAACAAGGTCTTGCTTCCTACGTTGTCTACATCACGACGACCTATTCATACGACCACATGTACAGAGCGTTGCAAAGGCAAAGGCAACATACATACACACACACAAGACATACACAATTCAAACAGGGGGAGGATCATAGTAACCGAGACAGGCTCCCTGATATCAGCGGAAGGCCGCACCCCTCCACGAGGGCAAGAAGCGCCTTCACTTGTTTAACGCAAAGCCCTCACCCTCTCACACGAGGAGGACTCGCTGTTGGAAGCACTTCAGTGAGTATCCTCAGATGAGGAATCGCCTATCGAGATGACCTTCCGATCCATGATGGGTTTCTTAAACGAGCCCCAAGAATTAGCGCCACCCAGACCAATGGCAAAATCAGACAAAAAGGAAGACATAATGGTGGATGGAAGTACCTTTGGAAGTTGGAGGAAGAAGAAAAGGAAACCGAAAGCCAGAAAGCACAAGAGCAAGCAAGAAAATAAGGAAGCAAGAAGACAATAAACAGTGACCCAAAATCAAACATCCACTCCATTTAAAGGGGAGGCAGACTCTTCGGTAACTAGCGGGAGCTAAAGAGGTGCCCTAAAATTTTGCACCATAACGCTTCCCCACTTATGCACGAACCACCATTCCAATACGTGCCAACTCTATGAGGGACACATACGGAAGAGTACAGAGCGTGTGCCGCATATGCCTGTTGTAGAAGATAGAAGTAACGTTTGTCTTCAATGCACTCTTCAACAATCAGAAAAGGGCAGAGTTTTCAAATCGGACGACTTACCTTACCTAACATGCCAAAGACACGTCCATCACAAACAACTTGACAAAAGAAGCCCGTACAACACTTGTCTAGGCTCGGGGGCTTGACAAGCCACATCGACCTACAATTCTCTTACCCTCGTCAAGGTTGTCACACTTGACACAGGACAACTCTCGTCCACACTTTGGGGGCTTGACAAACCCGTCACCCTCTGCTCTTCAAGACTACTATCCTAGACATCAGACAGACTCCTTCAACATGGGACAAACTCTTTCAACATGGACAACCTTTTTCGCTCGCAAGCCGGCTCAGAGCTTTGGGGGCTTAAGTACTGTCCAAGACCCACAAAATCTACGTGGCACCCTACTTGGCACTTAGATTCAAGTGTCAACCCTGCACGTCAGTCCTGCTACATGAGCGTCGACATCTGACCCTCGGGCTCCTCAACAAATAGGTTCCATTGCCCTCGCTCAACTAATATAAATACAGGTTTCATCGAACCCCTCTACACAACTTGCTCTCACACTCAGCACACGGCAACAAGCATGTGCCCCTCTCTTTTTCACTCATACGAGTCTCATTACAACATATACTTGCTTTACTTTCCTCACTCATATTCTTACTTGAGTGTTGGAGTCCTTTGTTTTGCAGGTCCCCCCCTCCTGTCAAAGGTATCTCTCCAAGTTTACGTGTGAAGTTCAGGACCCCATTAAGCCACGTCCACCCTGACGTGTCACAGTTCTGGACTTTGGTAAGAACAAGTGTATTGACTTTTATAAAACTACCTTAAAAGTAATAAAAAAATATGTAAATGGTTATTTGTAATTGAATGATAAAGTAAAAATGCATTATTATTATTATTATTACTAAACTCTTTTTTTTGTTAAATTAAATGGATTAATAGGTAACAATTCAAGATGCATCAGACGCATCCAACTAGTAAGGTTAGTGTCAAGATAAACAACCATGGAGTTTAGTTTAGTAGTTTTATGATGGATTTTAAGATGCATGTTTAGTCTTTGAAAAGGCTAAGATAGAACATCAGAGGTCTTCAGGAAAATTATAACCCTTAGAGATACCCCAGTGGAAGTGGGATAGTATTTCCATGGATTTTGTTGTAGGACTACCTAGGACCCCCAGAGGTTTAGATTCTATCTGGGTTATTATTGACAGACTGACCAAGTCTGATCACTTTATTCCCATTAATATCAAATTTTCCTTGGAGAAGTTGACCTCCCTGTATATTAGTGAGATTGTCAGATTACATGGTACGCCATCTAGCATAGTGTTTGATAGATCCTAGGTTTACCTCTAGATTTTGGGAGAGTCTGAACAGAGCGATGGGAACCAAGCTTAGACTAACTTCATCCTACCACCCTCAGACTGATGGCCAAACTGAATGGACCATTCAGTCGCTGGAGGACTTTTTGAGGGTGTGTGTTTTAGAACAAAAAGGGAGTTGGGAGAGTTTTCTGTCGTTGATAGAGTTCACTTATAACAATAGTTTTCACTCTACCATTGGTTTGACTCCCTATGAAGCTTTGTATGGTAGAAGGTGTAGGACACCCCTATGTTGGCTAGAGCCCGGAGAAGACCTTACTTAGGACCTAAAATGGTACAACAAACCATTGAGAAGGTCAAGTTGATCCAAGAGAGGATGAGAATTGCTCAGAGTAGGTAGAAAAGTTATCAAGACAAGAGGAGGAAAGACCTGGAATTCAAAGTTGGTGATCATGTATTCTTGAGAGTCACTTCGTGGAATGGGGTTGGTCGAGCATTGAAATCCCGAACACTCACACCTCGTTTTATCGGTCCTTTCCAAATTTTCAAAAGAGTTGGTCTTGTGGCATACCAAATTGCATTACCCCCGCCTCTTTCTAATCTTCACAATGTCTTTTATGTGTCTCAACTCCACAAGTATATCCATGATCCATCTCATTTGATCGAATTGGATGACATACAAGTGAAGGAGAACTTGACATATGAAACATTGCATTTGAGGATCGAGGATAGGCGAACAAAGCACCTGAGATGGAAGGAGATTCCATTGGTCAAGGTGATCTGGGGAGGTGCATAAGGAGAAGACGTCACGTGGGAACTAGAGAGCCAGATGTGAGAAGCCTATCCAACCTTTTTTGAGTCAGGTAAATTTCGAGGACGAAATTTCTAAAAGGGTGGGAAAGTTGTAACACCCTGAAATATCGCTAATTATAAATCGATGTTTAATTGTATTTATCATGTTATTTGATTATATGATTGACTTGAATGAGTTGAGGTATGGTGTGAATTAGTCATGTGTGATTTGCTTGATGTGGATGTTGAGTTATGTGGAGTTTTATTGACCTAAGTTGAAATTATGAGATTTCAAATTTTACCTAAACCTATTCCAGTAAAATCGCGATCCTGGATTCGTTAACCATTGGATCATCTTCAAATTTTTACTATAGGTTCCTAACACATGTCCCCACAGTTTCACCAGTAAGATTTTGAAAATAGCATATTTTGACCTCTCACTTAGCATGAGAAGCTCGCTAAGCGCAATTCCAACCCGAGAGGGAATTGCGTTGAGCGAGAATTGTTGCGCTTAGCGCAAGAGGAGTTGCGCTCAGAGCGAATTTTTGCGTTCAGTGAAAATCCAAAACCGAGAGGAATTGTGCTAAGTGTGAAAAGTTGCACTTAGCGCCAAAAGTGGACTCCCGCTTAGCGAGAAGAGCTCGCTAAGCGAGATCTGCAGACTATAAATACGTTCTTCAGGGTGAAAACACGATTTTTTACTCTCCTCCTATCTAAATGCCCACCCAAACCCTAACACCTTCTTCTCCACCATCCACGACCACCGGTGGTCACCATGAATCGTCGTTGCTTTCCACCGAACCACCACACCAAGATGAACATTTTAATTGGAGCGGAATCCTTAGAATCCACCTCAGGGATTCGATGGAGAAAAAATCCCTCAATCCTTTCTTTCGTAGCTTTTTTGAGGTAATCTTGACTTCTAAGTCATTCTCTTAGTTAGTTTGAGTTTATCTTAGTGTCTCTTGTGTTTTGGGTACTATAATAGGGTGTTTTTACACTTTCTTTGAAAAACCCTTAAAATGAGACGTTATAAAAGTTATCTTTTTATAAAATTGATGTTATTTTCATGACCTTCACTGAACCCTGGTCACATTGGTGTGATCAAAATTTCAAAATGACGTCTCCTTTTAGTAGAATCCAAAACACCCCTTAGCCTTGTATGTTTTGATAGAGGTAATTGACCCCGAATGTTGTGATTAACCTTGTTTTTGAAATCTATACTAGATTTTCTTCAATATTGTATATAGAACCTTGCATTTGGACTGAAAGACGTGAACAAGAGAGGTCTCTGAGTGACGCAAAGAGGAACTGACGGAGAACTCACGATAGGTGAGGGGAGTTTATTATAATTTATGGCTTTTGATACCATAGTTGGGGGTCAGGGAACCTAACTATGGGGATGTATACATTTCCCCATTACATGTTGGTTTTCAAGAAAAACAATGGTTTTGACTAATGGGATGTGATTCATTTGTTATTGATAAATGACATTATGGTTTTTATTAGACTTGCGTTGTCTGAAGACCTGGGGAGTGTAAATCTCAGACATGAACTATATACGTGTGTATATGCAGAAATTGATTTATTGATGATATTGTCATTGATGATATTAATTTATATGAGGTGACGTTGATGTTTATGATACACTTAATAGAGAATGATGTTGTTATTGAAGATGATATTGATAATAATTGATACGAGACGATGTTGGTGTTTATGATAATATTGATATAAGAAGATGTTGTTATTGATGATTATGTTGATATGAGATGATGTATTTGATTGTTGATAATGTCATTGAGATGAGATGATGTTGATGTTGATAATGACATTGAGATGAGATGTTGTTGATGTTGAAAATGTCATTGTGATGATGTGTGATGTGTATGTACATGGGGGGTGCAGTGACCATGTTGGATATCCCTAGTGGGGGAAATATAGTGGTTAAAGAGTTTTGAGTATCTCTGGAGGGGGATGACTTAGAATTTTTAATTATTCACGGTCAGTGCATTGATGGCACCTATGTTTCATACTTCATATTGCATGGAAATAGTATAAACTTTGTCAGTAAGTACTTGTAGTTTCTCATGAGGGGGAATACTTGTACTTGGGGGCATGTCATTCAGTTTGGAACTCCCTTGAGACTCAGGATAATCACCATGGGGGGGGGGGGGAGTTGCCTGTGCACGACAGGGTGACCTCGACACTTCCTGCCTAGTTTTCCTTAGTGAGAGTGTCGTGTGGACACGCTTAGGCTATTTCCTTGATAAATGGTACCACATTGCATTTGAGAGTTGAGGTCAGGTGCATGCATCATACTGATCATGATTGATTGAAATTATGGATGGATGATGACTACTTGTTGAGTGTATGTTGGACTAATGGATGTTTGTGTATGATTATGGTATTTGTTAATGTTTTCTTACTAATTATGGTTATTTGATTTTGTATTAATTTCTTTTATAACAAACTCACCCCTCGCAATTTTTGAACCGTGTGGTTGGTACCTGTGATGATCGTGAACCTTTGTTCGTGGGAGCATAATAATATCAGTAGAGTACGTGAATTGAGATTCTTTTGTGAAGTCGCCAAGCCGACGTGATGACGTTGGGATTATTTTGGGAGAGAGTTGTGTTTTGTTAATCAACTCCTCCGTAGCTGGTTCCATAATTCTTTTCTTTGAGTTACTATATATATATATATATATATATATATTCATTTAAGTAATTATGCGTTGTTTGGTGAATGTATATCGCGAAAAATTTACTTTCATTTTTCATAAGCAAATTAACGGAGTTTTTCATTTAAAAATTGAAATTTTTGTAGTTTAGAATAATGATATCATAGCGACAAGGTGGGTCGTTACATTGAGGTTGTTATTCTACTTCTTGAGGAGAGTGTTTCTCTTTAGGGGTTTGAGTTTGAAAGATAGGTTGAATAAGCCAAATTTCATTGGGGTTCTTGGTTCATAGAGGGGTTCATGGGTTTGGTGTTGTGTTTTAATATATATTTTTCCACTAAAATGAAGATATTGACAATTTTTAAAACTATCATTTTAAAAACTGCCACTATTTTAAACTAGTTAATTCGAAATTAAAAAAAATTAATGAATCTCTTAAATGGAAAACACAATAAAACTTTTAAAGAACATAAATAAGTAAAATAAAAATTTTAATCCCAAAATAAAATAATACCCAGATAAGAATAAGACAATTGATATTTACATCCTCCTTTTTTGCTAAGTACACCCAATCCCCGTTTTCACCTTGGTGACATATTATACCATTTTTTCTTAAAGGACTGCACTCTCGAGTTTCCTTTTCAAAAATATATTTTTGGAACTATGTATTATAGTTCTAAAAATAATTTTTGAAATAGGTGTATGTTATTATGAAAAGACATTTTTTTTTAGTAATAAACTTAAGATCATTAACATTGTAAGCGCTTATCTTACACCTTCATGTTTAATAATCATCAGTGTTTTTTAAATCCTATCTAAAAACATATTTTTATTCTATCTTTATTGTTATTTAAACCTTAATTTTAAACCTCAACTTCATTGTATAAATTTTAGTTATCCTTCAAAAACTCTTATGTGAGTTGTGCATTGCCTTTGGTGTAATATTTAATTGTGAACTTGGTGATGCATCCTTCATGAGGGCTTGCCACCAATTTGGACTCATAACACACCTTCTCCAATGTGTCCAACAATACGTTGTCTTCATCTACTGTGTATTGGTACATGTAGTTTTCTTTGTCCACCTCATTTACCTTTTGGTTTACATATCCTATTCCAAATCAATGATTCATAAAAGGTAGATATATAAAATGAATTATAAAAAATAAACACCAAGAACAAATCGTATTTTTTTAAAAAAGAAAAACTTACTTCACTTGTTATATAATTGCTTCATAAAATTTAATTTTTATATACTAACTATTAGCAAAAAATTTACATTGTGAATTAATATAGATATTAGAAATCATTTAGATGTAACTATTAAAATAATTATTACAAAAGTTAATCATTTTCAATTATATTACAATTTATTATTGGATGGCAGTATAAAAAATATACATTGTCAATATATATTCTAATTAAAATATTATTTAATTTAAAAGCATGATAGCTAAAATATAAGAAACATACTATAAATTTAATTTCAAAGTTTAACTTAATTTTCCATAAGCAAGAATGAGCTTCTTAATGGATCCAAACCCTCCATCTCCAATGATTTAAGGACTCTTGATAAATTTTGGTATAGCTTTTAGCATAACATTGCCAAAATGGCATTTTTTTCTATACCACGAGGTGAAGATGTGGTTCAAAATTAAGATTTAAAAAATAATAAAGATAGAAGAAAAATAAGAATTTAGATATGGTTTAAAGAACATTAATGATTGGACAAAAATAAGACTAACAAACATAGAGTATAAGATAAATGTTTACAATTTCAACAATCTTAAATTTATTAATACCTGAAATATCTTTCTCGAATAACATACACTTATTTTGAAAATGTATTTCCAAAATGCATAGTTCTGGAAATACATTTCCAGAATAGATATATGATATTTTAAAAAGACATTTATGGAAAGGAAAATGGGTTCCTAGAGGTGCACTCCTTTAAGGAAAAAGGATATAATGGATACTTAAGATGCATAAAGGGGGATTGGGGGTGTACTTAGCAAATATGGGGTGAGTAAATAGCAACTACCTTTGAATAATTTGATGCTGAAATATCATTCATTTGTATCAATTAGGTTTAAAAACATATTTGGGCCTTTTTAGACCCATTCTAACATTGTATAATAACAACAATGAGGTTCACAACTAGGATTTTATGCAACCTACTCCAATCTTAAGAGTTAAGACTTCGGGTGAGTTTGGTTGCTAAAAAAGGAAGAGAAATTGAGCAGAGGCTAGGTATAGTCCAATCATAGTACAAATTACATGCCTTTCATGATATGCTGCAAGACCTCATGTCTTGTAATGGATTAATACACTACTATGAAAAAGAAAAATGGAAAATACCTCCCAAATTTTCTTAGTCAATCATGTCCTATCCTTTTATTAGGTCATAAGACTCTAGCAAAATCTACGTGATCGTTTTTCTTTTAGTAATGTGTTTGATAAAATTATCTTTAATCAAGAACATTACAAACGTTGAAGCCTGTAGTATATGTGAAGTCCCAAACTTGAATTGCAAATTTCCAAGAGAAGAAAAATGAGTAGTGTTCTCTCTCAAGATTCGGAGAACATATATTTGACAGTGATGACTCATCCATTGAGAACACCTTTTTGCCTAGATTAATTCTTGTATCAGACTAACACCACGAACCAAGCAAAGGAATATTTTCCATAATTTTTGCTTTAGCGTGCATAATGGATGTACTTATTTTTCTATTTATAATATTTAACATAAAAAACATTGTCCCTCATTTTAAGTGATGAGAACAAATGTAGGCCCTCTACTCCTCTCAAACCAACGAAAATGATTGAGAAATTGAATATAACCATGTAATGTGTGTAACACGAATGTAATATCAAGACCCAAAAGTTTTGATCTATCCAAATATTCAATTTTGTGGATTGGAGGGCATGTTACGCGTGCTACCTTCAATTATGGCTAGACCAATTATGTAAATGATATACGAGATGTCAAATTTAATAAAATTACCTTTTTAAATGAGTAATATTATTATTGTGCATATAAAAGTTTATACAATTTAAATATTCATACATATATCAGGAAAAATTATAAGTATATATATATATATATATATATATATATATATTTATTTATTTATTTATTTATTTATTTATTTATTTATTTATTTATTTATTTTACACACATATACGTGTGTGTGAAACGCCAAAGACGTTGATTTCATATATGTGAATTCATTCCCATAACTTTCATTGCTGCATATTCAATTGATAATTATCAATGAACATGTTGAAATTATAATAAATCATATAAAATACCATATAAGTACCAAACACATTATATCAGATTATCAAGAAGAATTCTAGAAATATCTAGATCCATAATGATTGATCAAACAAATGTAGTGGAATCTTGACAATGGTGACGAACAATTAGTTTAATGATATTTCTCAACCAAATCACATTTTTTCTTACGGGACTATCATTTTCTTTACAAATGAGGAGAAGAGAAATTGTTTCTTGATTTGGTGTGTCAGGGACCATAATCATGCCTTAGGTTTTAAACCTATTATGGTTCTCATTTTTTCCTAATGAGCCAAATTGGTTTATGTTCATTACGTCCATATCAATTTTTTGTTGGTAGTCTAATGGGTTTATTAAATTAGATTACTTATATTAAGCCCATTTAAATGTAAATAACAAATATAAATGATAATATAATATGTACCCCATGTTAATTAATTAAGAATTATAAAATTCCTAACAATCTCCCACATGGGCTTCATATTAACTTTAGACATTTATGTCACAAAATTATTTAGGCCCACAGTCGTATGTTATTTACTTTAACACTCCTCTTTAAACAATCTTATCAATCTCATATAATAACAAGGAATCACTGCAATTTTCATCACAACCTTGCGTGACTAAGCCACAATGATCACCATTGTCACTCATAGTTAATGACATAGATCAAATATGGATAAGCAACATAAAAATTACATGCAATGTGATCTTAATCATGTTTATTTCTAACTATTCTAAACTTTATTCTTTATAAAGATCAATCCTAATACAACATATAAATATTGCACACAAAGCAAGCTCAGAATATAATGATAAACATCAACTTTATTTTTGCAGAAAATTCAAGCAATACAAATATCTGAAAAAAAAAAGGATATAGAACATAAATGAGACACCCATATGAGCAGTGTGCTCTTAAAAAACTTTAGGTATCAAACCTTTAGTAAGTGGATCAGTTAGCATAGAATCAGTCCCTATATGTGCTATGCAAATCTGTGTTTTCTGGAATCTTTCCTTAACAACTAGAAATTTGATGTCAATGAATTTTGACTTGGTTGTACTCCTATTGTTGTTGGAGTATTGAACTGTTGACTTATTATTACAATAAATCCTCAATGGTCTTTCAATGCCATCGACCACATGCAAACTAGTGACAAAGTTTCACAGTCATATCCCATGGTTGGATGCCTCAAAACAAACAACAAACTTTTCTGCCATGGTCAAAGAAGTTATGAGAGTCTATTTAGCAGACTTCCAAGAGATAGTTCATCCAACCAACATATATATGTATCCAGATGTGGAGCGTTTGCTGTCCTGACATCCAAAAAAATCAGAGTTTGAGTACCCAATGATCTCTAAATTCTTAGCCTTCTGATAAGTGAGCATGTACCCTTTTGTTCTCTTCAAGTAACACATCACACGTTTTGTTGCCTTCCAGTGCCACATTCCAGGATCATTCAAGTATCTATCCAGAACTCCTAAGACAAAAGCTATGTCAGGACGAGTACAAACTTGAGCGTACACCAAACTTTATACTGTTGATGAATCGAGAATCTTTTGCATCTCAATTTTTTCAAGGTCATTATTGGGGCATTGTTTGAGACTGAATTTATCTTCTTTAGTTATTGGGGTATCTCCTGATTTACTATCTTTCATGTCGAATCTATCTAGGACCTTATCAATATAGTTCTCTTGTGACAACCTTAGGATATCTTGAGAGCAATCTCTTAGTATCTTGATATGTAACATAAAAGAGGCTTCCCCAAGATCTTTCATTTTGAAATTGTTCGTTAAAAATCTCTTGGTTTCCTGCAAGAAACCTATATCGTTGCTAACGAGCAATATATCATCGACATATAATACCAAGAATATGTATTTACTCCATTTGAACTAACGATACACATAATCATCAACTACATTTTCCTTAAAATCGTATGAGGTAATGACTTGGCGGAGCTTATAATACCATTGACGGGAAGCATGTTTGAGACCATAGATGGATTTCTTTAGTTTGCACACCATAAACTTTGAGTTATATGACATAAAGTTTTTTGGTTACACCATATAAATTGTTTCTTCAATGTCACCATTTAGAAATACAGTCTTAACATCCATTTGATACAGCTCTAGATCAAAATGAGTTACCAGTGCCATTATTGTTCTAAAAGAATCCTTTGAAGATACCAGAGAGAAGGTTTCTTTATAGTCATTGCCTTCCTTTTGAGTAAAGCCTTTAACAACTAGACAAGCTTTATATCTCTCAATATTACCCTTTGAATCCTTTTTGGTTTTAAATATCCATTTACAACCAATAGGTTTCACACCTTTAGGAAATTCGACGAGATCCCAAATGTTGTTGTCTTGCATAGACTTCATCTCATCCTTCATGACATCAATCCAATTTTGAGAGTTAGAACTGCACATAGTTTTAGAATTTGATTGGATATTCCCCTATTAAACCAATGTCATCCACATGTTTTTGGATAAAGATAATATAATCATTTTGGATTACACTTCTCCTCTCTCTAATGGATCTTCTTAATGACATTTCTTGAGGTTGTTCTATAGGTATTTGAGGGAGAACTTCATTGTTGTCTTGTTCTAGAACAATGCCATTAATAATAGTTTGAACATTGTTTTTTATTACTAGAGTTTTTCTTAAGCAGTAATAGGTACGAGGACTTGATAACTGTAAATAGCATGTTCTTCCTTAAAAACAACATTCCTTATGTTCTCTTTTCTTCTAAACTCAACTTTTTCAAGAAATCTTGCATTTCCCATCTCGAAAATGATCTTGAAGTGGGATTGTAAAACTTATAGCCCCAAGAACATTCAGCATAACCAATAGAATAACAACTAATTGTTCTAGAATCTATTTTTTTTTTCATGTGGCCTATAAGGTCATGCCTCAATTGGGCCCCCAAATGTGCAAGTGTTTAATTCTTGGCTCTTTGCCAGTCCAAATTTTATAAGGGGTTTTGTTAACTTCTTTACTTGGCACCTTATTAAGGATGTAAATTGTGGTCTTTTAGGCTTTTCACCAAAGTGACTCTGACAAAGAAGAATGACTAATCATACTCCTAAGCATATCCTTAAGAGTTTGGTTTCTTCGTTCTGCTACACCATTCATACTAGGTTTGCCCAACATAGTGTATTGCAAAACAATTACACATTTTTTTAGGAAAAGCACAAAAGGCCACAAACGTTGTTCTCTTGATCTGCCATATCTGCCATAGTACTCACCACCATGGTCATATTTGACAGCCTTAATTTTCTTTCCAAGTTGAAGTTCAACTTCAGCCTTAAAGGTCTTAAAAGTCTAAGGATTGAGACTTCTCATGTATCAAATATAAGTAGCCATATCTAGATTAGTCATCTATAAATGAATGAAATATTGTTGTCCATTCCAAGAAGTTGTAGGGAAATGACCTCAAATATTCATATGTATTAGTTCTAAGACGTCTTTAATTCTTTTGGCACCTAATTTTCTTATGTTTTTTTGTTTTCCTTTTATGCATTATTCACAAACTTCAAAGTCTCTGAATTCTCTGTTTAGAGATATGGCCTAAGCGCTTGTGCCATAAGGTGGTTGGATTCTCATTCAAATTTCATTTTGTACCATGTAAACTTGTTTGCAGTATTTCATAATAGGAACTAACAACATTAAGCATGTAAAGATAATCAATTGAAGAATTGATACCAACAATATTTGAATTTTGGTAGAGACTAACTTTATTATTTCTAAAAGAACAAGAAAATTCAAAGTTGTCGAAACTAGAAAAAAAAATCAAATTTCATCTAAAAGACGATACAACAAAAGTCTACAACAAAAGTCTCAAATAAAACTCAGTCTTCAATTGCAATCTGAAAGTTTCAATAGCCTCTACTACCACCTTTTTGTCATCATCCACAAAGATGAATATTTCATCATCACTTGGCGGCCGACTCCACATGCAATCCTATAAAGACATACTTATGTGAGTTGTAGCACCAAAATCCACCTACCAAGTATCCTTAAGTACAAAAGCCAAATTAACTTCAGAAAAAATTAAAGTAAGAAATTTACCTTTCTTTACACATTAAGTGGCATACTTGGGACACTCTTTCTTCATATGCCTCGACTTCTTGCCAAAGGAGCATGTAAATTCCTCAACCTTCTTTTATTTCGTCCTTTGCTGAGAAGACCCTTCCACAACATCCTTAGTCTTCTTCCTTTTCTTATTCTGATATGTTGAAGTCAAGTGAGCACTCACTACTAAAAAAAACCCAATTTTTTACGATGCGCTTTCAAAGACGGTTCCCAAAAATCGTCTTAGTATATAAGGCGGTGGCATTTTTGTAAATACAGGATTTTTCAACGAAGACGGTTTTACAAAAGCCATCTTAGAAGACTGTCGTTCTAAGACAGTTTTTACAAAACCACCTTAGAAGTGAATGGTTGTCATTTCAGGCTTTAAAGCCATTTTTCCTTTCGCTCTAGTGAAATCTAGTAGTGCTTTCCTACACTCACATAGTCACAAACCCTAACCACGACACCACCACATTCTCTCGCTTCCCCCTCCCTTCGGCCATGCCAGAGTCATGTGACCGCCGCGTAACCATTGTCGTGTCTCATTTATCTACAAAGACGCTCCGGCTCTCCGTACCCTTCCAAGAATCATTGACTTTGGCCGTTGAAGAGTTCACGCTTCTCCCGACTCCTAGAAAATACCACAATCTATTGTGCAACATGATAGAGGACGTGTTTTGTTACGCTTTGTGCTTCCAGCATGGTACCCTAGGATCCGATTCTTCTGCTCTTTTCTTCGTCACAGATAGGTCTCTCTCTCTCCCATATTTTTCCTTTCCGATTAGGGTAGAAATCAATTTCAATTTCCATTTATTTTATCCTTTATTCTAGGTATATCTCCAAAAGCTATATTTTCTATTGCCCTACAAGTTTGAAGATAATAGCTAGCATACATTTGGAGAAGGTGGCTTGTTGCACCCTGTTCTGTTCAATACCACCTAGAAATAAATTGATAGGTTATCTTGTTGTCAACAAACTAGTTAGATTTGTTTCCTAGGAAGTAGCAAAAGTAGCTCATCTGATTTTGGTTTATGTATGCATGTCTTACATTCTTGTCAACACACCACTTGGTTTTTATGCTTATGCAATTCTTCTTGATTCTGACAATTTATTTTGAAATATTATCCTATTTTCTTATATATGTGTGTGTTATAAAAAGAAATGACGAAAATAATTGTCTAAATATTTTTTTGAAAAGCACACAAATATTTTATAGTTATTGTCCTGTGCCCACAAATGAATATTTTTTTGAAAAGCACACAAATGAATAACATCTTGTTCAGAGTTCGAGTTTCAGCCATTGTCCTGTGCCCACACACTAGAGACTTAGCTTCTGCCCTTTAAGTTTTGAGTTTTGACAAGGAGTGATGCTTTGAGGTTCATATTGACCAATTTTTTCCGTACTGTTTTTTGTTTTACTTTGTATGGACTATGCATCGGATAAACATGTTTTAGATGTTCAATGTTCTGTTATGGTGAACCTATGCCGAGAATTTGATTTCTTTTATTGGTATCTTAGGCACATGAAAGAATTCCTTCAAGTAAATATAACTAGGTTCTGTAAAAAAAAAAGTAAATATAACTGGGAAACCTTAGGATTTATTTGTATTAAATTAAAATTAAACAGAGTGTGAAGCTGCTGCTGATTTAACTGGTAGAAAGTTGGTCTGTTCATCATTCTCCCAAGCTTATATTTTAATTGATAAACAAGTGTTAGTACTATAATTTCATGATTATTCTATCAGGTATTTGTTGGCATGTCGTTAACATATTTAGATGCAGCTTGGAAGGATGGAAAGGCTCCAATTGATTCATTTACTCTGGTAATAAACATTTAGATACTTCCTCCGTCATTCTGCCTAATTCATTGTATTTGATAATTGAAATTGTTTTATATACATCATTTTTCTATAAAGTAATGTTAAGATAAGACTTTAAATGGTTTGCAGATAGAAACTAGAGGTTTGAAAATTCTAGTGTTGACCAGCTAGTATTGTATTATCGATTGGGTTAGAGTAAATTCATTGTAATTTACTAGTAGGACTTAAGTGTTTTTAAAAGGTTTGATATGGTTCTTCATATTTTAGTGTTTTTTGTTATCTCTTGGACCTAGTTGTGATGGACCATAGTTCAACTTCTTTCTATTTTTGTACTTTTTGGACTCTTTAGTTTTTGAATAAGCACAACCATTGCAAGTTGTCAAATAATTTAATAATATCATACTAATATGTAGTAGCTGCTAGATTGGGGTTCACACCTTATAGTGATATGTTTTCTATTTCAGCTTGACTTTAGAATTTGACTTGTGAAGTAATATAATCCAAACAAGCTTCAACAACATTCTTTCTATTCAACAAGTCTTCAGAGTTTCAACCACCTTCACCTTTCTCTCTGCATCCTCTCCCTTTAATTCAGGTTAGTTAACTTGAATTTTTCTGAATTATTATTGCTCAGTTAGTAACAGAACTAAGGTGCTCGTGTCTTTGATTTGCTTCACTTTTGCGTTGAACAATAGAGCTGCAAGCATCATAATATGCTTAAGAAACAAAATTTGCAAGCAATAAAAAGGTGTAGTAGCCTGTCTTCATTGCAACACGAATTTTATTTTATTTGAAACATAAATTTTATTTACAAACAGAAAACTTCAAGTTTGGTTATCTTATTTTGTTTTATGATCAGAAAAATTGATGAACTAAAAAATTCGGTGAAAAGATTTGATGAAATTGGGATCAAAGTTCTTGGAGATGCTGTTTTAAATCACCACTGTGCTCATTATCGGAATCAAAATGGTATTTGGAACATATTTGGAGGCCCTCTTAACTGGGATGATCGTGCAGTTGTAGCTGATGATCCACATTTTCAGGTTTGTTTGTGAAGATTTTGGATGTTTGTTCTGTTTCATTCTTCTTTGACACTAAAATAATCAGGAAACAGAATAAGATAAAAGGTTTTCTACTTTTTCTATAACATAGTAGTTCATGCCTTAACATTTTGTTCATTCATAATTTTCATACTATGATATTGTTACTTTCTGTGTGAACCTGAGAGAAAAAAAACATTGAATATCCTTTCAAACATACAGGGCAGGGGCAACTAGAGTAGTGGAGATAATTTTGTGCCGCTCCAAACATTGATCATTTCGATGTGACATTCAGTGAGGTGCTATGTGATAGACCCCCTGGTTAGGATTGGGAAACTAGACATGCTTGCTAAGGAAACAAAACATTGGATGTATTAAGACAAAGTACATGGGAGTTCTTAGAGTATGAATGCTCTTGCCTCTTGCTCAAGGGGGAAAATGCATTCGAGGCAAAGAATGCATTTCAAGAAGAGTAAATAACTTTTTTGTCTTGAGAAATATTTAAATTATATTTTTCTTTTCTTTTTAAAAATTCCATGATGGAATCATTAATATTGTTTTAATAAAAATATTTTTTTTAATATATTAGTAAGTATTTTTAGTATTACTTAACATTTTGTTATTCTAAAGTGAAAAAAATAGAATATATTACGAGCACTTATTACCAAAACAACGTAATCTTTTAAAATTAAAAATTTATATAATAAAATAGTCATTTCATTGCAAAGTTGGCCAAATTGGTATATTAAATTTGGTATAAATTAAAAAATATATTTTATTTGTCAACTTTCCTGGTGACTTTGTCATTTTTTATTAATTTATTTTTAAATCTATCAATTTTACAATAAATTTAATCTTCAACTTTAGAATGAATAGATTATTTGGTTATAAAGTTGTCAAACAAAATTATATAACCTAAGTTTTTTAAAATAAGCTTATGTTTAGAAATTCAATTTTCTACTTCTAAATGTATGTAAGTCCAAAACTTACAAAATAATTGTCACAGTTAAAAAATATTAGAAAATGACTTTGACTTGGGTTTGGGTTTATGCGTATCAGGTCTAAAATTCCATATTTTAGGAAAGAATATTATTATACCTCAATTCCACGTGTTGTCAAATGCAAGGGGATTAGTGGTCCGGGTCCTTCCTCTAGTTTTAGCACTTATTCAAGTTATTTTCCCTCAAGTAAAAATGCTTCATGCTTTTATGAAAATTGTCATTATTGTTACGAAGTCTTGTGATGTGATTTCAAATAATCTTTCGTAGTCAATTTGCTTACTTCATTCAATTACCAAAATCGTATTGTTAATATATTTTTCCTTTATCTGGTGTTCATCTTTCATTCGTTAATTTGGCATCTTAATACTTATTTAGTGGCTTCAACAGTCTTATTTTATAATATTTTAATAATAATATTTTTATTATTTTATTTTTTTTAAAAAAAAAATACATTTTAAGAATCTTCTTAGAAAGTCTAATTTCTAAATGGTTTTTTAAAAAATTATCTTAGAATCCTCATTAATTTTTATTTTTTTTTTTAAAAATGATTCTACAATTCTTTCAAAAACTGTCTTTAGAATTCTTAATTTTTTTAAAAAAAATACATTCAAAGACGACTCCTAGACAAAAGCTTCTTTGAAATTATATCCTTCTAAGATAATTTTTAGAAACCGTCGTAAAAAGTCAAGACTTTTTAAAACGTTGGTTTCAAAGACGGTTCAAAATCGTCTTAGAATATCTCTAAGAATTGGGCCGAATGTGTTTTCTCTAATAGTGACTGTCATACCCTAATTTCGTCCAAGGATCATCTGTTTGTTGGGATGCGACCCTCGTTTGACCACTTCGAGGTACTTGGCACCCATCGTTAGGCAATTCATGAAGTTCCGTGACATGCCGAAAGTCGAAATAAAGCATTGTTGCACAATCCGTGAAGTTCCGTGACATGCCGGAAGTCAAAAGGAAGTGTTAATGCGCAATCCGTAAAGTTCCATAACATCCCGAAAGCCAAAGAATGGATGATTACGTAATCTGTAAGGTTTCGTGACATTACGGAAAGAAAACAAGTATCGTTACGTAATTCATAAAGTTATGTAACGTTACGGAAAAAGAATCAGCAAAAAAGACAAAGGTGTATTTAGTAAATAGGGGGGTGCAAATAGCAACCAGACCTACTTGGGCCTTCCAGGAAGTTCTCCAGAAGGCGGTGCCTTCTAAAGGAAGCAACCGAACTCACCTGGGCGAGCTGGGTGGCAAGGTCCTCCCTCATTTTCCTATAAATAGGGGAAGGAGGGAAGAACAAAAATGTTCAACCCTCCTGGTATCTGAGAATCACTTAAAATTAGTGAGAAAAATTGTTTCCGTGAAGAAAATCCAAGCCGAGGCGCTTTCGTAACACTTCTGAGACGTTTCCATGGGTGATTTCGCGAAGATTTTCAATTGTTCTTCGTCGTTTTTCATTCGTTCTTCGTCATTCTTCGGTCTTCAACCGGTAAGTTCCCGAAATCGAACTTTTCAATTCATTCTATGTACCCTTAGTGGTCCTCATTTGTTTCACGTTCTTTTATTTTTATTTCATTTACTTTCTGTATCCCCTTTTGACGTGCTTTAGTCATTTATTTAAGTCATTTCTCGCCTAATCAAAAATAAAATAAAATTTCACCGATCATTCGTATTGTAACATCTTTTAATTTCTGTTAAAATGAAATCCGACCATTCGGTCATGCCGTAACTACGTTTAAAACCAAAAAAAGAGGCAAAATAATAATATAATAACCAAAAAATATCTCTTAGTAAAATAATAAAAAAAAATCAATTGGATGTTTTTCTTTGGGATTTTTCTTTCTTAATCGAATTTACTAATAACCAAAGTGAAACTAAGGCTAAAATCAATTCATAAATTAAGCTTTTTTCATCACATAAAAAAAGCCATTTTCAAGGTCCAACGCCTTAAAATGGTCTTTTCCGCTTTTATTGGTTAAACGTAGATTTCTAAAAAAAAAAAGCCTAAAATCAATACATAGCTTTATTACCTCTTTTCAAAAATAATAAGAGATCATTAATGGTCAAATGCCTTAATGTTTTCTCTCCTTTCAAAAGAATCGAAAGATTATTTAATGGTCCAACGCCTTAAGTGACCTTTTCATTCAATAAAAACATATTTTGCAAAAAAGGATAAAAACAACTTAACCAACGCTTAGTTCTCAAAGAACTGCGTAGGTTTGATTTCCTTATCACAATTGAGGAATACGTAGGAGCAAGGGAAACACCCTCGTCGACCATAAAAAGATAAAAATATAAAAAGGCATAAAAGACATAAGAACGTAAAAAGGGAAAATAACATAAATTGAAGTCATATTTGCACATTTGATTAAAGGCTGTCGTCTCTTACTACGAACGTGTGGGGTGCTAATACCTTCCCCGTGCGTAAATACAACTCCCGAACCTTCCACTTAAAGTTCGTAGACCACGTCTTTTCTGGTTTTTCTAACGTTTTCCTCAAATAAACGTTCGTGGCGACTCCGCGCGTGTTCTTTTCTTGGAAGATGCACCCGCGAGTCACGCGTCGCCCTCTCGCCGATGGGTAGGCCATTTAATCTTGTGCAATGTTTTATCATGACTTTCTCCTTTGTTGGTTTCCCTTTATTTTTCTTATGTTATTGTATATATAACTCTTTGATGCTTTAGTGCGTTTTAAAATGTATGCATGAGGTAAATATTTATTCATTTGATGCACACAAACACCAACACTATTTGCACACACAGTGAGTAGAAAAAGGGCCCTATACCCGGGCTCGTGAGAGCATAAGGAGTGGAGGTGAATCTGTGATCATGCTAGGTCTCCGAGTTGCTTGATTATAGTGAACCCTCATCTAGAGTTTTTCTCTTTGATAACATATTGTTTCTAGTAGTCCCTACTGCTGCAATATGTTCTTTGAAGGGGATGATACCTTTAGAGACCATCAAGAGAGATATGACCACCTTGAGATTTATCACTAAAAAGCCCCTTTAGCTCTCTCTCATGTAGGTCCCTAAAATAGAGGGCACGGAGCAGACACGCTGCGTGCCATTTTTTTCACACTGCCATGCATAAGTGTCATGTACCCTTTTGCTTATATTTGTTTGTGAATATTATCGTACTATGTACATCCACGTATTGTGCCTTTCGCATGTGCATCATGCACGAGTTCTATCTTGATCCCTTCTCCTTGGAAAACCAACGGAGGGTCCGTGTCACCTTCTTAAATACATACATCGGGCACTGTGCTACCCAAAGACGTTGTATCTAAGAAGGAGACAATTTCCCAAGCTCCCGTATTCATAAATTGCATATGTATCATATGCATTTCTTCATGCATTCATCCATTCCACCCATGATTGATGTCGGAGTTTTGATTCGCACTAGATTTTGTTTCACTTTAGTAAAACATGGGATCAAGTCAAACGCCTTCGCTTAAAAAGAGGTTCTATCAAGTCAAGGTCAAGAGCCTAGGGATCACCAGTTTAAAAGAGTTAGGGCAGTTGATGGGTCAGCTCCAGCGGCAAGCTTTTCGCAAAGCTTACGGTAAAATCTGGGACCTAGCCATGGTAGAAGTCTCCATAGAGGCCATTGCCTCCCTCGCCCAGTATTATGATCAGCCGTTGAGGTGCTTCACCTTTGGGGACTTCCAGTTATCACCCATGGTGGAAGAATTTGAAGAGATCCTAGGATGTCCTCTAGGGGGAAGGAGACCATACCTCTTCTCAGGGTTTTATCCCTCATTAGCTAGAGTTTCTAAGATAGTCCAATCTCGGCACAGGAATTAGACCACAAAAAGCAAGTCGAAAATGAGGTGGTTGGAATACCGAGAAAACGTTTGGAGGCAAAAACAAGAATCTTGGTAGGTAAAGGCGAATGGGCCCCGTTCAAAGACATTCTCGCATTGTTGATCTTCGGAGAAGTCCTCTTTCCAAATGTGGATGGGTTGGTGGATCTAGCAGCGATCGACGCTTTTCTCGCCTATCATGACCACAAGGAAAGCTCGGTTGTCGCTATGCTAGCCGACCTATATGACACCTTCGACCGAAGATGTGAGAAGAGCAGTACGAGGATTGTTTGTTGTACTCCAGCTCTTTATGTATGGTTGGTTTCGCACCTTTTTCGCCAAGAGGTGAGGCATGCTTGCCCGCTAGAAAGCCACCGTTCATGCACAGAGAAAGGAGGGGCAAATTGGGACCGAATCTTAGCAAACAAAGAAGGAGCGTCTCTGTCAACTGGTTCCCTCGATGGAAAGAAGGAAGAACCGGGGTTCTTATTTCGTGCAGAGGATTTCCGAATGTTCCCTTGATGGGGACAAGGGGTTGCATCAGTTACAATCCCGTTCTTGTTATAAGGCAACTTGGCTACCCTATGAGAGGGGCGCCATTAGAGGAAGAGCTCGCGCCTGTCATTTCACGAGGTTTCAATAAAACCAACGTGGAGACACTACAGAAGGTCCGCAAGGCATGGGAGGTGGTGCAAAAGAAGGACAAAGAACTCAAGGGCAGTAACAATGGGCCCATCGATGGCTACCGAAGGTGGTTGAAAGCGCACGTGCAAGGTTTGGATTGGCTCCCGAGTTTGAGAACCGCTAAAAGGGAGGAAGTTGAGGCACTGGAGGAAGACGAAAAGGTGCAGGCCCTTAGGGCAGAACTCGAGCAAGCCCAAACAGTCAAAGAAAGGTTCAAATCAGCAGCTCTTAAGATTCGAAAGGAGAATGTCGAACTAAGAGATATAAGTATAGCTACCAACAAGGCCTTGAAACAAGAGACCAAGAGGGCTCGTAGGGAATAGCACGGCTGGAACAAGTTCCGAGGGGCTCTGTGGGGAAGCAACAGCGAGCTTAAGCTCCGGAGAGAGGAAAAGGACCAATCACGAGTAGACAGTTTGATCTTGAAAGATGAGTTGAAGGTTTGCTCAAGGCCCAAAAGAAACTTGTCTCAGCGGTTATGCGAGACAGAGACCAACATGTTAGCCATCATCAGAAAGTACCAAGAAGAACTAAATCTAGCCACGGCCCACGAGCATAGAGTGGCAGACGAGTATGCCCAAGTGTACGCTGAAAAGGAGGCTAGAGGAAGGGTGATCGACTCATTACATCAAGAGGCAACAATGTGAATGGGCCGATTTGCTCTTACCTTGAACGGGAGTCAAGAACTTCCCCGATTGCTAGCCAAGGCCAAAGTGATGGCGGAAACCTACTCTGCCCCCTAGGAGATCCACTGACTTCTCAGCTATTGTCAGCATATGATAGATTTAATGGCCCATATAATTAGAAACCACTAGGAAGCTTGTATTGTCACTCAGATCTTGACTAGTTATAACTTTCTAAATAAATGAGTTTATCCCATATTTTTACTCCAAAGATCGGTGCGAATCAAATCACTCCCGCATTTTATCTCTAGCATGCATTCATTTTTGTACCTACTCCTTACGTTTGGTTTTTTTAGGAAAAACACCATAACTAAACGCGCCCCAAGGCATCCCTATCGCACCAGATCCAAATCTAGAACGATGGGTGATCAAGAGGAGACACAGGAACAGATGAAAGCCGACATGTCAACTTTGAAAGAGCAAATGGCTTCCATGATGGAGGCCATGTTAAGAATGAGACAACTCATGGAGAAAAACGTGGCCACCGCTGCCGCTGTTAGTTCGGCTGCCGAAGCAGACTCAACTCTCCTAGCTACCGCCCACCATCCTCCCCTAAACGCGGTAGGACGAGAAAGGAGCACACTGGAGCACATCAGCAACCCTCATTTGGGATACAACCGGGTGGCTTACCCTTATGGATTACCACCTAATTACACGCTGCCAGTCATGCATGATGACGCGGGTCATGTCCCTTCCCCCATCCTTGAAGGGGAGTCTCCTCGACAGCCCAACGAGGTCCATGAAGATCATCGAAGGGGATGTCGATTTCTACCCCCCGATCCCCGTGGAGGGGCCGACACCCAACACATTGCCTCAGCACAACCTCACAGCACAACCAATATTCTTGTCCACAGAAGGACCACCCCCGGCGGCGGAAGAAAGATGGAAACTCGATCTCCTTGAGGAGAGATTGAGAGCTGTTGAAGGCTTTGGTGACTATCCGTTCGCGGACATGACGGATCTTTGCTTGGTACCGGATGTCGTCATCCCCCCAAAATTCAAGGTACCTGATTTCGACAAGTATAAAGGGACGACTTGTCCTAAGAACCATCTCAAGATGTAATGTTGCAAGATGAGGGCACACTCTAGGGATGAAAAGTTGTTAATGCACTTTTTCCAAGATAGCTTGGCTGGAGCCGCGGTTATTTGGTACACTAATCTGGAAGCTTCCTGCATCCGTACTTGGAAGGACCTGATTACTGCCTTCTTGAGGCAATATCAGTATAATTCTGATATGGCTCTCGATCGCACTCAGTTATAGAACATGGTTAAGAAGGAAAGTGAGACCTTTAAAGAGTACGCACAGTGGTGGAGAGACCTGGCAGTACAAGTGGCCCCTCCCATGGTCGAAAGGGAGATGATTACCATGATGGTAGACACCTTGCCAGTGTTTTACTATGAGAAGTTGGTAGGCTACATGCCTTCCAGCTTCGTGGACTTGGTATTTGCCAGGGAAAGAATCAAAGTAGGGTTGAAAAGAGGGAAGTTCGATTACATCTCCTCCACAAGTGCCAATGCTGTATTTTCCAGGGAAAGAATTGAAGTAGGGTTGAAAAGAGGGAAGTTCGATTACATCTCCTCCACAAGTGCCAATGCTAAGAGAATCAGAGCAACTGGGGCAAAAAGGAAGAAAGGAGATACCCATGCCGTCTCTTCGGCGCCCGCATGGGTCAAGCCCCCGTAGACCTCTCATGGTACACATCAGTACGCGCAACATCACCCGAGCTTCTCAGCTCGCGCCGGGAACTCCTCCAATTCAGCACCCGTACAGCCTAGAGCGCCCACCCCCATCCAGAGGGAGGCCCCCCAAGCTCCGGCTCCAACCACGACTCGCTCGGCCGGCAATGCCCACTTTGGTGTCGGTTCCAACGTGATGAGGAACTTTCCCCCGAGGCCAATTCCAGAATTCACCCCGATCCCAATGACGTACGAAGACTTCTTGCCGTCCCTCATCGCCAACCAAATGGCCGTAATAATTCCCGGGAAGATCTACCAACATCCTTTCCCAAAGTGGTATGACCCTGACGCAACTTGCGCGTACCATGGGAAAACCCTGGGCCACTCCACTGAAAAATGCCTGGCCCTTAAATACAAGGTCCAACATTTGATAGACGTCGGATGGCTGACGTTTCAAAAGGATCGACCCAACGTAAAAACAAACCCGCTCGCCAATCATTGAGGGGAGCAGTTAATGCCATTGAGTCGAATAGGCCGCGCAGGTCTAAGCCTTTAAAGGACGTGGCGACCCCTAGGAGGTTTATCTATGAGGCCCTACAAAAGGGGGGTGTAATTCCCCACGGTGCGCATGAAGAGGATTCTTATTTGTTGCATCCTGGCGAGCTACATAACATGGAAACATGTTCAGCAATGGAGGACTTGTTGCAACAGATGATAGATCAAGGCCGATTGGAAGTCGGCGATGAGGGGAGGGAAGAGCAGCATATATGTATGCAGTCCATAGATGAAAGAAGTTTTGGGAGGCCTAAACCTTTGGTGATATATTTCACCAAGGACGCAGCTCCACAAAAGCCCCGATATCCCTCGGTAGCTAAACCTGTTTCTTTCCTATACCGAAACAGCCACGCAGTCCCGTGGAGGTATGCACCTCCAAGTGAAAGGAAAGAATAGGCCACCGACATCAGCTCGTTGTCAGACAAGGTGACCAATATCACGGGGCTGAGCGATGTGAACCGCAGCGGTCGCGTGTTTGCACCCGCCGACCTGCCGACACAACCCGCAAACGTTAAGGGGAAGGCAAAGGTGGTGGAAGAACAAAATGAAAAATCGACCCTCACTCCGAACGAGGATATTACAGTGAAGGGTCTTCCGGAGAAAAGGGATGGCTGTGGCAAGAAGGAAGTGTCACTAGAGGAAGCAAGTGAGTTTCTCCGCATTATTCAGCAAAGCGAGTTCAAGATCATTGAGTAGCTCAACAAAACCCCGGCCAGGGTCTCTCTTTTGGAACTACTCATGAGCTCTGAGCCTCATCGGGCTTTGCTAGTAAAAGTCTTGAACGAAGCTCATGTGGCCCAAGATATCTCTGTAGAAGGCTTTGGAGGACTCGTCAATAATATCACCGCCAACAACTATCTCGCCTTCGCCGAAGAAGAAATCCCTGCCGAGAGGAGAGGGCATAACAGGGCTTTGCATGTATCAGTCAAATGCATGGACCACGTCGTGGCCAAGATGCTCATCGATAACGGTTCCAGTTTAAACGTAATGCCCAAAAGCACATTGGAGAAATTACCGTTTAATGCTTCCCATCTAAAGCCAAGTTCCATGGTGGTCCGTGCCTTCGACGGCACCCGCCGAGAGGTTAGGGGAGAGATCGACCTCCCTGTACAGATAGGCCACCATACCTATCAGGTTACCTTTCAAATAATGGATATTAACCCCGCTTACAGCTGCCTTTTGGGATGCCCATGGATCCACTCGGTGGGAGTCGTTCCTTCTACACTCCACCAGAAATTGAAATTCATAGTAGAGGGACATTTGGTTATCGTATCGGGCGAGGAAGACATCTTGGTGAGTTGCCCGTCCTCTATGCCATATGTGGAAGCCGCGGAGGAGTCATTAGAAACAGCCTTCCAGTCTTTTGAGGTGGTAAGCATTGCCTCCATAGATTCCTTCTCTGGGCAACCTTGCATGTCTGATACGGCGGTGATGGTAGCCCGGGTGATGTTGGGGAATGGTTACGAGCCCGGAATGATTTTAGGCAAGGACAACGGCGGCAGAACCAGCCTGATAAGCGCCAAAGGAAACCGTGGGAAGTTTGGGTTAGGCTATAAACCCATACAAGCGGACATAAGGGAAAGTGTTGCAGGAAGGAAGAGCGAAGGTCAAGGCTCGCAATTGGGACGAGAAGTCAAAGGAGGCCCGCTCTGCCACATCAATAAGAGCTTTATAAGCGCGGGTCTAGGACACGAAGGCCAAGTCATTGCGATATGCGAAGATGATTCTCCGAGTGGGTCGGATTTGGTACGACCATGCCCTCCTGGTTTCCGACTAGGAAATTGGCGAGTGGAGGAGCGCCCGGACATTTACGCGACAAGCATAATGTAACCCTTTGTGGCTTTTAAACTCTACGGTTGGGCCTAGGCTTTAGAGTTTCTTTTTGTTAAGGCTTTATGTCTTTTGTTCCTAAGTTTATAATACAAAAATCTTTCTTCATCTATTCCTACGTCTCTACCCATTCTCATCCATTTGCATGTTTATTTCTTTACGTTTAAAACACCAGATCCGACGACGAGTCCCTCAAAGGTACTAATACCTGGGACCCGACCACGGATTTCGAGCAAGAAACGGATCAGACGGAGGATGAAGAGAACGAAGATGTAGGACCTCCCTCGGAGTTGGAAAATATAGTCGCCCATGAGGACCATGAAATGGGGCCTCATCAAGAAGAGACGGAAATAGTGGACTTAGGAACCGACAATGGGAAAAGGGAAGTAAAGATAGGCACGGGTATGACCGCCCCCATCCGTGAAGAATTGACAGCCTTGCTAAAAGACTACCAAGACATCTTTGCTTGGTCGTACCAAGATATGCCCGGTTTAAGTTTTGATATTGTACAGCACAGATTACCTCTAAATCCTGAGTGTTCCCCAGTAAAACAGAAACTGCGGAGGATGAAGCCTGAGACATCCTTGAAAATAAAAGAAGAGTTAAAGAAACAATTTGACACTGGTTTTTTGGTTGTCGCTCGGTACCCAGAATGGGTTGCCAACATTGTACCAATCCCTAAGAAGGACGGGAAAGTGTGAATGTGTGTGGATTATCGAGACATGAATCGAGCTAGTCCCAAAGACAATTTTCCTCTACCGCACATCGATATCCTCATGGATAATACGACCAATTTTGCTTTGTTTTCCTTCATGGATGGGTTCTCCGGTTACAATCAAATAAAAATGGCGCCGGAGGATATGGAAAAGACTACCTTTGTCACCCTGTAGGGGGCGTTCTATTATAAGGTGATGTCCTTTGGACTCAAGAACGCCGGGGCAACTTATCAACGGGCTATGGTGGCTTTGTTCCATGATATGATGCACCGAGAAATCGAAGTCTATGTGGACGACATAATTGCCAAGTCTAAGACCGAGGAGGAACACCTTGTCAACCTGCGGAAGTTGTTCGAAAGGCTTAGGAAGTATCAATTGAGGTTAAACCCCGCTAAGTGCACCTTCGGGGTCAAATAAAGGAAATTGCTAGGTTTCATCGTGAGCCAGAAAGGGATAGAGGTGGACCCCGAAAAGGTGAAGGCCATCCTTGAGATGACGGAACCCCGTACCGAGAGGCAGGTCTGAGGTTTCCTGGGACGTTTGAATTATATTGCCAGATTGATATCACAGTTCACCACTATTTGTGAGCCGTTGTTCAAACTCTTATGCAAAAACCAAACCGTCTGCTGGAACGAGGATTGTCAAGAGGCGTTTGGAAGGATCAAATAGTGTCTCATGAACCCTCTTGTGCTTATGCCGTCGATACCTGGAAGGCCTCTCATCTTGTATATGACAATTTTGGATTAATCGATGAGATGTATGTTGGGGCAACATGACGAGTTTAGGAAGAGAGAGCGCGTTGTCTACTGCTTGTGTAAGAAGTTCACGGCCTATGAAATGAATTACTCCCTGCTCGAAAGAACGTGTTATGCTTTAGTCTGGGCGTCTCACCGTCTAAGACAATGCATGCTGAGCCATACCACCTAGTTGATATCCAAGATGGACCCGGTTAAGTACATCTTTGAAAAGTCTGCTCTCACAGGACGGATCGCCCGGTGGCAAGTCTTGCTATCCGAGTTTGATATAGTGTACGTCACCCAAAAGGCGATAAAAGGAAGCGCCTTGGCAGATTATTTGGCTCAGCAGCCTCTCAACGACTATCAGCCCATGCATCCCGAATTCCTAGATAAGGACATCATGACCTTGTTTGCGGAAAAACTAGACGAGGACCGGGAAAAGTGGACCGTGTGGTTTGATGGAGCGTCAAACGTTCTAGGCCATGGCATTGGAACAGTATTGGTCTCTCCAGACAATCAATGTATACCTTTCACAGCCAGGCTAGGGTTTGACTGCACCAACAATATGGCTGAGTATGAAGCGTGTGCCCTGGCCGTCCAGGCGGCAATTGACTCAAATGTCAAACTGCTCAAAGTATACGGGGACTTAGCACTGGTGATTCACCAGCTGAGAGGGGAATGGGAAACTAGGGACCCCAAGCTGATACCCTACAAAGCCTATATCAAGGAGTTGGTTGATTCCTTTGATGAGATCTCCTTCCATCACGTTCCCCGGGAGGAAAATCAAATGGCGGATGCACTTGCTACTTTGGCGTCCATGTTCCAGCTAACACCGCATGGGGACCTACCATACATTGAGTTCTGGCGTCGTGGCAGACCCGCGCATTGTTGTCAGGTGGAAGAGGAACAGGACGGTAAGCCTTGGTATTTCGATATCAAGTGATTCGTTGAAAGCAAAGAATACCCACCGGGGGCTTCCGACAATGATAAAAGGACATTGAGGAGATTGGCGGCCGTTTTCTTCATGAGCGGGAGCATACTATATAAAAGAAACCATGACATGACCCTCCTGCGATGCGTGGATGCCAAAGAGGTGAACCACATGATCGAGGAAGTCCACAAGGGTTCGTTTGGAACGCACGCCAATGGGCATGCTATGGCCAGGAAGATCCTGAGAGCAGGTTATTACTGGCTCACCATGGAAAGTGATTGCTGCATCCATGTAAGGAAATGCCATAAATGTCAAGCGTTCGCGGACAATGTCAATGCTCTGCCACATCCTCTGAATGTCATGTCCGCCCCTTGGCCTTTTTCCATGTGGGGGATAGACATCATCGGCGCCATCGAATCCAAGACTTCGAACGGTCATCGCTTCATTCTCGTGGCAATAGATTATTTCACCAAATGGGTAGAAGCGGCTTCCTACACCAATGTCACGAGGAGTAGTGGTCAGATTTATAAAGAGGGAGCTGATTTGTCGGTACAGACTCCCTAGAAAGATCATTAGTAACAATGGCACCAATCTGAATAACAAAATGATGCATGAAATGTGTGCGGATTTCAAAATCTAGCATCACAATTCCACGCCCTACCGACCAAAGATGAACGGAACCGTGGAAGCAGCCAAAGAGAATATTAAGAAAATTATTCAGAAGATGACAGTGTCATACAAAGATTGGCATGAGATGTTGCCTTTTGCCCTACATGGATACCGAACTTCGGTACAAACTTCTACTAGGGCAACACCGTATTCCTTGGTTTATGGAACAGAAGCGGTACTCCCATTTGAAGTAGAGGTCCCTTCCCAGAGGATACTAGCAGAATCAGGTTTAGAAGAATCAGAGTGGGCTCAAACACACTACGACCAACTCAACCTTATTGAAGGTAAGCGCTTGATGGCCATGAGCCATGGGCGCCTGTATCAACAAAGAATGAAGAATGCGTTCGACAAGAAGGTGCGCTTGCGCAAGTTCCATGAGGGTGACCTTGTGCTGAAAAAGATGTCCCACGATGTTAAAGATAATCGAAGGAAGTGGGCCCCGAACTACGAAGGGCCTTTCGTTGTGAAAAAGGATTTTTCCGGAGGGGCCGTGGTGCTTACCAACATGGATGGTGAGGAGCTACCCTTACCCGTGAACTCTGATGTTGTCAAGCGATACTATGCTTAGAATCTGGGGCAATTGAGGAAGTCGCTGCATGTTCTTTCCTTTTTATATGTTCTTCTTGGTTTCCCCAAGGGATTCCTGTCTACTGTAAATTTCTCGTCACAGTCTTTTAAAAGAAGATAACATGAGTTTGAGGCTTCAGTCCTCACTTTGTGCTTTAAACCATGTGCAGTTTGTGATAACCTGAGCCTTTTCGCTCAGTCCATGGGATGCCCCGAGCGCTTAATTAAAACTGAACCTGACCAGCTTTCACCAAAAAGATTGTTGCATTTGAAAACACTCATGCATGCGCATACACATGCATATTTTGTGATGGCAGGGGCAGAATCGTCTTAGGCAGTGGTCAGATGCCGGGACGAAGTTGAAGGCAGAAACCAATCAAGGTAAAACGGTAACGCGGCCACAGTTTTGCTGCGCGATGTCGTTTCCTACTTTCAAGTACTTAGGGTCGTACGAAAGTAGAGGCTAGGGTCACGATCGATAGATTGTCGTCCTTTGCCCAGCTTTGGACAAACGGAAAGTGCCGCTGGGAGACAGCCTAGTATCCTTTAAATTCCCAGTAATTATTATTGTTGTGTCTTTAAAGTAAATATTGGATGCCTAATCTACCCTGAGTGAGTTCGAGTAAGCGAACGCCGACCCGTAGAGAGCCATACTTATGTCTTCCCTAAAAAAAAAAGAACAGGTTAGCTCTCCTGGGCGAGCACCCCTGCACTTGGAAATATAAAAAACAAGGGAGGGGGAGTTTTTCTCCACCCAAAACTTTCCCCCCTCACTCAAAAAATGCCAACACCACGGGAATTACGAATTTTCACCCCTAGGCCACCATTTTTGCGCTTTTGCTTCCATTCTTAGTGTTGTTACTCACTCTATCAAGTAAGTATCTCATTCTTGGGCTTTCTAGCTTTCCATTGGTGTATCTTAGTCTTCTTTTAGTGCTTTAAATTGTGTGAATGTGCCCAAATCAATGGAGCAATTTTGGCTTTGTTTTATGCTTGTTGGTTTAAGTTAGGGGGTTGTAAGGGATGGCCCTAGGCCTATGGTGCATTCTGAGATAATGGGGCATGCCACATTGCCCCAATTCCCTTGCTATTCATGTACAAACATGCGCCCACCAAGTGTTCGGTGAGATGCCTCAATGGCATTTTCGCATAATTTTGTGAAACTTAGCTTGTGGAACGAATTATGCACATATGGCTGCCATTGTGAGTGTGTGGGTAGTTTTGTAAAAGTTAGACCAAAGTGCCAAAAGCATGACTTACGCCTAGGAATCTAAGTTTTTGGTTTTGAATGTAAAAGATGCATGAATATTAGAACATGTTTGTGAGGTTTTTGACTAGAATTTGAATTTGCTGCCTCATGAAGAGTACCTTGCACCTAGGTAGCATGAAAAATACCTTTCAATGGTATGTATATATGTTGAATATATAGCATGAAAATGCCTTGCAAAATGTGTGAATATATAGCAAAAAATACCTTTTCAATAGTATGTATATATGTTGAATATATAGCATGAAAATGCCTTGCAAAGTGTGTGAATATATAGCAAAAAAAATGCCTTTCAAAATGTGTATATGTTGGATAGGTAGCGTAAAAATGCCTTTCAAAATAGGTAACATAAGGAGCCTTTCAAAAGAAATGTGCACGTATGTGGGATGTAGCATGAAAATGCTTGTAAAAAACATACAGGGATATGTGTCATAAAATTCCTTTCACCAATTTTTTTTTAAAATGCATATGTGTCATAAAATAGCACATGCCCCAATACGATTGTTTTGTAAAGTGCATGTTGACACTCGCACCATATAAGTGTTGTTTGGCTTTTGTTTGTAATGATTGGTATTTCCTTGTAAATTAACTTTCCAAATGTTTGTCCTCGCAGGAAATGGCTCCAAAAAAGCTTTCCGGGAAGAGATCTAGGAGGGACGCCACGACTGAAGGGACCAATGCTGCCCCCGAGTTTGATAGCCATCGTTTCAGGAGCGCCGATCACCAGCAGTGCTTCGAGGCCATCAAAGGATGGTCGTTCCACAGAGAGAGATGCGTCCAACTCAGGGACGATGAGTACACTAATTTTCAGGAGGAGATAGCTCGCCGACATTGGACGTCGCTGGTCACTCCCATGGCTAAGTTTGACCCTGATATAGTCCTGAAGTTTTATGCTAATGCTTGGCCCACAGAAGAGGGAGTGCGAGACATGCGGTCATGGGTGAGGGGTCAGTGGATTCCCTTTGACACAGATGCCCTCAGCCAGTTCTTGGGTGACCCGCTAGTGTTGGAGGAAGGTCAGGAGTGCGAGTTTAGTCAGAGGAGGAATAGGGCCGATGGGTTCGACGAGGAGGCCATTGCCCAGCTATTATGCACACCGGGTCATGATTTCGCCTGGACGGCTGCAGGGAGGCGGGTGCGGATCATGCGCACCAGCATGACCACCTTCACCCAGATGTGGATGACGTTGTTGCTCAGCAATGTCTTGCCTAGTGATCATAACTCCGATCTCCCTCTGTTGAAGTGTCAGCTGGTGTATGCCATCCTTACACAAATGAGCGTTCAAGTGGCTCAGTTGATTGCTGACGCCATCTATTTATTTGCAGGTATGCCACCCACCAGGCACCCTCTAGACCCAGATAAGTCTAACAGGGCCCTGGGGTTTCCGGCATTGATCACGGGCCTCTGCCAGTCATTCGGGGTTCCCGTCACTCCTAGTAAGGTGATCCGACCGCCGATCACTCGGGCCTTCATTGAGAAGTATTGCACGCCTAGGCAGGCGCAGGGTGATGCACCTCAGGCCGCAGACGCACCGCCACCACCTCATCAGGCTGATCCTGCTGGGTCGTTAGGCATGGAGCGGTATCTACAGCATTTGGTTCGCCAGTAAGCGGCCAACCACCGGGGGCAGGTGCAGATACATGAGTGTCTCTACCAGCTCAGCCTCAGTCAGCAGGGACAGGGTTTTGCTCCTTTTGCGTGCCCTACTCCAGAGCAGTTTAGGGCTGAGGTCGCATGGCCCAAAGATTAGCCCGAGGCCCAGGCAAGGGAGGCGCCTGCAGGAGCTCCCGGCGATGCAGAGGAGGCCCGTATGGATGAGGAGATGACGGACTTGCTCGGTTTCTTGGGAGGAAGCGGAGCCACGTGACCGAGGTCACCACACTTTTTTATTAACATTTTTCTGTTAGTTTGTTATTGACGTTTTCTGTTATTGTCTATATTGCTGTTGACACTATTATTTTATGTTTTTGTTCATATGGTTACTAACATTACTATTATTATCATTCATTTCTATTAGAAATTTTTGGCGTTATGGCTCTCAATTATTTCGTCACCGTTTTTTTTTTTGCGACTTACCATTTCGTGTGTTTTTCGTTTACCTTGTGGTTAGACGTAAGTAGGTAGTGTGCGCCCTCGTCCGTACGACCTTTTCAGAGAGAAAAAGAGAAAAAAAAAGAAGAAAAAAAGGAGAGAGGAAATGAACAAATGATAATAACTTAAAAAAAGAAAAAAAAAGAAAAAGAAAAAATAATAATAAGTGGTCTAGCAAAAAAAAACAATATGCTTTTGAAAAGAGATAACTTCCAACTTTTCTTTAAAAAAAATTCACTGATCATAACCAGTTTTTGAAAAAAAAATGTGTATACACCTAAAGGTTGAATGCTGTGAAAATTTTCCCGAACACCCAAAATAGGCTCGGATGAGTGCATGAATTGATAAAAGAACATATTTTGGAAATACTGGGTTAACATAAATAGGGAAAATGAATCCTGAGCCCTAGTGTCACATGACCATAAAAACTTGATGCTTGAGTGTCCACATGGGTGCATGCATGACCAGTTTTGCGTACAATTTCCTAATCATCATTGTTGCATGTGTATCATGGAAATAATGTGGGACATCCCATTTATCCCCGAACCACTGGCCAAACCCTGACCTATACCATGTCCAGCCGTTCTACAAGCCTTGAGCCAAAATCCCAACTTACCATAAACCTTGACCCCGGGCGAGAATGTCAATCCTTGCCCTTGAAAGAAAACAAAGAAGGACAATTTCCAATCAAAGAGTGAGAGAAAGCAAAAAAGAAAATTCTCAATCAAAAGAGGGGGAGAAAGCAAAAAAGGAAAGAAAATTCTCGATCAAACATTGGAAGAAAAAGAAATGTGCAGAAAGGTCTTTGGACCAGACAATATCTGAATAATACAGAATTGTCACCAAGTAAACAAGAAAAGAAAGGGAATCACGACCTAAAGTGGTCCTCTCCCTCTGATTGCCAACCAAAATCTTGTGCGTCGGTGGCTTGTTCACCTCACACTAAACAAAAACGGAAAAGGAAAAGGCCAAGAACACTCAAAGCCAAATTTCCCACAAGAAGCAAACCATTCCCAAGAAAAAGTCCTATTGATCCATGATCACGCATGTAATCTTTGATTTGATAGGAAATGATTTGCAAAATCAAGTCATAATATATCTATGGTTCAGAATTAGGACAAAACACTTACCTGTGTGAGATCGATACACTTTGAGTGATTTTCTTCTATTTTTGTGGAACCCAGTGTTTCCTCTAAATGGTCATTTAGAAACGAAATGCTAACATCCAAAATCTCATTTATGGTTATGAGAAGATTTCATCAGCATACTCTCCTTCCCCGGTAGACACATTTGTTTTTCATCCAAAAAACATATGTTGCTCTGATTAGTTGGAAGTTTTGTCTCTTTACTAAAGCATGTTCGCATTTTAGTAAAGAAAACACCGAGACTATTTTAGTCTCACAAGTTATCCAGAACTACGTAGGTATGAGTTCCTCATTGAGGATACGTAGAAGCAAGAGCCTCGCTTTTGTCGGCCGCCCCACAATCTCTGTCATACTGACCCTGAGGTCATGTGACACGCGGAGACAAATTATGGTCATTCCACTCACCTTTTGCCATCCAGACACAGTCGTGTCCGATGGCACGCAGAGACAAATTATGGTCATTCTGCGTCTTTTGTCATCCAGAGGCGGCAGACCCGATGACACGCAGAGACAAATTATAGTCATTCCGCTCACCTTTTGCCATCCAGACACAGTCATGTCCGATGGCACGCAGAGACAAATTATGGTCACTCTGCGTCTTTTGTCATCCAGAGGTGGCAGGCCCGATGACATGCGGGAACCACTTGGTCCCGCACTTTTTCACCTTTTGTCATTCAGAGGCGGCGGGCCCGATGACATGCGGGAACCATTTGGTCCCGTACTTTTTCAGCTTTTGTCATCCAGAGGCGGCGGGCCCGATGACATGCGGGAACCATTTGGTCTCGCACTTTTTCAACTTTTGTCATCCAGAGGCGGCGAGCCCGATGACATGCGAGAACCATTTGGTCCTGCACTTTTTTACCTTTTGTTATCCAGAGGCGGCGGGCCCGATGGCATGCGCGGAACCATTTGATCCTGCGCCTTTTTTCACTATCCAGAAACAATCAAGTCCGATAGCGCGCGGAGACAAATTATGGTCATCTGCGCCTTTCGTCAACCGAGAGGAACGAATTCGACAGTATCAGGATGATGTGTCGGTACTGATCACTTACAAATTTTTGCAGGTTCCGCTGACAGGGAGATTCACTAGCCGAATGGTTTTTCGCTCGAACGAAATTAGTGTCTTATCTTTACTTCTCTTTTATCTCCAATAAAAGACAAGTAAAGAGGGGCAACTGTCATACCCTAATTTCGTCTGGGGACCATCTGTTTGTTGGGATGCGACCCTTGTTTGACCACTTTGAGGTACTTGGCACCCATCGTTAGGCAATTCGTGAAGTTCCATGACATGCCGAAAGTCAAAAGAAAGCATTGTTGCACAATCCGAGAAGTTCTGTGACATGCCAGAAGTCAAAAGGAAGTGTTAATGTGCAATCCGTAAAGTTCCGTAACATCCCGAAAGCCAAAGAAGGGATGATTACGTAATCCGTAAGGTTTCATGACATTACGGAAAGAAAACAAGTATCGTTACGTAATTCGTAAAGTTCCGTAACGTTACGGAAAAAGAATCAGCAAAAAAGGCAAGGGGGTGTATTTAGTAAACAATGGGTGCAAATAGCAACCAGACCCACTTGGGCCTTCCAAGAAGTTCTCCAGAAGGCGGTGCCTTCTGGAGGAAGCAACCTAGCTCGCCTGGGCGAGCTGAGCTCGCCTGGGCGAGCTGAGCTCGCCTGGGAGAGCTAGGTGGCAAGGTCCTCCCTCATTTTCCTATAAATAGGGGAAGAAGGGAAGAACAAAAATGTTCAACCCTCCTGATATCTGAGAATCACTTAAAATTAGTGAGAAAAATTGTTTCCGTGAAGAAAATCCAAGCCGAGGCACTTCCGTAACACTTTCGAGACGTTTCCGTGGGTGATTTCGCGAAGATTTTCAACCGTTCTTCGTCGTTCTTCGTCGTTCTTCGGTCTTCAACCGGTAAGTTCCCGAAATCGAACTTTTCAATTCATTTTATGTACCCTTAGTGGTCCTCATTTGTTTCACGTGCTTTTATTTTCATTTCATTTACTTTTCGTACCCCCTTTTGACGTGCTTTAATCATTTATTTAAGTCATTTTCTCGCCTAATCAAAAATAAAATAAATTTTCACCGATCATTCGTATTGTAACATCTTTTAATTTCTGTTAAAATGAAATCCGACCGTTCGGTCATGTCGTAACTACGTTTAAAACAAAAAAAAAGGGCAAAATAATAATATAATAACCAAAAAATATCTCTTAGTAAAATAATAAAAAAAAAAATCAATCGGATGTTTTTCTTTAGGATTTTTCTTTCTTAATCGAATTGACTAATAACCAAAGTGAAACTAAGGCTAAAATCAATTCATAAATCAAGCTTTTGTCATCACCTAAAAAAAGCCATTTTCAAGGTCCAACGCCTTAAAATGGTGTTTTCCGCTTTTATTGGTTAAACATAGATTTCTAAAAAAAAAAGCCTAAAATCAATACGTAGCTTTATTACCTCTTTTCAAAAATAATAAGAGATAATTAATGGTCCAATGCCTTAATATTTTCTCTCCTTTCAAAAGAATCGAAAGATTATTTAATGGTCAAACGCCTTAAGTGACCTTTTCATTCAATAAAAACATATTTTTGCAAAAAAGGATAAAAACAACTTAACAAACGCTTAGTTCTCAAAGAACTACGTAGGTCTGATTTCCTTATCACAATTGAAGAATACGTAGAAGCAAGGGAAACACCCTCGTCGACCACAAAAAGATAAAAATATAAAAAGGCATAAAAGACATAAGAACGTAAAAAGGGAAAATAACATAAATTGAAGTCATATTTGCACATTTGATTAAAGGCTGTCGTCTCTTGCGACGGACGTGTGGAGTGCTAATACCTTGCCCGTGCGTAAATACAACTCCTGAACCTTTCCCTTAAAGTTCGTAGACCACGTCTTTTCCGGTTTTTCCGACGTTTTCCTCAAATAAACGTTGGTGGCGACTCCGCGCATATTCCTTTCTTGGAAGATGCACCCGCGAGTCACGCGTCGCCCTTCCGCCGAATGGTAGGTTGCGACAATGACTCTCAATCTTATCTCTCTATCTCATTGAGGAACCATTTGTTCTTCTAAGTATTATAACTCACTTTGAATTGCCCAAAGTGTGCAGGAAGTAAGATCAAAACCAAGTACACAAGTAGATCTTCATCACGCTCTAACTTAAGTGACTTGAGTTTTGATACAAGAGTGAACATTTCCATAATGTGTTGATCAAGTGGTCTCAATAACTTAAAAGGGGGATGAATTAAGTCTTACAAATTTTCTGACTAACAAGTTTTAAACCTCTTTTAAATGACATGTGATAGATTTAGAATGTAGAAGAAGAAGTAGCAATCAATTTAACAATGTTCTTTAAATGTGGAAGACAAAGTAAATTGCAATAAAATAAATGAGATAAGGGAAGAGAGAATTACAAGCTCGATTTATACTGATTCGGCCACTTCCCGTGCCTACGTCCACACACACACACACACACATTTTCACAAACTCTCTGGTAATAGATTACACGAACCTGGTAATCGATTACCGGTTCAAGAGATTTATGAACTGATTTAACTTTAATAAAAGAATAACAAATTTACTAAGTCCTTATCTTAGATTTTCTTGATCTTGTTCTTTGACTTGATTCAATCCGTGCTCATCAAGCAAACTTTTGGCATCATCAAAACCTGCATGATATACATTCACATAATGTACACCCTGATGTTTCCTTCGCCCTTATACTTCACGGAGATAAGTTTAGCCAAAAGGTTACTCGTCTCCTCCTTTTCATTTTTGGAAAAGTACTGCTCAAATTTCTTAAGAAATTTCTTTGCACTTTGACCCTTAGAAATAAAGCTTCGAAACACCCTTGGAATAGAGCACTTCATGATCATAAGGCACATTCAGTTGAACCAATCCCACTTCTCAAGTTTTCCCTCATTAGAGGTTTCTGGAGTCAAAATGGGTCGTTCCGTCATCCATGTCAAGTCCAAATCCATACCACCAAGAATAATTCCTATGAGTTCCTTTGAGGACTTAAAGTTAGTCCCATTTAGCATTGGGATAAAATTCACTTGAGCAGAGCACTAACAATATTAACTAAATAAAGAACACAAAATTAATAACATGCTCACAAAAAAAAAAACAAATCATATAAGATATACATAACAAGACGTGCAAACATGTTGCATAACAAACTCATCACAAAATATCCAGTACAACATTAATTCTTAATCTTTGGACAGAAAAATTAATTTGTAATTAATACTCTCAACGCAATAATCAAATATGACAATTTGTTTTGTCAAATAATAGTATTTCTTTGGATCCATGATCGTTTACATGAAAATACTTCATAATTGTCACATATTTATCATCACATGTATGTTATTATTTGGCCAAATTACATTTTCCTTTGAGTCAAACATAATTTACATAAATAATCTCATACAAATATTTATGTAATATAATCCAATCAATTTTCATAACAGGAATTACTTTAACAATATATTACGTCAATCAATTTAATTTAAAAAATTCTGAAAACATAGGTGAATCAAAATTCCCTTAAAAAAAAACATGTGAACCATCTGTTGCTATATCAGAAGTTATATATTTTAAGTTTGATTAATGGTTTGAAGTTTGAATTTTAGGTATACGTGTTAAATATTAAAACAAAAAATTTTGTCATTTATATATAATGGTCTTAATCAATTTGAAGTTTATAATAATTTATGCCCTTTATTTAATAACTTGAACTAGATCATTTTGACTAAGTTTTATTGTTAATTTGATTTGTTATTATTAATTAGTATAAATTTATTTTAACAAAAAAGTATTTTTTTAGAGCAGTCATTGTAACTTACATTAAGAATATAATAAAATATATTATACTAATAATATATGATGCGGGGATCATATATATTAATTTTCTGTACTGATCGAATTATTTATTAGCATAATATCTTATACTATTAGTAAAAATTCATAATTTATATATTAACAATTTATTAAGTTCTATACCAAAATCAAACTTAAATAAAGACAAACGGTTGTAAATTAACTCTTTTTTTAGAGGATTAACACAAAAAAAAAAAAAGATAGCAATTACAACTTTGCAATGCAGCATTTTCTAGTTAAAAATAACATATATAAAATTAACAATTGACTACATTCTCCATCTGCAACCAACGTACACTTATTACCCTTTTTACCAAACTAGAAAACATGGATTAACTCTAGATCACTACATATGAAAAGTCTAACACCCTTTGATGATATTTTTTTTTTTCACATATATATTCTAATTAGAATTTTCAAGCATGAATCGTTTAATGATTTGCACGAGCTCTTCTGCAGCCTCTGAGTGCGAATCATGAGTGAGAAAGCCATGTTCCTTCCCCTCAAACTCAACGTATTCAATGTTCTTCCCTTGTTCTCTTAACCTTGTTGCATAGTCCGCTGCTCTGTCCTTCAGCAATTCATTGCCACCAACTATTACTAAGATAGGGTCAAGCTTCACATGTCCAAGGTTTGGACTGTTAGGTCCAAAAGGGTTCGCCAATGGGTGATCTCTTGTCTCTCCAATAGGTATTGACAGCCTCCAAAATCTGCTTGAAGGAAGAGTTAAACCCTATCAACACATATAGAACAGTGATATAATGCTATATATAAATAGCAATGATAATGTTATTCCACATTTTGGAGTAAATTAAAGTTAAAATAAAAGAGAGATGAGAAGAAAGAAGAAAAAGGTAGAAAGAAAGTGATAGATATGCAAGTGGGGATGCAAAAGGAAGAGAGATCAAGATAAAAAGGAAAATGAAATAGAAGAATATGTGAATGTATGTTGAGTATACTCCATAAAAGGAGTGATCGATAGGCCCATAGCAATATAGATTCTAGCACACTTTTTTGTGAGTGTCCAATGACAATAGTGAAAATTGAATCTAAGACGTCATGTATATTACCCAAACAATGATAAATGTTATTCCACATTTTGGAGTGAAATAAAGTTCAACTAAAAGAGAGATGAAAAGAAAGAAGAAATAGGTAGAAAGAAAGTGATCGATATGCATGTGGGGATGCAAAAGTAAGAAAGATCAAGATAAGAAGGAAACATGAGATGAAAAAGAAAATAGAAGAATATGTGAACGTATGTTGAGTATATTCCATAAAGGGAGTGATAGACTGATAACAATATAGATTTAACACACACTTTTGTGTGTGTCCAATGAAAATAGTGAAAATTAAATCTAACACTTAATATATATTACCCAAACTCTCCACTACTAACTTGATTCTAGCTAGTAAGTCATCACTAACACTCTTTCAGGCATATTTTGTTTTATTATTGTTTGAAATTCATTACAAACTATAAAATCATGAGTAAGATTAAATGAGAATAGATACCCATCAAATTTTATGTTTTTCAATAAATTTAAACCAATAATAAAAGAAGTATATCGAAGAGATTGAGTGTGTTGCTAATACTTTTGTATTTCATAATTGATTGAGAACAAATATTAATCAAAATTTTGAGAATTATTTTCACATGTAATTGTAAAAATAATTTTTTACCATATATAAGTATATATAAATAGTTAAATTAAAATAAATAAAATTAATCTTATTTATTTTTATATAATTAATTTTATATATAATTAAAATTTGTTATTCTGATAATAATTAGTGTGAATAATTCTCACATGATATGCTTAGTTGAATTAGCCAACTCTCTAAAAAGTGGATTGCCTTACTTGATAAAAGTTTCTATATAATTTTGTTGTTTGAGAATATGACAACAGAATTGAATTTTAAGTGATTGTCCACATGCTGAATGATTTTGCTTTTGGTGTAGTACACATATTCACCACTTTCTCATTGTGTACCCACTTCTTTCATAGGTTGTATTAGGTATTTTCCAAAAAAGAAAAAGTTTTACTTTGCACGTGGAATATCATATTAATTAATTAAAATTCTAAAAATGTAACTAAACTAGAAACAAGTAAATTCAACTAAAATAGTGTACTTTAAATAACATACAGGCATAGTTTTTCTTTTGAGAGAGCTAAACATTCCATGAGAAATGTTTACATGAGTTGTTTAATTTTAATTTTAAGTAACGTTGCTTAAATTTTTTTTTCTTCGCATATATGCTTAATAATATTATGCTATAAATAACATATTTTTAAGTATCATATGATCCATAAAATTAATTTAAACACTTATTTTAGTAATTTTAACTTTGGAGTAAAATTTTATTTAAAATACTTAAATTTATATTAAATTGTAAGATTCACAAAATTATAATAAGTAATTCATAATATAATATAAGTAACTATGCATAGATGTTCTAAGTATTTGTCATTATCATAGGTACTGCATTTAATATGCATGCTGATCTAATTTTAGAAAATTGAACTCAAATATTTGATAAGAAAGGCTTTACATATACCACGTGTATTATTTGCGAATGCATGCTAATTAAGGCAATTAAAATTTTTCATTAAAAATATTAATTTTGTCAAAATAAAATTATAAATATTTTTTAAGTAATTCAAGATATTTAGTGAAATATATTTAATATTTTTAATCAATAGTTTTAATACGTTAATTAACTAAATTTAAACAAATACTACTATAATACAATACAGAAAGACTAACGACTGATAAAAAAAAATAGAAAGACTAACTGTGTTTTACGCATCTCCTAAAAAGCTAATTACTTCACTAGATAAAACTTCCCAGATTACTCTGTTCTTTCAGGATGAGAACTGATTGACTTTCAAATAATTAAGTTGATTACAAAGCATTTCACTTTTTTTTTCAATACTATTTTGATGATAATAAAATTTAATCAATTTTCCACGTTTTGGAGTATCTATCCGAATATTCCCCACACGTTAATTTTAATTAATAAAGTTTGATGTATAGCAATATAATTTTTTAAAAAATGATATATTATATTTTGATTTATCAATTATTTTTCTTGTTCTGCTTGTGAAGTTATGTATACCATTATAGTCAGGTAACTTTTCTCGTAAAAAAACAATTGTATTATATGTTAAACGTTTATATTCACTGCACACAAAATCTATCAACTGAAACTTTTATTATCTCTATATTGGAATATATCGTTTTTACCACTTTCTAGTTTCTACTTAGCTATATTAAATAAAAGGTTTAATTAAGTTTTAAATTCCTCTAATTTTTTCAGATTTTAATTTTTAGGTTCTTTAGAATTTATTTGATAATTTTTAATTCTTCATTAATATTCTGTCGGCACTTTTATTCTTAGTGCCTCAAAATTTTCTTCATCATTTTTAGTCCTTCATTTTTATTTATTGTTATTGTTTAAAATATATAAAAATGAGAGATTAAAAATAGATAAAATAAGAATTAATCTTGAACAATAAAAATAAATGAGGGACTGAAAAATGAGGGACTAAAAAATAGGTAAAGAACTAAAAATATTGATAAAAATTAACAAGAAATTAAAATTTGATGAAAAAAATTTTTAAAGGACTAAAAAATGAGATATGAAAAAGTTGAAAAATTAAAAACTTAATTAATCTTAAATAAAATTATAATAACAAATATCTGAACCAACCTATTAGTACAAGTTCTGTCTTCTTTTTGTGTGTGTGTGTGAATTAGTACCTGTTAGTATGACCCATTCAAACTGGAAATAATATATAATTACGACAGCATATGAAATTTGAAAACAATGAATGGCCAAAATCCTAAATGAATGATCATTCGACACGTTAGAAACTATATTTGGAAGAAAACATGATGCAGGTGATGATGTGAAAGTAAAGAAATAAAAAACTAAAATAATATAAAGTTAATGTAATAATTGAGGTGCAAAAAAAATAAAACTAAATTTAATGAAAAGTCAAGAATATAAATAAAAGTTCTTGACAGTAACGTTTCTCTTTCTGCATATTAGTTGAACGTGGAACCGGTGGCACCAAGATGCGACATAAAGAAGTGCAACACGGACTTTATAGCAAATGTTGCTATCGCTTGGGAATGACATGTTTGAATTTTGGCCTTTCGCACCATGATTAATATTTTGATTTAATTTGCTCACGTTCCAGAAACTATATCAAACTAAATCATTATATAATTTCAGATTGTTTTAGAGATTAGACTAAGACATTATGCATATATCATACGTTGAATGCCTATAGTCTTCTTCTTGTTGTTGAATGAAATGCCTATTAAGTATTAGTCTTGTTCACATTTAAAAAAGTTAGGAGATTATATATATATATATATATATATATATATATATATATATATATATATATATATATATATAAGAGATTAATATATCGACAATTTAATGTAAATTTATGTATGACTATTATATTTTAAATTTGTTGTATATATTAGTAAAATAAATATACTAATATGATTTTGTAAAGCATATAAAAGATTAACCCAAAACTAAAATATGATACAGTGTTAAATATTAAATAAGAGATTTTTTTTAATAAAATTTCAATTAACATAATCAAGGTATTTGATATTATTATAAATTTTGAAACAAATTAAATAGTATATACACAAATATTAAAATTAAATATATAAAAAAACCACTCTTTTTTAAATAAAATAATATATATATATATATATATATATATATATATATATATATATTATTTCAAATGAAAGTATAACAGACTTAAAATGAAATAAATTTATAAAGTAATTATATTTTAAATTCATTTTTAAATTTTATAATTTTTTAACTATCATTTTAGTTTACCTTAAATAAATGAGTATTTTTTATGTTCTAAATGATAATAAACATAAATTTATTAAAATTATTTATTTTTATTTTTTTAGATAATTTTTTTTAATACATAATATATCTTCTTCCTTAAAAAATAATCTCATTCCTAAGTTTGTTTTATTAAATCAGTTTCACAAATTCGACTGTATCGCTGAATGAGTCACAATCTTTGAGTTCCAATAAAAAAATATATGAAGAGTATATTACTTGTTATATATGTATTTTATACGTTATTTTGTAATTATCTAATTACAAAAAGATAGTGAATAAAAAAACACTTTTAAAAGAAAAAAGATACCGTTGAAAAGTAAAAACTTCACTATTCTAATTGTGGACTAGAATCAAATAACAAATATCTTGCCACCAATGAGTGACACTTCTATATATGGTCGTGAGATAAGCATAATTTTTTCTCTCAAAGGGTTAGTAAAAATGTAGTTGAATTTTCAGCTCTTACCTGTCGAGCAACTCAAGGGTCAGCATTTGTTCCGGTGGACCCACCTCCGACCTAGTCCGAACCACCCCACCGAAAAAGGGGCCCAGCAGAACGTAACCTCGTACGCGAACCGGGTCCATCTCCCTCGAACCGGGTCCGAGCTGAACCGCCAAGTGGTGAGCAATGTTCCCGCCAGAGGAGTCACCAAGGATGAAAACACGGTCAAAGTCAACACCCCGGGTCACCCACTCGTCCCCGCCGTGGTGACCCTTCTGCCGCTGGAGCCACCGCACGGCCTCCACCCCGTCGTCCACCGCGGCAGGAAGGCGGTGTTCTGGGGCGAGACGGTAGTCCGGGGCCACCACGGCGGCACGGAGGCTCGTGGCAAGACGCACACAGCACGAATGCATGTGTGGCCACGCGCGCGAGCCAAAGCAGAAGCCGCCGCCGTGGAGAAACATCACCACGGGCAACAACTTCTTGTTGTTGTTTTCGTTGTCGTCATCATCATTGTCCTCAAATTTGGGTTTGTAGAAACGGAGGTGGAGGTTGAATTTTTTGAGGAAGACAAAGTCTTTGAATTGTACGAGGTTGTCGTGTTGGGTAGGTTGAGGTTGTTCTTGGAAGTTGATATTGGAGCGCAAAACGGTGCCGTCACTCAGGAGTTTGAGGAGGCCCATGCAGTCCTCTACTACGTGGGGAGGGAAAGCCATTTTAGAGAAAAAAAAACGTTGTTTTGGTTACGTTATAAACCAAACACACCTTAGTGGTGAGGGAAAGTGAGAGTGATGAGGGGCTATAAATACAAACACATAAGAGGCGAAAAGATACCAGAATATGGCGCTACGTTGGTGACTTTGTTAGTAGTGGGGTACGTAGGAGAATGGAGGGTTTTTGTATCTTGGTACCACTCTGGTGTGGAACTGTCAAAGTCCAGCATTAAAACTTTTGCCCACTATAATCAACCTAATAAATTAAGGTCATAAATTAATTAGGTGAAAAGATAAAACAAAATTGATTATTAGTGGACAACCAAAATTGTTTAGTAAAAACAAAGAAAATTGGTGAGAAGAAATAGAGTGAATGAAAATAAGAAAGGTGAAATGATCAAAATAGATGAGAAGTAGGATCGATGGATCAAAAATAAGGAAGGTGAATGAAGCATTTGAGAAATAAAGTAAAAATATATAAAGATTTTAATTTAAGTTAGATATAGGAAAGAGATAAATTTGTAAATGAAAATAAGTGAGAAATTAAATAAAAAAATTAGTGGTTTTTAGCTCACATATTTTTATTTCTTTCATTTCTCATTTTCCTTCTACCAGACATACTCATGTTTTTTTATTTTTCACCTATCAATTTTTTTTTATCTCTTCATATTATTTCTCCTTCACCAAATAGAAGAATGATGAGTTTTAATGAAGAGTTTGAAGTGTATACATGTTCACATATCATTACTTAAAAAGAAATTATATCCATTACATTATTTGTATAATTTTTTCATAATTAAGAGAAGTATATATATATATATATATATATATATATATATATATATATATATATAAAATAAAATAGTGAATGTGATTATGAGAAATAAAAAATATTATAAGTTTTATTTACATAATATTATTCAAATATTTAATTTAAGTTGATGAGATATTAAAATTAAAATTAAAATACATGATTTTTTTTTCATTTTGAATGAATTAAATTCTAAAGCTTTTTTTGAAGGAATTAAATTCTAAAACTTAAAAAGTGAGCTAATTCGCTTTTTTTTTTTAAGTTTTTATCATTATGTAATTTAGAAAACGGTTAGACTCATGAATCCAAGAACTGGAAAAGTCATATAAAAGGTAGTTGATTGAATCCATTCGTTAAAATGGATATACATTAGGAAATAAATCGTTAATTTTTTATAGATATTTTTAAGTATTATTTTTTAATTAAAATTGAAATTTTCCTAGGATAACTTATCTTGATCTTTAATTAGTTCGAATCTTCATTATCCACTTTATTAGAGTGAAATTCTAATTCTAATGAAAGAATAACACTAAAAAATGCAATGAATTGCATCTAAGTTATATTTTATAGCTACTATAGTATTAAGAGTTTAATAATTATACACTAAATATAAAATAATTTTACATCAATATTCAATAATAAATCATTATTAATATAATTTTTAATATAATTATTATAAAAATCAATAAATTTTTCATATATAATAATTTATAATTATACAAGATTATTTTACACTGCATAACATGTTATCTCATGTATTAACTGGGAATGTTTGATCACTTCAACTCTGCATCCCAGAAAATATGCAAATTCTTCAACATTATTAGTTTTGAACCTTAAAATCAGGGCAAAGAAGCCTTAAAATCGTGATTTTCTCTGACCAAATATTATTAACATATTAACATGGTAGCGGAGGTTTCTATTTAAGTGGACCAAAAGGCAAAAGTTCCATTCAATCCTAAAAGGCCAAGGACTCAAGAATAATGCACAAATACGAAGAAGGTTCCATTCAAGGATTGGTACATCCACTATACATAAGAAATGGTAGTTTAAATTTAAGGCGGCAATAACATCGACCAATAGTGGAATTGACTAGTTGGAAACTTGGAATATTACCAGAACAATCAAAACAGAGTCTACACAACGGGCTTTACAAGATGAAGGTCAGTGACGAATATTGCCGTTTCCGTTAAATGATTTTGATCCTTGAAGAATCAGAATTCAGAACTGGGTCTGCTCAACCGGCTGGTCCGGCTCTACTTGGCGAAGCCTATTAACAAATGTCGTTTCAATAGAAAGATTTTCAACTTTGTTATTGATGCGAAACAAAATTTTAGTAATGATTAATCTTTATTGAAAAATATAATCGATCACTTTTAATCAAGTTTTTCTTTCCAACCGCAACAGCTTTACTTAAGAAGTCCACCATTTTACTTAAACTAAGACTTGTTGGTTCAATCAAATGATTTTTGTCTTTTTTGTTTTATTACTTTAGAGAATAAAATAAAAAATGTATATTCCAATATACTCTGTTTATTTTCTTACCAAATTAATTGTGAAGGAAGTTAGTTTTGATATATAAGTGATAATATAATACTCTGAACCAGTATAATAATTAGTGTCTTATGAATATTAAATTTATAATTTATATTTTTAATATATTTTTTAAATTATTTTAAAAAAATATTACAGCATTAAAATTGTGTGTGTGTGTGTATATATATATATATATATATATATATATATATATATATGAATTTTTCAAAAATATATTAAAATAGTTATGAATATTGATATATATTAAAATAATTTTATATTTACATATATCTTATATTATTTTAATTTACATAAATGTTTCTTTTTAAAAAGAAGTAAATAGTCAATTCCATTTTTTTTTAAAAAAAACAGTCCAAATAGTTCTTCTTGAAACTATTACTCGTCACTTTAGTTTGTGGAATTAACAAAGTTTACAAAAGTTCCTGAAATTGTAATTTGTCGATCAATTTAGTTCCTCTCTTAAGTAAAATTCATTATCTTTAATGAAAGTGTTGATGTGATGTATTGATCGCTTACCTGAAATAAGATATAAGTAGTTGGAAATTTGTTTATATATAATTTTTTTTACTTATATTTGAGATAAAAATAAATAAATTTTAACTAACTTAATTTTATTTAATATTATTATTACAAAAATACCTTTAAAATTCATTCAAGTTTTATTTTCCAAGAGAATGGATGCTAGCAATAAACAAGTTTCCAGGTAAGCATGATAAATAATCTCATACTCGTGAGTATTGTCTTAAACTTGCCTAACTTTGATGCAAAATACTTGTTTTGATCGGATATGTGTACGGATATGAGTATTATCTAAATTATTTAAGCACGGATGAAAATGAGGATGTGTGTCAAATTAGCTTAATGGTTAAATAATTAAATAAAAAAACTTAAAAATATACATTTAACTAAAAATATAATTGAATTCTTAATTTTTTTTAACTTTCATTTGTTTGTTATTCATTATATTTATATATTGTATGAATTAAAATACAATTAAAAACTTAATATATATAATTTATTTAAAACATATAAATAAAGTAAAATTATAAAAAGAGTATAATGGATTATTTGTGGGTATATCCAAATGTGATAAAATCCAACAAAAATAGGGACGGACATTAAAATTTTAAACTCCTCTTTTATATTTGTATCCGTACCCACCCCGTCTTTTGTGAGGACAGAAATAGAGAAAACCAATTCAATACCCGATTCGCCCCGTTGGCATCCCTATTTTGAGGAGAATGGCACGCTAAACAAAATATTGATAATAGTATAAAAGGCCTCTTTGCCTCTCCTGCAAACTTCAAATAAAAAATTGTTTACAAATATGAAGAGTTTAGGAATATAATCTATAACACACTCCACTTAGGGGTGTATTAGATTAGGATTTTAAAATACTATTATAGCATAAAAAGTCTTGGGATTTTAAAGATTAAGTAGAAATATTATGACTTATCATATTTCTTTACAAGACTTTTAAGATAGTTTGGATTTTAATGGATTTATAACATAGGAATTTAAAGAATTTGAAAAGACTTTATAGATTTATAATATTTGGAAAGATTATGTAAATTTTTAAAAACACATTCAAAATTATAAGAGTTGGTGAAAAAAATAATAAGAAACGATGATGTTTGAATAAAAAAAAGTAAAACCAATATAAGTTTTTTAATATTTTAATAACTATATTGATTCTAGCTTTATGTCTTCTTATACTAACCTTTTTTACAATAATATCTTCTCATTCTCACTTTTGGATTTGAACAATAGATTTAAAATTAAACGTTGGTTTTCTAATTTTTTTTTAAGTACTAAAATTATTTCATGATAAATTTAATGACATGTTTAAATGGGATGTAATAATAAGCATATATTATAAGGGAGTAGTGAGGGTGAAAAATTGGTAGGAGGATTACTAAGTTATGTGATGACAAAATTAAGGGTGATACTTACAAAAATATTGTGACGAGAAGGTGATGGGCATAGTCACTATAAGAAAAACATGGTTAGTCTTAGCACATAAGACAAACATTAATTTAATTTAGAAAACAGAGGAAAAAGTGTAGAGGGGAGAAGTATATTTGATATTGTTTTATTCTAAAAGAATAAGATAAATATATATGACACATGCATCTTGAAGAATATTAAAGAGAGAATCAGGTATGTGTGATGAAAGAAAATAAAGTCTGGTAACTAATAAAAAAAGAAAAAAAGTCTAACAAAATCTCAAGAATTTGGGTGAGATTGTTTAATAGAAGTTTTATTCTAAAAAGTCTTATGAAATCCATCGAAATTTGTATATTTTTTAATACCAAAAGACTTTTTATAAGTTATAAAAAAATCTCAATTGAATACTACTGGATTTTGTTGTCTTTCTTAAAATATCTTAAACGTTTTAATTGAATATCGTAATACTTATTTATACTATTTAAAAATCCTTATTGGATATCACAAGAATTTTTATAAGAAAAATATTTTAAAATCCTAATCCAATACACCACCTTAATATATAGTACTCTTTTATTAGTTGAAATTTATTGAAAACTATAAAATCATGAGAAAGGGTCATTAAATGAGATGTGAAAGGGTCACTTAGATGAACTATTATTAGTTATTACCTCTTTTCCATATCTTTTAATGTTTTATTTCACATAAATTAAGAAATATTTAATAAAACTAAAAAATGATATATTTGAACTAAAATGTCCTTATTGAATATTTTTAATTTAATTTTGATACCTGCACCACCAGTAGTAGTGGGTATTAAATAAGGATATATTTGAGAGAGAAAAAAATATTAATTAGATTTTGAAATACTAAAACATCAATTATTTTGGAAAAAATAAAAAGTTAAAACATCAAAAGATATGAGAAGAAGATAGTATACATCAAGATAATTTAATGTGACTACTATCTCCATTACATATTATGAAGTGTACTTTAAGAAATGTAGTTTATTTTTGTTTATATTATATATGAGTTTAGAAGAAGTACTCACTCAAGTCTCTATTACAACCAACAAAAATCACTTATTTTTTTGTCTTAAATATAAGAAAAAATTAACTAATTTTTTTAATTTAATGAGACTATCTTTTTAATGTCTTTCATTTAATAGGGTCAAAGATTTTTTTTTATATATATTTAATATCAAATTCCAGTGAATGGTAGTTTATAATAAAAGTTTATTTTTCTTTTAAGATTAACACAATTTAATGAAATTAACCAATTTCTTAATAAGTGTAAATCAATTTTTTTTCTTATAATAGAAACAAGAGAAAACATTATTTTAATAAATTCTTACTCTTATTTATTATTGTGGGTTGTTAAAAAACTATGAGAGTTTGTAGAATAATTTATTACAAGAATGGTCGAAAAAATTAGGATATTTTAATCTAAATATATATGAATTGAGTATTTCTTAATCTGTGTACTACAACATTAAAGGACCAATATTTTGGAATGGTGATAGTTAACTAATTAATGAACCAACTAAAATTACTAACACTTATTACTATTTAAATCATTTGGTCAATTATATCTATGGTGTACTGATAATTAAAGTGATGTATTATAGTGTAATTAATAATAATATGTTACATGAGCACGAGTAATTAGACGGGACATGTAGTCAACATGAAATGCATCATTGGTAAGCAAATATGCGAATCAGGCATATTCTTAATCAACAAAGGAGTAATAATGTGGTGGGGGATCTCCACCTTTATAGAATAGAGCAAAGGAAAATCGAATCAATCAAGAATCTCTCCCACCTTGTGCAATATTCTTGTTTCCTTATTCGTTTTCTTCCTAGCATAGACCTTAGCATTTAGAACCTAGATTGACACAAACAGAATCCTAATCTTGTCGTACCCACATCATCATGGGTGTTTCCATTCCATTAGTCAACATGCAATGCTAATGCCTTTGCCACAATACAATGATAGTTCAATTGCCATTCACCACAAACTTGAACAAAGGTAAAAGATGGGGAGGGGGGGCCTTGTGTTGTGTCGTGTATATCCCCTAAGATCCTTTTTCTTTCTTTTTCTAGAGGATTATCTAAGAAAAGTGAAAAGAACATATATGAATGTTGATGTTGGACCGACATGAAAGGAGATAACGATGACGATGGAATCCAGTGAATGTTGTTGAGCCTGATACTCTTAGTTAAAGGTCAAATTTAGTTATTACTTATTAGGTGTAGGTGTATCTGAGTAGGAATGTCTAAATCACCAAAGAATATTCATATGTATAGTGACTCTAGTCTTATCTTACCATGCTATGGGGTGACTAAGGAATGGGGTCACCCTTGTGCAACGAGTCATCAAAGAATTCATCTATCATACAATCATTTGCATTACTAAATAGTAATTTTGCACCCAATAGCACATACCCCCTTTTTTATTTTATTTTTTAAAACAAAGATCTTAGACCTTATAGTACCAATTTATTATTCTTGTTGTAAGTTTAGTAATATACATAATTAAAGTGTGTCTAGATATAAAAAATGTTGTTAGAAAGATTCTATCAGTAACCAAATAAATTTTTATAGAATCATGAAAGTAAAGTGAAGAAGAAAGTGAAGTTTCCTAATGTTGTAGAAGTGTTGGAAGATACTTCCGTTGAAAGGAGAGTTTGTTCACTTTCAAATTGATCGAAGAATATTTCTCTTTTGGCTTAAGGGGGAGAATTGTAGAGTTTTAAGGCAAAAGATAAGGTGCATGCGTATTGAAAATTGAATTTTCATCACTAAGATTTAGGTGACTTAAATACAAAGTGAAAGATTACATTTTACTATATGAACCTTAATTGAATGGATGCATTAGAAGTTATTTTTGTTTTAATTTTCAAGATAACTTATTTATTATAGTTGATGGTAATCTTCACTATAAATAGAGAAGAAAATTAGTAGAGAAACAACACATGAAGAGAGAGTGTGTGAGAAGAGAGATTGAAACAAAGTCAATTTGTTGAGAGAAAAATATCTTAGTGTGAAAGTGTTATCATTTCTTGTAACTATTAAGTGAGGTACTCAGGTTTGTAGAGTGATATACTATTTGGAGTGAGTTACAATCTTGTAATCATTTTTGTGATAGTGAAATACTTTTTGAGATAGTTTCGTGTATGTAGGCAAGATGTGTTAAATCATGTTAAATTCTTGTATTTGTTATTATTTTTCTTATGGTATAATTTTTGTCGTGTTCTCACGATCCTTTATGGGGTGAGTAATTTTGTTCGTGGGACCATTGATTATCCAACATGATTAGTGGAAAAAGATTGTTTGACATATATGTTACACTATTAGAGAAAAGTTTTATTCTCTAGGTTTATATTTATAAGATGTAAGTTTAAAATGATATTTATATATTTTTATAAGAATTAATTTATAATGTTCATTGTATTAATTATATTAGATTAGAAATACTCTTCATTAAAAGAAGAAAGAAAATATATTGATAAATCAATAGAAGAGAAAGAAGTATTAATCATAAAGATAGTTTAAAAAAAAGTTATAAATATAAGATAAATTTATTATTATTAACTAAATTAATTATTTTTCTTAATTTTAATGAATTAGATAATTATATTTTATATATAAAAATGGAAGGAATGTATTGGAGGTTAATTGCAATGCTAGTAAAACAACCTTATTTTTCAATTAGTTTGGTCATTCATCATCGTCAAAAATGTAAATCACAACTTCACAAGACAATTGAATCTAACTTCAGGGTGTTATGAAGTTAATTAGATGGACTATGTTGGGTTTACATTTCACAACTAATTCATCATTGCCTTCAAATTTGGTTTCTTCACACAAAAAACCTGAAGAGCCTTTTCCTAAAAAAAAAACAAAAAGCCTGAAGAGCCTCCCTTCCTTATCAACAAATCAATGAGATATTGACTATTTAATAATGAGGTGACCAGGGATGGATCCAGGATTTAACTTAGGGAGGCGAAAAAGTCAAATGCTAAATGTTAAATAAATAGTAAATTATAATAAATAAAATATGTGGTACCTTTTATCTAAATCGTGCACGACCTTCTTTTATATCATAAAATTCATCAATGATAGAATCTGTATCAAACTTTTCATCAATCTTTCTCTCAATGTAGGTAATCAAACAATCAGCCAAAAATTCATCCTCTATTTGGTTTCTGAGTCTGTTTTTCACAATCTTCATAGTAGAAAATGATCTCTCAGTCGTGACAGTTGAAACAGGAAGAGTCAACACCAAACGAATTAACTAATCAATCAAAGGATAAGTCAAATATTTTCTTGTTTTCACCAATCCTTAACATAACTCAGAAATTATTGATAGATTTCTTAATTCAGAATGAAAAGGAACATCAAGTTCATAATGTTGAGCTTGTATCTTAAGATGCAACTTCTCTTATTCAATAAAATAATCAGGATAAAACTTTTTTGCCAAATTACAAATTTTCTCCACATCAAGTGATTTGTAAAGATCTTTAGAATCTAAAGTTGAACTCAAAGTAAGCAATTCCACCATATTGTCACAAAATCTATTATTAAGTTCATGTAATTAGGTGTCAAGGGTAGCAATGAATAAATTTATATGATAATAATGTTCAACTGTAATATGATCAACATTGCGGCGAGCTCAAACTCTTCTAGGAATATACAAAGTAGTCATATTAGGAATAATAATTTCATGCTTCTCACAAAATGACGTGACTTCCTTGAAAAATCTATCCCAACCCGATTCTCTCATTTTTTGGAGCAAAATTTTAGTGGTGGAAACCAAATACATTGCATTCAAAATATATTGATTCTTGCATTGCAAAACATGGCAAAGATCATGTGTAACTACTAATATATCTCTCACAAGACAAAAAGAATAAACTTAGGATGTGAGAATATCATAAGCACTATTAGCATCATCACGGAGGGAATAATTACCATCTTCAATAGCATTTTGAAGAACTTCACAAGTAGCATCAAACATGCATAATAGGCTTAAAAAAAATTTAAGTGAGATACCTATCGAGTATCTATGGCTCTTTGTTATGTTCCAATTTGATTTAATCCACTACCCATTGCAATATCATCACTAGCAATCAAATTTGCTATTATTGTCGCATGTGCAGCTGGCAATTGGTCATGTTGCTTAGGAGAAGCAATCACAACATTCACAATCAATGATAAACTTGAAAAAAAATTCTTGAACATGATGGCTAACTTCTCTTGCAACTACAACTAGAGCAAGTTGTAGGCGATGAGAAAGACAATGGATATATTATACATAAAGACCATCCTTCAAGAATAAAGCATGTAACCTATTCCATTCACCACGCATGTTGCTGGCTCCATCATACCCTTGGCCACGAAGATTTTGAATATCAAGACAATGGCGAGAAAGAACACTAGAAATTTCTTTCTTCAATGTTAAAGAAGAAGTGTCAGCAACATGAATAGGATAAAAAAAAACTCTCTTGAGCATGCCCATCTTTATTGATAACTACTAAATATGAGCGGTTTCGACAATAAAAATATAATGGAAATATCACTAAAATGATTATTTAGCAGTTATTCAAGCTTAATTGTTGAGAGCTAATGTTCTTCCTATTCATGGCTTGCAGAAATGAAAAGGATGGATTAAAAGCCTAAAAGCTAAAGAAAATGAGCAAAAAATTGAATAAGGCCTAGCCCACAGCGCGCTCAGTGCGCAGGACGCGCTTAGCGCAAAAACAAGCACGGGCGCTAAGCGAAGGAGAGGCGCGCTAAGCGCGAATTCAAGCACCCACACTAAGCAAGCAGAACACACTAAGCGCGAATACAAGCATCCGCGCTAAGCGAGAAGAGCATTCTAAGCGAGAGCACGCAGGCCCAAGTCCACTCCAACAGCTATAAGAAGATAGTCAAGCCAAGGAGAAAGGACATACCAAGTCTCAGAGCACTCTAATACACACCCAAAGCCTGAGAACTCTCCCTTAGGGAATTCTTTCTTCTCTCTCATAATTTTCTATTCCCTTCTTCCATCCTTTCTCCTCCACCAGTTCTTATACCCCTTTTTCAGTGTAAGGCCCCTTATGGCTATGAGAGGCTAAACCCTTAGTTAGGGCCTGACAGGCCTAAAAAGCCAAGAGATGTATTATATACTTCATATTTATCAATGCATCAGGTGTTTTCTTTCTTATTATCCTTTCTTACTTTCAATTTCTTGCATCAATCATCCTTGCATTATTTGTGGGGTTAGGTGCTCGATAAAGGGTAATCCTTAATAGGAATACAAGGAAGGTTTTGCATGCATCAGTTTTAGGAATTAATCGCTCGACAGTGGGTAATTTCTAATAGAACGAGAAGGAAGGGATATCTTAAAAAAACATTGCTAGACATAGAGTGATTGCATTATGCCCATGAATCTTTGCAAAGACATTTGAAAGATAGATAGGTAAAATAGGCTTGTCATCATGAGACATCAGGGGCAAGTAATCTAATAGATGTGGGTAGGATAAATTCACCTGATTGATATAGAAAAATAAAAAATAATACATCTTAGGCAAACAAGACATGCTAGGTCCTAACATTTTCATTTTATTGAATTCCCTATTAATTCATTTGTTTCCTATTATTTTCTTTGTCTACTAATATATGTTATTATTTACTATTCTTGCTACTTATCCTTTACCTCATCTTATTTATGCTCTTATAAATTGAAAATTATACAACACAAGTACAAAACAAAGTCCCTGTGGAAATCGACACTCGGGCTTCCGAATTTTTACTACTTGGACATTTGGTACACTTGCCAAACGGTTAACAAGTTTTTGGCGCCGTTGCCAGAGACCTTGTTCTTCATACTTGGTTGCCATACATTTTCAATTTGTAAGTAATAATTTGTTTATTCTTTTGTTCTTTACAATTTTAATTTTATTCATTATTTTTTCTTCTCTATTCTTTTTCTTCCATAATTTGCACTGTAGTACTTGTTTTTGTGTATGTAAGGTAGAACTGTAGCCAAAGATTTAGCTCCACTTAATCCAGAAATTGAAGTCACTTGCAAGCATAACAACGCTGCAAGAAAAAGAAGAGAGCAAGAAATACAAGGAAGCAATCAACCCTCACCACCATCCTCTCCACAAAGCTACTATCAAATGGAAGAGGAGCATGCACGACGAGTGACACTAGAGGACTACTCTAGTACAACTACCCCAATATTCTTCACGAGTATTGCAAGGCTAGAGGTTCAAGAGGCCAACATCTCTTGCCCTCACTCTCTCATAAAACTGATACAAGGAAACCTTTTCCACGGGCTACCAAATGAGGATCCTTACACTCATCTCGCCACCTACATAGAAATATGTAACATCGTAAAGATAGTCGGTGTCCCTGAGAATGCCATACGCCTCAATCTCTTTTCTTTTTCTTTGGCAGGGGAAGCAAAAAGGTGGCTACATTCCTTTAAGGGTAATAGCTTGCAGACATAGGAAGAAGTTGTAGAAAATTTCCTAAAGAAATATTTCCCAGAGTCAAAAACTACTGAGGGGAAAATGGAAATATCCTAATTCCATCAATTCCCCGATGAATCACTCAGCGAGACACTCGACCGTTTCCACAGCCTACTCAAAAAGACGCCTACACATGGGTATAATGAGTCGGTGCAACTAAACATCTTCATAGATGGCCTATGACCGCAGTCAAAGCAACTCCTTGACGCATCCATAGGAGGAAAAATCAAGCTGAAGACACCAGAGGAGGAAATGGAGCTGATAGAGAACATGGTGACCAATGATCATGCCATTCTTCTAGAACTCACAGTCCAAGATGCAACATTGGCCCAAAGCAAGCTATTAGCACGACAGATAGAGTCCCTAACGGAGACACTCAGTAAGCTTCTACAACAACTATAAGCGGTAAGTCCCTCTTATTCTTCAGCCATGCAAATAGGGGGATGCCACATCTGTGGAGGAGCACACGAGCCAGGGCAATGCATAGCACAAGAAGATTCTTCCAGGGAAGTAAACTACATGGGAGCTCAGAATCGCCACGGATTCGAAGGATACAACCAAGGAGGACCGTCGGGATTCAACCAAGGGAGGAATTTCATACAAGGCTTAAGTTGGAGGAATCATCCGAAGAACCAATTCAACAAGGAGCAGAGAAGTTAACCGGCCTAGAATTCCAACCAAGGGGTAGATCTTTATGAGAAGACCAACAAGCTTGAGGAGACGCTAAATCAGTTCATGTAGATGTCCATGTCCAACTATAGGAGCACGAAAGCCTCCATCAAGAACCTGGAGATACAACTAGGACAATTAGTCAAACAAATGGCTAAAAGACTCATTAGCAGCTTTGGAGCCAACACAGAGAAAAACCCATAGAAGGAATGCAGGGCAGTAATGACCAGAAGCCAGATGAAAGTGCAAGAAGAAGAAGAGAAAGCTGAAGAAGACCAGTCTGAGGAAGGAAGGGCAGACAAAGAAGGAGAGAAGGAGGGAGAAGAAAATAAGGAAGAAGAGAAAGAAGGAGAGAATAAGGTCTTAATCTCTAAGACCAAAAGCCAGCTAGCCCGAGAGGCTAGGCAAGAAGAGCCACCAGCCCCTCTAAAGGAGTCCCCATATCCTTTAGTACCGTCAAAGAAGAATAAGGAGCACTACTTCAAGCATTTCTTGGAGATATTCAAGGGGTTGGAGATAACCATGCCATTTGGGGAAGCCTTGCAGCAGATGCCACTCTACACCAAATTCATGAAGACATCATCACCAAGAAAGGGAAGCACATTGATAATGAGAGCATCGTGGTGGGAAGAATTGTAGTGCAGTGATACAGAGGAAGCTGCCCAAGAAATTCAAAGACCCCGGGAGCGTGACAATCCCATGTACTATAGGGAATGAGTTAGTAAGGAAGGCCCTCATTGACTTAGGGCCAAGCATCAACTTGATGCCCCTGTCAATGTGTAGAAGAATTGAAAATCTAAAGATAGACCCTACTAAGATGATGCTCCAGCTTGCAGACCGATCAATTACAAGACCGTACGGGGTAGTAGAAGATGTCCTCGTCAAACTCCACCACTTTACCTTTCCGGTGGATTTTGTCATCATGGACATAGAAGAAGATACGGAGATTCCTCTTATCCTAGGCAGACCCTTCATGTTGATTGCCAACTGTGTGGTAGATATGGGGAATGGAAATCTAGAAATGAGTGTTGACGACCAAAAGGTAACCTTCAACCTTTTTGAAGCAATCAAATACCCAAAGGAAGATAAGAGGTGCTTCAAGGTGGAGGAGGTCGATAAAGAAAACGTCAGCGCTCTTTCAATAGCACAAACTTCATTGGAGAAAGCTTTGATCAATGTTGTAGATTGTCTAACCAGTGAAAAGGAGAAAGATCTAAGGGCTTGCTTGGAAGACTTAGATCATGAAGAAAATATTCATGTAGGGGGGACCAATTTTGAAGAACTGAAAAGCAGGAGTCCATCCGAGAAGCCCAAGCTGAAGCTGAAGATCCTACCCAACCACCTGAAGTATGTGTTCTTGGAGGAGAACGAGACCAAGCCTATGGTGATCAGCAACGAGCTCACAGCAGAAGAAAAAAACAAGTTGGTAGAAGTCCTCAAGAGACACAAGGAGGCAATTGGGTGGCACACATCAGATCTCAAAGGAATCAGCCCTGCCTACTGTATGCACAAGATAATGATGGAGGAAGATTACAAACCAGTCAGACAACCCCAAAGAAGGCTCAACCCATCAATGAAGGAAGAGGTGCGAAAAGAGGTGTTCAAGCTTTAGAGGCTAGGCTTATCTACCCCATTTCTGAAAGTGCTTGGGTAAGCCCAGTTCAGGTGGTACCAAAGAAAGGGGGCATGATAGTCATTCAGAATGAAAAGAAAGACCTAATCCCGACAAGGACTATCACTGGTTGGAGAATATGCATAGATTACCGCAAGCTTAACGAAGCCACTAGGAAAGACCATTTTCCTTTGCCCTTCGTGGACCAGATGTTGGAAAGGCTTACGGGACAAGCTTACTACTATTTCTTGGATGGGTACTCTAGATACAATCAGATTGTTGTGGACCCCAATGATCAGGAGAAGATGACTTTCGCATGCCCTTTTGGTGTCTTTGCCTACAGACAAATGTCATTTGGGTTATATAATGCACCCGCCACATTTCAAATATGCATGTTGGCCATTTTTTCAGATATGGTGGAGAAAAGTATCGAAGTATTCATGGACGAATTCTCAGTATTTGGGCCCTCTTTTGAATGTTGCTTGAAGAACTTGGAGATGGTGCTACAGATGTGCGCAGAGACAAACCTAGTTCTAAATTGGAAAAGTGCCACTTCATGGTTCGGGAAGGCATAGTCTTGGGCCACAAAATTTTGGCCTGAGGGATTGAGGTAGACCGGGCCAAGATTGATGCCATTGAGAAGTTTCCACCACCATCCAATGTTAAAGGCATCAGGAGCTTCCTAGGACATGTAGGGTTCTATAGGAAATTTATCAAAGACTTCTCCAAAATTTCAAGACTATTGAGCAATCTACTGAACAAAGATGTTGTATTTAATTTTGATGAAGAATGTTCAGCAGCTTTCCAGACCTTGAAAGACAAGCTCACAACTGCCATAGTAATGATCGCACCTGACTGGAGTAAAGAATTTGAATGAATATGCGATGCCAGTGATTATGCAGTGGGTGCAGTCCTAGGACAAAGGCAAGACAAGACCTTCCATGCCATTTACTATGCTAGAAAAGTTCTCAATGAAGCACAGATGAATTATGCCACTATGGAGAAGGAGATGCTAGCCATTGTCTTTGCCTTAGAAAATTTCAGGCCATACTTGGTGGGGTCAAAGGTAGTGATTTACACTGATCATGCCGCCATCAAACACCTTCTCACCAAAGCAGATTCCAAACCGAGGCTGATTAGATGGGTCTTGCTCATACAAGAGTTTGATTTAGTCATCAAGGACAAGAAGGTATCCGAGAATGTGGTGGCTGACCACCTCTCCTGGTTGAAGAATGAAGAAGTGACCAAAGAAGAACCGGAGGTAAAGAGAGAATTTCCAGACAAATTCCTCTTACAAGTCACCACAAGGCCTTGGTTTGCTGATGTGGCCAACTACAAAGCCATAAGAATTATCCCCAAAGAGATTAATTGGAGTCAGCGGAAGAATTTTCTACATGATGCCCATTTCTATGTGTAGGATGATCCACATCTGTTCAAGCTAGGAGCAGACAATCTGCTGAGGAGGTGTGTTATGATGGAGGAAGCATAGAGCATCCTTTGGCACTGCCATAGTTCACCATATGGAGGTCACCACAGCGGAGATAGGATAGCAGCAAAGGTGCTATAAGCAAGTTTCTTTTGGCCCTCAATCTTTAAAGACGCTCATGACTACGTGTGTCATTGCGACAAATGCCAGAGAACAGGGGGAATTTCCAAAAGAAACAAGATGCCTCTACAAAATATAATGGAGGTAGAAATCTTTGATTGTTGGGGAATTGAATTTGTGGGACCTCTCCCATCTTCATACGGGAACATCTATATCCTGGTAGCTTTTGATTACGTATCTAAGTGGGTGGAAGCCATAGCCACTCCCAAAAATGATGTCAGGGTAGTGATAAATTTTTTTAAAGAAAAACATTTTTTCCCTTTTTAGTACCAAGAGCCCTAATTAGTGATGGGAGAACACACTTATGCAATGTGCAACTGAAGAAGGTTCTGGAACATTACAATGTTAAACATAAGGTGGCCACACCTTATCATACCCAAACAAATGGCCAAGCAGAAGTTTCAAATAGAGAGCTAATGTGAGTCCTTGAGAAGACTGTCGCATCATCAAGAAAGGATTGGGCTTTGAAGCTAGATGATGCTCTCTGGGCTTACAGGACTACATTCAAGACTCCTATAGGCTTAGCACCATTTCAGTTGGTCTATGGGAAAGTATGCCACCTACCGGTGGAGTTGGAGCACAAAGCTTATTGGGCCCTCAAACTGCTTAACTTTGATGAAGCTGCATCTGGAGAAAAGAAGAAGTTACAATTGCTGGAGTTAGAAGAAATGAGGATGAACGCCTATGAATCATCCAAGATTTATAAGTAAAAGATGAAGTCATATCATGACAAGAAGCTATAGAGACAAAACTTTCAGCCAAGACAACAAGTTTTACTCTTCAACTCCAGACTCAAGTTATTTCTTGGAAAGTTGAAATCATAGTGCTCAAGGCCATTCATGATCAAAGGAGTGAGACCCCATGGAGCTGTGGAATTGGTGGACCCTACAATAGGCCCCCATGAGAAGAGATGGATCGTCAATGGACAACGCTTAAAAATTTACAATGGAGGGCAGTTAGAAAGGTTAATAAGTGTTGTCTATTTGAATGATCCATAAAAAGAAGAACAGCGTCTAGCTAAAGACGATAAATTAAGCACTAACTGAGAGGCAACCCAACATTTTTGTAAATTTTTGTTTTTTTTTTAAAAAAACCTACAGTTGTATATATTGATTTCAGGGGTACAGGAAGCAAAAAGACGAATGGGCTGACAAGGTTATCGCGCTAAGCGCACACCTGCGTACTCAGCGCGAGCTGACAACACACGCGCTAAGCGAGGTCCCCTCACTAAGCGCGCATGTAATTTTAAATTTCAAAATTTTGGAGGAAATTCAAAGGGACGTCGCCTTTGGCGCGCTTAGCGGTCTCTGCTCGCTAAGCGCAAGTGCCATAACTACTGGAAGTTTCCGAAACTATCAAACCCTCCAACTTCCAACCTCTCCTCCCTTTTATTTCTTTTCTTTTTACAAACTTAACCCTTCTCATTTCCTCTGTCTCACTTTTCTCTCCTCTCACTCATCACCCCCTCTCTTCTCACTTATATTCGCTCTTATTCACTTAGTGCTTACTAAAGGTAAACTTATTTTGTCTACTGTTGCTGTGTTTTTTTTGTAGGTACCAACTTGCTAAGCCTCATATTAAGGCTTAGCGAGAACAAAAAATCTAGAGAAGGAAGTAAATGTTATGGAATGAACTCGCTGAGCGCGATGCTATGCGCAAAGCGAGTTTGTCACAACAGACAAATAGGGTCATCTGCGCTAAGCGAGCGACACGCGCTTAGCGCGCCCATGAAGAAGCAAGAACTTGCTTAGCGAGCACAAAACATGTTGAGCACGCCCTATGAAGACACAAGAACTCGCTTAGCAAGTGCACATCGCGCTGAGCGCACTCATGAAGCCAGAAGAACTCACTTAGCGCCTAACTCGTGCTGCACGAGATTGCAGCACTAAGCTCACCAGATTTTTTTATCTTTGTTTTTGTTTTTAGTTATTTAATTATTTTACTATTTGCACCCTTGTTTTTACTAAGCTCATTCTTATTTGCATATTTTCAAATGGCCTCACAGAAACGCCGAGTAGTGCCTACACAAGGAGGGGAATCCACCTGGGATTCTTCTCGCTTCACTTTTGAGACAGCATGGCATAGGTACCAAGACAACGTTCACCTCCAATGGAGGCAGTGGCACCGGGTCCTCACCAAACTCTCGGAGAAGCAGATTGACATCACTCTGGTCAAGGAATTCTACTCCAACATCTATGTCAAAGAGGACAGAGCTCCTAAATACTGTAAGGTGCAGGGACAAGTCATCAGGTTTGATGCAGAGGCAATCAACGACTTCCTTGACACCCTAGTCATCCTAACTGACAGAGAGGAATATCTGGCATACTTATAATACCTGCATAGTACCCGGATCATCAGGCCATCATGACAGCCCTATGCACATCCGGTGGAGGATTTGTCTTTAATGCCAATGGAGCCCCTTGGAAGCTGTTGAGGAAGGATCTGGCTACGCTCGCGCAGACATGGAGCGTGCTCTCTTACTTTAACCTTGCCCCTACTTCTCACACTTCTTATCTTAATGTTGACAAGGCAAGACTGATATATGGCCTAGTGATGAAGATGGACATGGACCTGGGCAGCTTCATTTCAGGTCAAATCACACATATCGCCCAGTCCAGCACCTCTCGGTTGGGCTTCTCGGCATTGATCATAGCGCTGTGTGATGCTCAGGGGGGCGTTTCTAACACCCTGACCTTTGAGTCTTTAAGCCATGTGATTATCCTTGCCTATATAAAGAAGAATTGTTGGAACTCCGCCGACCCGTCCATCGCCTTCCCGAGACCCCTTCATGCCAGAGCCAGAGCTGCTGCACCAGATGCCCCGTCTCTCGCACAGCCCCCCCCCCCACCTGCCGCATGCCACCAGCAGCCATCCACCTCGGCCCCGACAGATCCACATAGTTAGATGCTCCAGTCCATCTACCAGGGCTAACAAATTATCGTCCAAGGTCTTCACAGACTCTCCGTACATTTGGGGATGGACCCACCACTGACGACCCCAAAGGCCTTCATCTAGCAAGTTGCTTGGCCAGGATTCCAGCCTTCTACTGATGGGGAGGGGGGTTGAGCCCTCTGAGGTCAGAGAGACTACTGAGATCGGAGTTGGGGATGACATCATGGTAGACCTGGTAGCTGCTGATTGGGGCCCATGGCCAAACTTGGGTTGAAGAAGTAGGATTTATTTTGTTTTATTCTCAAAACTTGGTTTGTAAATAAATGTTATTTAAATGCAGTTCTTATATCTTTTGTTTTAATTCTCTCAAATAAATTACATGATGTTTATGAAGTCACTGTTGCTAAGGCTTTTTCTGAAAGGGCTCAAACACTTGAAATGTTGCATACCAATTTTGTGGAAATGATGGTTCCATGAAGGCAAGTGCCAGTAAAGTAGTGGAGTATGAATCACAACAAAGAGAGAAAAAGTTAGCCTGTCTGAAAGAAATCATGGTGCGGTAAGCCAACAACTTTGTCTTGTCCCGGTGAGTTGTGTGAAACTTATTTGTGAGAGAACGATTGCTTTTAAATTCCCGATTTTGCATCATTCTTAGACTGTTAGATTAATTACATGAGGTGGAAATGATCAAGGCTCTATTTCTTCTTATTTTCAGCTACTTAGCCAAAAGGCCAACCTTTGATAATAATTTATCCCTTGCACCTTATTTGCCAAAAATGATAATCATGTTTTTTCTAAAAACCCCTAAGCTTATTGTTAATTATCTCCTACCTTATTTTAGGGTCTAAGAGAGCATAAGGGTTTTAGTCATGATATGCCCCTAATATGGGGGAAGACTAGGGTAAAAATTGTTTTAGGAAGGTAAAACAACACTAATAAGGCACCCTCAAAAAGCTTGAAATCCCAAAGTTCCTTACAAAAAAAACTATAATTTGGGAGATAAGAGTAATAAAGGCAGAAAATAAATAGGTGCCATAAGTGCTGTGAGAACAATAAATTGAGGCTAAAAAACAAATAAGCTTAGGCGGAATAAGTAGAAGTTTTTCTAGGATACATGTTCTCTTATAACCCTAATTTTTTGAAATCCCAGAAAAACCATAATTTCTTTGATTAGCCAGGCCACATTACAAGCCAATAAAAGTCCGTAGTGATCCACCAAGTGTAAGCAGGATAACTTTAACTAAGATGAAGTGCAAAATTGGGAACATTAATTGCAGGTAGTAGAATTTTAAACACTCACCCAAGGCACTTGTTCACAGAGAGAAACACTAAAGCCTTGTGAGGAAAAGTGAGGCAAGCCGACCTAATTGATTTCTTCAACTAACCAATTCTATCTCAATGTTTGTTTATGCTTCCATTGCAAGATCATGGCAAATGCAAGAAGGTCCAGCTAAGGGAATTTGAAAATTTGCGGCTGTTGAAAGTGTTGGAGCATTCGGAACATACTCTTATTCTTGATTTTGCTTGAGGACAAGCAAAGTTTTTAATTTGGGGGATTTTGATAACTGCTAAATATGAGCTATTTTAACAATAAAAATATAATGGAAATATCGCTAAAAATGATTATTTAGCAATTATTCATGCTTAATTGTTGAGAACCGATGTTCTTCCTATTCATGGCTTGCATAAATGAAAAGGAAGGATTAAAAGCCTAAAAGTTGAAGAAAATGAGCAAAAAAATTAATAAAGCACAGCCCATAGTGTGCTCAATGTGAAAACAAGCATTGGCGCTAAGTGAGGGAGAGGCACGCTAAGCGTGAATTCAAGCACCTGCACTAAGCGAGCAGAAAATGCTAAGCGCGAATACAAGCATTCGTGCTAAGCGAGAAAAACACGTTAACCTAGAGCATGCAGGCCCAAACCCACTCCAACAACTATAAAAAGAGGGTCAAGCCAAGGAGAAAGGACACACCGAGTCTCAAAGCACTCTAATACACATCCAAAGCCTGAGAACTCTCCCTTAGGGAATTCTTTCTTCTCTCATAATTTTCTATTCCCTTCTTCCATCCCTTCTCCTCCACCAGTTCTTATACCCCTTTTTCAGTGTAAGACCCCTTATGGCTATGAGATGCTAAACCTTTAGTTAGGGCCTGACAGGCCTAAAAAGCCAAGAGATGTATTATATACTTCATATTTATCAATACAACAGGTGTTTTCTATCTTATTATCCTTTCTTACTTTTAATTTCTTGCATCATCCATCCTTGCATTATTTTGGGGGTTAGGTGCTGGACAGAGAGTAATCCTTAATAGGAATACAAGGAAGGTTTTGCATGCCTCAATTTTAGGAATTAGTAGCTCGACAGAGGGTAATTTCTAATAGAACTAGAAGGAATGAATATCTTAATAAAATCATTGCTAGACATAGAGTGATTGCATTATGCCCATGCATTAAAGCAAGCATCTAGAATTAGAACTTCATGCATTTTATTTGTTGAATCTTTGCAAAGACATTTGGCAAATAGATAGGTAAAATAGGCTTGTCATCATGAGACATCAGGGCAAGTAATCTAATATATGCGGGTAGGATAAATTCACCTGATTGATAAAGAAAAATAAAAAATAATACATCTTAGGCAAACAAGTCATGCTAGGTCCTAACATTTTCATTTTATTGAATTTCCTATTAATTCATTTGTTTCCTATTATTTTCTTTGTCTACTAATATTTGTTATTATTTACTATTCTTGCTACTTATCCTTTACCTCATCCTATCTCTTCTCTTATAAATTAAAAATTATACAACACAAGTACAAAACAAAATCCCAGTGGAAATCGACACTCAGACTTCTAAGTTTTTACCACTTGGACATTTGGTACACTTGCAAAACGGTTAACATTTATCCACAAATCTCAACACTATTGCCATTTGTTCTCTTTTTGATTCATCTCTAGCTTCATCAATAATAAGACAAAAATTAGAAATACCAATCTCTTCATGTATTACAGCACGTACCCTTCTGGCAAAAATATACAATATCTTTTTTTGAATACTTGGTGAGATATATTGAGCATTTCCTGGAGCATTTTCTGTTGCATCAAGTGGCCTCAGAATAATTAAGAAGGGGGGGTTGAATTAATTATTCCTAAACCTTTACTTATTAAAAAATTACTCTTCTAAGGCTTTTACTAAATTGTTAAGAGAATGAGGAGTAGAAGAGAAACTTAACAGAAAGTAAAAGCGGAAATTAAATGCACAACGGAAAGTAAAAGAGTAGGGAAGAAGGAGGCAAACACACAAGAGTTTTTATACTGGTTTGGCAACAACCCATGCCTACATCCAATCCCCAAGCGACCTGCGGTCCTTGAGATTTCTTTCAACCTTGTAAAATCCTTTTACAAGCAAAGATCCACAAGGGATGTACCCTCCCTTGTTCTATTTGAAACCCTAGTGGATGTACCCTCCACTAGAACTGATCCACAAGAGATGTACCCTCTCTTATTTTCAGTCAAATCCAAGTAGATGTACCCTCTACTTGTACCACCAAGGATGTACCATCCAATGTGTTAAGACAAAGATCTCAGGTTGTTAAACCTTTGATACTTTGTGAATGAGGATACAAAAGAATTCTCAGGCGGTTAGTCCTTTGAACACTTTTGTATTAGGGAAAAGGAAGAATCAAAAGAATTCTCAGACTGTGTCGTTTTGAATTCTTTGACAAGGGAGAAGGGAGACACAAAAGAATTCAGGCGGTTAGTCCTTTGTTCTTTTGGAAAAGGGAGAAGAGAGACACAAAAAGAATTCAGGCGGTTAGTCCTTGGCGAATTCTTTTTGGCAAAGGGAGAAGAGATGAAAAGAAGAATAACACAAGTTTTCAAGGTTTAGAAAACCAGAAAACTTTGGAAAGATTTTGGTACAAAGAAGAAGAAGAAGTTCAAAGAGATTTAAGGCTTGTAAAGGATTATAAGAGATTGATTGGAAAAGTATTCAAGATGCTTGAAATGCAAAACAAAGTCTTGCTTTTATAGACTCTTCATGTCTGGTCAAGACAACCATTAGAAGAGTTATGAATTTTAGAAAAACTTAAAAACCAATTTGAAAAAGTCAAAAACTATTTGAAGAGTTACATCTTTTTTATTTTATTCAGAAACAATCACTGGTAATCGATTACCAAATCAGTGTAATCGATTACACAAAGCTTTTATGTGAAAGGATGTGACTCTTCACATTTGAATTTGAATTTCAACGTTCAAAGGCACTAGTAATCGATTACCAAAACATTGTAATCGATTACAGCTTTTTGAAATTAATTGGAACGTTTTAAATTCAATTTGAAAACTTTTTCAAAACAATTTTGCTACTGGTAATCGATTACAACAATCTGGTAATCGATTACAACAATCTGGTAATCGATTACCAGAGAGTAAAAACTCTTTGGTAATCATGTTTTGAGAAAAATCATGTGCTACTCAATTTTTGAGAAAAACTTTTCATACTTATCTTGATTAAGCCTTCTCTTGATTCATGAATCTTGAGTCTTGAATCTTGATCTTGATTCTTGAGATCTTGAACCTTGAATCTTGATTCTTAACTCTAAACTTTCTTCTTGAGTCTTGAATTCTCCTTGATTCTTATCCTGAACTCTTGAATTGTTCTTGATTCACTTGAGTTGTTCTTTGATTGATCTTTGATTCACTTGAGTTGTTCTTTGATTGATCTTTGAGCTTTTTGTCATCACCTTTGTCATCATCTTTTGTTATCATCATTGTTATCATCAAAACACCTTTGAATCACCTTTAATTCACCATGAAGCTTTGCTTCTACATTTTCAAGAACAACATTAGCAACATTAGAATTATAAGACACAATAAGCTTTACTAGCTGAATAAAATTTCCTCTATTTAGTGACTAAAGACTTTCCTCTAAAAGCATATGCTTGAAATGTGAGTCATCGAACTGCATCAATAGAAGTCTTTTGCCGTAAGCTGTTGTTTGCTATAATTTCAGCACTTAGTTTTTCAAATATTTTCTCAATATGTTGAGATTGATCTAGTAAATCATCACAAAATTTTAGACACCTTTTATGTATTGAGTTAGGGCCAACTCCTTCATGGCATAGAAATGCACAATTCTTTCCATCATTGACTTTCTTCCAATTTCTAAATCTCATTTCAGCAAAAGTATGTCTTCCATCATTTCAATCACCATGATTGTTATTGAACAAGTAGCAAGGTAAGAAAAAAAACAACATCTTTGTGAGGTGAATACTCCAACCAACTTGGAAACTTATTTACCAAAAAGGTTGAAATTGTCGACAATGTTTTCCAATGATAGAAGTTGGAAACACTATATTTTTAGGTTAATATGATCCAACATTGATGTAAGCTCTACAAATCTTGTCACATTGGTCAACCAGATATTTGCAAATAGAAAGACGCTTTCCTATATCTTTCTCAAGTGAGGAGATATCTACTTCTTCTATTCTAGGAACTTTAAACTATTGTTCTTATGAAGATGATGGAAGAGTTGATAGATTACTTTCTACTTGGGGAGTTTCATTACATTGTCTTTTATAATATGCATCAAGAGTAGTTGTTTTTCTCTCAGCAATCTCTACAAAAATTATTAATCAAAAAATAAAAATTAGAAAACAAAAATATGTAAATTAATTATAACAATTCAAATTATTTTAAACGCCCAAATATTTGATAAAATAGTACCACTATAACATAAATTTATAGATAAAAATTGCAAGTATTTTTAAATTTGAATTATAAGTTATATTGATCGAATTTGTATTCTTACACTGATATATTTTATAGACAATAATTAGACATAAATTTATAAATAAAAAAACTACGTCTACATACTACAATCATTCTCTAATAACATAAATCTATAAATAAAAGTCATTGAGTTAACTTTTTCTCCTAATAATATAAATCTATAATTATAAATAAAAAACTACAATTATTGTAAAAATACTGATTATGAATGTTTCAATACCATTCCAATTTAAAAGCTTTAATCTTGATGGATTGATTTAAGAAAGGTAAAAGAGAGGAGTTACAAACTTGTAACAGCTTGCAACCTGCATAAAAAGAAAATCAATAAATAACTTGGTAGTTGCTACAAAGTATTAGTTACCTTATTGAGAAGGAAGAGACAAGAATAATGAAACAAATATTTATGACTTGTTGTTGAACAATGGAGAGTAGCTACGAGACGAGAGATCGAGAGAGCCTTTTCAATTTTTAAGAATGAGTTCCCAATAGGCAATACCACTAAGGGAAATAAACAAAAATTACTTTACTTTTTCTTTTTTTTTACTTTAGTGTGAGGAACACGTTATTTTATCTCAGCTTGTCCAAGAAATTTCTCTTACTTTTTTCTTTTAATATATAATAACATATGTATCTAATAATAATATAATAATAAATTGGAAAGAAGGGGTCGGGCTCATGCTTGCCCCTCCCGTATATCCGTCACTGGAGGTGATTGAAGTCAATTAATAATCATTTAAAATAGGTTAAATTATATTGATTCTTTATAATTTTAAATGTGATTTTAATTTTCTTATTTTCAACTTAAGATATTTAGTCTCTTTATTTTAAAAAAAATAAGTAATTTTAATTCTTTCATTAATCGTCCAAACTCATATATTGACTTTAATATACCAAATACTGACATAAAATTTATATAAATAATTGATATGACTCATGTGAAAAAAATTTAATGAAGTAAGAAAAAAAAATAATAGAAATTAAACTCATAACCCTTATTTATAGACAAGACATTAAACTAGTAACACACTTATTTTATTTAATTAATTACTTTAACATTATTTTCTATATATTATTCAGTTTTTTTCTTCAAACTATCAAAATTTATAAATTAAAAAATATGCAAACTATTCAAAATAAAAACATAAAAAATAATATAAAATAAACTTAAAAATATTTATATATTAAATATATTTTAATTATAAATTTTTATAATTTAAAAAAATTAATAACTTTTAATTAATGATACATAAAAAATAATATTAATATAATTAACTAAACAAAACAAATATGTTTTTTGTTTATTGTTTTATCTATAAATAAAAAAATCATGAATTCAATTTCTATTAAAATAATTTTCATTTTTCATTTCATTTAATTTTTTTGTATTTTTGTATTTTTTATTTTATTTAATTTTTTTCATATAAACATCATATCAATTAGCTCTATAAATATTTTAAAAATAAACTAACTAAAATTACAATTTAACCTTTTAAATATGCCTCTGACTCCATATTTACAACAATACTCTTGTTAAATTTGTTATCTCGTTTATTTTTCAATATTTCGCACTTCTATTTCTGGCAACAAAATTAACAGCTAAATTAGGATATGCTTCAAAACGCTACAGTACACGGAAGCCCATGCATCAATGATCATGAGCATGGACAAAATTACTATTTAGTCATACAAATTATTATGATTTATTTTTTTCTAAGTAATTATAGTCACGCAATATCTATGAAATGCGTAAATTCAACAAAAATGAAAATATGATAAATACGAATATACAATCATTTTAATTTGAGTACTTGATGTTTGTTGTAAAAATCAAGTATAATCAAATTAAAATGATTTTAAAATTTATTTATTTTAAAAATCAAATTTCATATTGAATTTGTTGAAATAGTGTGTTTTATTAAAAATATATAGTTTTTAATTACTACCACTACACACAATAATTATATCATCATTAATTACTTGCTAATTTTTAAATTTATTTATCAATACAGATTATAATTTCATTCTTTATACAAGTAGGTTTTTTCATTCTTAAACTCTAGCTATTGATTTTTCTATTTATATATAATGATTATTATTTTAGTATTTTAATATTATTATTCAGACAAAATTGTATAATAATAATAATAATAATAATAATAATAATAAAGTTAATATTAATGCTTGACTATTAAAAATTTAACTTTGATTTAAAAAGCATGAAATTTATTTAATACTTAATTATTACAAATGTAAGTAATTTTTAACAAATAAGATTTTGATAAAAGTTACTTAAATATTCTCAATATCAAATAAGGTTTATTGACTTACTTTGCTTGAGAAACTAAAATAAATATGTTTTTGTATGAAATAACTAAATACTAAATAATAATTATTTTCAATAAAAACATTAGTAAAAAAATATATTTTAACATTAGTGTCATTGGAATCATTGCTTTCTTTCACTCCTTTTATGACCTTTGATTCAATATTTTGTTTTGGTCTTCTTGATTTGTTTGGTGTCTTTGTTTAACATTAGTGTTTTTTCATCACCAAGATCTCAAACGCGGTATGTTTGTGCTCCTTTTATTTATTTATGCATAATTAAAAGAAATAAAATTGTGAAGGAAAGAAAATTAAAAATTAAATTTGATACATTGATTTTTTTTAATGTGTTTATTTTTAAATTCCAAAAAATACTTTTCTGGAACATTGTTTTACATTTTGTATTCGAGAACATAGTTTCCAAAATATAAAATGTAAAACAGTATTCCAAAAACTACTTTCTAGAACTTTATTTTTATATTCTAAAAAGTACTTTCTAGAATTTTGTTTTAGATTTTGCATAATGGAAATTATTTTTCAGAACAAAAAAAACTAAAATAGCATTCCATAAACTACTTTACTGAATAATGATATAAGGGTATTTTGGGTATAAAAAGTATGTAAATTTTAAAAAAATAAAGGTGCGTACTTAGAAAACACGAGTGTGGATATAGAATTTTCCATATTTTTATTTTGACTTGGTATTTTGAATTTAGATAAGTATATGGGCATTGCTTCCTGCTCCTTATTTTTTGTTTCTTGCACCCCTTTTTAAATTCCAAATTTTCCTAATTGTAGTAGACACATGATAGAGAGGTGGTTGTTGTCGACATTGATCCCTCTCCCTTCAAGATGCTAATCTCACACCTCATGTCCTCCTCAAATAAGCAATGCTCCCATGCAGACCTCCTTCACTCCTCCATTCCTCCTCACACAACTCCTTCATTCCTCGTCGCACCTCCTCAACTCCTCATCACATCAGGAGGCACGTGCCATGTATGCATCCTTCTCTAGAGGTAGCTCACACATGATGAATCCGACCTTTGATTGCACCTCTTCTCTCATAAGAAGTCCTTCCTCAAATCGCTCATCCTTTCTCAATTCAAATTGAGAACGCCTAATCCATCTCCAAGAAACTCTGCAACACCATTTCTGAGGAGGGAGCATTCAATGGAGGTTTTCTCGAGCTTTTCAAGGTTCTCAAGGTTTTGATAGCAACATTGATTTAAGGCTCGAATGGCTTTGCCTGTTGTGTGTGTCGTGTTTGTGTGGGTTGCGAGAAAAGCATTGCGTTCATGTAGTATTATGTATTTTTTTCAAACATGGCTTTTATTTTTGGATTGACAATTCTAGAATAGTAAAATTTTGTTTTCATGATTCTAGATTGTACATTCCGAAATCATGCATAAATAATTAGGGAATGGGAAATCCAGAATTATGTTTGTGTAATTATGGAATAGACAATCCAAAATTATGTTTGCGTAATTATGGAATGGACAATCCAGAATTATTTATCCATCCTAGAATTATGCATACATGTTTGTTAGATTACTCATTCTAGAATTATGTATGCATAATTTTAGGATGAGTAATCCAAAATTATGTGTTTTTTTGGTATATTCTGGATACTATAGTTCAAAATGATAAAAAGGATCCAAAAAAGAAAGAAAGAAAGAAATGATATTTTTGACCATTCAAGTTTTCTATATGATGCAGAAGACAAAATGTTGAGTGCAAAAAGCAATTATCTAAGTATATGAAACAAATTTTGAAGCCCAATTTAACTTGAGAAGGGTACCAAAAGCTGGTAACCAAGTGCAAGAAGCCATATAAACCTAATGCGAGAACCAAAAAATCTTTGAAACTTTGGAAGGACCCGTTAAAATGGGAAAGCGGTAGGTGTGATCATACTAGCACTAATATATTAAATATCATTAGAATTCTGCATTTGAATGTGTTTGAGTGAGAGTAATAGTAGGATAAATGACATCTTGAAAAGTTATGGTGTTGCCCCTCTTTTAAACATAATAAACAAAAAATGGAAAGGTGGTTGGCCTTTGGCGAGCTTTACCGCAGTGGCATCAATAATGCTTCAACAAAACTAGGAAAGGTTGGGGTCTACATGAATCCGACGATCGTAGTGGTTAGCCAGTCTTGGAATCATATTGTCCATGACCTGCGTTTGGTGTATTTTCCTCGTTTGTTGCGAGTAACGTTTATATTGGTCTCATTCGTTTTGCAATGAGTCTTAATTTGGCTGTCCTCTACACTTATTATATGGCAAAATGCCTAGGATTCTATGGTACTATACGGTGGATTAAATTTTGCTAGCATTTGCAACACAATAATTGGACCTGTATATTTCTTCTTCTTCTTCTTCTTTTTTTTAAGAGAAGACCTGTATATTTCTTAGTTGAACATAACAATACTAATATAATATACATAAGAAATTTGGTGGTGAACTTATAACTTCAAATTTACGCGCGCACAGATACATACATTATTTTAACATAAAAATACTCATTATAATACACAGGAATTTTGCTAGTTAACTTATAACTTCAAATTTAAGTTGCATCGGCCTCTGTTTTAGTATTGAGCTTAAAAAAAAATTATTACTTAAATGATGAGTTCTACTATAATATACGTACATGAATTTTGCTAGTTGACTTAGAACTTCAAATTTAATTGCACCAGCTTCTTTTATCTTAATTATTAGCGAGATAAAAAAATTCTCATCATTTATGTGATGAGTTCTACATTCACTTATGAAGTAAATTTTTCTTAGTGTAATTAAGATGAATAAATATCTTTTATTTATAATATAGCCTTTGAGTTTTTTTAGCTGAGTCAAGAAAATTTTACACAATAAAAATTAAATATAAATTCTTTCATTAAATTAAACAAATTATTTGTACCTAGAAGAATACAACAAAGTCTTAAGTCCTACATCACTGGCTCAAGTCTTTGGCTTATATGGCCTTTTAGTTTAATTATGTATATGAGTTAATTGTTTTTTCGTATTAAAGTTAAAAATCAAATTCAAGAATATAATCTTGAAGCTTACGTGGATACTAGAGAAATAGAAAACCAAGAAAATCTGAGGGACCGTCAAAATGTAGCATGTGTGAAAAATTAACAATTTAGGAGCACTGCAGATTTTGCCCATACATGAAGAGTACTTGACTCACGACAAAAATAGTGAATTGAACACAACATTTTGGTGGGCTAGTTTTGTCGTGAATGGTGGTATATTCGACTATGAAACTGAATTGAAGCTGACACAGCTAACAACACAATAAAAATAAAATTTAAATACATTTTTAATTTTAATATTTTTTATTTATTTTTCATCCATATAAAATTATTTTTTTTGTTTTTAGTAGATCATCCTTATATAATTTGTAAGGATTAATTTTTTTATAAAGATAAAAAATAAAAAAATTATATATTATAAAGACTAAAAAAAGTATTTATGGCTAAAAATAATAAATGGCTCAATGAACCTTCATCGCCGCAACCTTTGCTTTTGTCTCGTGCGCATGCTTGTGGAAATGCTTAGAGGCACGTAGCCACAACTATGCTTGGACACATTAATATGGTATCATAGCATGTCACTTCCTACGATCCTTGCTAACTGGAACTAATCATGAGGATAACACCGTTGAGTCATTTTTTTTACTGTTTTGTTGTTATCATACAAGTCCATAAAATATGCACCAACCTGGACTACTCTACACTAGGTTCAATGGCGGACCATATAAAAATAAGGCATAGGTTTAGTAAAAGAGATTAAATCCTCACGACGTGACGAACCAATTATAAGGTTGGAATTTTCGCTAGAAAAGATAATTCTCATTTATTAATGTAACAAAAAAATAGTTTCGTGAATGAAATAATGTAAGTATATGCGTTTTGGGGTTATTTAGTTTTTTTTTATTCTAAAAATATTAGTGGTGGAACTTGAAATATTTTTTTATTTAACATAAAATCTACTTTAAAAATATTTTAACTAAATATGAAATATATTAGAATTAGTATCTCAATATGAAACTAAATATTTGAATTCAGACAAAATATATGAACTTTTACTTAAAATTACGTATGTTAGATGATATTTTAATGTAATTTTATGACATTTAATATTAATTTAAAGACACTAAATTCTGATAGCATGACATGATGGAGTATGAAATCAACGTCTAAAATTCTCCTCTTATATGTTGAGTAATCAACGTCCACTGCTACAATTATGATTTTTCATTTTTTTTATCTAATACTTAATAAAAATATTATGAAAACTTTTGATAACATTCACAAAATTTTGAAAAAATTAATATATTTTTGTAATATTTATTAAATGTTGTGTATAACCTATGTTAAAATCTTTTTGTAATATTTTTAGACTCTAACAATATTAATTGTATATAACATTGAATAAAATATAAAAAATATATTAGTAATATTTATTTATAATTTGACAACATTTTTTAATGTGATTAAAGATTTTTAATAACATTTTTATTAATATTAAGTGTTAAATAAAAAAATATTAGTAAAAGTTAGATATGTAATAGTGTCACTCTTGATCAAAATATACCTACAAGATCATTGGGTGTCTGAATCAAACGAAGCGAGATTATTTTAGCTAACCCGTTAACTTGGATTCGAGTCTTATTAGGTTGTTAAGTACATAGAGAGAAAAATAAAATAAAATCAGAGATGAGTTAAACAGCAGAAAATCAGGGATACACACGTGGAATGATGAGTTTGGAGTTGGAGATCATCATTTGAAACAGAACCTAAAATTGCTATGGTCCATGAAAAGCATATTATAATGATTGAACGGTTACGCTGGCATAGATATCTTTTCCAAGGAGAGACATATTGGATGCTCTAGAGTTAATGCTCTCCCCACTCTCTTTTGGCATGGATCATGGCGTGGCAATAATAGTGTGAGAAAAGACATCGATTCTCATTCTCCTAGCTTGTATGTCGTGCCAAATAGAGGTGGTGGAAAAACATGAACCGATTAAAAGACAAAAAATTTCACGCTTGATTTTTTGGACAAAGCCTGGCCAGGGCCACTTTTGAGACAATTTACGGGCCACAAATCTGGCTATTCCTAGAATCTATGTATGAGTAGAAGATATGCCCCGAAAAAAACCAAGATATTCATGTGAGTTGTGACAGGCGTCGGTTTGGATAGGCGTGGATTGTTCTGGTCACAGATTTTTATTTGTGCTTATATACTATCGAGGAGAATTTAGCATAACGGATAAAAAGAATTAATGTTGATTACTATTTTTTTTCACTATTGCTACAAAATAATGATGAGAATCCTCTGTTTAAATATGAAAATATATGATCAAGACTAGAATCAAACACTAAGTGAATACCCTCCAACAAATAGTATGATGCATACTTAATAAAGTTCAAGTGAAAAAAGATGAAGGCCCAGAGAGAGAGATCCTACCAAAATTTTTAATTATTACTTAAGGCTCAGACTAATTTGAAGGTCCATGTCAAATATTTTTTTTTCTATTTTTATTTTCTTGTTGTCATTCTGGCCCAAACTAATTTGAAGCCTCATGTCATTTCTTTTCTAATTTTCATTTTTAATTAAATAAAATTGGTGTCTTTTCAGCTACACCTCAGATACACTATATGTATTGAACTCGTTTTCAATAAAGGGACTTTTGGCATTTTGCGAATATTTTGTGAGAGCTTCTCTCTGGATTTCTTGTTGAACCAATTTCAGGCTTATCAAGGTAATCCTTGTGGCTTTTACCCTGACTTATCTTCCCTCTCTGGAAGTGGCATCATTCAAACTCCGTGACCTATATCAAATGATCTGCTCCTAGTAAGGATCACATCATCTAGTATCAGAGCTTCAACTCTTGATACAGGTTCAATCCTATCCAATTCTTTTTCTTTATAATTTGTCTCAGGTTTGTGTTTTGTTTTGTTATTTGCATTCTTGTTCACGTGTCTGTTTGCGTTCTTGTTTCGATCTTGTTTCAATCTTGTTTTGTTGTTGCTTCGTTCTGTTTCAAAATTTTGTTTCAATTCTGTTCCAATTCTGTTTCAAATTCTGTTTGGGGACAATTTGGCTTGTTGGAAAAATTTAGGGGTTTAGGGTTTAGTAGGCTCTTGAATTGCCTATTTGCCTACTGAATGAATTGCCTAATTGCCTATTGAATTTGGACCTGCGGAATTGGTTGATTGAAGAATGGCATATTATCCTAGACGAATTTTGAAAAAGAAAGCATTATAAAAAAAAAATTGCAGAAAGTTAACAAAAAAGGGGGTGTTTGATCTTTGAACACGGATTCGAGGCTGTTAGAGGCATTTTTTTGGCAAAAACTCGGTTACCCAAATCTGTTATTCAAATTTGTTATCCAAATCTGTTATCCAAATCTATCACTGAAATCTATTAATCAAATCTGTTATTGAGTCTGTGATAATTAAGTTGTCTTTCCTATTATATTACCTTGTGCGTCCAATTTGATTCATCTAGGAACTTAAGAAGGAGTGAGTGGTAAAAGACAAGAGTGACAAACATCACACAAAAGCCTATATAGAGAGCATCAAACACGAGTATGCTTCCATCAAAGAGAGAAACACGTGAGTAGAGTGTGGTGAGGTCCTGAAACCTTTGTTTAAATTACTGCAAATTTTTATGTCCTTAATTATGGCAGGAACTGGTGATGGTGGTGGTGAATATCATCAATTGGATGAATCTCAACGTTTGTTACTGGACGTGATGACTACACAGATGCAATGTTTGCTGAACTGTAACAATGAAAAGCTCTATGGACGAATTGAAGGATTGGAGAACCAACAGAATTAGAATGCTGGAAGACATTCTGGTGGAAACAGAGGGGGCAATGATGGGCCCAGACAAAACAAAATGGAGGGGCAGGATAGAATTGAGGGAGTAAAACTCAATGTACCTCCTTTCAAAGGCAGGAGTGACCCAGACGCCTACCTTAACTGGGAGATGAAGATTGAGCATGTATTCTCCTGCAATGATTATACTGAAGTGCAGAAGGTGAAGTTAGCACTAGCTGAATTCTCAGACTATGCCCTTGTTTGGTGGAATAAAAATCAAAGAGAGATGCTGAGAGAGGAAGGGTGGGAGATAGATACATGGAATGAGATGAGAAGGGTTATTTGAAAGAGTTATGTTCCAACTAGCTACAGCATAACCATGTGGCAGAAACTCTAGAGGTAGTCCGGGTTGAGCAGCAGCTGAAGAGGAAAAGTGCAACAAGAATGAACTCACCCAACACTTTCAACCAAAATTGAACCAATAGATCCAAGGAGAGTGGCAACTCGTCCAGTCCATCAACACAGTCTCCATATGGAAAGTCAGCAGCGTCCAATACTGAAACCAAGCATAATTCTGCCTCATCATCCTACACCGATACCAAAAACATAAAATGCTTCTAATGCTTAGGCAGAGGACATATTGCTTCTGAATGTCCAACCAAGAGGACCATGATCATGAAGGCAGATGGAGAAATCACCAATCAATATGAAATCAGTGAAGAAGAAGTGGAAAAAAAGCTTGAGGATGAAGCTACGCAGGGCGATATGCTAATGGTGAGAAGGCTCTTGGGAAGTCAGATGCAGCTATTGGACGACAGCCAAAGAGAAAATATTTTCAACACCAAATGTATAATTAATGGTAAGCTTTGCTATTTAATTGTTGATGAAGGAAGTTGTACCAATGTTGCAAGTTCCAGGTTAGTATCCAAACTGAATTTAGATACTAAGCCCCGTCCTAGGCCATACAGACTTCAGTGGTTAAGTGAAGATGAAAAGGTAAAAGTGACTCAGCAGGTTGAGGTGTGTCTCACCATTGGAAGATATAATGATAGGGTGCTATGTGATGTGATTCCAATGGAGGTGACTTATATACTGTTAGGAAAACCATGATAGTATGACACCAAAGCAATGCATGATGGCTTCATCATCAAGATTTCTTTCCAGCACCATGAGCAGAAGATTATTCTTAAACCTCTATCCCCTAGAGAAGTGTGTGATGACCAAATCAGAATGAGAGAAAAGAGAGAACAAGAGAAAGATAAGAGTGAAGAAGCAAAGAGGAATAGGAAACAAAAGAGTGATACACGTAAGGGAAAAAGTGATACACATGAGAAAAAGAGTGATACACATGAGAGAAAATTTAATTGTTTAGCAAAGGTGAGTGAAGTGAGGAAAGTATTACTTGCTCGTGAGCCGCTCCATCTACTATACTGCAAAGACAGTAAAGTTTCTACTGATAATTCTAATGAGTTAACTATTTTTGCTTCTCTTAGTGTTGAACTCTTATTGTAGGAATTTAAAGATGTCTTTCCCAAGGAGATTCCTCATGGACTGCCACCTTCAAAAGGCATAAAACTTCAAATTGACCTCCTTCCAGGAGCTTCATTGCCTAACAGGCCATCTTATAAAAGCAATCCCCGAGAGACTCAGGTAGTAAATAGAACTTTGTCTTCTCTTCTTAGAGTTGTGATTAAAAAGAATATAAAGAGTTGGGAAGAATATCTGCCTCATGTTGAATTTGCATACAATAGGGTTGTAGATAACACTACACAACACTCTCCATTCGAAGTAATGTATGGTTTTAATCCCTTGACTCCTCTTGATTTGTTTCCATTGCCTAACATTTCTGATTTTAGGCATAAGGATGCACAGGCTAAAGTTGAGTATGTGAAAAGATTGCATGAACATGTGAAGGCTCAAATTGCAAAGAAGAATGAAAGCTATGCCAAGCAAGCCAACAAGAACAAGAAGGAAGTGGTACTTGAACCAGGTGATTGGGTTTGGGAACACACGAGGAAGGGGAGGTTCCCTAAACAAAGGAAGTCCAAACTTCAACCTAGAGGAGACAAACCTTTCCAAGTACTAAAGAGGATCAATGACAATGCTTACAAGATCGATATTCCAGGTGAGTATGGAGTAAGTTCTTCATTTAATGTTCCTGACTTGACTCCATTTGTTGCAGGTGATGATTTTGAAGATTTGAGGGAAAATGCTTTCTAAGAAGGAGGGAACGATGAAAATCCTAAAACTGCCCAAATACGGGGACCTATGACCAGGAGTAGGACCAAACAGTTAGTGGATACCCTCCAACAAATGGTATTAGGCATACTTAACAAGACTCAAGTGGAAAAAGATGAAGGACCAGAGGCAGAGGCACTACCAAGAATTTTAATTGTTGCTAAAGGCCCATACTAATTTAAAGGCTCATGCCAAATATGTTTTTTTATATCTATTTTCTCATTGTCATTTTGTCCCAAACTAATTTGAAGACCCATGCCATTTCTTTTCTAATTTTCGTTTTTAATTTTAAATTAAATAAAATTGGTGCCTTTCGAGCTGCACCTCAGATACACTATATGTATTGAACTCGTTTTCAATAAAGGTAGTTTTGGCATTTTGCGAATATTTTATGAGAGCTTCTCTCTGGATTCCTTGTTGAACCAATCTCAGACTTATCAAGGTAATCCTTGTGGCGTCTACCCTGACTTATCTTCCCTCTTTGGAAGTGGCATCATCCAAACTCTATGACATGTATCAAGCGATCCGCTCCTAGTAAGGATCACATCAAATATTCTTTGGTTTCTCAATGTCTAGTTTTAACTGGAAGATCTAACTGAAGGTTTTTAGTGAGAATTTCACTTGCAATCACTCTTTTTTCATTCATATATAAGTTTTTGAATTCAAGACTTTTTATTATATATAGAAAGAATATTTAAATATTTAGAGTTATAAGATTAATTTAATGGTTAAAGGAAGAAGGACTAAAAGAGAAGAGTTATAAGTTTGAATTTCATTCACTAACAAAAGTGAACAATTAACATTAACCAATAAAAGAATTTAAATATTTTAATATCAACATCTGATGGTACATATAGGTATAAGTATCATGATACTTGTTTCTCTCTCGTTAACAAGCATCTAGTGAAAATTCATATCCATTACCCATGGGTATCTAGTAAAAATACGTATTTCATTAGTTGTGGATTTTGTCCATGATTTTTTTTCCATCTCTAGTTCTAGATGCAAGAGGATGGGAAAAGAGGGAGTGAAGATGAAAGTGTAAATGAAAAATATTATTTTTTAACGATATAAGACTTGTTGGACAACCAACAAAATTTGTTGACAGGAGCAAACATAAAGAGGGGTGGGTATATGGGCCAAGGTCTGTGTACTGGCCTATAAAACTTGCGGTTCGTACGGATAATAAATCTCTTTTTTCTATTATTATTTGCATAACTATAACAAATTTTGGGTTAGACACATGAAACATGCGAACTTCCCTAGCTTAGTCTGTGGGCTTGCGGACTTCTAAGTTTATGTTTCTTTTAGTCTTTTTTATTTAATTTTTTCACTATTTTTTTAAATAATGTAGGAGTTTATACAATATGAGAATGAAAATTTGTCATATGTAATTAAATCTCAATTAGACACACATACTTGGAAGATAAAAAAAACTTTCTTTACAATACCGTCCAAATTTATGAGAACATAGGACTTTAATGTTTAGGCTAAATTATTCACATGATCCCTTATCTTTATTTTAGGTTACAATTTGGTCCTTTACTTTTTAAAAGTTCAAAATGGTCCCTTCTATCTCTTTTAGGTTGTAATTTTGTCTTTTATTTTTTAAAAGCGCAAAATGGTCTCTCAAGTAATTTTGTCATAGCATGTTTATCCAAAAAACACCCCAAAGAAGATGTTACTTCAAGGATGAACATGTTATTGAAGCTATTATTAAGGAGTGTAATATTCCTTGGTTACTTATGGGGGATTATAATCATATTCTATTTCCCTAAAAAAGATGTGGTGCCATGAATTTTTCTCAAAGAAACATGCAAGAGTTTTATCAAGTAGTTCAATTGACTAGTTTAGTTGATTTAGGGTTTACTAGGCCAACTTTTACTTGTAAAAGAGGGTCCCTACAAGAGCATATTGATCGTGCTCTTGCAAATCATTACTTGATAATAAAGTTTCCAAATGTCTTTGCTAAGCATATTTTTCTTTTGAAGACTTATCACAAACCTATTGAGGTGTGTATGAAGCTGAAGCACTTGCGCAATAGGAAGCAAAGACCCTTTAGATTTGTTTCTTCCTGGATTACCCATAAGAATTTATAGTGTGTGGTCTCATATAGTTGGAACATGGGTACTAATGTTTGTGGCAGAGAAGGATTTCCAATCTCACTGAATTGTTGTACTTGTAAAACCAACAAATTTTTAGCCATAATTTTATAAGGAAGGAAAAGTTGATTAGAAGATTGAATGGGATTGATAGGAGCTCAGTCATGACTTACAGACTTGCAGAAGGAACTTTGGGATGAGTTGGGCACCAATTTCTTCCAAGAGGAACTTCTTTTGTTCCGAAAATCGCTATGTTAATGGATGAAGTATGGAGACAACAATTCGAAGTGCTTCCATAGTGTTACAGTTATTGTTGGACAAGCAACCTCAAAAATTTTAAGAAGGGGGGGGGGGGGTTGAATTAAGATTTCGTTGACTATTCCTAATTGAAAGACTCTCTTTCTTAATTATTCCCTAGATTTAATTATTTCTTTGTTAACAAGTTACTTAAATAATAAATGAAGGAAAATAACTTGCGGAAATGTAAAGACAACAGAAAGTAAAAGAGATAAGGGAAGAGAGAATGCAAAACTGGATTTATCCTGGTTCGGCCACAACTCGTGCCTACATCCAATCCCCAAGCAACCCGTTTGAGATTTCCATTATCCTTGTAAAATCCTTTATAAACAATGAACCACAAAGGAATCCCCTCCTTCATGTTCAGTGATTACAACCAAGAAGTTATGCCTACTTCTTGGAATGAACCCCAAGGAACGTTGGTCCCTTATGTCTAGTGATAATAACCAAGAAGTTGTACTCACTTCTTGCAATGAACCCAAAAGTGGTTAGTCTTTTGAGTCCAGTGATAACAACCAAGAAGCTATACCTACTTCTTGCAATGAACCCAAAAGAGGTTAGTATTTTGAGTCCAGTGATCAACCAAGAAGCAAATCCTGCTTCTTGCAATGAACCCAAAAGCGGTTAGTCTTTTGAGTCTAGTGTTTAACCAAGAAGCAGATCCTGCTTCTTGCAATGAACCCAAAAGCGGTTAGTATTTTGAGTCCAGTGATCAACCAAGAAGCAAATCCTGCTTTTTGCAATGAACCCAAAAGTGGTTAGTCTTTTGAGTCTAGTATTTAACCAAGAAGTAGTGCTTCTTGCAATGAATCCAAAAGTGGTTAGTCTTTTGAGTCCAGTGATTGCAACCAAGAAGACCTTCTCTTGAAAACAGTCACCAAGAAAGTCTCTTGAAAAGCTTTTTGTAAGAATGGAGGAGAGGAAGAAAATAGAATATAATAGCACAAGTTTTTGCCCAATGAACTTTTCTTGACAAAGCAAGTATTAAACAAAAACTCTTAGAAAGATGTTGAGAATGATTCAGATAATCTATCTTTGAAATTCGTGCCATGGTCACATATTTATAGCCATTTGATGGCTCTTGAAAAATCATGTTAAAAGTTGTGACTCTTGGCAATTTCTTCAAAACTAGTCACTTTAAAAGTTGTGACTCTCTTCAAAACTAGTCACTTTAAAAGTTGTGACTCTCTTCAAAACTAGCCACTTTAAAAGTTGTGACTCTTGGCAAGTTCAAAAACCAGTCACTTTAAAAATTGTGACTCTTGGCAATTTATTTTTCAAAACCAGTCACTGTTAATCGATTACTATTATAGTATACTCGATTACACATCAATAGTTGTGACCCTTCATGTTTAGATTTGAAAATCAACGTTTAGAAATACTGGTAATCGATTACACAAGTTTAAAAATGTTTTATCACAAGTTGTGACTCTTGAAATTTGAAATTCAACGTTCAAAAACATTGGTAATCGATTACATGCCCATGGTAATCGATTACTACTTTGTAAAATAGTTATAAAACTATTTTAGGCTTCTGGTAATCGATTACAGCCTTCAGGTAATCGATTACCAGAGAGTAAAAACTCTGGTAAAAGATTTTTCTTTGAAAAATTCTTTTGGACAAATTGTGCTATTCAATCTTTTCTTTGAAAAATTCTTTTATACTTATCTTGAGGTTCTTGCATATCTTGAGTCTTCTCTTGAATCTTCACTTGAATCTTGATTCTTGATTGAATGACTCTTTGATTCTTGATTCTTGACTTATGTATTTGGCATCGTCAAAATAAGCTTGGAAGCTTTGCTTCCACAATTATTACATGACAAAGAAATACTATTCATTGTTTGTAGGATGATAATTGATCATCAGGTACTCCAATCGATGACATGATTACTTCCTATGATAAAACTTTGTTTCAAGATAATGGTGTTTTCTAGCCCTTTTGTCTTTGGGGTTCTTTTCCAATGCTTGCAAGGGCTGATTTGGATTGTATTGGGTACCCTATTTCTTGATAAGGAGATTAAACGTGCTATTTTTAGCATTGGAAACTTCAAATCCCTTAGGGAGAATAGTTTCCAATCCCCCTTTTTTTTATTTGAGCCAATGGGATACTATGGGGGCACTCCTTATGTAATCTTATTTGCCACCAGTTGGCAAAATTGGCCGAGGTTAAACATTTGAATAATACCCTAATCACTTTCCTTCTGAAGCTTGAGGAGGTTTTTAAGATTGGAAAATTTTTTCCTATTAGTCTTTGCAACGTCTCATATAAGGTATTAACAAAGATTCAGGTCTAGAGATTAAAGATGGTGATGGATACTTTGCTGAGCTCGATGTAGTGTAGTTTTGTTGTTGGGTGGCAGGGGGGACAATATCATCATTGTTCGGGAGGTTATTCACTCAATGAAGAGGAAAATGATTGCCAAAGGTTGGATGGTGATCAAAATAGATTTAGAGAAAGCTTATGATTAGATGAAATAGGAGTTTATCAAGGATATGCTAGAAGGAATTGGGCTTCCAGCTTCTTTTGTTAATATGGTTTAGTATTGGATCTCTACTTTGTTCATTAAAGTTTTATGGTAAGGGGACGCCTTGGACTCTGTTTAGCCCTCTAGAGGAATTCATCAAGGTGACCCTTTATCACTATATTTATTTATTTTGTGTATGGAATGCTTGTCCCTACTAATCTCTCTGGCGGTGAATAATCATTTTTGGAAGCATATTCTCCTATGAAAGGTCTTAAAATCTTCCACCTAGTGTTTGAAAATGATCTAATGTTGTTTGTTGAAGCATCCATGGATGAAGTTGTAGTTGTTAATGCGTGCTCAGATGTTTTTTTGTGAAAGCTCAAGAGAAAAACTCAGTGCTGAGAAGACTAGAGTTCTTTTCTCCAAGAACATTGATTGGAAAGTTCATGAGCATATTAACACAACTATCGGTTTCTAGTGAATAAATTGGGAAAGTATCTTGGTGCCTAGCTTCATCATGAGAGGGTGTCGAGAGCTACCACCTGCAACATAGTTGAGAAAATGTGAATGCGTCTCAGTTCTTTGAAGGCCAAAGTGTTGTCTTTTGCTGGTAGGTTGTCACTCTACTTTGTCCCATAGAGTTTTATGGTAAGGGGATCCATCAAGGTGACCTTTTATCGCTATATTTATTTATTTTATGTATGGAATGCTTGTCCCAACTAATCTCTCTAGTAGTGAATAATCATTTTTGGAAGCATATTCTCCTATGAGAGGTCCTACACTCTTCCACCTAGTGTTTGCAAATGATCTAATGTTGTTTGTTGAAGCATCCATGGATGAAGCTGTAGTTTTGAATGCGTGCTCGAATGTTTTTTTGTGAAAGCTCAAGAAAAAAACTCAGTGCTGAGAAGACTTGAGTTCTTTTCTCCAAGAGCATTGATTGGCAAGTTCATGAGCATATTAACACAACTATCGGTTTCTAGTGAATAAATTAGGAAAGTATCTTGGTGCCTAGCTTCATCATGAGAGGGTGTCGAGAGCTACCACTTGCAACATAGTTGAGAAAGTGTCTTTTGTTGGTAGGTTGTCACTCACTAAATCTGTTCTTGCCACCATTCCTTGTTATTATATGTAGCCTGTTTATTTGCCCAAAAGAATGTGTGATCAAGTAGACAAAGTTTTCATAATTTTTTGTGGGGAGATTTTCAGAATAGGCATCTGATTCTTCTTGCTTGGGACTATCTCTGCCAACCTTAGCCTTTTGGTGGGTTAGGTCTTAGAATGGCAAGACATGTGAATGATGTGTTCCTAAGTAAGGTTGGGTTGGGATTATGTTCTGAGAATTCTAAATTGTGGGTCCAAGTGGTTCGTGGAAAATATGGGTGTGGTGATGGGATTCTACCTCTTATAAACCCTAAACACAATGGTTATAATGTCTGGTTTGGTATCTATTAAGTCCAAAACCCTGTGTATTTTAATTTTGAAAAACCTTATGAACACAAATGATAAGCCTTCTAAGTTTATGCCTATGGATGAGGTTGCTTAAGTGTATTCATAATTTTTTTTGGTAAAGAACAACAAGTGAAATAAACTCAAGGCTATCATGAGCACTCAGAAAAGATGATAAGCTTGAAAGCTCAAAAAAAGACTCAAAGTGTCATTGGTTGTGTATTGCAATGAAGAAGTCAACATGCTCACTAGATAAAGAGAAAAACTTAAAGCAAAGAGAAGTAATCAACAACAAAATAACAAGAAGAATGTTGCAAACATGAACATCTGCACAATGATATTAACATGAAGAACAACATTGTTGCAACACAATCATAATGAAATTTTATCAACATGATGAGTTCATTCTGGACATTGTGTCTAGAGTTCCATAAAAGCAATTAAGATGCTATTGGTGGATATGTAAATGTTGAAGAAAGATATTCAACTTCCATGAACAAGTCGTGGTTTGATGCAACTTGAATCATAGACAAAATTGAGCCTCAAGTTGCAAAAGATGATCCGCTTGGACAACTTAATATGTGTGAAGTAATTTGAAGACTACTTTAGCTATAGAAGTTCATTTGAGATGATCTCAGTGTCTACGGAAATCTAAGAGAAAGATCTACATCTTTCTTGAAGAATTCGTGAGCTAATATGACTTGTATCTTGGAGGAAATTGATCATCAAGATAAACATGTCATTTTGTCCTGACAATATAACATAACTGCAATACTTTGAAGATTACTTGTGTTGTAGTGGTCCAAATGATATGCACCTAGTGCTTGAATGTTAAGGATAAAATTCTCTATAACTCTTATGAAGACATCAAAATCTTGTTTGGCTATTGAAAGGGTCAAAGAAATAAATAAAAAAAAACCCAATAGTAAGCATAACATGCTACAATAAGCTCACACTATAATGTTTGGAATACAAGTTTGTCATGTCATGTCATCAAAGTATTCCTATAAGAAGAACATTCAATTGCTTACCATCTACATCAAAGAACTATCTCAAAGCATAACATTATTACTTGGAAAGTTATGCAAGCCTACATATATGTAATTTATACATATACAAAGAGCAGAAAATAAAAGGTGTTATGATGAGTTCAAAACAAGTTGAGAATGAATGTCTCGACTTTATTTTCAAGTGAGAAGCTTAAGAATATTTGAATGAAGCCCCATCTGTGTGATGAAGTTAGTGTTTCCCTTTGAAGATCTCAACCTTACTGATTTGAAAGGACATCAAGAAGGCCTTACACATGAGATTTATCAAAGGCTACAATGAGCATACAACATCAGAGTCTACATCAGAATGATGAAAAACTTGACTTTGAAAACTAAACTTTAGAATGGAGTTCAAAATGATTAAGAATGACTTAAAATGAACCTCAAAGACAGCATCAATTCTTCCATATGTTACCACACATATATATGGCACATCAAAAGGCTAAGGTTGAAAGCATTTCACTTTTCATATGCTCTCTCACTCTCTCTCTCTCTCACACACACAAAGGACACATCATAAAAGTGAATGCTTACTGCATTAGAAGATACACAACTGGAAATATAAGAATATCCTTGAGAAGATTTTGTGTGCAACATCAGAATGAAGATTGAAGAGACTTTGTGAAGTCTTAACCAAGGACAAAACACTAACACAACAACAACAACAAAAATAACAACCTTCAGAATGATCTGTGATGTGATGAAGTGTTTGGATTGATGGAGTTGAGCTATCTACGTTGTCATGCCATGTTATCTTCATCAAAAGGAACCTACATCTGAATATGTCCTTCCTCAACAACATTAGAATATATTTCTAAGAGACCATAAGAAATTTGCTCAGAGTTTGATCATTAGAATGACAATATCAAAATGAATTGTGCTAGTTGTAAAGTTAAAAGTAGTCTTTCTACTTCAAAAAGAAGTCACACAACTGTCAAAACAGCTAGATAACGACTAGTTTGACATGTGGGGCCTATAAAAGGACAAAAGACAACCACAAAACAAGAGATAGAAGGTAAGAGACAACTTATGCTATGCAAAAAAAAATTCAACTCCTCTCCTTAACCTAGATGCGTTCTGAGCTCATAATGGTTACAACAGAAGTGTATACAACTTAGAGCTTCAAAGAAGATTCACCCCCAATGAGTGTTGTAAAGTTGTAAAAGCCCCTTAGAACACCTTATCCTTGTTTGTAATTTGTATATACCCCAAATTAACCAAGTGGGTTCAGTTTAGGTGTAAGAGAAGTGAAAAGGAGAACAATAGAAGATAGGTAGCTTAGAGAGAGACTCTAAGGTTGCAACCTGAAGAGGCTAGGGTGAAATAATACTTGTAAAGCCTGGACTTGAATTGTCTCTCCCATGACTAAGTCTAGTGTCATTTTTGAGATAGGTTGGTTCCCAAGAGTGAAGAAAGTTTTATGGAGAAGGACATCTAATGAGAGGTGAATGTTGCCTACCAAGAACAAGTATGGTTCTAGGGTGAGATTGTATTGTAAAGGTTCCCAAACCAAGACCAAGATGTTGTGTTGTGGTGAGGGAGAAAGTGGTTGCTGTTGAATTCCAACATGTTGTTGGTGGTGTTAATGGAAAATCTCATCTTGAAGGGTGAAGACTGAATGTAGCCCAAGTTTGGGATGAACCGATATAAAAATTTGTGTTGAATCCTCTCTTCTCTTCCTCTTTATATTATGTTATTTGTTATCAGATATACTGCATCTACATTAGAACATTCTGAGAATCAGTGACTTTCATTAGAATGCATACACAAGAAGGTTTTTATAACAAGCATATTTGGTTTATAAAATGGCATATCTGAACTAGATAATCTTTGTGATAACAAGATCTATTTTAACCAGTTCAATCATATGCATCAAGGTATGAAATCTTTTATAAAAGATGAAAATAGTTTTGTGCATGAAAAGCTAGAACAACATTATGAACAATAACTTTCTAAACACAACATTCTGAGTATTGCATAAAATAAAATGAGTTTTTCATAACAAGAGTAATATGAGAAATGCTTAATGATCTTCTGAACATGAACAAATATGCATTGACATTAGGCTCACATAATCACATCAAACATTTAATAATGAGTGTTATGACTAATTACTTGGAGAGATTAGCTATCTAAGTTCTTGAACCTCTATGTCATGACTTTCTGAACACCAAGGTAATCTTGAGTAAAATTTTAGAAAGATTAAAGTTTCAAGAAAAGTTGACAAAGTCATAATTCAACCCCCCCTTCTTGTGACATTCTAATTACTTCAGTATCAAGGCCATTTGGGAGTTCATTTGTAAAAATGTGAGGTGGAATATGGGAGATGTGTCTTATGTTCTATACTGGTCCAAATATTGGGTCCCTAGAGTTGGACCTTTGCTTTCTTTGGCCTTGTCAAACCTAAGTCAACATGATTTGGACCTCAAAGTCGTTGATGTGGTCCTAGAGAATGGTAGTTGGGATCTTAGTTATTTGCTTACCATGTTGACTTTGCATGTGTCTACAAAGTTTTTAAGTATGACCCCTCCCAATATCAATTTTGGTTTAGATAGGATAAGCTGACATGGATCAAATGATGGCCTTTTTATTGTCAAGTCTACTTTTTCTATGCAAGTTTTTCAGGTTTAGCCGCTTAAGGTGCCTTTGTTTCAACTTATTTTGAAATGGGAAAGGCCAAAAAAGATGAGAAAGCTACTTTGGAAAATGTGGAAAATGTGCCTATTGACTAATCAAAGGAGCTGGTATATGGGAAATGTTGAGTCGCCACCATGTCCAATCTGTCATGCTCACCAAGAGTCCATTCTTCTTTCTATAAGGGTCTATTTTGTTGCAATTCAATTATGGTAGTATAATGTCCCTGCTACCTGTTGGTCTTCATTTTTTTGGGGGACTTACACAGTTTGATGTTTTGGAACCTTGAAAGAAAAAATCACAATGATTCTACTTGGGTTCTAGTGTTTGTGCTTGAAATCTGGCGTCATAAGAAAAAATTCATATTCCAAGGAGTTTTGAATTCTGATGTCTCAATTAAGCACCATTAAGAAATTATTTTAATTACTAGAAGGCATCTTGCATTTTTAGTGTGGATTTTGGTCTTCACTTAAGCTCTAGAGAAGGTAGTAATTTTCATATATGGAGGTCCCTGAGTTTAGGTTGGCACAAGGTGAATATGAATGGTGAAATTAGAGCTATTGATAATAGGGTAGCCTGTGTTGGAAATATTTGTAACCATAAGGGTGATTTTGTTGTCGAGTTTACGGTTGGTATTGGTAAAGTTTCCATCATTCATTATGAGGTGGATGACATCATTGTTGGGTTGAAGTTAACCCTTGGCAAAGGCCTCACACACATTCTAGTTGATACAAATTCTATATAAGTTGTGGATCTTACTTCCCTTGTGAGAATGAGTCATTTTCACTGATTTAAGATATTAAGATGTCTAAGCTTCCTGTGGGGTTAGTTCTGGAGCATGTTTCCAAAGATTTGAACAAGGTCGCAGATCAAATTGTAAAATAGGCCCAGAGTCTTCTATTTTTTTGAAAGAAAAATATAATATTATATCATTGATAATCAAAACATATACAAGTGAGTTGTACATGATGTACGTTATACTCTATCTCCAACAAAGGAGTGACAAAAAATGTAGAAACAAGCTTCATGATGATGAATTAAGTTGATTCAAGTAGTTTTGATGATGACAAAAAGCCCAAAAGAATGATGTCAAGATTGAGTCAACAAGTTCAAGATCAAGATTAAAGAAAAGACATTAAGATGAGTTCAAGATTCAAGAGAAGAAACCAAGAAGCAACAAGTCAAGACTTCACAAGCGAAGTATTGAAAAAGATTTTTCAAAAACCAAACATAGCACAATTTTTTTTTACAAGAAAATTTTTCTCAAATTTTTCTAAGTTATCAGAGTATTTACTCTCGGGTAATCGATTACAGGAAACTGGTAATCGATTACCAGTGACAAAGTTTTGATTTCAAAAGCTTTTAACTAAATTTGCAACGTTCCAAATGATTTTTAAATGGTGTAATCGATTACAATATATTGGTAATCGATTACCAGTGTATCTAAACGTTGAAATTCAAATTCAATTGTGAAGAGTCATATCTTTTCATTAAATGCTTTGTGTAATTGATTACATGGTTATGGTAATCGATTATCAGTGACAAGTTTTGAATAAAAAGTCAAGAGATGTAACTTTTCCAATGGTTTTAGGGATTTTCTCAAGGTTATAACTCTTCCAATGGTTTTCTTAACCAGACATGAAGAGTCTATAAAAGCAAGACCTTGACTTGCATTTTAACAACTTTTAGAACTTTTTAGAACTTCTTGAACAACTTTTGAGAAACCTTTAAACCTTTACAATTCTTTCCTACTCATCTTTCTTCTTCTTCTTCCTTTGCCAAAAAGCTTTCTAAGTTTTCTGGTTTCCAAACCTTGTTCTTCCACAGAAAACAAAAGTGTGGTATATCTTTTCATTCTCTTTTCTCTTTGCCAAAAAGAATTCAACAAGGACTAATTGCCTGAATTCTTTTTATGTCTCTCTTCTCCCTTTTCCAAAAGAACAAAGGACTAACCGCCTGAATTCTTTTGTGTCTCTCTTCTCCCTTTTCAAAGAATTCAAAAGGACACAGTTTGAGAATTTTTTGATTCTTCCCTTTCCCTTAAACAAAAGATTTCAAAGGACTAACCGCCTGCGATATCTTTTGTTTCCCCTTTACAAAGATTCAAAGGACTAACCGCCTGAGAATCCTTTGTCTTAACACATTGGAGGGTACATCCTTTGTGGTACAAGTAGAGGGTACATCTACTTGGGTTGTTGTAAATGAGAACTAGAGAGGGTACATCTCTTGTGGATCAGTTCAAGTGGAGGGTATATCCACTTGGTTGTTCAAAGAGAACAAGGGAGGGTACATCCCTTGTGGATCTTTGCTTGTAAAGGTTTTTACAAGGTTGAAAGAAATCTCAAGGACCGCAGGTTGCTTGAGGACTGGATGTAGGCACGGGTTGTTGCCGAACCAATATAAAATTCTTGTGTTTGTCTTCTTCTTCCTTACACTTTTAATTTCCGCTGTGCACTTTTAATTATCGCTTTTACTTTTGGTTAAGTTTCAATTACTGTTCTTTACTTTCTTAACTTGGTAGTAAAAGTCTAATTAAATCTAGTAACATTAAGAAGGATAAGTTTTAATTAGTCAAGGTACATTAATAATTAATTCAACCCCCCTTCTTAATTATTCCGAGGCCACTTGATCCAACAAAAAATGTCTAGCCAAATAGGAATTCCTAGATAGGAGTCATAAACATCCATTCGGATCAATGCACCATGACGACGCCAGGAGTGTTCACTCTATTGGCAAGTGTACCAATTTGCACTAGTAGTAATTAAAATGGTAAGTCCGAGTATCGTGTCCACAGGGAATTTGTTATACTTAGATGCCACATATTCTGTTTGTAAACAATTTCAATTGCAGTAAAATAAAGTAGCGGAACTCATTCATGTTTCAATTTCTTAAATTAGTTTTTCTAAATTTAAAAACGCATAACAAGACAAAGACAGAGCTATATAATCGAACAAATATCAAGATGAAAACGTCGGGGAGTATTCTACTGAACTTTCTCTTGGCGTAACTAAATAAGCTTTTCTCTATTTAATATTACTCTAATGTTCTTTCACCGTTAAATTAATCTAACTGTAATTCCTCACATGAAAGAGCCTAACCTTCCTAGTTTCGTTCTTGATTCCTCAACAAACTCATTCTAAGCGAGCTGCACTACACACAAGATGCAATATTTACTAGATTACTGCATACTATTCCTAGAAATACAGACTTCTAGCTGCTCTATCGAGTTCTAAGGACTTTGAGCATTTTCCAATACTCAAAACCTAACAAAGCATATAAATGGGTGATCAAGCCACAAATATGTAAAATAAACACATATAGAAGCAAAGAACACTAGCAATAACATTAAATAAATAGTTAAAAGTTTTACATCAAGAGTGCTCAGTAGAAAAACTCCCCAACAATGAAGTGTTTAGCCCTCCATTAGCAAGAAGGGCTTAATACAAGGGTGAAAATGATGTAGGAATGAAAAACAATGGTAAAGATGTGAAGAAAATGTCTTCTCTTCAGCCTTGGTGCCTTCTTCCTTCTTTCCCACGTTGCTTGTCTGTTCATTTCCCTTCCTTTCTAAGTTTTTTAAAGACTTTTGGGCTTCTCAGCTTACGAAGGTGTGCTCAGAGAGCATGTCTCGCCAAGCGAGAGTTAGCGGTTATGCGCTAAGTGGACTTGGACACGCTAAGCACGAGAAGAGACAACGTCCTCACTGGGCGGGCTGGCTGAGCGCTAAGCGTGCTGCTCTCTAGCTCAACATTCTCTAGGGTTTTGTACTCACTTAGCGAGCTGAGCCTCGCTTAGCCAAATCTCCTCACTTAGCGAGCCCTTCAGCAGCATTTCAAAATCTTCTCTTCTTTAGCCTAAAATTCCAATTAAGTTCAACATTAGTCATCAAAAATGGAGTTTCCACTACATAAATTCATACAAGAATAAATTATTTACAAATCTCGCAAAAGAAACCATAAATTAGAGGTACATTGCTACCTTTTCTCCTATTTTTAATGCATTTAATACTCATGAATAACAATTAACAAACTCCCCCAAATTTACAGTTTTGCTTGTCCCCAAGCAAAAGAAAATAACAGTGGTCAATCAAAATGGTGCTTGTCTGATTAGTATCAATCACATTAACAGAGATGATTGAACATGCATCAACCAAATAACCTTCCAAATTAGAGTGCAATACATTCAGAGATATGAGCATGTGCATTAAATAGCAAAAGAGAAATAGATTAGCAAGCGTGACAAGTATCGAGGAAGGTTAACCAAGCTTTATCCTCACGACCACTATTTCTCTCATACGCACAAGTGTTTTAGGTGTTTTTTTTTTCATATAAACAACTAAAAAAATTCCCAACTTCTGCATTTCATCTCATTTCATACACCTATGTACACACAATGTGGATCTAAAGGACTTTATTCAGCTTGTAATGAGGCTGGGCTAAGAACAATTCATGGTTTTTCTAGGATGCAAAACTTAGGTTCTAGGAGAGCATTCACCCATTAACCACCTTTTCTTTGACCTCCCAACCTTTATTGACATGCCACAATTACCAATTCACAGAGTGTTTTTTTCTTCAAATTCTTGTTGTTTCTCTCTCTCTCTCTCTTTTTTAGCAGATGATAGGTACTACAACATAATGTAGTTCTGATTCTCTGTGTATCTGTTACTTATATCCCTGGAACATAATTTACCCAAAACACTCCCCCAAATTTGGAACAAATTTGTCTTGATCCATAACAATGCTCTCCTATAGCCTAAGATAGGGTGTACAAAGATAGCATTTGCATTTAGCTCAGGGTTCAATGACTCATTCATTCACATTTATGCTCAAAAGGGGTGCAAGGGATTCAATCATTCATTAACATAGGGTAGTTGTTTGGCTAAGTGGCTGAAATAAATTCAACATGGCCTTCATCATTTCCAAATCATGCATCCATTTCAGTATTCAAAGATTCATGCAAAAATCAGTACTTGATGCTAGTCGTTCTCTCACAGTTAAGGTTCACACAACTCACTGGGTTACAACAATTAGTTTCACCTTCACTATTTCCCTATCATGCAAGCTAACATTTTCACTCACGCTCCTAATTTCCATACTCTATCTCTCTACATAAAGAAAGCTTGATCGAGGTTTATGATTTCACAGTGCAAGTCACTCATGTCATGCAATCAATTCAGTTCAAAACAAGATATCAAGGCAAACACCATTTTTTTGAGAAAAATTCATGAAAATGCTAGATTAAACCACTATTCAAATCCAAAAGACAGTAAAATAACTAAATAAAGAAAATTGTCTGGAAAACAAGATAATTAAATGGAATCCTGTCACTCTTTAGTCCTGTGTTAGTGTGGGCCATGGATCCCAGGTCCGTAGCGCTGTAGTGACATTTTCTATATAATCAGCATCCACGTTTGCCTATAGTGCCTAAATCCTCCTTAGCCTCCAGGGTGTCCTCAACAGCCTCCTTGTCCTTCGGAGTGCCCTCAGTAGCCTGGGCCTCAGGAGCCTCACCTCCCCCCAAAAAGAAAGGTTGGACTTCAGGTCAAGCCACTTGCGCCAGATACTCCTGCATGGTCATGATCGACTGTTGCTAAGATAGGTTCTGCATGCTCTGCATCACCAGGCAAACGCCATGGTGAATATTCTACAGCATAGGCACAATCGGGTCACTACTGGGCACGGAGGGGCTGACTGGAGCTGGAATGGGTTTTGGAGGTGTACGGGCTGGAACTGGTGCATCAGAGGGAGCCTAAGCCTTGGCCTTGCGGGACCCTGGAAATGTGATAAAATGATCCTCGGGGTTCCAGCAGTTCTTTCAAATGTATGCCAAATTAATGGTCGGGCTCAAAGACTCAAAGGTCAGAGAATCAGACATAACTCCTCTAGCTAAGCATAAGGCGGTGATGAGGGCTGGGAAGCCCAACCGAGAGGAGTTGGACTGGGTGATCTAAGATATCTGGCCTGAAATTATGGAGCCCAAGTCCATATCCATCTTCATAACCAAGCCATACACCAACCTTGCTCTATCCATATTAAGATCAGAGGTATGAGAAGTGAGAGCAAGGTTGGAGTAGGAAAGGACACTCCAGGTCTGTGCAAGGGTGGTCAAGTCCTTCCTCAAAAGCTTTCAGGAAGCCCCCTCAGTGTTAAGAACAAACCCCCGCCCTGGTAAACATAATTTGGCTGCAATAGCCTGATGGTTAGGGTGAGTGTGGCAGTAGCAGAAGTATGCCGAGTATCTCTCCCTTGGCTCAAGCACCACTGGGGTCTCTAGAAAGGTGTTCAATGTGGCGGCATCGAACTTAATGGTCTTCCCTCGCACCATGTACTTCCTGGGGGAGCGATCTTCTGGGTCATACAAGTTGGAGTAGAACTCCTTGACCAAAGCCAGGTCAATGTGGTTCTCCATCTGTCTTGTGAGGTTCTTGTGCTACTAGCAGCGCTCCAATTCCTGAAGGAATTCATCGTAATGCGAGTAGGCCAGCTCCACATTCTGCTCGGGGAGGATGTTCCTGTGTTGAACATTGGTCTCATATTGCTCCCAAGTAAGGCTCCTGGGGCCAAGAAGATGATGCACGTCTCTTTTTAGAAGCCATTTGTACCAAAACACAGAAAAGGATTGAAGTTAGTTAGGAATTTTATTGAAAATTAACTTAACAAAACAAGAAGTAACATAGGGTGTGGCGCTAAGCAAGATGGGCTCGCTTAGCGCGCCTTACAGAAATAACTATAAGGCGCTTAGCACGCGCTTAGCCCGAAAACAGAATAACAACAACAATGGCTTAGCGCCAGCAACGCCGTTAGCTGGAAGACACTAGTGGCTAAGGGAGTGTGACTCGCTAAGCCTTATTCCTAATTGAGAGGTATTTGCGCTTAGTGCACATGGCATGCTTAGTGCATGAACAAACATCCAGAAATTCAAATTGCTTTGGGCTTAGCGAGACAGGCTCACTTAGCCCAATTTTATTATAGAGGCGAAATTGGGCTTAGCGTGAGTGTCGCGCTAAGCCATTGTTGAAATGCAGAAAACCTCAAAGAGCCAGACTAATTTAAGTGTGCTCGCTTAGTGTGAATGGCCGGCTTAGGGAGTTCATCTAATCCTAGAAAAATTCAACCAGCATCATAGACTCGTTAAGCCTTAAGGCTCTGGCTTAGTGAGTTCATCCCGAAAATGCAGAAATTCAGACAAACTTCATGAACTTGCTTAGCGCACAAGGCTCACTTAGCGAGTTCATCCTAAAACCCAGAAATTCAAAGAAATGTATGAACTCGCTTAGTGGAATAGCCTCGCTTAGCGAGTTCATCGCAAACCCAGAAATTGAGGCTTGCCTGCCTCAACTCCTTAAGCCACTATACAGGCTTAAAAGCTTAAGGCTAAGCCCAAACAACTTAACAACAAAATACAACATACAATGACACTAACCACTCAATACATAAACATTAAACTAACAATAATCAAAGCATACACACCAAAAGAAGCAAATAAACTACACATGTCTTCTACCCTAGGGTTTTACATAAACAGAAGTTGGAAATAGAGAAGAAGAGAACTTACTTGGAATGTAGATAATGGATGAAAAATGCAATGCTAGCAAAATGCAAATGATGAGGGTAGAGAAGCAAAGGCACAGTTATAGTGAGAATTGAAAGTAACTGCCCTAACGCAGTTATGTCTTCTTTTTGCAGTTACAATTTGCTCGCTAAGCGCGAGTGTCGCACTAAGCGAGCACTATGTGACGTTTAAATTTTCAAAATTTAAAAACACGTGCTTAGGGAGACATGCTCGCTCAACCCAATTATCATAATTTTCAACCGGAGAGGTTTTTGGACTTAGCGCGAGAGTACGCGCTTAGCGAGATCTACAGTTGTGATTGGTCTGCAACTTTTGCTAAGCGAGCCATGGCGCGCTTAGCAGATTAAGTAAGAGTGGGTGCAGTGGTGTTGTGGTGCTTAGCGAGGTGATCTCGCTTAGCACAATTGCCATTATAGAGAGATGTTTGGGCTTAGCGTGAGTGACTCGCTTAGCCCAATTGACATTAAAGCTCACACAAAGAGGTTTTTGGGCCCAGCGCATGGGTGCGCTTAGTGAGGCATATGGTGTGCTTAGCGAGCGTGTCTCGCTTAGCCCAATTGAATTAAATCCATAACCCGAGAAGGTTTTGGGCTTAGTGCATGGGCTTGCTCAGCAAGGAAGCCTCTACCACTGGATGAGGGGTTGGAGTGCTTAGCGAGAGTATCACTCGCTCAACACGTATCATATGTCTCAATTAGCAAGTGGGTGTCACACTGAGCGAATTGGATGAACTGAATTTTTTCTAAGACTTAACTGATCCATTGAGATTTCAAACAAAATTGTGAGCAATCCCATTCCTCAAGTTCACTCCCTTCCACTCTTCTATCCTAGCAGTATCAACTATAATAAAATCTACACTAATAAACATTAAAACACAAAAATAAAGGTTGAAAGAGTAAGAAAGTTGGGTTGCCTCCTAGTAAGCGCTTCTTTAACGTCACTAGCTTGACGTATGTCACCTCTAGGGGTCTTGCAAATGCAAGATGGTGGTTAACCTCTCAATGCTTCCACCATGATACAATTTTAACCTTTGACCATTCACTACCCAGCTTCTCTCTGGAGTATTTGATTAAGGATCCATCAATTCCACTGCGCCATAAGGCTTCATTTCTTTGATGGTGAAGGGTCCAGACCACTTGGACTTCAACTTGCCTGGAAATAGCTTGAATCTTGAATTGAAAAGCAAGACTTGCTGGCCTGGCTGAAAATTCTTCTTCAACAACTTTTTATCATGGCAGGCCTTCACCCTCTGCTTGTACAACTTGGATGACTTATACGCATTCAACCTCATCTTCTCCAGCTCCAAGAGCTGTAACTTCCTCTTCTCCCCTGATAGAACTTCATCAAAATTCAGAAACTTTAAGGCCCAGTATGCCTTATGTTCCATTTCCACTGGTAAATGACAGGCTTTCCTATAGACCATTTGGAATGGGGATAGTTCTATGGGAGTTTTGAAAGCAGTCCGATAAGCCCATAAAGCATCATCTAATTTGATAGCCCAGTCTTTCCTTGTAGAGGCCACAATCTTCTCCAGTATCTTTTTCAATTCCCTATTAGAGACCTCAGCTTGACCATTTGTCTGTGGATGATAAGGTGAGGCCACCTTATGTGTTACATTGTAGTGCCCCAACACCTTCTGAAGTTGGATATTGCAGAAATGGGAGCCACCGTCACTGATTAGGACTCTTGGTACCCCAAAGCGTGAGAAGATGTTCATCTTTAAGAATTTGACAATAGCCTTTGCATCATTCTTCGGAGTAGCGACAACCTCAACCCATTTAGAAACATAATCAATAGCCACCAATATGTACTCATTCCAATATGATGAGGGAAGTGGACCAACAAAGTCAATACCCCAGCAATCCAAAACTTCCACCTCGATGACATTCTGCAGAGGCCTTCCATTTCTTCGTGATATACTTCCTGTTCACTGGCATTGGTCATAATGAGTTACATGCTCATGCACATCCTTGAAAATTAAAGGCCAAAGGAAACCGGATTGCAAAACCTTTACTGTTGTTTTATCCCCACTGTAGTGACCCCCATAAAGAGATTTATGGCAATGCCACAATATTCTTTTGGACTCCTCCCTGGTCACATATCTTCTCAGCAAATTATCATCTCCAATTTTGAACAAATGTGGGTCATCCCAAATATAGAAACGAGCATCATGCAGGAATTTTTTTCTCTACTGCCAATTAAGATCCTTGGGAAGGATTCCTGCTGCCTTATAATTAGCAAGGTCAGCAAACCATGGTCTCTCATTCACAACAAGCAACGATTCATCCGGGAACTCATCATAGATTTCCAGTTCCTTTAGTGTGACTTCTTCATTAACTAGTCTTGATAAGTGGTCAGCTACCAAATTTTCTAATCCTTTCTTGTCTTTATTGACCAGATCAAATTCTTAAAGCAACAAGATCCATCTGATGAGTCTTGACTTAAAGTCCGCCTTTGTTAGCAGATACTTGATAGCTGCATGATCTGTATACACAATGACTTTTGATCCCACCAAGTATGATCAAAATTTCTCCAGTGCATAAACAATGGCAAGCATTTCTTTCTCAGTAGTAGCATAATTCAACTGAGTGTCATTCAGGACCCTACTTGCATAATAAATGGAATGAAATACCCTGCCTTTTCTCTATCCCAGCACCGCAACAACTGTATAATCACTTGCATCACACCCTAGCTCAAATTCTTGATTTCAATCTGGCACTGTAATCACGGGGGCAGATACTAGTCTGGCTTTTAGAGTGTCGAATGCCCTTAAGCACTCTTCATCAAATAAAAACACAACATCCTTGTTGAGTAGGTTACTCAGTGGCTTGGTAATCTTTGAAAAGTCCTTAATGAACCGTCGATAAAATCTAGCATTTCCTAAGAAACTCCTTACTCCTTTTACATTGACTAGTGGAGGCAATTTTTCAGTAACATTGATCTTGGCCTTTTCCACCTCAATTCCCTTGACAGAAATCTTGTGCCCCAGAACTATCCCTTCTTGCTCCATAAAATGACATTTCTCCCAGTTGAGCACTAGATTTGTCTCCTCACAACGTTGTAATACCAACTCCAAGTTAGTCAGGCAACAATCAAATGATGATCCAAACACTGAAAAGTCATCCTTGAATACTTCAATACATTTCTCTACCATATCAGCAAATATCGCCATCATGCATCTTTGGAATGCAGCTGGTGCATTGCACAACCAAAAGAGCATTCTTCTATAAGCAAATACGCCAAATGGGCAAGTGAATATAGTCTTTTCTTGATCATTGGGGTCAACAACAATCTGATTGTACCCTGAATAGCCATCCAGGAAGCAGTAGAATGATTGTGTAGCCAACCGCTCAAGCATCTGATCCATAAATGGAAGAGGGAAATGGTCTTTTCTTGTTGCATCATTTAGCTTTCTATAATCAATGCACATGCGCCTGCCTGTGACTATTCTTGTTGGGATAAGATCATTCTTCTCATTTCTCACCACAGTCATTCCACCCTTCTTAGGAACCACTTGCACTGGACTACCCAAGCACTATCAGAAATAGGATAAATAAGTCCTGCCTCCAGCAACTTGAGAACCTCCTTACGTACCTCTTCCTTCATCAAAGGATTGAGCCTTCATTGTGGCTGTCTTACTGGCTTGTACTCAACTTCCATCATGAACTTATGCATACAATATGAAGGGTTGATTCCCTTAAGGTCGGATATATGCCATCCAATAAGAGCCCTATGTTTCTTCAGGACTTCCACCAATCGAGATTCCTCCTCATGAGACAGGGAGTTCCTGATCACAACCGATTTTGCTTCATTGTCCTCCAAAAATACATACTTCAAATGCTCTAGAAAGACCTTCAAATCCACCTTGGCTTTCTCTGCAGGAGGGTCTTTCTTTAGCTCTTCAAAGGAATATTCCTATGATAGGCTTACTTTATCCAACTCTTCTAGACACTTTCTCAAATCTTTCTCTTCCTCTTTTGTGAGACAATCAACGACATTTATCAGTGCTTTTTCCAATGGAGATTGAGATGTCATACCTTAAACCACCATGGCAACTTCATGCTCAACTGCTTCCACCTTGAAACATGCCCTGTGGTAATTTGGATGCTTGATTGTGTCAAATAGGTTAAAGGTAACCTTCTGATCATCAACACTTATTTCCAAGTTACCGTTGCCCATATCAATTACACATTTGGCTGTCAACATGAAGGGACGACCTAAAATCAATGGAATGTATGCATCCTCTTCAATGTCCATTATGACAAAATCTATAGGAAATGTGAATTGGTGGACTTTGACTAACACATCCTCCACCATGCTATAAGGTCGTGT